>NC_037335.1:71453680-72078680 GCF_002263795.3 Bos taurus | reverse complement strand
AACCACAGTATAGAGGAAGTTTCAATTTTTAAGGGACACCTAAAATTTGTAAGGCTAAATTATGTACTATAATCTATGGACCTGCCTGTGTACATAAGTCATGACTGAAATCTTTCATTCAGAGTGAGACACCAGCTTCTGGAGAACAGTAGGCTTCTGGCACTTTAAAAAGCTTGAATATACTTATTATTGAAGATAAAGATATTATCTACCATGATAGAAGCTGTGGAGTTACTCTTAGACCAGTCTTAAACTTTTTATCATTATTGGCATTCACTCATGGGGTACAGAATATTTTGACTTCACCATTTTAATGCAAACATTTTAGTCACCATTACGACGCAGATAAAATTCTAAGACAGTAGTAAATGATATTAAATCAATTTAATTTTGTGGCTGCTTTTTTAAAAGAGCAGTTAAACCATTTCCAATTGTCCTATTTTCATTTTAGAAAGTTAATTTTATCAAAATCAATTCTTTTCAATTTAAAATTTAAGATGAATATTTGGTTCATCAATCACATATTAGCTATCCAGGCTTTTTGCCACTGGGGGATTTCTTTGGTGAGAATAATTCCCTCTAAGTCCAATACTCCTTCATCAATTTTTATGGCTTTAAATGCATCAAAAATATACCATTCCTTGATCAATTTTACTCAGTTTTCTTAATTCAACTTTAATATATTTATTTTGTGTTTATGTCTCTTGTAATGCTCACCATGAATTAGGTATGAGATTGACTTACAGCTAGGTTTATATTAGCAATCTAAGACAAAACTGGGAGTGATTTTGTGATGGAGAGGGAGAAAAACACACACAAAGAGATATGAGGGAGAGGTGTGGGAAGAAAAAAGAGGGTAACAGTAGGAGCAGAGGAGGAGAAAAAGGGAGATATGAAAGAAATTATTTTGGTGTATTGAGTGCTAAGCCACAGATATGAATGTGATACACATGGAGAGTAAGCTATTCAAAATATCCCTGGGGTGTTTTACATGCTTTACCTGTCAATGCAAATCATTTTTGTAAAGACATTTTTGGACAAAGCTTCTTCATTCATAGACGCTTGGAATCAAGGTTTGCCCTTCTTGGTTTAGGAGCAAATTTATTTCCCTAGTGTGGAATCCTTTTCTGTTCCCAAGAGACAGGAGAAAAAACAACACTGCACAATTCATTATAAGTAACTCAGGAAAAAAGTAAACATTTTAATCACTTGAAAACCATTGCAAATAAGTCTTAATTTTAAGTTGCTTTTAATTCTCCTTGGGGCTTTCTGGGTGGCTCAGTGATAAAGCATCCGCCTGTAATTCAGGGGACATGGGTTTGATCCCTGTGTCAGGAAGATACCCTGGAGAAGGGCATGGCAACCCATTCCAGTATTCTTGCCTGGAAAATCCCATGGACAGAGGAGTCTGGTGGGCTATAATCCATGGGGTCTCAAAGAGTCTGACGTGACCTAGCAATTAAACAACAACATAATTCTCCTTACTTTTTTTGATGGGGGGAGAGAGGATAGAAGAAATATGTTTAAGCTCTGTAGCATATTTTATGGGTGGGGCACTTTCAACTGCCCCCCTTCCCCCCTCCCCCTTTACTGGGCTCACCTGCATTTTTGCTAGAAAATCATCTGAAATCTTATGGTGTGTTGAAAATATCATGCCACCATCTGGACCTAAGGTAAGCGGTTTCTCCCTTCCAGGTTCTAACTTCCTCATGTGTGCAAAAGGGAGTTAAACTGTGAGGTTTTCTAGGTCTGGCATTACAAGTTTGCTGTCTTTGAGATGTTTATATACACCCCTTTGGACATTTTGTAAATGATGAGAGAACAGTACCAACACAGCTTTGCTCTTCTGCATACAATCTGGTGACTGGAATGCTTCCCCTACTGAGCAGCTGCCAGACTTTTCTTCCATTATTGACCCCAGCTTGTGTTAGGTCAGGGGCAGGGACTCGGCTCAGGCTGACCCTGGTTAATGGGAACCCAGTGTAATTACATTAGCTCAGTAGAGAGTTTTGAAAATTACATTAGCTCATCCAACAAAAGTGAATCTGCCAATAATTTATATGATGGATTTGCAATTAGAATATAGAGGTCTTTCTTCTTTTTTGTGTCTTTTAAATAAAGAAACAAAAAGAAAAACCACTTCAAAGAAATGAAGATTTCAAAGCATCTTACAGGTTATGTTTTAATAAAATTTCATTCTTTAGCTATTAGTTTGTGTCCCTAAGTGAAGGATATTTTACAATGATTTTTAATTGGTTGTTTTGTATAATCTACTATGAGTTTTTGGTAAAGATCACAAATAAATAAGCTTGAATAGTTATTAAAAAATTTGTCAGAGCTAAAGACTTCAGGAATACTGCTTTGATAAAAAGTTCAGAGGAATATTTCATTGCTAGGTCATTTTAATGCAGTTGTTTGAAGAGTACAATAACTGAGATTGTGTGAAGTGCTTAGCACCTAGATTTGGGAGCCTTTAACTCTGTTTATGAATAGGGAAGTGGTAAGTGAAAGTGAAAGTCACTCAGTCATGTCCGACTCTTTGAGACCCCGTGGACTATACAGTCCATGGAATTCTCCAGACCAATATACTGAAGTGGGTAGCCTTTCCCTTCTCCAGGGGATCTTCCCAACCCAGGGATCAAACCCAGGTCTCCTACATTGCAGGCGGATTCTTTACCATCTGAGCCACAAGGGAAGTCCAGGGAAGTGGTAAAGATAGACCAAAAAGGTAAGTAGGCATTTATTTGCATAGTCGGATTTGCCTAGGCAGCAACCATGAATCAAGTATAAATTTTACATCAAATATGGCGCTAAATGTTTTACATGCATTATATTAAGAACCTATGGAATATGCGTTATTTATATTTCATTTCATAGGTGAAAAACTGAAGTTCACATTCTTTAAGCAGCTTGCCCATATCTCATAACCAATAGATTGAGCAAAACTTCAGAGCCTCGAGCATTGTTCTCAACTCAAGCCTTAAACAGAAAAATCACCTATGAGCTCAAAAATAACATCCACATCAACAACAGCAATAACAATTAAGACACTGAGTCAGAATCCTTGGGAGAGAGGCCATTTTAAAAAGAACATTTAAGAAATTGCACAGGTAATTCTGATGCAGCCAGTACTGAGACGTGTCATTGAGGGTCAGTTTTGGCATTGTGGGCAGGTCCTAGTTTTGAAAAAATCCTAGCGTGTTGCTAGCAATGGTAAAGCAAGGGATCTTTCAGTGGCCTTCAGGAGATATGGCATACTTGTCTTCTTGTGGTAAACAATTACCAGGGATGTATATGTAAACTAAAAGTTAGTCACTGCACTCAGAAGACTTGGCAAACACCTTTCACCCTAGGTTTCCTGGAAGAATTGGAGTTCTTTTTTCCACCAAGAAGAAAGATAAGGTACTGAAACTAGAACACTGAAAGGAGAGAGAGGCTCTTTCCAAATAGGGTGAGTTGCAATCACCTAGGGAAGAGAAAATAACATCAGCTCTGAAAAAGGGTGCAGTTGTAAATGGCTCAGGATGTTGGAGGCAGCGTGATGGAGCTGGAGAATGGAGAAATGGGATTGAGATGCTGTATCTGAAACACAGTCTTACTCTTATTGCTCTCAGGAGACACAGACATTGACACCTGAGGATGAGGGTTGTATCTAATTCTGTGCTTACGCTTGAAGAGGAGCGTGAAAGAACTGGATGATGTTTTGAAAGAAAGGAACTTTAAGAAATTAAAAAAAAACTCATTTTATAAATTTTCTGAAGGAATTTGGATTGCCCCTTATCTCAGAATGGGGAACAGAAGATTTAGATGGATGACTTCTAAAATCTTTTAAAATATTCAAAGATACCATGTGGAGGATGGAGCTGGTAAATTCTGTCTTACTCCAAGGAGTACAGCTGAAACCAATGGAGTAGAAGTCAGAAGGAGACACAGTTTATTTGAATATAAGAAAATATTCTCTAACAGCCAGAAATAGCCAGCTTAGTTATGAGATACAAGTGGGCAGGTAGGACTGGACAATTGTATTATTATTGAAGCTACTGAGTACATTTGAACATTGGTTGTACTGGTAGATCAGATAGCATTTACTGTCTTCTTTAACATGTTCTGTAACCTCTGACAAGCCCTGGAAGAGGAATGCTCAGTTCCAGGTAGTTCAAGCATGTGTTCTTCTTGTCTTTTGTTGTTCCTCGTGGCTCATACGTATATATAGCAAATAACAAAATTATTGGGTTGGCCAAAAATTCATTTGTCCAACTCTTTGTGACCCTATGAACTGCAGCACACCAGGCCTCCCTGTCCATCACCAACTCCTGGAGTTTACCCAAACTCATGTCCATTGAGTTGGTAACGCCATCCAACCATCTCATCCTCTGTTGTCCACTGATGAGATGGTTGAATGGCATCACCAACTTGAAGGACATGAGTTTGAGCAAGCTCTGGCAGTTGATGATGGACAGGGGAGGCTGGCACGTTGCAGTCCATGGGGTTGCAAAGAATCTGACATGACTGAGCAACTGAACTGAACTGATCCAGAATAAGGAACTAAAACTCAACAAAACAACAACAACCAAAAAATAAAAATTAAAAAAAAAAACACTAGCTTCAAAACTGGATTAAAAAAGGTATTTCTTCAAGGAAGATACACAAATAACCAATAAGCACAAGAAAATATACTCCTATGCTCCACATTGGTAGTCATTAGGAAAATGAAAATCAAAACTGCAATTAGATGCCACTTCACAGTCATTAGGATGTCTGTAATAAAAAATAATATATTATACATTAATAACAAGTATAGGTATGGATAATGTTGACACTTAACGCAACACTGTGAATGTATTGAATTATACACCTATGAATGGTTAAAATGATATATGCTAGGTATATTTTACCACAATAATAAGATTGTTTAGAAAGAAAGACACATAGCAGAGTGATGATAATAGATGCAACTTATTGAAGAGGATGATAAATTCTGCCAGACACCATGCCCTTAAAAAAGAATAAGGGGAATTCCTGGCAGTCCAGTGGTTAGGACTCCATGTGCTCACTGCCAAACTCCATCCCCACGCCCCAGTTCAATTCCTGGTTGGGGAACTAAGATCCCACAAGACATGTGGCAAAAAAAAAAAAAAAAAGGAAAAGAAAAGAAAAGGAAAAGAAAGAAAAAACAGCAAAATATCTTAAGGCAGGACTTCAAAGACATTCTGGGGTCATTTGGATTATATAGCTCTATTTTTCAGACTGTTGCTAACATAATTGGTTCAGACAATTTGTCTTTATACAATGTTTACAATCTTGGTCCAAAGCACCTTTGGGCTGTTTGAGAGAGAATATCAAGAATAATAGGGGTAGTGATTACAGTAATAAAATTTTAAGGATATAAATACATAATGTAAGTATGTAATTTTAAACTTGAAGAACTGGCTGTGGCAGTCACGTTGAGCCTGGACATTTTATCAGTGATAAAACTGAGGCACAAACAAATGTTTATTATTTGTTTAAGGTCAAAGAGCTATTTCTACCAGAGTCATGTTTCCTGACTTTTAATTCAGAGGCTCCTCTACTTTGTCACACTAATGTAATCTTTATTTATTCAGACACAATAAATACAATGATTTAGAGAGTTTAAGAGCCATATGGTTATTTGGCAACCTAAAACTCATAACTTGAAAATTCTGAATGATACTTAAAAATGAACTAGCACTAATTTCAAAGAGCGCAGCTCATCCATAAAAGTATATTGGACCACCAGAAAATTACTAGAACTAATCAATGATTATAGTAAAGTTGCAGGATATAAAATCAACACACAGAAATCCCTTGCATTCCTATACACTAATAATGAGAAAACAGAAAGAGAAATTAAGGAAACAATTCCATTCACCATTGCAACGGAAAGAATAAAATACTTAGGAATATATCTACCTAAAGAAACTAAAGACCTATATATAGAAAACTATAAAACACTGGTGAAAGAAATCAAAGAGGACACTAATAGATGGAGAAATATACCTTGTTCATGGATTGAAACAATCAATATAGTGAAAATGACTATACTACCCAAAGCAATTTACAGATTCAATGCAATCCCTATCGAGCTACCAACGGTATTCTTCACAGAGCTAGAACAAATAATTTCACAATTTGTATGGAAATACAAAAAACCTCGAATAGCCAAAGCTATCTTGAGAAAGAAGAATGGAACTGGAGGAATCAACCTACCTGACTTCAGGCTCTACTACAAAGCCACAGTCATCAAGACAGTATGGTACTGGCACAAAGACAGAAATATAGATCAATGGAACAAAATAGAAAGCCCAGAGATAAATCCACGCACATATGGACACCTTATCTTTGACAAAGGAGGCAAAAATATACAATGGATTAAAGACAATCTCTTTAACAAGTGGTGCTGGGAAAACTGGTCAACCACTTGTAAAAGAATGAAACTAGAACACTTTCTAACACCATACACAAAAATAAACTCAAAATGGATTAAAGATCTCAACGTAAGACCAGAAACTATAAAACTCCTAGAGGAGAACATAGGCAAAACACTCCTCAACATAAATCACAGCAGGATCCTCTATGACCCACCTCCCATTGTAATGGAAATAAAAGCAAAAATAAACAAATGGGACCTAATTAAACTTAAAAGCTTCTGCACAACAAAGGAAACTATTAGCAAGGTGAAAAGGCAGCCTTCAGAATGGGAGAAAATAATAGCAAATGAAGCAACTGACAAACAACTAATCTCAAAAATATGCAAGCAACTCCTACAGCTCAACTCCAGGAAAATAAATGACCCAATCAAAAAATGAGCCAAAGAACTAAACAGACATTTCTCCAAAGAAGACATACAGATGGCTAACAAACACATGAAAAGATGCTCAACATCACTCATTATCAGAGAAATGCAAATCAAAACCACAGTGAGGTACCATTTCACGCCAGTCAGAATGGCTGCGATCCAAATGTCTACAAGCAATAAATGCTGGAGAGGGTGTGGAGAAAAGGGAACCCTCTTACACTGTTGGTGGGAATGCAAACTAGTACAGCCACTATGGAGAACAGTGTGGAGATTCCTTAAGAAACTGGAAATAGAACTGCCTTATGATCCAGCAATCCCACTGCTGGGCATACACACCAAGGAAACCAGAAGGGAAAGAGACACATGTACCCCAATGTTCATCGCAGCACTGTTTATAATAGCCAGGACAGGGAAGCAACCTAGATGTCCATCAGCAGATGAATGGCTAAGAAAGCTGTGGTACATATACACAATGGAGTATTACTCAGCCATTAAAAAGAATACATTTAAATCAGTTCTAATGAGGTGGATGAAACTGGAGCCTATTATACAGAGTGAAGTAAGCCAGAAGGAAAAACACCAGTACAGTATACTAACGCATATATATGGAATTTAGAAAGATGGTAACAATAACCCTGTGTACGAGACAGCAAAAGAGACACTGATGTATAGAACAGTCTTTTGGACTCTGTGGGAGAGGGAGAGGGTGGGAAGATTTGGGAGAATGGCATTGAAACATGTATAATATCATGTATGAAACGAGTCGCCAGTCCAGGTTTGATGCAGGATACTGGATGCTTGGGGCTGTTGCACTGGGATGACCCAGAGGGATGGTATGGGGAGGGAGGAGGGAGGAGGGGTCAGGATGGGGAACACCTGTATACCTGTGGCGGATTCATTTTGATATTTGGCAAAACTAATACAATATTGTAAAGTTAAAAAAAAAAAAAAAGCATATTGGACCAGAAGAAAGGCTGTCATAGTTGTAAGTACTCTATTTCAGGAAGTCATTTGACCACTTTCTAGTTATCTCTGACTCCTGTTGCTCCTTGATCCTAGCTTTCCTAATTAATCAATCCTGTCCTCATTTTGGTTCTAGGCACTGTTTATCTAAACTCTGTGATTCAGTTCAGTTCAGTTCAGTAGCTCAGTCATGTCTGACTCTTTGTGACCCTATGGACATCAGTAAGCCAGGCCTTCCTGTCCATCACCATCTCCTGGAGTCTACCCAAACTCATGTCCATTGAGTCAGTGATGCCATCCAACCATCTCATCCTCTGTCGTCCTCTTCTCCTTTTTCCTTCAATCTTTCCCAGCATCAGGGTCTTTTCAAATGAGTCAGCTCTTCGCATCAGGTGGCCAAAGTATTTCAAAGAGTTTCAGCTTCAACATTAGTCCTTCCAAAGAACACTCAGGATTGATTTCCTTTAGGATGGACTGGTTGGATCTCCTTGCAGTCCAAGGGACTCCCAAGAGTCTTCTCCAACACTTCAATTCAAAAGCATGAATTCTTCGGAGCTCAGCTTTCTTTATGGTCCAACTCTCACATCCATACATGACTACTGGGAAAACCATAGCCTTGACTAGACGGACCTTTGTTGGCAAAGTAATGTCTCTTCTTTTTAATATGCTGTCTAGGTCAGTCATAACTTTGCTTCCAAGGAGTAAGTGTCTTTTAATTTCATGGCTGCAATCACCATCTGCGGTGATTTTGGAACCCCCCAAAATTAAATCTCTCATTGTTTCCATTGTTTCCTCATCTGTTTGCCATTTATTTGCTGCTTATTCTGGATACTAGTCCCTTATTAGATATATGATGTGCAATTATTTTCACTCTTTCAGTCCTTTGTCTTTTCATTCTTAATAGTGTCTGTTGATGAATGAAACTTCTCAGTTTTGATGAAGTGGATTTATTTTTTTCTTTTGTTGCCTGCTGCTGCTGCTGCTAAGTCACTTCAGTCGTGTCCGATTCTGTGCGATCCCATAGACAGCAGCCCACCAGGTTCCCCTGTCCCTGGGATTCTCCAGGCAAGAATACTGGAGTGGGTTTCCATTTCCTTCTCCAATGCAGGAAAGTGAAAAGTGAAAGTGAAGTCGCTCAGTCGTGTCCGACTCTTAGCGACCCCATGGACTACAGCATACCAGGCTCCTCCGTCCATGGGATTTTCCAGGCAAGAGTACTGGAGTGGGATGCCATTGCCTTCTCCGCTTTTGTTGCCTATGCTTTGCCAAATCCAATGTCATGAAGATTTTCCCCAGTGTTTTCTTTTGAGAATTTTGTAGATTTAGCTCTTACATTTAGATTTTTGGTCCATTTTGAGTAAATATTTCTGTATGGTATCAGGTAAGAGTCCAACTTTATTGGTTTTTTTTTTTTTTTGGCATGTGAATATCCAGTTTTCCTAGAATCATCTATTGTCCTAGGACCATTTATTTCTCCACTGAATGGCCTTGGCATACTTGCTGAAAATCAACTGATCGTATATGTGTGAGTTTACTTCTGGATTTTCTATTCAATTCCATTGATTCATATGTCTCCACTTATGCCTGTACCATACTGTTTTAGTCACTGTAGCTTTGTAGATAGTTTTAAACTCAGGAGATGTGAGTCCACCAACTTTATTCTTCTTTTGCAAGGTTGTTTTGGTGATTCATGGTCCCTTGAAATTCCATATGATTTTGAGGATTGACTATAAGGACTCTCAAAATTTTCATGAGAACTGTATTGAATCTGTAGATCACTTTGGTTAACATTGATATCTTAATAATATGAACATCTCTTATCCATGAGTGCAAAATGTCTTTCCATTTGCTTAGATCTTTAAGTTCTTGCAGCAATGCTTTCTAGTTTTCAGTGTACAAGTCTCTTACCTCCTTTGTTAGATTTATTCCTAAGCACTTCTTTTTGATGTTGTTTTTAATGGAGCTGTTTTCTTAATATCCTTTTCAGATTGTTCATTACTGTAAACAGGAGCAAAACTGACTTTTCTCAGTGAAATATTATGAGATATTATGCCATATTTATTATATATTTCCTCTATTTGATGTGTTTTACTTTTTTTTTAGATGTTTCTTTATAAATGTTTGAAAGCTTTGCTTTTATTCTAGTCATTATTTTTCCTATGCTGACATCAATCCTCTTTTCCTTATTTAGGCTTCTATTATTTGGCTTTCAGTTTTAAGACCAGAATACTGGAGCGGGTAGCCATTCCCTTCTCCAGAGGATCTTCCTAACCCAGGGATGAAACCCAGATCTCCCACATTGCTGGCAGATTCTTTACCATCTAAGCCATCAGGGAAGCCTCTTTAAATAATATAAGCTAATTCTCATTGATAATCTAGGGATAATAGCTGAGATGATTGTACTCTTTTTTATTCTCCCATAATTTTAGTGCATCACTTCTATTTTTTATTTTCTTTACATTATGCAAGAGTTAAATGTTATCCTTTCACTTGTCCTTTACATTTGTTTTTATCTTAGATGTCCAGGTAAATATAATAAAATTTTGTTATTATTCCTTGCTACAATATTCTCAAATTCTTGCTTTAATAAAGCTTCTCATCTAGAATATTTCTCAAGAGATGTTTTTTATTTCTTTAAATCTTTTCTGAGTTTTTAAACCTGTCAACTGTGGGTTTTTTTTTCTTTTAACTTTGATATTTAAAGAAATATTTAACTATGTCTAAAACTATCTCACACTTTTCTCCTTGACATTTAAAAACACCTTTTCAAGTTGTGTGATAACAAGATAATTTTATTTCTTTTGTGAGTAACTTGGTCTGTTACCTGAAGGCTCAGACTATATTTTTATTTATCTTCAAAGTCTAATAATTTCTAGTACATACATAGCTGTCAACCATATCAGACCTATTTTTCCAATTCCATCCTTAAGTATTTTGTACTTTCGTTTTATTTTCCATGACTGTTTTCTTCATCTCCTCATTTGGATGGTCATTTCTGTTAATCATTTCAATTCTTATATTTTGAATATTTGAGTCAGGGATTTTTAAAATTTGCAAATGCTTTTTAAAAGCTATTTAGTTTATGTTGGAGTGTTTTTTTAAACAGTTTTCCTCACTGTACTGTTGAATGGTTGCTTTTCAAGGGGAGACTTTACATTAGCTGCAATATTTTTATTCTCATTTTCTTCATAGACTGGTTTTGTAAGTATGCAGTTTTCTGTCATCTTTCTCTTCATCTTTAAATGTTGCATTTTTCCAAATCAGCATTAATAGGTATATGTTGGCAGGAATTAGAGGTTTCATTGTATTCTGGGTTTCTTATATCAAAGTTACTTTATTCTGTTAGTAAAGTGCAGTTTCTTGAATTGGTGATAATTCTTATGATTCAGTATGTTTTCTCATTTTGTGATTCTGATAAATGTCAATAATTTCAATTGTCATTTTCTTCCTTTTCTTTACCTTTAAGCCTCCAAGGGATGTTTCTCCAGCCCAAGCCACTCTTCCCTTCCACAGAAATAATTTCTTTCCAAGCTTGCTTCTACTCCAATGCATTTAAAGTCATTTTCTTACAAAGGTAATTACAGAGACATGGTATTAAATGCAGTGTGTAATCTTCAAACAGGTAGACATTGTCATTGGGCAACTGGCAAAACTTGATGATGGACTGTAGATTATTGAATAGTATAGTATCGTGTATCAAAGTTAAATCTCTTGAGTTTGAAAGCTGCAATATGTTTATGTAAGATAATTTTTTTCTTAAGGGATATACACTGAAGTACCAGGTAGGGGCATGATGTCTCCAACTTCCTTTCAAATAATTCAGAGAAAATAATACTCATATATAATATATTCATGTATATATTATACTTATATATAATATTATTCACATACATACTATATTTATATATAATAATATTGATATATATTCATATGTGGGATTACCTGATGGCTCAGCAGGTAAGGAATCTGCCTGCAATACAGGAGACACAGAGACACAGATTGGATCTCCAGGTCAGGGAGATTCCCCTGGAGAAGAAAATGGCAACTCACCCCAGTATTCTTGCCTGGAAAACCCCATGGACAGAGGAGCCTGATGGGCTACAGTCTAAAGGGTCACAAAGAGCTAGACATGACTGAGTGACTGAGCACACATACACATATTCATATATATTAATATGAATCTACCTAAAGGCAAACGATTAATTAATTTGGAAAAGTGTCATGATTACTCCTTGTATTCTTTCCGTAATATTTCTTAAAGCTTGTATTGAAAAAAAAAGTTATAAATAAGAAGGGTTCTTCCTTTCAATTTTTTAGTAAAGATATCCATGAAGTCACAGAGCTGTTTTTATTTTAATTTTTTTACTTCTTTTTCCCCAGCTTTATTGAAATGTAATTGACATATAGCATTGTGTAAGTTTCAGTTGTACAATATGATGATTTGATACACATATATATTGCAAAATGATTACCATAATAAAGTTAGACAATACATTTTTCACCTCTCTTGATTACTATTTCATTGTGTTGTATAGTGAGAACATTTAAGCTCTATTCTCATCACATGTTACAATATTATAGTTACTTCTGATACAGTTACTTCTACATTGCTAAAATATCTTTTTCTACTATTTCTGTGTGTGTAAATTTGGATGTCAAACCTGTGTGAAGCACAGGTTCAACATTAAGAATTGCTAAGAATTGTTCGACCTTAAGAATTGTTAAGAAGTTTATTTTCCTACCCAGAGTCCAGAGAAACTTCCTCAATGCTCAGGTCATAGAGCTATTTTTAGTATTTCATCACTCGTGGTGGAATTCTTCACTCAACATTTACAATATTTGTTTTTAAAACTCATAATCCCCTAATCTCTTTTGCTTGCAGAAGCCCCTGCAGTCATAAATGAGTGAGAAACTTAAGTGGTTATTTTGATGAATTACTGGGATCTGGAGGCAACATTCTCAGAGGGTCTCACACACTTTTGTGGGCTTCACCTCCATGAACCCCACCAGGTTTTCCTCCTGAAAACCTAAGGAAAAGCTCCTCAAAACTCTGGCTAGGAGAAAGTGAAAGAAAGTGTTAGCTGCTCAGTCAAGTCTGACCCTTTGAAACCCCGTGGACTGTAGCTCACCAGGCTCCTCTGTCCATGGAATTTCCCAGGCATGAATACTGGAGTTGCCATTCCCTTCTCCAGGGGCTCTTCCTGACCCAGGGATAGAACCTGGTCTCCTGCACTGCAGGCAGATTCTTTCATCTGAGCCACCATTGCCTTCATAACAAATGCCTTCTCTCCAGAGGAAGAGACTTTGCCAGTCTTAGCTGGGGAAGGATGTTCTTGCCAATCTTGAACCCTCTACCATTCCTGTATCACCTAAAAGTGATAAATATATAGCAAACAGGGATCAGAGCTTTAAAGAAATAGATTTGAAATATTGTAGCCTGAGAAACTAATGGGGAAGAAAAAAAGCTCTGTCACTGGAGAGTCACTTGTAAAGGCCAAAGACCAGAGACAGAGTCCTGCTAAAAGCTGAGATTTAATTATAAGATGACAGAATGCTTCTCTTCCCCTATACCTTGTCATCACACTAACAGAATTCTGGTATTACAGTGAATTACCATGGAAAGAGCACCAAGGCATAGATTCTTCCCAAAGAGAAGTACCTAAGGAAGCCCAAAGTCAACAGCGGGGACAAAAACAAAGACATTAAACCTGATGCCTCTGGCTATGGAAAACATTAAATACAGCCAAGGTCCTTGCCAAGTTAATATAATTCCTCATGTCAAAGGCCTAGTTATCGCAGTTCCTATTACCTAATACATCAAGTCCAGCTTTAAACAGAAAATTACAATATTTGCCCAAGGCAAGAAAAACAGTCTCAAGAGACAAAGTAATCATTGGAATCAGACAGGTCACAGAGATGTTGTAATTATCAAAAAGAACATTTAAAATAACTCTGATTAATTTGTTAAAGACTCTAAAAGTGAAAAATAGACAAGCTGTAACAACAAATGTGTAATGGAAAAGCAAATGGAAACTAAGGAAAAAGCAAAAGCAAATGTTAGATCAAAAACACTGTAATACAATTGAAAGTATTTGATGAGACATCAGTAGACTCAACACAACTGAAGAAAGAATTAATGATCTTAAAACTAGATCTATAGGAACTTCCCAAACTAAAATTCAAAGAGAATGAAGAATGAAGAAAAAATAGAATATCTAAGAAATGTGGGACAATTTCAAAAGGTGTAATTTTTGCTTGATTGAAATACCAGAAAGAGAACAAAGACAAGATGAAGCAGAAGAAATATTTGAATTTATTATGGCTGTAAGCTTTCCAAAGTATAGATGACAAAGCAGAGATTTGGGAAGCAGAGAGTAGACTATGCAAGATAAATACCAAAAGTTAACCACATCTAAGCATGTCACATAACAAAAGGATACTCTGGAAAGAAACCAGGAGGGAAAATCATTTCACCTGTAGCAAGGATAAGAATCATACCAAACTTCTTTTCAGAAACTATGCAAGTTAGAAGGGAGTCGTGTGAAATATTAAGTGTTGAGAGAGGAAATTCTATATTCAACAACATTATCTTTCAAAGTGAAGAGGAAAAAAAAGACCTTATCAGAAAAATAACAACAACAACAAAAACTAAGAGAATTTATCAGCAGCAGACCTCTACTGCAAGAAGTGTTAAAAGTTCTTCAAATAGAGCAAAATGATACAGGATGAAAAGTTGGATGTACATGATAAAAAGCATCAGAGAAGAAATAAAGGTAAAATAATAATTTTACTTTTCATATTCTCCGCTGATCTAAAAGATGATTATTTAAATAAATGAGTAACAGTTTATTAGGGGATTTACATCATATTGATGAATGAAAACAATTTCACAAGAGACAGGAAGAAGGAATTTCGATTCCTCCCTATATGTGTACTCCATGTGAGGCCATATAATGTTATGTGAAGGTGAACTTAGATTAGTCAAAAATTTTTATTAGTAACTCTATAGCATCACTAGCAATGGCTAAAAAAGAGAGGCATAAGTGACATGCTAAGAGAAGAGGTAAAATGGAATCATACAATGCTTATTTAAAATCAGAGAAGTCAGAAAAAGAAGTAGGAAAAAAGAAACAGAACAAACGTGATGAACGGAAAATGGTTACAAACATGGTAGATATCAAGCCAACTATATCAGTAATTTGCACTAAATGTGAATGTTATGACACACCATTCAAAATACAGAAAAAGTTGAATCTATATAAAAAAGAGCATTGGAGAAATAAAGATAAAAGAAATACTTTCAATTTTCATATTCTCCATTGATCTAAAAGTGTAGCTATAAAGGAGCCATTTACATATAGTATACAAGAAATTCACTTAACTGTAAAGACAGGTTGAAAAGTAAATGGAGTGAAGAAGATATATTACTCTAGTGAAAGCTGGAGTAGCTATGTTAGTTTCAGAGGAAGTAGATGTCAGGGCTAGGAAGATAATCAGGGAAACAGAGAAGCATTACATAGTGATAAAGGAGTCAATTTTCCAAGAAGACAAATCAATCCTAAGTGTTTATGTAACTAACAGCACAACATTAAAATATGTGAGGCAAAAACTGAAGGAAATGAAAGGAGAAATAGACAAATCCACTATTGTTAGATAATTCAACATTCTTTGATTAGTGATTGAAGGAACAAATAGCTTGAAAATCAGTAAGGAGACAGATGACCTGAACAGCAATATCAATCAAAATTGACCTAGTTGACATTTATAGATTACTTCATCAAATAATGGGAGAAGAGGCTTTTTTCTCAAACTCTCATGGAAGACTCACCAATATAGACTATGTTCTGGGCCTTAAAAGATTACAAATTTAAAAGAATAGAAATAATACAAGGTGGTTTTCATTCTACAAAGGAATTAAACTGAAAGAAATTCCCAGAATAGTTGTAAATTGAACAACATATTTTTATACAACCATTGACCAAAGAAAAAGTCTCAAAATATAAATACATTTTTAGTAAAGCAAAATAAAAAAAATCAAGATTTGTAGGATGTAGCTAAAGCAATACTTAGAAATTTATAATAATTATATCAAATACATATATTAGAAAATAAGGCAGATTTAAATTCAATGACTTAATCTTCCACCTTAGGAAACTAGAGAAAGAAATATACAGCAAGCAGAAAAAGATGTAATAAAAATTAGAGCAGAAGTTAGTGAAATGGAAAATAGGAAAACAATAACAATAATCTGTTGTATCAAAATGGGTTATTCAAAAAAGAATCAGTAAAACAATAACTTATAGCCAGGTTAACGAGGGAAAAGACTCTACACATGGACATCACCAGATGGTCAACACCAAAATCAGATTGATTATATTCTTTGCAGCCAAAGATGGAGAAGTTCTATACAGTCAACAAAAACAAGACCAGGAACTGACTGTGGCTCAGATCATGAACTCCTTATTGCCAAATTCAGACTGAAATTGAAGAAAGTAGGGAAAACCACTAGACCATTCAGGTATGACCTAAATCAAATCCCTTATGATTATACAGTGGAAGTGACAAATAGATTTAAGGGACTAGATCTGATAGATAGAGTGCCTGATGAACTATGGACTGAGGTTCGTGACATTGTACAGGAGACAGGGATCAAGACCATCCCCATGGAAAAGAAATGCAAAAAAGCAAAATGGCTGTCTGGGGAGGCCTTACAAATAGCTGTGAAAAGAAGAGAAGCAAAAAGCAAAGGAGAAAAGGAAAGATATAAGCATCTGAATGCAGAGTTCCAAAGAATAGCAAGAAGAGATAAGAAAGCCTTCCTCAGTGAACAATGCAAAGAAATAGAGGAAAACAACAGAATGGGAAAGACTAGAGATCTCTTCATGCAAAGATGGGCTCGATAAAGGACAGAAATGGTATGGACCTAACAGAAGCAGAAGATATTAAGAAGAGGTGGCAAGAATACACAGAAAAACTGTACAAAAAAGATCTTCACGACTAAGATAATCACTATGGTGTGATCACTCACCTAGAGCCAGACATCCTGGAATGTGAAGTCAAGTGGGCCTTACAAAGCATCACTATGAACAAAGCTAGTGGAGGAGATGGCATTCCAGTTGATATATTTCAAATCCTGAAAGATGATGCTGTGAAAGTGCTGCACTCAATATGCCAGCAAATTTGGAAAAACTCAGCAGTGGCCACAGGACTGGAAAAGGTCAGTTTTCATTCCAATCCCAAAGAAAGGCAATGCCAAAGAATGCTCAAACTACCATACAATCGCACTCATCTCACACACTAGTAAAGTGATGCTCAAAATTCTCCAGGCCAGGCTTCAGCAGTATGTGAACCGTGAACTTCCTGATGTTCAAGCTGGTTTTGAAAAAGGCAGAGGAACCAGAGATCAAATTGCCAACATCCGCTGGATCATGGAAAAAGCAAGAGAGTTCCAGAAAAACATCTATTTCTGCTTTATTGATTATGCCAAAGGCTTTGACTGTGTGGATCACAATAAACTGTGGAAAATTCTGAAAGAGATCGGAATACCAGACCACCTGACCTGCCTCTTGAGAAACCTATATGCAGGTCAGGAAACAACAGTTAGAACTGGACATGGAACAACAGACTGGTTCCAAATAGGAAAAGGAGTACGTCAAGACTGTATATTATCACCCTGCTTATTTAACTTATATGCAGAGTACATCATGAAAAATGCTGGGCTGGAAGAAGCACAAGCTGGAATCAAGAGTGCTTGGAGAAATATCAATAACCTCAGATATGCAGATGACACCACCCTTATGGCAGAAAGTGAAGAGGAAGTAAAAAGCCTCTTGATGAAAGTGAAAGAGGAAAGTGAAAAAGTTGGCTTAAAGCTCAACATTCAGAAAACGAAGATCATGGCATCTGGTCCCATCACTTCATGGGAAATAGATGGGGAAACAGTGGAAACAGTGTCAGACTTTATTTTTCTGGGCTCCAAAATCACTACAGATGGTGACTGCAGCCATGAAAGTAAAAGACGCTTACTCCTTGGAAGAAAAGTTATGACCAACCTACATAGCATATTCAAAAGCAGAGACATTACTTTGCCAACAAAGGTCCGTCTAGTCAAGGCTATGGTTTTTCCAGTGGTCATGTATGGATGTGAGAGTTGGACTGTGAAGAAAGCTGAGTGCTGAAGAATTGATGCTTCTGAACTGTGGTGTTGGAAAAGACTCTTGAGAGTCCCTTGGACTGCAAGGAGATCCAACCAGTCTATTCTGAAGGAGATCTGCCCTGGGATTTCTTTGGAAAGAATGATGCTAAAGCTGAAACTCCAGTACTTTGGCCACCTCATGCGAAGAGTTGACTCACTGGAAAAGACTGTGATGCTGGGAGGGATTGGGGGCAGGAGGAGAAGGGGACGACAGAGGATGAGATGGCTGAATGGCATCATTGACTCGATGGAAGTGAGTCTGAGTGAACTCCGGGAGTTGGTGATGGACAGGGAAGCCTGGCGTGCTGTGATTCATGGGCTCGCAGTCAGACACAACTGAGCGACTGAACTGAACTGAATGAGGGAAAAAAGAGAAAAGACATAAATTACCAATAATAAAAATGAAACAGAGGCCAGCACTACTGATTCTGTGGATGTGGCAAAGGTAATAAATAAACATTGTAAACAATTCTGTGCCCACAAATTTGATAACTTAGATAACAGGGACTAATTCTTTGAAAGAAACCAACCAGCAAAACTCATACAAAGAGAAATAGTCCTAGTAGACTTATGTTTATTTTATTAAAAATTTAAACTGAGATTTGATTGACATATAACATTATATTAGTTTCAGGTACACAACAATATGGTTCACTCTTTGCATATATTGTGAAATGATCACATAATAAGCCTAGTTAGTATCTAT
Organism: Bos taurus; assembly: GCF_002263795.3. NCBI lineage: Eukaryota > Metazoa > Chordata > Mammalia > Artiodactyla > Bovidae > Bos > Bos taurus. Next base: position 72,059,999 of record NC_037335.1, on the reverse strand, counting down.
CACCATAAGTATTAGTCACTCAGTTGTGTCTGAGATGTAAAATGTAAAAAAAGATAGCCATCCAAATAGAGAGCTAAGAACAGAGTGAAACAGGAATAGAAAGGCACATGGACAGATCCTGAAACATTTAGTATTTTGAGGGGACTTAGATCTGGGCAGCAAGAGCCTATGAGAAATAATAAGTTTGAAGGTATACGTTGAAATTAGATGAATGCAAAGTCTTTTCATGCTAAATCCAGTGGAAAGCCATTGCAGAGGATCTGATTTATGTTTTAGAAAGTTTTCTAATTTCTCTGTGGAGAGTGGATTTCAAGTAGACAAGAGAGAAGACTAAAAATCCATCATAATTCATTTAAGAAAGGAGAGTGGCTTGAGATATTAATAGCAAAGTGGGAAAAATTAAATGGGCTAGAAGCAGGTTTTGTAGATGAAAGAGATAAGACTTGGTTATTAATTTCATAAGTGATATGAAATAGGATAAATATAGTAACTATTAGAATTTGGGATTAAGCAAATTGTTGGTTTGTGGTGGTCATTTACTGGAATGGGGAAAATAAGAAAAAGTAGACTTGGATATAATATGATATGTGAAGAATTCTGCTTTGTCTATGTTAGTTTTGTAATGACTGTTAGGCTTCCATGTGGTGGTACGAGAAAGATCTTAGATTTATAAACTTGGAGTTCAGTAAATGTTAGGAACGAAGATGCAAATTTTACAAGTCACCAGCATCTAGACTGTATTTATTAAGGACACAGGAATGAAAGGGATCTCTTAAGGAGAGAGTATAGACAGAAAAGTGGACAACACAGAACAGAGTCTTGAATCGTTTCATGTACTGATGTCAAGTGAAGAAGGAGAAACCAAAAGTGGTCAGTGACATAAGGAAAAGTCTAACAGTTTGGGGAGCGACAGAATTCAAGACTAGGAAGTTCTTTAAATAGGGAGAGGAGGTGAACTTTGTTGAATGCTGCTGAGAGGTCAAGTAAGATGAGGACAGGAAAGTCACTGGCAGCTGGAGTGACTGGATGTCACGAATCACTTTAATTTTTGTAGTTTCAGTGAAGTGGTGGTGATGGAGGCCCAGTGCCTCAGACTAGAGAAGATGTGATGAGAGGAAGTGAATAAAGCCTTGCTAGATAACTCAACTCATAGGATAGAACTTTTGCTTAGAAAGGAAACAGAGAAATGGGGTGATAATTGGAGGAGGACATGGGGTGTGAAATACCATCTAGATGCTGATGACTCCTGGCTTCTCTCATAGCTCAGTTGGTAAAGAATCTGCCTGCAATGCAGGAGACCCAGGCTCGCTCCCTGGATCAGGAAGATCCCCTGGAAAAGGAAATGACAACCAACTCCAGTATTCTTACCTGGAGAATCTCATGGACAGCGGAGCCTGGCAGGTTACAGTACATGGGGTCACAAGAGTTGGACACAACTTAATGACTACCAACTAGATGCTCTGATGCTCTGTGTGTGGAAATGGATGAGGCTAGATTAGGTTTGTATGCAGATAAAATTGATTCAGTACAGGGATAAATCAGTGATGATTAATGTGGGATTAAGACCCTGATGCTGGGAAGGATTGAGGGCAGAAGGAAAAGGGGGTGACAGGATGAGATGGTTGGATGGCATCATTGACCCAATGGACATGAGTTTCAACAAACTCCTGGAGACAGTGAAGGACAGGGAAGCTTGGTGTGCTGTAGTCCATGGGGTGACAAAGAGTTGGACACAGCTGAGTGACTGACCAACAACAAAAGTCCTTTAAAAAAATGTGGTGAGATCCAAAGAATAAATGCAGGATTGTCCTTAAATTGGATTAGTGATATTTTATCTATAGTAACAAAGGAAAAGAAGATGGTATAGGTGCAGATGCAGATACATTGGTTGATTTAGTGATGGCAAAATGAGGCATGACTAATTGCATATTTTTTCTTAACAAAATGTCAGACAAGATTAGCTGTAAAGGAAGAGACTGTAAAGGAAGTTTGGAAACATTCAAGGTTTGAAAAAATAGAAGCATAAAACTAACAATATTTTTGGAGAATGGGAGACTGAGCATCCTGGAAAGGGTAATGAGATTGTTGGATGGTGTTTTGTGCCTAGAAGAGATTTGTGGTCATGAGTTTGCAGTTAAACTTTCAGGGTGATTGTGTATTTTTCTCCAGATTGTTCTGGCTGTATATGAGCAGCTAGAGAGTAAGCAGAAAGATTTACTTAACTAGGATAGATGGAACATATGAGAGATCTTTCTCCATAATTTGACTTATTGTTCAGTCGCTCAGTTGTGTCCAACTCTTTGTGACCCCATGGTCTGTAGCATGCCAGGCTTCCCTGTACTTCATTATCTCCTGAAGTTTGCTCAGACTCATGTACATTGAGCTGATGATGCCATCTTACCATCTCATCCTCTGTTGTCCCTTTCTCCTTCTGCCCTCAATCTTTCCCAGCATCAGGGTCTCTTCCAATGAGTCAGCTCTTTGAATCAGGTGGTCTAAGTATTGGAGCTTCAACATCAATCCTTCTGATGAATATTCAGGGTTTATTTCTTTTAGGATTAATGAGTTTAATCTCCTTGATGTCCAAGGGACTCTCAAGAGTCTTCTCCTGCACCATAGTTCGAAAGCATCAGTTCTTCGGCACTCAGCCTTTTTTGTATAATTTGACTAATTCTAGATATTATCAGTTTTAAATCTTTGTTAACATGGTAGCTAAAAACCAAAAGTCTCATTTTATTTTATCTTGTGTTTTTTGACCTCTAGGGAGACTATCCTTTTTTATGTGTTTCAGTCACAGTTTTTTTAATCTTCCCAAAATGGTTCAGATTCTTTGTCCATTTTTCCTACTTAGTCATTTACCTTTTTTCTTTTTGATTTTTAAAGATTTATGTAATGGATACTAACATTTCGTTTGTTATATATCTTGCACTATTTTCTCTCTAGGTATTATATATGCTTGAATTACCATGCCTTTCATTATATTGATGACTTGATAGTTTACATGGTCAAATATATTCATGTTTTCCGTTGGAGCTTGTGGGTTTATGGGCTTCCTCTCTTCTATCCCACTGTAAGTTGATGAACATTGTCTTCCATATTTTATTATAGTATTTTTCAAATTTTTTCCATTTGAACCTTAAACATTTAGAGTTTAATTTTGTATATAGTATATGGTAAGAAATCTGTTATTTTGATGGATGGAAAGCCAATTGTCCAATAACATTTCCCAATGATTTAAAATACCATCTTTTCATATTTTATATTTATATACATTGAAGAAGGCAATGGCATCCCACTCCAGTACTTTTGCCTGGAAAATCCCTTGGATGGAGGAGCCTGGTGGGCTGCAGTCCATGGGGTCGCTAAGAGTCAGACACTACTGAGCGACTTCACTTTCACTTTTCACTTTCATGCATTGGAGAAGGAAATGGAAACCCACTCCAGTGTTCTTGCCTGGAGAATCCCAGGGACGGGGGAGCCTGGTGGGCTACCATCTATGGGGTTGCACAGAGTCGGACACGACTGAAGCGACTTAGCAGCAGCAGCAGCAGCAGCATTTATATACATACATACGTAGGTGGATATATAGGCATGTATCAGGTTTCTCTTCTCCGTTCATTGGTCTGCTTGTCTTCACTTGTGTACTGTTTTAACTCATTTTTTTTTAGCATGTTTTGATATTTTCTAGGGTAAATCCCTCTCTTATTATTCTTCCTATTCTTTCTTTAAAATGTTTGTTGACTCTTTGTTTTTAAAAAATGTATTTGTTTATTTGGCTGCTTTGGATCCTCACTGTATTATGCAGGATCTTTCATTGCAGCATACAGACTCTAGTTGCAGCCCACAGGCTTAGTTGCTCCACGGCATGTGGCATCCTAGTTCCCTGACCAGGGATTGAACTTGTGTCCCCTGCATTACAAATTGAATTCTTAACCACTGGACCACCAGAGAAGTCCCTTCTTGAGTATTCTTATATATTTACTCCTCCAAACAAATGTTATAATTTGCTCAATTCCAGTGGGACTTGCTTGTATTGAATTTACAAATTAATATGGGGAAATAATTTTGCTTTGGAGAGGAAGAAGAAAGCGAAATACCTATAGATTAAACATGGTTAGTTGAGTTGATTTTATGGATTTAAACCATGGTCAGAGACCCTCTAGATAGGAGAGTTCCAAAGGCAGAAGAAATAAGGGGGCAGATATTGAAATCAACTTCCCTATCTCCATGCATTTGCTAAAGATTAGACTTGAAGCTTACAAATACAGTAATTTTGATAAAAACTACCTGATTAGATAATGTCCAGTAAGTTACATCATAGCCATTTCCCCCCAAACTGATATTTACATTTGTTTAAATAAATTAATATTTGCAAATTACTCACTTATTTGTTGGGAACACATTCAAAAGAAAACAGAAACAAATAGTAGGAGAAAAGGCAAGAATGGTGATGTGTAGGAGGAAAAGTTTACAATTTATCAAAATAAGAGTACTGACAAATTAAAATAAATTCTTTTATGTGAACATCTTGGATGAAAGAAACTTTGCAAGGGAATTAGAGTTTATTCAATAAAAGAAAAGATACTAGATTACTATACTAATTCCTTCTTTAGGACCCATGAAAAACAGGCATTAGATGCCAACCCTGAAAGTACAGCAACTGAACTCCTACCTAGCTTAATATTGGAAGGAGTATTAATAATGCACATGCATTATTCTCATAGTTTGCATGAGTTAAAATTCTTGTGTAAAAGAAGCACTGCAGTCTCGAGCTATACATCTATCCACACTTCCATTTTCTTTCCTGTGATATTTATCTTTCTGTCTGGCAGAAAGCAAAAAAACTGGAAAAAAGAATTGGTTAGAATTAAATTTCCTTCAGCAGCACGCAGAGCTGCAGTGTTGCTACAAAACCTTGTCTGACGGGGCTAATGGCAGGGAGCTATTTATAGACCAGTTCTGAAATTTCCTTAGTAACAAGGGTTGCAAAGAACTCTCTCTCTCTCCTTGCTGCTGGAAGTGTCCCCAGCCACCCTGTAGCCTTGTTCCCGATTCCTTTAACTTTGGAATTCTTCTCAAGTGTTCCTAACCTCAGTATTATTTCCCTTCATATCAACACATATTTCACGGTTGGAGAACTTTCATGAATATTTACCAATCCAATTTTGTACTATACTTTGTTTTGATGATAGCGTGTTCTCTCGAAGGGGAGATATTTCATGTTGATGGCTAAGCTTTGTACTGAAACAACTGATGTCTTTGCCTAAGTTTCTCATGCTTTGAGATTTATCAGCTTTCTATTATATTTCAAATTTCTGGGCATTGGCCAGAATCCCAACATTTTCTTCCTTCCCTTTATGTTTGTTCTCTTTTTCCTTCCCTCCAGCTTGACCATCTGTCTCCCTACTTTTGCTTCTGTAGAACAGTGGACTAGGACCTAGGGGTGAAACAGCACATGCCATCAAAAGATTCAGTTTTTGGAAGTCATCTCTGATCTATATAAGTACCGAATGACTTCTGCAAAGTGTTCTACATCTTGTTACCATCTGGACCTATTACCTCACCTAGTTAGAGCACGGCTAACAAGGCCAAGGTCATGGATTCAGACCCCATATGATCCAGTTTACTTTACCCAGGACAGAAATTTCTTTTATGGCTCTAGTCTGAAATTGCAAACGCTAGTGGGTTCATCTTGGAAATGAGTCCATACTGGAGGACCTGGTGAGTGTTGGGTTGGAGCCAGGCCCTCATCATTATTATAGAAAACTTCAAAGCATATGTTCTGCGGCTGGACAGTCAGCAGGACTCCTATCTCAATGCACTCTTTATATTAAGCTTTATAATAGATAGGACACGAGCAATCATCTGTTCCACACATCTAAGGTCACACAGGAAAATAAGAATCCAAAATTCAGTCCAGTCTTATGTGCCATTTTGCCCTTCTATTCATTTTCCCTGTTAATATCCCTATAAAGTGCGTCTCTGAGGAGTTACAAATTTTACATATGGAGGTGAAGCTATTGGCACAATTAAACCTGGTGAGACGTGCTGCCACATGTAACTGGGAAGAGAATTGTCATTAAATGTGTACAAAATCTGAAGACTTTAAGGAGGAGAAATTTTGAGAATCTCCATTTGGCTTTTGTGATACTAATACCACATTTGCAGGATGATTTAAAATTCGTAGACTATTTTCATATCTTCCATCTCATTTGGTTCATCCAACATGAGATTGGCTTGATAAATGTTATTCGTGTTGCAGATTAGACAAATTATGTATATAAAGATTGTATGATTTGCCCAAAGTCATACAAACTCTAAGGTCTTTGGATCCTGATCCAGGGAGCTTTCCATGCTGTTACACTGTATTTTATCTCTTGACTTGTACCTACAGAAACGTCTCAATGGCAAATTGATTGTATTATTGAAACCATTTCCATTTTATTTTTGAGTTGACTGAGGGTAGATTTCATACAACTTCTATAGTCACAATTACATACCAAACCAGTTTTATGAAGCTTGAGTATGGCCTCTAAACGAGATTGAATAAATAGTTCTGAAAATCACCAAGAGCCCTTTTAGAGAGACTAGGTCACACGGCCTGGAGAAGGCACTGGCAACCCACTCCAGTACTCTTGCCTGGAAAATCCCATGGACAGAGGAGCCTGGTAGGCTGTAGTCCATGGGGTTGCTAAGAGTTGGACACGACTGAACGACTTCACTTTGACTTTTCACTTTCATGCATTGGAGAAGGAAATGGCAACCCACTCCAGTGTTCTTGCCTGGAGAATCCCAGGGACGGCGGAGCCTGGTGGGCTGCCGTCTATGGGTCCGCACAGAGTCGGACACGACTGAAGCGACTTAGCAGCAGGTCACACGGCAGCTAATAAAGGTTTTGAAATTAAAGACTCTTACTTTCAAAACTTGGATCTGCTTTAGTTTATTTTTCAAACCATCCTACCCTACATGATTAGGAAATAACCTTGGCAACAGTCTTTCTGAAGTGGATTTGCCAAATTGTGTAATAGCCCTGCTCAGAACTGAAATAAAAAGTGTGAAAATGATTAAAGGGATTTCAGTTCAGAATCCTGGGAGCAGGAGGAAGCAAAAGTTCTTAGTCTTTTTTTTCCCCCCCTTGAGACCACTACACCTCAATCGTGTGACATTTCTCTTCCAATTAAAGCCATGTCTGGTAACCAAGGGGTCTCATTTACATAAAGCTTGCTGCTTTGCAAGCCCTAGCATCATCTTACCTTAGTTTTTACAATATTGCATAATGCATTATGTCTTGATGCAATTTAATGCCTCCTGCTGACTACTTGAAATTACTAAACAGAAGGTCAGACTAGATCAGTGAACAGCTACTAAAATGCATAGGCAGCAACACGAACAGTAGATAATTAGTACTCAGTGCAAGCCAAAGCAGTGAGAAAAGTGAAGAAAAAAGATAAACAAGATGTTTGCTTAATTTTATGACAGTATCTTCCATTCATATTGATGCCTATGGATTTAGATCTATCATCAATTTGTCTTTTTAAGGTTTGTTTATTTTTCTTCTTGTGAAATCTTTTATACATACAGAAGAGGACAAGAAACATATGTACAGGTTAAACAACAATTGCAGAGCAACATTTGTGAATCACTCAGACCAAGTGGAAACTGGCCACATGTCTCTCCACAGTCAGAACAGACTCTTCCCCCACCAGACATAAAATCAACCAAAGAAAGGTGACTATCTGGCCTTGCTTATCTCTATAGATATACACTAAGGATAAATCCTTAGTTTACCCACTAAGGGCTTCAGCTGGATTTTGTTTGCTTTCTTAATTTATACAAGCAAATTGTAGTTTTTTTTTTTTTTTTGATGGCTTCTTTCACTCAACAGTATATTTGTAAGGTTCATCCATGTTGATGGATATATATAGATACATAGTTTATGCCTTTTTATGGTTGTATAGCTTAATATTATATTAGTAATAGTTTTTGTATTGACTCTATCTCAATGCACCTGGGATCATTTCCAATTTGGAGCTAATTTAAACAATGCTGCTGTGAACTCAATGGCACCCCACTCCAGTACTCTTCCCTGGAAAATCCCATGGACGGAGGGCCTGGTGGGCAGTAGTCCATGGGGTCGCTAAGAGTTGGACAGGACTGAGCGACTTCACTTTCACTTTTCACTTTCATGCATTGGAGAAGGAAATGGCAACCCACTCCAGTGTTCTTGCCTGGAGAGTTCCAGGGACGGGAGAGCCTCGTAGGCTGCCGTCTATGGGATCGCACAGAGTAGACATGACTAAAGCGACTTAGCAGCAGCAGCTGTGAACTCTCTGGTACCTAATTCCTAACTGGGTACTAGAGTTTCTCCAGTGTGTCTAATTCGGGGTGGAATGCTACCTTTAACTTTATTAGAAAATGCTAAACTATTTGCAAAGAATTTGTATCAGTTTTCACTCCTGAGAGAATTCCTGTTATTCAGCTTTCTCACCAACGCTTGAAATTGTCAGACAGTATGTTTTTTTGTGAGTCTAATAGGTCTGTAATGGTTTTCTACCAGACCTTGGTCTTAATGGTCTTAATTTGCTTTCACTTGCTTGCTAAGGAGCTGATCATATCTTCTTTTCTTAGTAACCATTTGGTTTCCTGTTTCGAGAAGAGTTTATTCAAATCTTATACCCAGTTTCTTTCAACTGGGGTATTTGTCTTTCTTATTTGTCTTTTTTTTGGTTTTATGTTTTATGTGTTCTTTGAAGCAATGACCTGAAGGAGATAAGGGATTACCCATGGGGATACCTAAGGGAAGAGCATTCCAGATAACAGAAAATGTCCAGGGCTCATGTTCTATGCCAGAAGCTTGCCTGGAGTAAAACAATAGGAGGGAAATTTTAGTAGCAGATGGAATCATAGGATAATGAAATGAGGTCTTATAGACATAGAAATCTTTGGCTTGGACTCGGAATGAAATGGGGAGTAACTATAGTGTTCAGAGCAAAGGAATGACATGGCATGACTCTTCCCTCTTTTTAAAAATTAGCATACTATTTATTTATTTAATGGAATTCCCTCAAAGCTCAGTTGCTAAAGAACTGGCCTGCAGTGCAGGAGACCCAGGTTCTATCTGTCTATCCTTGGGTCAGAAAGATCTCCTGGAGAAGGAAATGGCAACCTACTCCAGTGTTCTTGCCTGGAGAATCCCATGGACAGAGGAACCTGATTCTCCTCATTTTTAAAAAATTAACATACTACTTATTTATTTAACACATTTAGGTTTACAGAAAAAATTGAGTGGAATCTAATGTCTTTTTGGTAGAGTCTGTGCTTCTCATCTCTGCAACTATAGGCTCTACAACGTTAGAGATTCTGGCCCCAAAGGAGGCACCCAGTTACTAGGAGACACTGTAAGATCTTATTGAACTGTATGCCATCCAGACTGCCAGGGTATCTTAGAGTCCTTTTTACAGGGACCAACAGATGAGAAGAGGAGAAATTGTATTGGCAGGAGTAATTGATGACAAGAGTAGAAAGAGGCACATCTGCTTTTTCATAGTAGAGGTAGAGAGGAACATTTGTGGTACCCAGGTGGTGCACTTAGATCTCTCGTAGTGCTCTCTTGTCCAATTGTGACTCTGACTGAACACATGCAGCAACCCCTGGGGATGGTATGATGACCAGACATTCAGATTCTTCAGAAAAGGTTTGGTTTCAAGTACCAAGTAAGACACAAAAGGCTTCCTTGGTGGTTCAGTGATAAAGAATCTGCCTGCACTGTAGGAGACTCGGGTTCCATCCCTGGGTCGGGAAGATCCCCTGGCAACCCACTCTAGTATTCTAGCCTGGAGAATCCCATGGACAGAGGAGCATAGTGGGCTGCATACAGTCCATGGGGTTGCGAAGAGTTGGATACAACAAACAACTGAGCATGCATGAGCATGCAAGACACCAAAACCTTTATAGGTGCCAACAGAGGGTAGAGACATTTATAGTGAATGGTAAGGGAGGGAGAAGATTAATATCGACTGTAGCCCTGAAACCAACTGCAGCAATGAGGGCTGTAGGGAAAGAGGTCAACAGAAGCATGGAAGATATCTAGCCACATGCCTCTGTGCGAGACAAAGATGGACTGTGGTGGCCATGGAGGGAACTGCACACTCTCTCAGCAAGCAGATCTTCTGCAGGAAGCATAGTTAGACAAACATCTCCAATTATACCTCTAGCTATAACAGAGTGCTCACTCTGAAACCGTACTTTCTTTGGGCTGTTCCCAGCATGGTAGAGTTATTAGAGTTGGGACATTCCTGCCTCTAATGCTAATGAGATTTCATTAACCTGCTGTGATACTCTCAGAACTATGAAATGGTCCGAGGCTTCAATTTTCTTTTCATTTTTTGCTTCTTTCACAGATGTTGGATCCGTATCATGGTCTAAAGGCTCTTCCAGCCTACCTCAGTGGTCTCCCTGTGCTCCTTCATAAGCACGTTCCCCAGCAAATCTCTCGCACCTCTAATCTCATTTTGGCACCTGTTTCTTGGAAGACCTGAGCTGGAATAAGGTATGTTTAATATAATTATCTGCATAATTTAGTTTCAATCTACCATCTTGCTATTTATTGTCATTTTCTCTTTGTTCCTTCCCCCTCCTTCTTTTGGATTGAGTTGAAAAAAATATGATTATTTTATTATCTATACCTCGTTATTTTGTTTTTAGTATTTAACTTTAGTATCATTTGAAAGTTAGGGTTTAACTTTCAAGTGCTACTCTACCACTTCACAAATGGTATAAAAAATGTACAGCAGAATTCACCCAAGCCTTCCCTCCTGTCTTCTGAGCTATTTTCAGACATTTTACTTTGGTGTATGCCATAAACCCCACAACACATTATTATTTTTACTTTCAATAGTCAAATATCTTTTGCAGAGATTAAAAATGATAAAAAATGTCTTTTGTACTTGTCCACATATTAACCCTTTGTAATGCTCTTCATTGATTTATGTAGAACCAGTATCTATTTGGGAACATTTTCCATCTTTCTTTAATATTTCATAGTATGAAGGTATACTGCTGATGAATTTTTTTTCATATTTTGCCTGAAAGTGTTTATTTCTCCTTCATTTGTTATTGTAAAATATATAAAACAAAATTTACCATTTTAATCATTTTAAAATGTGCTGGTCTGTGGTATTAGATACATTTACATTGTTGTGTTTCCTTCATCACTAACCATCTTCAGAACTTCTCCTTTACCCACAAATGCAACTTTGTACCCATTTAAATATTAACTCCCCATTCTGTTCTTTCACAGTCCTGTCAACCACCATGCTTACTGTCTCTAAACCACCATTCTTACTGTCATCTAAATCAGGTGTGGGTAAGACTTGAGGTATGGTTAATTCCGAGGCAAAATTTCTTTCCAGCTGCGAAACTGAGAAACCAGAGAGCAGACTGTATACTTCCAAAATACAGTGATGGACAAGCATAGACCAGACATCTCCATTCAAAAGGAATAAATTGTCAAAGTTTCCTAACGGGGCCTTTTTCTAATTGTGGTAAAGACAATTACCATGAGATTCCTTTTTTGAGAAATTTTAAATGTACAATATAGCACTGTTAACTAGACACACAATGCTGTACAGCAGACCTCTCGATAGAAGTGTACTTCTTCATGTTAAAATAGATGTTAATGAGGATTTGATTAAGCATGTGATTTTAATGTTTTAAAATGTGGTGAGGGTGTCTCTGTAGTCACTTAGACCAAGTGTGTCAATATTGTTGTTCAGTCTCCTATACAGGCTTCAGAAATGCTGTGTGTTCAATTCCAGACCACCGCAATAAAATAAATATTTCAACAAAGCAAGTAACATGAAGTTTTTGGTTTTATACTTCATATAAAATTTATGTTTGCATTATACTGTAGTTTATTAAGTGTGTAGTAACATTATGTCTAAAAAACTACATACACACTTTAATTAGAAAATACTTTATAGCTAAAAAAGTCAAAGCAGTTACAGTAGTAACAACTTGCTTTAGAAGATTGTCAAGATCTCTCTGTTTTCTTACTTCATGCCAAACTGGCATAGTGGTGATAGTAACAGTATGAATTTGAGAACAAATGCCATCTATGCCAGTTGGTTTTTGAGATCTAGGCTTGACATCAAATTTTTTTGTTTGACTCTCTTCTCCAGTTAACTGTTTGGAGACATCAGAAAAAATAAGTAGTAAAAAGTTAATAAAAAGCTCTTTCTGTGATACTGTGCTGTTTAGCATACTAATCCATCAATTTATCTTTTAAATAATTATTATGGCCTTTATATCACTGCACATTTGGTAAGAGCCTGCTATATTTAAACCCTGCATGCTGAGACATTTAAAATGAAGGGAAATACATAGCAAGTTAAGTAACGCTAAAGTATTTGAATAATTCAAAGCAACAATAAAAGCAATGTCACAATGCATAATAGTCAACAAATTGCTCAGGCAGTGACTTCTGTCAAAACTCAGATACATAACGGCTTTGACTTCAGGCAGGAATAATCTGGGGAGAGGTATGCCGAGATGGCTAAAGATGAGCTTAGTGTGGGTAGAGAAGACGGGGAAGGACTTTACAGATTGGTGTACCATTGTTAATAAAAGTGTAGAGGAAGTGGAGGGTAAAGGGTAGTATGTGAACCACTTTGAGGGGCACATGACTTTAAAGAAGGCTACTGAATGAAAAAACGGAAAGAAAATTTGCAGTCCGATTGTTCAGGGCCCTAGTTATCAAGCTAATGACTGTGAATAAGCAGCCAACAGAGAAGTCTTATTAGGTCATGGGAAGATAAGAAGAGCTGTGAGTAATCAAGGTTAATGATTTTTGTCCTGTCATACAAGAGACAAAAAACAAAAAACAAACCTGGGGTAAGAAAGTGAACATTATCAATATGGAATCCCTAAGAGCACACTGGGCTTCCCAAGTGGCTCAGTGGCAAAGAACCTGTCTGCTGATGCAGGAGATGTGGGCTCAGTTCCTGGGTTGAGAAGATTTCCTGGAGAAGGAAATGGCAACCTATTCCAGTATTCTTTCTTGGAGAATTTCATAGACAGAGGAGCCTGGTGGGCTACAGTCCATGGGGTTGCAAAGTACTGGATACAACCAAAATAACAATGGAGCAAAATAGACCCAAACAAATTATGCAGATATATTAAAACAATTAACAATGTTTAACCCAGTGCCAATATTTTCTTTAAAGAATATGTATTTTTCACCATCTATATTAAGTGATGACTACCAGGTGGAGCTAGTGGTAAAGAACCCACCTGCCAATGGAGGAGATGTAATAGATGCAGGTTGGATCCTTGGGTCGGGAAGATCCCCTGGAGAAGTGAATGGCAACCCACACCAGTATTCTTGCCTGGAGAATCCCATGGGCAGTGGAGCCTGGCAGGCTACAGTCTGTGGGGTTGCAAAGAGTTGGACACGACTGAAGCGACTTAGCACTTGCACGCATGAGAACTGTGTTCCACCACGGAAAATTATAATGCCATATTATCTGAAGAATGTATAGTCAGTTGTATGCACATGTAGATTGCAACAGCCTACTCTTCTTTCTTTAGAAAACTATTGTCTGGATTTATGGGTAAATTTTTCACTCATCTAAGAATCAGAAATAGTTCTGTAAAAATAGCTTATCTAGAAATTAAAAGTAGTTATGGTGCAGCATGATAATATAATCAATAAGTATATTTAAAAGAAAAGAAAAAGAGAAACGAGAAGCAAAAGGAGAAAAGAAGAACAAGAAGGCAAATGTGGATGGTGTTTAGTGACTTAGTGGGAAGGGGAGAAACAGGGTGCATGGGGGGCTCAGGTAGGTCTAAATAGTGACTTGCCTCTGAATGAAGGAGGCCTCTGGAGGCTTTTGAGTTACATCATTATTTCCTGAGAAAAGAGGAAGATATTAGAATCTTCTAACTTTACAGTGTAGAAGGAATGTGCAGGTTTTCTTATAGATGGAAACTAAATGTTTTCCTGGGTATATGAGATACTTGTCCAATACAACAGTCACTGGAAATATCCCATTCAGTTCCTGGTGCAAAGGAAAGGGATTTGTGTGTGTGTGTGGAATGTGTGTTAGTGTGTGTGCTTTATGAATATTTAAAATGATAGCGTGGAAAGAAGAATGTTGGACTGTGGGTCATACTATAGTGAATTCTGGGCACTGTTTTCTACTAACTGTCTATGTAGCTCTTGATCTCTAACTCTTACACCTTTATTTTTTAAATCTGCTAAAATGAGGGGTTGTACTACGTATTTTTCTGTAGCTTATGCTAACATTCTATGATATGTTATTAGGCAAAGATAACCGACTCCTTCTGCTTTTACAAATGATCATCTGGTACCAAGAGGCCCTTGTCCCAGGGTAAAAGTCAACATCATTGAATGGCCAGAATATGTACAGGATTTAGAGGTAATTGATTTAGAGATAGTTATATTTTCTAATTTATGCGAGTGATGAAAATGGATAAGTTTTCACTGAAGGGTATTTAGTGATCATAGTGGTTGGGTCTAAACAAAGCATTTCAAAGGAGACTGGTGAATGTTTATTCCTAGGACAGTGGGAAAACAGTTTCAGGAAAATGTCTGTGATCTATTCTAATCAAATCTTCAGTGTCTTTGGACAAAGCCTCTGTCTCATAGGATCCTGATTTCTGTCTCTCTGAGGCGGAGAAGTCATGGGAAATTAAGTTAAATTCAAATATATGTATTAAATAATAATACATGTCAGAAGGCACATGGTCTTTTAAAATAGCACCTTCTTCACAATGGCTAGGAAAACCAGAGTATCTCTGTCAGCAGAATGGTCAAGTCAGATTTACCCAATATGGCGCTGATTATCTTAATTAGAAGGAACAGACGCTGCAGAGTTCTGGAAAGAATGGCAGTGGGAGCACAAATACTCAGGTCCCAGCCCCTCCCTTTCCATGAGATTTGGCTGAAATGAACAAAGAAATATAAAAATAGAAGAAAACCAGGATCAGTGATGTATGTGCATGTGAGCTAAGTCACTTCAGTTGTGCCCTCCTCCAGGGGATCTTCCTGACCCAGGGATCGAACCCACGTTTCTTTACATCTCCTGAAGGGGTGTCAGTCATTGCCACAAAAGGGAAAGAGTCTCTGCTGGTTCTCAGGCAGATGGAACCAGCATGAAAGCTGTCAGAAGCCTAACTCACTCTCGCTTGTGGAATGTGCTGGAAACTCACAAGGAAAATACACAAGTCATGCAATTGTGGGTAGGGTGTGGAGAGAGAGAAGGGAGAGAGGGAGGAAGGAGGTAGGGCAAGGTAGAGGGAGGGAAAAGGAGAGATGTTGGGGGCATTGTTCCAGAGATGTTTGCATCCAGAGATGGCTGCACTTGGAGGTTCTTTGTGAGGCTGCCAAACTTAACAGAACCTGTAGAATTTGTTTTGACTCAATCATTTTCCAGAATGTTCCAGGGCTCATCCTCATGCTCTAGGGATAATTCTTGACCACTGCAGTGCTCCCTTCAGATGGTACAGGCAGTAGTAATACCAGTCAAGTCACAGCGTATAAGATGGAGCTTTGGCTGAAGAGAAACTGGATACAGAAAACCTCCTTGGTATAAAATTTTCAATAAACACAGAGAAGAAGTCATACAGAGACAAAAATCTACCTGCTGGGATTATTCTTAGTGCAGTTCCCTCTCTGTCTTTCTCATACTGTTAAGTCATGGGTCAGAAATGTTTAAGCTGAAATCATCCCTTCTCCAGACAACACATGGGAGAATTCTAATACAAGTTGGAGGAATAGTATGGAAAGCTATTAATAGTTAATAGTATGGAAAACATAGTATATATATATATATATATATATATATATATATATAGAATATTGGGGCTTCCCTGGGAGCTCAGATGGTAAAGAATCCACCTGCAA
Source organism: Bos taurus (assembly GCF_002263795.3). Taxonomy (NCBI): domain Eukaryota; kingdom Metazoa; phylum Chordata; class Mammalia; order Artiodactyla; family Bovidae; genus Bos; species Bos taurus. The sequence goes on along the minus strand of NC_037335.1, from coordinate 72,044,074 downwards.
TGCAGGAGACCTGGGTTTGATCCCTGGGTTGGGAAGATCCCCTGGAGATGGGAATGACAACCCACTTCAGTATTCTTGCCTGGAGAATCCCATGGACAGAGGAGACTGGTGGGCTACAGATCATGGGGTTGCAAAGAGTTGGACACAATGAGAGACTAATACTTTCACTTTCACATAGTATAGCAGTATGGAAATTACCTACCTGTATTGAGATAAATGCCAGGATAATCTAGAGCTGCTAAGTCACTTCAGTCGTTTCTGCCTCTATGCGACCCTGCGACCCCAGAGACGGCCTCCTACCAGGCTCCTCTGTCCCTGGGATTCTCCAGGCAAGAACACTGGAGTGGGTTGCCATTTCCCTCTCCAATGCATGAAAGTGAAAAGTGAAAGTGAAGTCGCTCAGTCGTGTCCTACTCCTAGCGACCTCATGGACTGCAGCCTACCAGGCTCCTCCATCCATGGGATTTTCCAGGCAAGAGTACTGGAGTGGGGTGCCATTGCCTTCTCCAATCTACAGCTAGTCTTATTCAAATAGAAAGAGTAGGTGCATATTTAAAAAATAATAATGCATAGTCTAATAATTCTAAATATTTTTTAAAAAGAGTGTCTGTGTGTTTGTGTGGCCAAAGGGCAGAGACTGGGAAACAGGGAAAAGTGAAAGAATGAAGAAAGGGGATGAGAATTGTCATTGGAGTACTAGGAAAGAAACTGGATGAGTTAAAGATCACAAAAATGTTAATGGAGATTTTTCCTGTGAACCAATAACTGGAAGTAGATTTAAAGCAAAAAAGATAATGGCATCAACAACAGAATGAAAATAGAAGTTCTTGGTGTGAGTGGGATGTCTGTCTGGTGGAGTAGCCTTTTTTGGAAGTGGTAGATTCCTGGTGGGTGGACAGATGATTGGGACCAGTGTGGTCACACTTCAACTTCAGAGGTGATTGCCTTTGATGGCCATTAGGGCAGCTGTATTATGAAGCCTGCCTATTGAATCAGGGGGTGTACATCCTTAAGGCAAATACTGTAGACAGCCATAGGATTGGGGGTGAGTGCTGGGGAATGAGAGAATGGAGTAGGGACGAAGTATGACAGTGATTTCTGACTGGATGAGCTTCCAGGGTAAGAACACTGATACAGAGATCCATCAGCCTAAAAGCAAAAACAAGACAAAAGCAAATCAAACAAACAAAAAGGCTGCTGCTGCTGCTGCGTTGCTTCAGTCGTGTCCGACTCCGTGTGACCCCATAGATGGCAGCCCACCAGGCTCCCCCGTCCCTGGGATTCTCCAGGCAAGAACACTGGAGTGGGTTACCATTTCCTTCCCCAATGCATGAAAGTGAAAAGTGAAAGTGAAGTCGCTCAGTCGTGTCCAATCCTCATCGACCCCATGGACTGCAGCCTTACAGGCTCCTCATTCCATGGGATTTGCACAAATAATTTCTGATTAAATCATAAAAGTCTAAAACAAAACAAAAACAAGTGTAACTTCTGGAATATCCATTGGCTTAAGAAATCCACGTACTTTGATTTCTTTTTATCTTTTTCTATTTTCTAAACTTACTATGAAAACATGCATTTCCTTCATGCTTACAAAAATATGTAGACTACAGGTGTTGAAAAAAGGAAAGATAATTTGTAGATTCCTAGATTGGGTAAAAATTTTTATAAGTATATTATTTATAAGACAGCCAAAATTTATTGATTCAACAGGGTTAAAGTACAAGTTGTAGAAAGACATAAAAACTCAGTGTAATAAAAAAAATGCAGTGGTTGCCATATCAATATCATAATTTTCAAAGAGAGGTACAAAGATAATATTTTTATATATAGGATACAAAAATATGTTAAAATAGTCTTGAAGCTTTGTAGTTCAGATACCATATCAGCAGACTATATATAAAGTAAATCGTTTCTATATAGAAATATGTAAAAGAATAAAATGTCAGATAAAAGTAGCTGACAATTTCAACATACTTGGCTCAGCCTTTGACAGAATGATTATACAAAATCAAAAGGAGTTTCTGGTCCTGGATTTAGAAATTTAGGCATAGAAGTTTGACTCACCCACAAATTTGCAACTTTCAAGTGGTGGTTAGTTTCTTTAAGCCTCACTGGCCCTGCCTGTCAAAGAAGATTATATATGTCCTTATATTGCAAAGCTGTTTGTTACAAGGGTACATGAAGGAACGCTGGATGGGTGGATGGTGTTAAGTTAAGGAAAAGGCCATCAGAGAACTTGAGGCTTGAATATTACTTAACATTATTCCATGAGCATAAACAAAGAAGAAAGAATTTCCCCTAGAGCAAGAAAAGAGGGCTTCCCTGGTGGTTCAGACAGTAAGAACGTCTGTCTGCAATGCAGGAGACCCGGGTTGGATCCCTGGGTTGGGAAGATCCCCTGGAGAAGGAAATGGCAGCCCACTCCAGTATTCTTGCCTGGAAAATCCCATGGACGGCGGAGCCTAGGAGGCTACCGTCCATGGGATCGGAAAGCCTTGGACACAACTGAGTGGATTCACTTCACTTCACTAAGAAAAGATAGCATATGAAAGGCACAGAGGTATGGAAAAGCAGGATGATAATTGTTACTGGGTTTTTTTAAAACTTTTTTTTTGGGGGGGGGTGATGTGGATCATTTTTAAAGTCTTTATTGCATTTGTTACAATATTGTTTCTGCTTTGGTTTTTTGGCTGGAGGCATGTGCGATCTTAGCTTCCTGACTAGGAATCAAACCTGTACCCCTTGCATTAGAAGGCAATGTCTTAACCACTGGACTGCCAGGGAGGTCCCTTGTTGTTGTTTTTTAATGATTAATTTTCAGGAGAAAAAAAGAGCAATGTTATAGTGTTGATGTAGTTGGAACACAGAAAGTGGAGTGATGGGAAAAAATCCTGGCGAGATTGTGCCCGTGCTAGGGATATCCATAGTGGTTAAGAGCCCTCGATTTTAAGCCACCTCCAGGCTTCAAATCTTATCTGAACCACTTAAGACTTACCTTCTTTGAAAATATCACTGAAATCCTGCATACCTCAGTTTTCTTGCCTGTAGAATGGGATTGCTGATGATTCCTAAAATGTGGGTACTAATAGACCCTATATCATAGGTCCTTTAAAATGTTTTAAAAGGTATGAAGTATATTTAACAAGCTTGAAACAATCCTTGGTATGTGTCACTTACTATTGTTACCATTTATTGTGTTGTTGTTATTGTTGTTATTACTCCAATATGGAGATATGACTTTATCCCATAAATTAAAGAAGCCATTAAAGGATGCTGAACAAGGTAAACCCAGATCGACATATGTTTCATAAAAACAAGTCTGGTAACATTGTGATGAATGGATCACAGAGATGTAAGACTAGAGGGCCACTTATGAGTCAGTTTCCTGTATATTTCCTCATGGTGAATAATGAGCATGAGGCCACTCTGAGCTTCTAATTTGCTTTATTAGTTTTCCATCATAGATACAGTGCTACAAAGAGTGGCATGAGGCCCTGATAACTCAGGAGATATTTAAAGGGCGGGCAAATACATCACAGCTACATTGAGGTGTTGATATCCCCATTTTTTTTGTCAATACATTCTCTAGAGTGACCCTGATGAATGCCAGCCATCAGCATTATTTCTGGAAGCTTGGTAAACATTTTAATCTTTGTGCTCTGATCTTGATAGAGAGCAGATAAACCGAGTCTCCTGTTCTGCTTGCAAAACAATCAATACCACAGAAGAAAATGAAAAGCACTTAAGCTAAGCTTCCTGAATGGATACTCCCAAGAAACACACGAATGATTTTTTTCCCCAGAAAGGTGATCTTGAGGTTTGAATCCTTTATTTAGCAATGACAGATGATTCAGAAAGGGGGATTAATAGAATCTCTGAAATGATGGTGATAAGGTCATAGCTGAAGATGAAAATAAAGATGTTTCCTTAGAACATGTCAGTTAGTAGAAACATCGCTATTTATGAAGTATGCAGTCCTGTAAGATTAGGGTTATTCTCCTTGTAATGTAGCAGCATTGGTCCTTTATTTGATACATGTCTTTGAAGGTCTGACAGTGTTTCCTATCCTTCTTTAAAATCAGGTTTTAAGCAGGTATCTGAAATCTCACAAGGCATTTCATTCATTCATTCAGAACCAGAACACTGAGAGAGTCACTGATACCTGTTACTTTACCATTCTTAACTCTGTATGCCTAGCCTTTATCTTAGACATTACTGCCTCCCAGTAAGTATTCTTGATCCTGCCCTCCGAGGCTGAATTATGGGTCCTTATTCTGTGCTCTCATAGAAGTCTCCACTTCTGAAGGCACTATACTATAATTGCCTATTAAATTTTCTTATTTCCAAAGCCTTGCACTCTTTGAAGAGTTCTGCCACTCAGGTACCACTGACACTCTCTCTGTAGCCCTTAGAACAATGCCAGATGTGTCTTAGGCACTCAAAAAAAAAAATTATGGAAAAGAGGGAAAGAGAAGAAGAGAGTTGATAACATTAAAAGGTTGAGTCCTGAGTAATTAAATTTTCAGAGAAGATGTTAGCTATCATTAACACTCCCTCCCTTCTCCACAGTCTTTTTCTTTGACATCTGTGACTCAATTCTTTCCTCTTTATTTTTATTTAAAAAAAATTTATTTATTTTAATTGGAGGCTAATTATTTTACAACATTGTATTGGTTCTGCCACACATCAACATGAATCCACCACGGGCATACACGTGTTCCCCATCCTGAACCCCCCCTCCCACCTCCCTCCCTGTACCATCTCTCCGGGTCATCCCAGTGCACCAGCCCTAAGCATCCTGTATTGAACCTGGACTGGTGATTCATTTCACATATGATATTATACATGTTTAAGTGCCATTCCCCCAAATCGTCCCACCCTCTCCCTCTCCCACAGACTCCAAAAGACTGTTCTATACATCTGTGTCTCTTTTGCTGTCTTGCATACAGGATTATTGTTACCATCTTTCTAAATTCCATATATGCGCGTTAGTATACTGTATTGGTGTTTTTCTTTCTGGCTTACTCCACTCTGTATAATAGGCTCCAGTTTCATCCACCTCATTAGAACTGATTCAAATGTATTCTTTTTAATGGCTGAGTAATACTCCATTGTGTATATGTACCACAGCTTTCTTAGCCATTCATCTGCTGATAGACATCTAGGTTGCTTCCATGTCCTGGCTATTATAAACAGTGCTGTGATGAACATTGGGGTACACGTGTCTCTTTCAATTCTGGTTTCCTCAGTGTGTATGCCCAGCGGTGGGATTGCTGGGTCATAAGGCAGTTCTATTTCCAGTTTTTTAAGGAATCTCCACACTGTTCTCCATAGTGGCTGTACTAGTTTGCATTCCCACCAACAATGTAAGAGGGTTCCCTTTTCTCCACACCCTCTCCAGCATTTATTGCTTGAAGACTTTTGGATCGCAGCCATTCTGACTGGAGTGAAATGGTACCTCACTGTGGTTTTGATTTGCATTTCTCTGATAATGAGTGATGTTGAGCATCTTTTCATGTGTTTGTTAGCCATCTGTATGTCTTCTTTGGAGAAATGTCTATTTAGTTCTTTGGCCCATTTTTTGATTGGGTCGTTTATTTTTCTGGAATTGAGCTGTAGGAGTTGCTTGTATACTTTTGAGATTAGTTCTTTGTCAGTTGCTTCATTTGCTATTGTTTTATCCCATTCTGAAGGCTGTCTTTTCACCTTGCTTATAGTTTCCTTTTTTGTGCAGAAGCTTTTAATTTTAATTAGGTTCCATTTGTTTATTTTTGCTTTTATTTCCAATATTCTGGGAGGTGGGTCATAGAGGATCCTGTTGTGATTTATGTCGAGGAGTGTTTTGCCTATGTTCTCCTTTAGGAGTTTTATAGTTTCTGGTCTTACGTTTAGATCTTTAATCCATTTTGAGTTTATATGTAGTGTTAGAAAGTGCTCTAGTTTCATTCTTTTACAAGTGGTTGACCAGTTTTCCCAGCACCACTTGTTAAAGAGATTGTCTTTTTTCTATTGTATATTCTTGCCTTCTTTGTCAAATATAAGGTGTCCATAGGTGTGTGGATTTATCTCTGGGCTTTCTATTTTGTTCCATTGATCTATATTTCTGTCTTTGTGCCAGTACCATACTGTCTTGATGACTGTGGCTTTGTAGTAGAGCCTGAAGTCAGGCAGGTTGATTCCTCCAGTTCCATTCTTTTTTCTCAAGATTGCTCTGTCTATTTGAGTTTTTTTGTATTTCCATACAAATTGTGAAATTATTTGTTCTAGCTCTGTGAAAAATACCGTTGGTAGCTTGTAGGGATTGCATTGCTTTGGGTAGTATATTCATTTTCATGATATTGATTCTTCTGATCCATGAACATGGTATATTTCTCCATCTATTAGTGTCCTCTTTGATTTTTTTCACCAGTGCTTTATAGTTTTCTCTATATAGGTCTTTAGTTTCTTTAGGTAGATATATTCCTAAATATTTTATTCTTTTCGTTGCAATGATGAATGGAATTATTTCCTTAATTTCTCTTTCTATTTTCTCATTATTAGTATATAGGAATGCAAGGGATTTCTGTGTGTTGATTTTATATCCTGAAACTTTACTATATTCATTGATTAGCTCTAGTAATTTTCTGGTGGAGTCTTTAGGGTTTTCTATGTAGAGGATGATGTCATCTGCAAACAGTGAGAATTTTACTTCTTCTTTTCCAATTTGGATTCCCTTTATTTCTTTTTCTGCTCTGATTTCTGTGGCCAAAACTTCCAAAACTATGTTGAATAGTAGTGGTGAGAGTGGGCACCCTTGTCTTGTTCCTGACTTTAGGGGAAATGCTTTCAATTTTTCATCATTGAGGATAATATTTGCTGTGGGTTTGTCATATATATTTACAATGTTGTGTTGGTTTACACTGTTCAATGAAGTGAATCAATTATATGTATTCATCCATCCTAAGTTGCTTCAGTCATGTCCTACTCTTTGTGACCCCATGGACTGTAGCCCACCAGGCTCCACTGTCCATGGGATTCTCCAGGCAAGAATCATGGAATGGGTTTCCATTTCCTACTCCAGGGGATCTTCTTGACCCAGGGATTGAACCTGTTTATCTTAGGTATCCTGCATTTGCGGGCAGATTCTTTACAACTAGTGCTGCCTGAGAAAGCAGCTATATGTATATTAGTACATATATCCCCTCCCTTTGGACCTCCCTCCCACCTACCTACCCTCTTACTCATCTAGGTCACAACAGAGCACTGAGCTGTATAGCTCCCTGTGCTATACAGCAGGTTCCCACTGGATGTCTATTTTACACATGGTAGTGTATTTATATCAATGCTCCTCTCCCAATTCATCCCACCCTCTGCTTCCCTCCCTCACCCCCAGCTCCACGTGTCCATTCTCTACTTCTACATTTCTATTCTTGCCCTGCAAGTAGGTTCATCTGTACCATTTTTCTAGATTCTACATATGTGTTAATATATGATATTTGTTTTTCTCTTTCTGACTTAATCTACAAACAGGTCATGCATCTCAATATCAAAAGAAGGAAACAATCCAATCAAAAAATGGGCAGAAGACCTAAATAGACATTTCTCCAAAAAAGACATACAGATGGACAGGAGGCACAGGAAAATATGCTCCACATCACTAGTTATTAGACAAAGGCAGATCCTGAGCTCCTCTTATCTCCTTGCTTTTTCTAAATATCTTTTCCAGGCACCACTCCTCGGCTGTCTGTTAGTTGCCTCTGTTTTTCAGAGTTTCAACATAGCCTGCTTTCCTTCTCAACGTGCACAATTTCCCCACACTGTCCTTATCTATCTCATTTCTTTCCCCCCTTCCTAATGATCTTATTTTAACTAATGGTGATCAAATTTATATCTCTTGCCCTATAGTCTCCTCTTGAGCTTCAGACTCTTAAATTCCAACTACTGACTAAGCATCTCTATGTGGATATTCACCTGATATCCAAAATTCAGTGTGTCCAAAATCATAAACTTTTCCCAAGAAACTGATTCAACTACTGATTCTGTTCCAAAGTCAGAGCCTCTGTATTTTTTATCTTGAAAATCTTTTTCTGTCATTCTCCCATTCACCTAATGAATGAACAAGTGCAGACAATTCTGTTTTCCAGATTGTTCTTAAACCATCCACTTCTCTTTGTTTTCACTAGCCAACTTTCTCTCTTACCTGGGTCCTTGCAACAGCATATCACTTGGTGTCCAATCTCCCTTTCCTCTAGTACATACACCTCTAGAATTTGCTTTTATAAAGTGCAAATCTAAAAAAACAATAAAGTGCAAATCTAATCATATTGTTAGCAACCCTTACATTCAAAACTTTTATTATTTCCAAGGATTCTCAGGAAAAAGTTCAAACTTCTTAGTGGCCTTATCCCTTGCTATTACTATTATCCAAGTCTACTCTTAGTTTTATTAAGCTAGTTACAATTCCTTGAATATTTCATGGTCTTTATCTTCCTCTCTTCTCTCTTTGCCTCTTCTCTTTAAGTCTCTTTCCCCACCATCCATCTCTCTCTCCTCTTAGTTTCTTCTCTTTGGATTTCTCTTCCTTTTCATGCCTGCTATTTGATGGGCTAACTTTTCCTTATTCTTCTGGTTTTACCTTAGATGTCACTGCTTCCTGAGAAGGATGTCACTGCTTCCTGAGAAGAATTCTTGATCCTGTCCCTCAAGTCTGGATTATGGATCCTTGTTATGTACTCCCACAGAATTCTCTACTTCCCCCTTTTGAAGCATTTATAACAGTATATTGTGTTGGTCTATTAAAATTTTTTTTTCTAAAACTATAAACTCCTTGAAGACAGATGCTGTTGCCATTGTCTTTGTACCATGTAAAATAATACCAGGCATGTAGTGGTAGTCAAAAATATTTCAGAGAGAGAGGAAGAAAGAGAGGAAGAGAGAGGGGAAGAGAAGAAGAAGAGAAGGAGGAAGAAGATGGGGGAGGAAGAGAAGCAGGAGGAGGAGAGGAAGAAGGAAGAAAAAGGAGAAGGAGAAGAATGAATTTGTGACATAAAAATGTTATTAAGTCCCAAGGAATTGAATTTTCAGAGAAGATGGCTTTAAGCACCTTTATTTATTTGAGTTTCCAGCTGTGCTTAATTTCATTCATACTATGTTTAGCACAGAATTAATTATATAAAGAAAATTGTTTAAAAATATATGACTAGATATTGTAAACAGTACTGCAATGAGCATTGGAATGCATGTATCCTTTTGGACCTTGTTTTTCTCCAGACGTGTACCCAGGAATGGGGTGGTGGAGAGAAGGGATAGTTAGGGAGTTTGGGAGGGACATATACACACTGCTGTATTTAAAATGGATAACCAACAATGACCTACTGCACAGAACAGGGAACTCTGCTCAATGTTATGTGACAACCTAAATGGGAAAAGAATTTGGAAAAGAATAGCTGAATCACTGCTGTGTACCCGAAACTGACACAACATTGTTAACCAACTATACTTCAATATAAAATAAAACCTTAAAAAGACATATGAATGGATATGCAATTGTTTTACAGTCTAAAAAGAAAAAAAAAGCTTTGTATACTTCAATAAACCAAATTCATAATTTGGTTTTACTTCAGATTGTTTTACCTCAGTGCCCTCTGGCTCAGAAAAGACATTATGTCTATGCAGCTACAAAAACCATACTCTGTCTTCCTCTCCTATATTTATCTCTGACTCCTATTGATTTTGCCTACTAAATAGCTACTTGATCTTACCTCCACCAAAGATTTTTCCTTTTGTTTAGAAAGTGTTTCTCCCCCACCCTCCAGTTTCTCCTTTAATAGTTGTCCTAGTTTTTCTGTTTAACGTAATCTGATTGTCCTGTCTTCAGAAGAGCTTGTATACAAATGTTGGCTCCCTTGTGGAGCCTATGTGAGAGTTCTTCAGAGAATCCACTGAGATGTCTTCATGACACAAATCTGTAATGTAAGAGTTTCAGTTCTGGCTCAGTCTCTAATACAAGCCCTTAACTCCTGCCATCACTACCAAGCCTCTGCTGCTGGAGTCTCCTTGTCCAGTGAAATACCTGCAGAAGGGGGTCGGGCCTACTTTCCTAGGTGTTCACTCAACCCCAAGGAAACTCTTTGCCTTTTCCACATGAAACAGTAGGCTTGGGACTTCCTTGCTGATCCAGTGGTTAAGAATCCACCTTCCAACGCAGGGAACCAGAGTTCCATCCTTGGTTGGGGAAACAAGATCCCACATGCAGTGGGGCAATGAGGGCCATGCCCTGCAACTAGAGAAAAGCCTGTGAGTCACAACAAAGAGCCAACATGCTGCAACTAAGACCCAAACAGCTTAAGAAAAAAGAAACAGGCATTTAGCTTGCTTCATTGCATTCCCTCTTTTACCTACACCATTTATCTCCAGTTCCTTTTCATCTAAGTAGCACAGGACTGTTTGAAAGGCTTGCTGGATAATTCAGTATTTACAGAAGAAACAAAATTCAAGTTACCATTCTTTTAGGAACTCTTCTCAAATAATTTTCTGGGATCTCCCTTCCTTGGCTTCTCATGGAAAAAGAAGGAAATAATCTCTTTCAAGGCACATTGCTCTCCCCTGAAAGGCTGACAACCTACTCCCACACCCCTAAGCCTCTTACTATAATGGCTAATATGGTAAGTTCTTTTTGCCTGGTGCCTGTCAGCAAACCTTATTAGGAAGTGGTTAGATCTAGCTATTGGTAGGTCTCGACCTTAAAATGTGAAGTCCTTAGGATATTTCCCCCCCTCGCTCTATGCCTGAATCATAATTTCAGTACAATAGAAATCATTCTTCTCAACAACTTATATGCTCAACATAAATCTCCTTTGGATGATTCAGGACAAGTCTTCAGCACTGAACTTTGTATTGATTAAGCCATGTTACTGCTAGAGCCATGAATTGGAAAATTAAAAGAGATGTATGTCACATTTGTCTCCCAAGCTAAGTGAATTATAACAATTATAAATGATTTTTTAAAATAATGAGATAAAGAATGACTGAATTCAAAGAGTCACAAAAATCCATGATTGACTTCTAAGATAAAGCTTGTAGTTACTTCTTGTGGTTAGTTGCTCAGTCACGTCCAACTCTTTGCAACCCCATGGATTGTAGCCCACCAGGCTCCTCTGTCCATGGGAATTCTCCAGGCAAAAATACTGGAGTGGGTTGCCATACCCTCCTTCCTCCAGAGGATCTTCCCAACCCAGGGATCGAACTCAGGTCTCCTACATCGTAGGCAGATTCTTTACCTAAGGGACCCAAATGAAAGAGGTTACATAGAGGTTTAGTTATCTATGGCCAATGCCATTCTACTTTTTATAATCTTCCCCTCCTGGGAAGCACTTTATTTGACCAAAGCTCTATCATCTTTCTTAATATTTGACTCAAAGTGTCCGAGAGACGTCAGTGCTGATCACATTCTTAAATATGCTGAGACATCGGAAATAGAAATATTGTGAATTCAGTGCTGAGTGCTGAAATTTGAGATGAAAATCCTCAGGATTCCTAGCTACTTCAAAACCTGATGTGCTTTGAGCAAAGACTTGATCTTTCCTAAGGCACACTTGATGCCAAGCACTCCTTCTGTACTGATGTGGGCTCATATGAAGACTTTATTTGATTTCTTCTTTTCTAGAACTTTTTTTTTAAAATTTTATTTTATTTTTAAACTTTACAATATTGTATTAGTTTTGCCAAATATCGAAATGAATTCGCCACAGGTATACCTGTGTTCTCCATCCTGAACCCTCCTCCCTCCTCCCTCCCCATACCCTCCAGCATAAAAGACTCTTTTCAAGTGACCTTTAAATTCAGGCTTGGAGAACTGCTCAGATCTTTTCAACTTCACTTTGTCCTAAGAGAATTATTTGATTCTGTGTCTTAATAATATTACCTCTTGTAATTCCTAATGACTATTGTTGCTTGGATCAATCCTGGAACATCCTACAGATATTCTAAGTAGGATTCCATATTCTGGGCTGAATGTCAACAGTATCAGCCAGTTAAAATTTCCAACTGCAATTGATTGTTGATCTAATATTGGAATGAGGTTGGGGCATTCCTCAGGCCCAAAGGGAAAACTTTAAGCTCTAATAATAGCATGCATACATCGATTTTGCACCAAATGCCAGGAACTAAACATTTTACAAGTATTATATTGATTAATCTTCAGAATCTTCCCTATGAGGTAGATTCCAATATTAACTCCATTTCATCGATGGGAAGATTGAAAGCAAGAGATACAATTGTACAAAGTCACATGGTGAGCAGATGTCAGAACTAAGAGTGCATTTAAGTCTGTCTGATGCTGAAGCTAATGCTCTTAACCACTGTATGCATTTGCTCCCAGAATGCTGATAAAGCTGTCTTTGACATGGCTTGTTTCCTGGGGCAACTTTTATAGATCAGTACCTCTAAGAAGTATGGGTGTAAAATAATTCTTGCAAACATCATCATCCCAGGAGGTTATCTGTCTGTGATACTGGATTAGTGCCTAGAGACTCAAGTTTCCCCAATATTCTTTTTAACCTTTTGCAACATAATCCCTTCATCAAGAATAAAGAGAGGATTCGCGTTCAGAACAAGTTCCTTCTATCACCTTTGTGAATTTAACAAATGGGTGAATTTAACTCAGATGACCATTATATCTACTACTGTGAGCAAGAATCCCTTAGAAGAAATGGAGTAGCCCTCATAGGCAACAAAACAGTCCAAAATGTGGTACTTGGATGCAATCTCAAAAATGGCAGAATGATCTCTGTTCCTTTCCAAGACAACCGTTCAATATCACAGTAATCCAAGTCTAGGCCCCAACTAGTAATCCGGAAGAAGCTGACGTTGAAGGGTTCTATGAAGACCTACAAGACCTTCTAGAACTAACACCGAAAAAAGATGTCCTCTTCTTTATAGGGGACTGGAATGCAAAAGTAGGAAGTTAAGAAATACCAGGAGTAGCAGGAAAATTTGACCTTTGAGTACAGAATGAAGCAGGTCAAAGGCTAATAGAGTTCTGCCAAGAGAAAGCACTGGTCATAGCAAACACACTCTTCTAACAACACAAGAGAAGATTCTACACATGGACATCACCAAATGGTCAATACCAAAATCAGATTGATTTTATTCTTTGCAGTCAAAGATGGAGAAGCTCTATACTGTCAGCAAAAACAAGACCAGGAGCTGACTGTGGCTCAGATCATGAATCCCTTATTGCCAAATTCAGACTTAAACTGAAGAAAGTAGGGAAAACCACTAGACCATTCAGGTATGATCTAAATCAAATCCTTTACGATTATACAGTGGAAGTGACAAAAAGATTCAAGGGATTAGATATGATAGACAGTGCCTGAAGAACTATGGACGGAGGTTCATGACATTGTACAGGAGGCAGGGATCAAGACCATCCTCAAGAAAAAGAAATGAAAAAAGGCAAAATGGTTGTCTGACGAGGCCTTACAAATAGCTGAGAAAAGAAAAGAAGTGAAAGGCAAAAGAGAAAAGGAAAGATATACCCATTTGGATGCAGAGTTCCAAAGAATAGCAAGGAGAGATAAGAAAGCCTCCCTCAGGAATCAGTCCAAAGAAATAGAGGAAAACACCGGAATGGGAAAGACTAGAGATCTTTTCAAGAAAATTAAAGATACCAAGGGAACATCATGCAAAGATGGGCACAATAAAGGACAGAAATGGTATGGACCTAACAGAAGAAGACATTAAGAAGAGGTGGTAAGAATACACAGAACTATACAAAATATATCTTCATGACCCAGAGAGCCATGATGGTGTGATCACTCACTAGGAGCTAGACATCCTGGAATGTGAAGTCAAGTGGGCCTTAGGAAGCATTACTGCTAACAAAGCTAGTGAAGGTGATGGAATTCCAGTTGAGCTGTTTCAAATTCTAAAAGATGATGCTGTGAGAGTGCTGCACTCAATATGCCAGCAAATTTGGAAAACTCAGCAGTGACCACAGGACTGGAAAAGGTCAGTTTTCATTTCAACCCCAAAAAAGGCATTGCCAAAGAATGTTCAAACTACCACACAATTGCATTCATCTCACACTCTAGTAAAGTAATGCTCAAAATTCTCCAAGCTAGGCTTCAGTAATATGTGAACTGAGAACTTCCAGATGTTCAAGCTGGATTAAGCAATGGCAGAGGAACCAGAGATCAAATTGCCAACATCCGTTGGATCATTGAAAAAGCAAGAGAGTTGCAGAAAAACATCTACTTCTGCTTTATTGACTATACCTTTGACTGTGTGGATCACAAAAAACTATGGAAAATTCTGAAAGAGATGGGAATAGCAGACCACCTTACCTGCCTCCTGAGAAATCTGCATGCAGGTTAAGAAGCAACAGTTAGAACTGGTCATGGAACTACAGACTGGTTCCAAATAGGGAAAGGAGTACGTCAAGGCTTTATACTGTCACTCTGATTATTTAACTTATATGCATAGTACATCATGCTAAATTCTGGGCTGGATGAAGCATAAGCTTGAATCAAGAATGCCGGGAGGATATCAATAACCTCAGATATGCAGATGACACCACTTATGGCAGAAAGTGAAGAACTAAAGAGCCTCTTGATGAATGTGAAAGAGGAGAGTGAAAAAGTTGGCTTAAAACTGAACATTCAGAAAACGAAGATCATGGCATCCGTTCCCATTAATTCACGGCAAATAGGTGGGGAAACAATGGAAACAGTGAGAGACTATTTTTTGGGGCTCCAAAATCACTGCAGATGGTGATTTCAGCCACGAAATTGGAAGAAAAGCTATGACCAACCTAGACAGCATATTAAAAAGCAGAGATATCACTTTGCCAACAAAGGTTTATCTAGTCAAAGCTATGGTTTTTCCAGTAGTTATGTATGGATGTGAGAGTTGAACTATAAATAAAGCTGAGTGCCAAAGAATTGATGCTTTTGAACTGTGGTGTTGGAGAAGAGTCTTGAGAGTCCCTTGGACCTCAAGGAGATCCAACCAGTCAATCTTAAAGGAAATCAGTTCTGAATATTCATTGGAAGGACTGATGCTGAAGCTGAAACTCCAATACTTTGGCCACCTGATGCAAAGAACTGACTCATTGCAAAAACCCTGATTGAAGGAGGGAGAAGGGGATGCAGAGGATGAGATGGTTGGATGGCATTACCAACTTCATGGACATGCATTTGAGTAAGCTCCGGGAGCTGGTGATTGACAGGGAAGCCTGGAGTGCTGCAGTCCATGGGGTCGCAAAGAGTCATCATGACTGAGTGACTAAATGCCTGACTTACTGATCACCTTTGTAGTTGACTATCTTTTTTATCCTGATTGTCCCAAGAAAATCCAGTCTTGAATTTTGTAAACATTGAGAAGATTTTTAGTTTATTACCTGGAACTTCAGGAAGCAACAGTTAGAATTGGACATGGAACAACAGACTGGTTCCAAATAGGAAAAGGAGCAGATCAAGGCTGTATATTGTCACCCTGCTTATTTAACTTACATGCAGAGTACATCATGAGAAACGCTGGGCTGGAAGAAGCACAGGCTGGAATCAAGGTTGCAGGGAGAAAATCAATAACTTCAGATATGCAGATGACACCACCCTTATGGCAGAAAGTGAAGAGGAACTCAAAAGCCTCTTGATCAAAGTGAAAGTGGAGAGTGAAAAAGTTGGCTTAAAGCTCAACATTCAGAAAATGAAGATCATGGCATCCGGTCCCATCACTTCATGGGAAATAGATGGGGAAACAGTGGAAACAGTGTCAGGCTTTATTTTGTGGGGCTCAAAAAATTACTACAGATGGTGACTGCAGCCATGAAATTAAAAGACACTTACTCCTTGGAAGGAAAGTTATGACCAACCTAGATAGCATATTCAAAAGCAGAGACATTACTTTGCCAACAGAAGTCCGTCTAGTCAAGGCTATGGTTTTTCCAGTGGTCGTGTATGGATGTGAGAGTTGGACTGTGAAGAAAGATGAGCGACAAAGAATTGATGCTTTTGAACTGTGGTGTTGGAGAAGACTCTTGAGAGTCCCTCGGACTGCAAGGAGATCCAACCAGTCCATTCTGAAGGAGATCTGCCCTGGGATTTCTTTGGAAGGAATGATGCTAAAGCTGAAACTCCAGTACTTTGGCCACCTCATGCAAAGAGTTGACTCATTGGAAAAGACCCTGATGCTGGGAGGGATTGGGGGCAGGAGGAGAAGGGGACGACAGAGGATGAGATGGCTGGATGGCATCACTGACTCGGTGGACATGAGTCTGAGTGAACTCCGGGAGTTGGTGATGGACAGGGAGGCCTGGCGTGCTGCGATTCATGGTGTCGCAAAGAGTCAGACACGACTGAGCGACTGAACTGAACTGAACTGAACTTACTCTCTACTCCAAAAATGTTTATATTTTGCCACCTCAGAGATGTAAATGTGATATGATTAGTTTGCTTTCTAATGTGTTTCATATAGGCCTTTTGGTTTACTATTTCATGTCATCAGCAAAACTTTGCCTCAGACCTAGCATGTAGCATATAATCTATGAGAATTTATTTCTGTCTGCCATAGCTCCCTCTCTTTCATTTCCCTCCCTCCTCTTATTCCCCCCGGCCCCACCCTCCACCAAATAGGAATTCTCCACATTAACTCAAAAATAAAAAACCAGGGGGAATTTTCCAGTAAGCAGTCTATAATTAGAGATACATTTTTCATCCTAGTCATTTTGGTTATTACTCATAGAAACCTTCCATGTTCAAAACGCAGCCCCAAAACCCATTTTTCATGGGTCGAGGCTTAGAGCATTCCAATTTTATTACAGAATATTTAAGTCCAGGACCACAACTCTTATGGGATTCTGCCACTGCACATGGTCTTAGAGGCCAGAGGCAGTGACCTCTGTTGTTATCATTACAAGCTGAATTTTGCTGTGAAAACAAAAATCAAACAAGAAAAATAAAGTTCAGTGGCATAAACCAATGAAAACTTATCTCTCGTTAATGCAACACATCCATTCCAGCCCAGCAGTGTTCATTGTTTTCACCCAGGGGCCCAGAGATAACAGAGTGGCCACCTTTTGGAATAATGTCAGGTGTGTTTCAGAGAGAAAGAGCATGGTAAATCATGGATTGGCTCTTATAGCTTCTAATAGAAGTGACTCTCACATTTCAAATTCAGCCACATAACCACTTCCATGCTTAGGGTGAAGGAATGCTATTCTACTTTGTGCCTGGGAGAAGAACCAGGAACACTGGGAAAACAACAGCACTACTTCCATGATAGGATGTATCTTTTTTTTTTTTTTTAATGTGGATTGTTTTTAACTTTTTATTGAATTTATTACAATATTGCTTCTGTTTTATGTTTTGGTTTTTTGTTTGAGAGACATGTGAAATCTTAGCTCTCCCACCAGGGATTGAACCCACACCCCTACACTGGAAGGGAGTGTTTTAACCACTGTCCACCAGGGAAATCCTGTGATGGGATGCTTCTTTTGTCTTAGGACTATTATCTTAAGATTTTGTCTTCTACTATAATTTCAGTCTCATGAGAAGGATAGAAAGGGAGGAAACTTTTAAATTTTGGATTCGGGTTCCCTTATGACTGATAAATAGCACTGAATCACTTGTGAACTATGAAAACTTCTTTTGGGACTCAGGCCTAAGATTCTCACCGGATGGAGGCTGGGAGGATCCCAGATTCTCAGTTTGTTTTGCTTCATTTATAGGGACAAGAAGGAAAGACATCTAAGCCCAGGTAAAATGGTACTAAAGGAATGTCTTCTTCCTATAGTCTAGGCTAGAGTCAAAAGAAACATTCCACTGTTAAGCTTCTGTTTAGTAGGAGATGCCACCCACACAGGGACAATGGCCTTGTTTATCTGAACATTCCAGCTAGATGGGTGCATGGAGAGAGAAGACATCTAAAGACTTAAGACTGTGAAGCAATTAGGGCACAAATCATGAATTTAAGTCTCTTTACTATAACTCTAAAAATGTCCAAATACAGCCTAAAAGAGAAAGTCTGAATCGTTCCTTCTCAAAGTTGGAATGAAAGGTGAGTGCTTGAATTCCTCTTAAAGGATAGCAGTGACCTTAGGTAAGGATCCAGTTTTACCCATTTTCTTTATGTGGACAGATTCTCTAATAAGGAGAAGAAGTTTCTGGAGAACATTGAATTTCTATCTCCTTAACTATTAATTTAAGGTTGGTCCCTGGTGGCTCAGACGGTAAAGCGTCTGCCTGCAATGTGGGAGACCCATGTTCGATTCCTGGGTCGGGAAGATCCCTTAGAGAAGGAAATGGCAATCCACTCCAGCACTGTTGCCTGGAAAATCCCATGGATGGAGGAGCCTGATAGGCTACAGTCCATGGGGTCGCAAAGAGTCCGATACGACTGAGCGACTTCACTTTCACTAACTATTAATTAAAGAAAAAAAAAAAAAAACACAACACCCTGCAGCTGCAAGGTTAATAGATTTAGAGGATTACTTTAAC
Source organism: Bos taurus (assembly GCF_002263795.3). Lineage (NCBI taxonomy): Eukaryota > Metazoa > Chordata > Mammalia > Artiodactyla > Bovidae > Bos > Bos taurus. The sequence goes on along the minus strand of NC_037335.1, from coordinate 72,025,598 downwards.
TATATGTTAAAAGCTACAAGACTGAGTGGCTGAATAACACGAGATCATTTATTTTACCTTCCCAGAGTTGATTCAGTAGCATAAGCATGTCCTCAAACACCCAAGTGTTTTCTTTTTTCCTGCTCTGCCATCTTTGTTATATGGGTGGCATTTCTCCTCATGGTCACAGGATGGCTGCCTCAGCTCCAAACACTAATTACATCCTCATAGAGAAGATCCAAATGCAGGAAGGGCCAAGTGCCCATCTATGTCCCTTCTAACAAGTGAGAAAAATGTCTTTAGAGGCACGCTGTCTTAGATCTCATGTGCCAGATTGCTTTACATATCCATGTTTATACTGATCACAGTAAGGGTAATGGAAATACTCTAATCAATATTCATCGCCTGGGGCTGAGAAGTTCTCATCTTCCTTGAGCTCAGGGAGAGCTGACTATCCAATCAAAATGGGGGTTCTGCCAGCAAAAAGTACATGGAGAGAAAGACACAGCTCATGGCAACCTCAGAATCAAGACACAGAGAGGTGCTGTGGTTCCTTCCCTTCGATTCTGTGAAAAGTTGGTGGCAGAGTTAGAGAACACTGGCCTCCTGTCTCCTCAGTACCATGACTTTTCTTCTGTGTCTTTGTTGCTTTCTCTACAAAAGAGTTTGGCATAGTGTTTGCCTAAGTTTTATGGTGAGTAAGCATCATCATCCTAATTAAAAAAAGACCTGCTGAAGGGATTACTTCCATGTGGAACAATGAAACAATCACCTAAATAGCCACATCTCCGTTCACAGATGCTGCTGCCTGGATATGGGAAGAGTGCTGACTTACTGCACAGCTCTGCTGGGGCTATATCCTCACCCCACCTCTGACCAGCTGGTACACCTCATCTCATGCCTTTCCTAGCATTTGCTGGGTGTGATGTATGTCCCCTGCAAGAAGGAAGAAAAAAAAAAATCTCTCCTGGGGGTTTGTACTGCAGACTAGCAATCTGCCCTTTTGGCCCAGTATTTCTGCAGAGCTGACACACACATAGTTCTTTGCACAGAGATGCTGAAACCAAGTGCCTCGTCATTGCACTGACTCAGAGAAAGAGCTGGAGCTGCTCTGGATACTCCCTCTGCCTTTTGCCTTCTAGAGGCTTAGGTGCATATTTTAAAATCCTTTGGGACTGCAAAAGAGAGAAGATAAATAGGCACCCACTCATTGATTGGGTCTAGGTAAGCTGATATTATCCCATTGAGCAAACAGGGGAGGAGAATTCACCAGTGAGGAGGGAGATTGCAGTTAAGATGAGGACTGCAGAGTTCTGTCTGAGTCAGCATCACCTTGTCCTGCAGAGCTCTCAGGTGACCCCTGGCCAAGGACGCTGCAAGGACAGTGTCATGTGGTCGGACACAGAAAATGGATGCTTTGGAAGCCAATCTTCATTTGCTTTTTAATTACCTCCTCTTGGCTTCTGAAGATGATTTTTTTTTTTCATAGCAAAAAGCCCGGAAGAGAAGAAAATGTTCTTTCTTCAGAGCTAAACATGTCCGTACATTAACCTTTAACATTGATTAAGATAGATGCTGTTTCAACCCCTGATGCTTTTAGAGAAGATTTGAATTTGGGTGCCCAGCTCTTGACAAGCTTGCATTCAGCTTCTGTGATGTCCCTCAGTCACCTTGAGTTGCTAATGACAGGGTAAGCATCCAGTCACCTAGAATTAGTGTGACCACAACAAATGTGGGCTCTGGAGCTCAGGTTCTTTTTCCTGTCTCCTGGGTAGTTACTCAGGCACCACCAGGTCTTGTGGTCATAAATAGCTGTAAAGCAATCCACATAGTGCACCACATGAGCAGGACTGACTGATCATAAATGCGATAGCAATTCAGAGTAGGCACTTCTGCTGAGGTTATCCTGGAGAGCTTACTGGAGGAAATTGATTATTCTATTGGGGAAAATAATGATGTTTAAAACATAATCATATCCACTTTCTTTTAGGGAGGGAGGTGAAAAATGAATAATTCATAAAGCTTATTTAGTTTAAAAAATGTATAGGAAGTTTATCTTTTTCTCATTAAAAGCAGCACCTGCCTCCAGTCACTTGACTGAGTTCTTTTGGATGGTGGTAGTAAGGGACCCAGCATTATGGGTACAGGCAAGGAGTGCCCAGTGGTGTTCATTTTGCCAAAAGAAAGCATGTCCTCCACAAGAAGACTGACAACTGAAATCCTGAGAACTGCAGCTGGCAGGAAACAAAGAGGCTGAGTTAGAATTTTTTTTTTTTAAGCATCCGATCGTCTATCCCACTGCACCCACCTGGTAGAAGCTCCTGTGGGTCCTGCCGGAAACAAATCTCAAGATGAGGTTTTACAAGCATTTAGATTGACTGTACTGAGTTTTTTTTCCTCTGTTTCTTTTTTATGAGAGCAGAGATCCGATGGTGCAATGAGGTAGCCCATAACTAGAGCAGGCTAGCACACAGAGATACAGGGTTTGCAAAAACTGCCTCATTCTTCCAGCAGGGATATCTGCTCTCAGAGAGAAGGTGCATTTGTTACCCCCACATGGGTGGCTTGGGCCACCTGACCTTCAGTGGGGTAGGTAATGGATAAACCCACAGGAAGAGTCCCTTCCTGTGAACTCTGAGTTTATTTGTTATTCATGGGAGTAGCTTGAGTTTTGCATGAAGGAAAAGGAAGGTGACTAGGCATGAGCTTGCTCATGTATCTTCTTCCTTTTCAGAATTCTCTGGGTGTTGGGAGGCATTATAAACTGATTACTGATGATTCAGCTTATCCCACACACAGCCCACTCCCCTGCATAAAAGAATCCAAACTTAAGAGGAACAGCGCAGAGTGAAAGAGACAGGCAGAGGTCAATGCAGCCGGTTGCTCTGGAGCTGAAATCCCAGGAAGGTTCCCTCCCCCTCTTGCCTCCAAACCCAATTTGTACCGTTTCCTTTGCTCCTCAACTTCCTGCTCCTCCACTACCTTCCCGGGGGAAGTTTAGGGTTGCAGGCAGTTTTATTTAAGGCCAGCACGCTGCTGGGAGCAATTTGCTCAGGGGAGGAAATGAGCAGGATGTATTTTCATAGGCGCCTAGTGCTGGGAGGGACCTGGTGAGACCATGGATCTCCAGTCCCCTTCAAGGGAAGGTTGCCAGTAAATCAGATTATGTGGCTGACCTCTTTTGGATTCTTAGAGGGCTTCTTTTTTTGAATTCTTAGGGGGATGAAGAACATCTTGGATGACACTTGGCTAGTTGCTATTTCATATTCTGAGGGTAGATATATTATAGATGGATTTTATTGTTCATTAACATTCTGAAGCCAGGGCAAACCTGGTTCTCACAGACCACAGCACTAGCCTGATCAGCATTCTCCTGTCTAGAGGCTCCAAACTCATCACAGGAAAAATGGGAAAGTGAATCGCCTAAATACCAGCCTTGTATATAAGCTGACTTCTCTCAGGGGTGTGGGCTGAATGTCCCCCCTTGTCTCTTCATCACCACTGCCTTGTTTCTTTCATGTATCTTAACCTCCTCTCCTTGTCTCTCTTCCTGCTTCCACAGATTTCTGTTGTCCCCCACAGGGACTGAATTCACTTTGCTTTTTGCAGAATGTGTCTTCATTTCCACTGGAAGTTGAGAATATTCATCTTTACTTCCTGCACTGGAATGACTTCTAAAATGATTTGGCTATGAGAGAGTCAATTGCAGCCCTTCATAAACTAAACCTTAGAAAATTTTGCTTAAGAAAAAAAAAATCCAGAAGAACCACCAGATCAAAACCTTCTCTAATGAAAACAGCAATACCCCCAATACTATCCAAGCTGCCTTCAGAGGAAAATATGTTTGAACATCAAAGATAGTATTCCTTTGAATTATTTATCCCAATTCAGTTACATAAACATTTACAAATGTGTTAATTAGCAGTGGCAATGGTTTAGTGATGTAGAATGAAAGAAGAATTATCACTGGCTGGAAAACTTATTGTAAATTTCTTCGTGTGTGCGTGTGTGTGTGTGTATTCATGTTTGCATACACACTCAGTGGCTCAGTCATGTCCAACTCTTTGCGATCCCTTGGACTGTAACCCACCAGGCTCCTCTGTCCATGGGATTTCCCAGGCAAGAATACTGGGGCGAGTTGCCATTTCCTTCTCCAGAGTATCTTCTTGATCGAGGGGTTGAATCCTCATCTGTTACATCTCCTGCATTGGTAGGCAGGTTCTTTACCATTGCAGTACCTGAGAAGCCCAACTGTACATAAAACGTTCTCTTGATGTTTATTTCTTTGTCACTGTTACATCTTGAATCCATATTATCTCCTTACTCAGAGCAAGATGGCTTGAATATCCTCAAGTGTATTAGTACAATATTGCCTATTGAATAAATTTAATATTGTATATTGTGTCATATCCTAAGGTTGAGGGTATATTTCTAGGGTATCAGTCTATAAAACAAAGAGCCTGCTGTTTTGTAAGCAGTGTAAAAGGTGGCATTTCAGAGAGTTTGGTATTTTAGATGCTGTTATTTGTGTCTGCACAAAACCCCCAAAACCAAACAACTAAAATAAGGACTAGAAAACCCTCCAGGAGTCTAGGAAAGCTGAAAGAAAGCCTAGACAATCTCAGCACTCAATCTCTTTCTTTAGCTGCCCTGTCACCTCCACTCTGGTTGTAGGGAAAATCAGTGCCTCCATGGCGTATGCTTGGACTAAAGTGTCTTGTCTACGGCTGCACACCCCAACGTTCCTCCTTCCTTTACCCCATCAAGATATCTTGATGTGGATTCCATTTGATCCAAACACTCAATTAATTAGTTTCGTAGATAGACACCCTCAAAGTATTGGCCAGATGTGTCTGGAGCCACAGCAGGGCTTTACCTTTGACAGACCTTGGTGGGTAGGGAGTGGGGGTGGGTACAGGATGTGGACTCTGATAGATAGGGAAGAAAAAACAAAAGCGAAATGTGGAAAGTTAATGTGCTCTTGCTCACCAGAGTCCCTGTCTGCCTCAAAAAGCCTGGAGTTTGCACACAAGTGAGAACTTATTTTGAGTTAGATGATGTTAAATTGCAAGAAGTAAGGAGACAGAAGGTGATTTGAAGGGCCTCTGCGTCTAGACAATATGTTAACTTTGCCACTGTGCATCAGATCTTGTGATACTTAACTGGTCAGGTGATAGAGATAGAAGTATAAATAGATTTGAAAGTCAATCATAGTTAGAAAATAGGCTGATGGCAGAATTTCAGAGCGTAAGTAAGACATTACTTCATAAGTGAAGGTGATAAGTGACTGACACATTCTGAATCAATATGAAGAAACAAACATTACAGAAGATAGACAATTGTTAATAAGATTAAGAAACCTAGTAGGAAAAATTAATAATAAGCATGAAATGGCAATTCACAGCAAAAAGAACAAAGGCCCACCAAATGTAAAAAGTAATGAAAGTTATAGAACAAACAAAATGTGATCATTTTTTCCTGATAATTTGGCAAAGATTTTTTTAAAAAGATATTGACCAGTATTGATGAGGATATGAAAAAAAGATAAGTCCATTTTGTAGTCAATACATTTGACTACAAGTCAAGACTATGCATTTGTATAACTTTCTTGAAGGGTAATTTGGTGGTTTGGTTAAAAATGTATATAATGTTCAATTCATTACTTTTTAACAATACAAGTCAACTTTTAGGGATCAGTTTCCATAAAAATAAGTTGTACACAAAGATTTAATATAAATACATTAGTTGCAGTTTTGAATAGTAAAATATTAGGAACAAATGCCTATCAGAAGTTAAATTCATTGATTCCATCACATCTTCCTATGGATACCGGAGGGAAATATATTTCTATATATAGGAAAAGAAAAGTGTCAATGGAAGGCAAAGTTACATGTTAGCTGTGCTCTGAAATTCAGACAATTTGGGACATGTAGAGAAAATTTTATTTTACCAGGTCAGCTTGAAAGATCTTGAGGGGCAAAGTAATATTCTTTGCCCTTTTCTCTGGATTGTCTCAGAATTAACCACTTCAGTGACTCAAAAATCCATATTCATTATACCAATTGACATGAGCCTGCAAAATAGCAAAAAATAAAAGAGTAAATGTTTCCTTCTCAATCACTATCATTGGACTTTCTCCCTGACTTTCCTCAAATATCCAGTCTTGTGTAACTTTTTCTGGTGTGGACTATACTTGGTAGAAAGAGATTTAGTTACCTTGATAGAAATGTATGATTGGATTTTCTAACATTTCAGAAGAAGCTCTGCCTGGAACAATGTGTTTTCAAAGACAGAAGAAAGTGAGAATAGCAATGGCTATGAATGCTGAAATTTATCCCTTCAAAACATCACTGCTTAAAAAATGCAGTCATAATGCATATTCTTGAACTTGAGCAATATACCCTCCTCTGCTGCTGCTACTGCTGCTAAGTCGCTTCAGTCATGTCCGACTCTGTGTGACCCCATAGATGACAGCCCACCAGGCTCCTCTCTCCATGGGATTCTCCAGGCAAGAACACTGGAGTGGGTTGCCATTTCCTTCTCCAAGGCATGAAAGTGAAAATGAAAGTGAAGTCGCTCAGTTGTGTCTGACCCTCAGCAACCCCATGGACTGCAGCCTTCCAGGCTCCTCCGTCCATGGGATTTTCCAGGCAAGAGTACTGGAGTGGGGGACATTAACTATTTGCCCTGTTTTCTGAATTTCCTTGAGAAGAATAAGAGTGAGGGAAGAAGAGAAACATTGATATGACAGTGGAGGGCAAAAATGTCCACAAATTATGTATGTCCTGGTGCATATAATTTGTATAACGTCACAAGGTCAAGACATTAAAAACCATGGACATGAAAAGTAACATCACAAAAAATGTAGAGTTTAGTGAAAAAAAGCTAACTATGATATGTACAGTCTGAATGTATTAGTGCAATTATTATACATATTTATAGAAAAAGGTATATGATGATGATAGATAACTCAAAGTATTAAGAAGACACATGAGTCACATTTCTTTCAATGCAAAAAAAAAAAAATCAAACTTTTAAATCATGATTATGGGATATTTTTTAAATCATAAAAATCAACTAATACTTCCAGTATGATGAAACAACTGTATCAGTCTTTTTTTCCTGCCATAAACTTCTGGAAAATAAAGCAGATAATATATATGGAACAACTGTCTGTAGGCATTGGAAAGAGGTAGCACAGGACTGAGACTTTTGAGAGAAGAGTAAAGATCAAGATAAGAAAGAAAATCATCCTGGATTTCTGCTTGGAAGAACCTTCTGTATGGTGGGGAAGGAGAACTCAAGCAGAGGAAATTGATATTCCAGAGTCAAGACCATAGAGATTAGAATATTAGGGTTTGGGTAACTTGAGACATCTGAAATATATGGGTAAGAACACTGGAGAGGTGGGAACTATGCAAAGAAGTATCTCCAGAAATCTGTACAAAGAGCCCTTGGAGACTGACTGAACACTAAGGTTTGTATGGAGAAGACTCTTAAGAGTCATCTTGGACAGCAAGGAGATCCAACCAGTCCATCCTAAAGGAAATAAGTCCTGAATATTCATTGGAAGAACTAATGCTGAAGGTGAAGCTACAGTACTTTGGTCACCTGATGCCAAGAGCGGACTCACTGAAAAAGACCCTGATGCTGGGAAAGATTGAGGGCAGGAGGAGAAGGGGTGACAGAGGATGAGGTGGTTGGATGACATTATTGACTGAATGGACCTGAGTTTGAGCAAACTCCAAGAGATAGTGAAGGACAGGGAAGCTTGACATGCTACAGTCCATGAGGTCTCAGAGAGTCAGGCATGGCGGAGAGACAGAACAACATCAAAGGTCTGTCTGTGGAAGCTGAGATTCCAGGAGCTCAACAGAATGGTAGGGCATGTTGAAGTCCTCATGAACCATGGTGGAGATACCTCATGGAACACTCAAGACATTCTGCATATGGCTCAGAAGGAACACACCTTAGTAGTAGAGCTCAGCTCACTTTGAGGTATAGGCTATTCTGGATGCACCCCAACAAATCTTGAAAACCTGTCTCAAGAGACTCAAGGAGGTCCATGTATGTCTTTGTTACTGGATAAAATAAAAATCAACATCTTTAAGTGGGGACAATGAAATCCAGATGCCAAATAAAGCAGTATTTACAAATCCTAACTTCACAGGTGACTCAGTGGTAAAAAATCTTCTTGCACTGCCAGAGATGTGGGTTTGATCCCTGGGTTGGGAAGATCCCATGGAAAAGGAAATGGCAACCCATTCCAGTATTCTTGCCTGGGAAATCCCATGGAGAGAGGAGCCTGGAAGGCTGCAATCCATGGAGCTGCAAAAGAGTCAACTAAACAACAACAGCTATGAATGATGTGAATATTGGGAAAAATGAAGTGGAGGTAAGGAGAGAGAATTGATGAGAGGTAAGATGAGAGGATATACGGGGACTCTGTGTTCTCTTGTCATATTTATAAAAAACTAAAACTGCTCTATAAAGTCCATTAATTAAAACATTGCTTAGAGGAACGTTAAGAAGATATGAGAAAAGAAGAAAGTTCACAAAACATCTCAGAGGTCATAAAAACCTAAACTTCCATCTTAAGAACCCAGGAAGAAAGAGCAAAGTAAACTCAAATAAGAGGAGGGAAGGGAATAAAAAGATAAGAGCAGAAATTAGTAAAATGGAAAATGAATAAAATAAAATAAAGAAGATAAATGAAAGAAAAACTGTTTCTTTGAACACAGCATTTTGATTGATAGAACTCAAGCTAGATTAATCAAGAAAGGAAGGAGAAAAATACATATTACTATGATCAGGAATAATTGAGAGAACATCTTCAGATACGCAATAGAACAGAAATGATAGTAAGGGAATATTACGAATTACTTCAAACAAACAAATCTGAAATTTAGAAAACTGAAATTGGAAAAATTCTTTGAAAGAGACAAATAACCAACACTAATACTTTTAAGATGCTTGCTCCTTGAAAGAAAAGTTATGACCAACCTAGACAGCATATTAAAAAGCAGACATTACTTTGCTAACAAAGTTCTGTCTAGTTAAAACTATGGTTTTTCCAGTAGTCATGTATGGATATGAGAGTTGAACTATAAAGAAAACTTAGCACTGAAGAATTGATGCTTTTGAGCTGTAATGCTGGAGAGGACTCTTTAAAGTCCCTTGGACAGCAAGGAGATCCAACCAGTCCATCCTAAAGGAAATCAGTCCTGAATATTCATTGGAAGGACTGATGCTGAGGCTGAAACTCCAATACTTTGGCCACCTGATGTGTAGGACTGACTCATTTGAAAAGATTGAAGGCAGGAGCAGAAGGGGATGACAGAGGATGAGATGGTTGGATGGCATCACCAACTCAATGGACATGAGTTTGAGTAAACTCCAGGAGCTGGTGATGGATAGGGAGTCCTGGCATGCTGCAGTCCATGGGGTCAGAAAGAGCTGGACATGACTGAGTGACTGAACTGAACTGAACTAATACTTTTAAAATCAGAATAAATGAATTTGCCTAAGACACTGTAATAAGGTAAGAGAAATAAAGTAATTATTTACAATAGATAGTAAAAGAGCAAGTTGAACAATCTCTGTTTATAGTTGATATGATTTTTCTGAACATTGAAAAATCTAAGATGTCTAAAAAAATTTAGGTCTAATATGCAAATTTAGTAAGATTGCAGAATGCAATATGAGTAGAGATATCAACTGTTTTTCCATATACTAGCAGCAAGCAAATGGAAATCTACTTATAATAGTGTAAATATGCAATAATTAGGAATAAGTTGAACATAAGATAGTCAAGACTGCTATGCTAAAAACTACAATACATAATATTGCTGAGTGAGATTAAATATTTCTGACCTCCATAAATGGGATGATAATATGTTCATGAATTGCAAGGCTCAGTATTATTAAATGTTCATTCTTTCAGAATCAATATATGAATTTCAATGCAACTCCAATCAAAATCTCTGCAGGTTTATTCGTGGAAAATCACAAGGTGATTCTAAAATTTATATTGATATGTAGAAGTCTAAAAGAGCCCATATATTACTAGTGGAAGTGTATGACAGCATATCTGATTTGAAAAAATCATAAAGAATGCATGTGTGTAAAAGATAAAATTCATGAAGTATCCAATTAATGTTTTTATAAGTTAGATTAGTCAGAAGAGTGGGAAGATAAGACAATTAGTATGCATGTGTCTGTAAAGAACATTGTATCAATAGGAACTTTGAGTTCAGTTCAGTCAATCAGTCATGTCTGACTCTGCAACTCCATGAATCGCAGCACGCCAGGCCTCCCTGTCCATCACTAACTCCTGGAGACTACTCAAACTCATGTCCATCAAGTCGGTGATGCCACCCAGCCATCTCATCCTCTGTCATCCCCTTCTCCTCCTGCCCCCAATCCCTCCCAGCATCAGGGTCTTTTCCAATGAGTCAACTCTTCACATGAGGTGGCCAAAGTATTAAGAGTTTCAGCCTCAGCATCAGTCCTTCCAATGATCACCCAAGGACTGGTCTCCTTTAGGATGGACTGGTTGGATCTCCTTGCAGTCCAAGGGTCTCTCAAGAGTCTTCTCCAACACCACAGTTCAAAAGCATCAATTCCTCAGTGCTCAGGTTTCTTCACAGTCCAACTCTCATATGCATACATGACCACTGGAAAAACCATAGCCTTGACTGGACAGACCTCTGTTGGCAAAGTAATATCTCTGCTTTTTAATATGCTATCTAGGTTGGTCATAACTTTCCTTCCAAGGAGTTCAGTTCAGTTCAGTTCAGTTCAGTCACTCAGTCGTATCTGACTCTTTGCGACCCCATGAATTGCAGCACTCCAGGCCTCCCTGTCCATCACCAACTCCCGGAATTCACTCAAACTCACGTCCATAGAGTTGGTGATGCCATCCAGCCACCTCAACCTCTGTCATCCCCTTTCCTCCTGTCCCCCAATCCCTCCCAGCATCAGGGTCTTTTCCAGTGAGTCAGATCTTCTCATGAGGTGGCCAAAGTATTGGAGTTTCAGCTTAAGCATCATTCCTTCCAATGAACACCCAGGACTCATCTCCTTTAGGATGGACTGGTTGGATCTCCTTGCAGTCCAAGGGACTCTCAAGAGTCTTCTCCAACACCACAGCTCAAAAGCATCAATTCTTCGGCACTCAGCTTTCTTCACAGTCCAACTCTCACATCCATACATGACTACTGGAAAAACCATAGCCTTGACTAGACGGACCTTTGTTGGCAAAGTAATGTCTCTGCTTTGGAATATGCTATCTAGATTGGTCATAACTTTCCTTCCAAGGAGTAAGCGTCTTTTAATTTCATGGGTGCAATCACCATCTGCAGTGATTTTGGAGCCTCCCAAAAAAAGTCAGCCACTGTTTCCATTGTTTCCCCATCTATTTGCCATGAAGTGATGGGACCAGATGCCATGATCTTCGTTTTCTGAATGTTGAGCTTTAAGCCAACTTTTTCACTCTCCTTTTTCACTTTCATCAAGAGGCTTTTTAGTTCCTCTTCACTTTCTGCCATAAGGGTGGTGTCATATGCATATCTGAGGTTATTGATATTTCTCCCTGCAATCTTGATTCCAGCCTGTGCTTCTTCCAGCCCCGTGTTTCTCATGATGTACTCTGCATATAAATTAAATAAGCAGGGTGACAGTATACAGCCTTTTCCTATTTGAAACCAGTATGTTGTTCCATGTCCAGTTCTAACTGTTGCTTCCTGACCTGCATACAGGTTTCTCAAGAGGCAGGTCATGTGGTCTGGTATTCCTATCTCTTCTAGGATTTTCCACAGTTTATTGTGATCCACACAATCAAGGCTTTGGCATAGTCAATGAAGCAGAAATAGATGTTTTTCTGGAACTCTCTTGCTTTTGTGATGATCCATCAGATGTTGGCAATTTGATCTCTGATTCCTCTGCCTTTTCTAAAAACATCAAGAAGTTCACGGTTCATGTATTGCTGAAGCCTGGCTTGGAGAATTTTGAGCATCACTTTACTAGCGTGTGAGATGAGTACAATTGTGCGGTAGTTTGAGCATTCTTTGGCATTGCCTTTCTTTGGGATTGGAATGAAAACTGACCTTTTCCAGTCCTGTGGCCACTGCTAAGTTTTCCAAATTTGCTGGCATATTGAGTGCAGCACTTTCACAGCATCATCTTTCAGGATTTGGAATAGCTCAACTGGAATTCTATCACCTCCACTAGCTTTGTTCATAGTGATGCTTTCTAAGGTCCACTTGACTTCACAGTCCAGGATGTCTGGCTCTACGTGAGTAATCACACCATCATGATTATCTGGGTCATGAAGATCTATTTTGTACAGTTCTTCTGTGTATTCTTGCCACTTCTTCTTAATATCTTCTGCTTCTGTTAGGTCCATACCATTTCTGTCTTTTACTGAGCCCGTCTTTGCATGAAATGTTCCCTTGGTATCTCTGATTTTCTTGAATTGATCTCTAGTCTTTCCCATTCTGTTGTTTTTAGGAGGAGGTAATACTAGCATCCATTCTAAACAACTATTGTCAAGCAAGTCTTATTTCAAGAAATATCATTACCATTGCTGTGTGCACAGAGATTCCTCTTCTCCCTTGCTCTCTTTTCTTCTCTTTGGGCTAAGAAGCAGTGATTAGTGTTTCCAAAATCCAGCTCTTTCTTTGTCATTGATGACCTTTGTTGGAGGGAGGAGGGAACCTCAAAGAATGTAAATGGTTGGTCATAGCTAACCCCAGGAAACAATAAACAACTTAGAACACTATTTTTTCTTAATTCATCCTACATTATTTATTACTTATTCAAAAGTCACCTAACTGCACATTTTTGCTACATTAATCCTTTTAAACGGCTATTTGCTACTGTCTTCTCAACCTTTGTTTTTGTTTTTGGGGAAAAAGGGAATCAACCTACATTCTTCATTGGCACAGAAACGTGTGTATAAATCTAAGATATTGAACATATAATTTTAAAAGACATTAATCTAGCTAATTCTTCTGCCATCATGTAAGTTCTCTTTTCATGCATTTATTCATTCCTTATTTCTTCTTTATGACACTACAATATGGGCATGCCTCATTTTACTGCCCTTTGCTTTATCGCACTTCATAAATATTTCATTTTTACTAATTTAAGGTTTGTGGCAACCCTGGGTCAAGCAAGTGTATCAGCGCCATTTTCCAACATCATTTGCTCACTTCCTGTCTCTTTGTCACATTTTGATAATTCTTGCAATATTTTAAACTTTCTACCTGCAAAACGATAACAACTTGCTGAAAGCTCAGATGATGGTTAGAAACTTTGAGCAATAAAATGTTTAAAAATTAATGTGTATATCTTTAGTTTTTTTAGCCATAATGCTATTGTGCACTTAATAGACTGAAGTGTAGTACAAAGTCACTTTTATACGTACTAGGAAACCAAGAAAATTCACATGACCTGCTTCATTGCAATATCTGCTTTATTGTGGTGCTCTGGAACTGAACCAGAAATATCTCCAAGGTTTACCTGTATGCCCAAGATTATGCTAGGTGCTGCGGTAAACAATGGAGAAAAAAAGCAAATGAAATTAAGACCTCTGTCTTCTGTGTAATGGACAGTCACATAAACATTGTCATTGAAACAGGGCATAAACAACATAGCTGGTGTGAAATACTCAGTGGAAGTTTTACAGAGGAGAAGATCATTGAGAGAGAGCTTCAAACAGAAAAGGAGACAGATTTTTCAATGCAAGGATGAAACAAGGTAAAATTTAGATTCTGACCACCTTGTCAACCATTCTTAAGGGCTTACTGAACACTGAACAGATAGAGGCTTACTGGATTTGAAAAAAGAAGTACAAGTAATAGCTTTTGTATTTCCATATGCTAGGTTACATTCTGTAGGACAAATTGCTTAGCACTTGTGGGTCTGCTTCTGCATTTCTTAATCATCAGATCAGATATATTTTTAGCACATAGTGATTGGTTCTCAGCAGGTGGTAAAGATGAAACTTGTACTCATCCTTTTTATTAAGCTAAAATGACTACAATAACCACCTCCTTGCTGTTTAAAACATTATAAACTGTTTCCTCCCTCTAAGATAGAAACTTTGAAGAAGTGTGACTCACTGATCTTGGGGGAAAAATTTAATCCATGAAAGAATCCTTTTACTTAGGCAAATAAAGACTATGTTCCCACCTCTTATTCTTGTGGAAGACCTGAATGCAATGAAACATTCCAGATGTTAACACTTCAGCCTGAAAAACAGTATTCTGGAGAGCAATGTGATACAGATATTTCTTTTTAAATTTGCCTTTATTTTTTTAGATTACACTTACAACTGGGATATTTTCCCCTGAACTTTAGTTTCATGTCTCCAAACCTGTATATCATATCCTGTTCTTGGGGAGCTGTGGCTGTGTTCATCTTAGTTCCATTATTTTCAGATGATTTAAAGCTGGGATGTAGATTGTGGGAAGGACTTGAAAAATTTGATGAGAAACTAGGAGGAAAAAACTTTAGGAAAGAAAGCAGCCTAGAATTGTTTCAGCATAATGTTGTCTGTATTGTGAAATTATGGACCTGGTTTTATTTACAATTCAATAACCATAACCTTGGGAAGGGGCTTCCCAGGTGGTGCTAATGGTAAAGAAGTTGCCTGCTAATGCAGGAGAGTCGCAGGTTCGATCCATGGAGAAGGGCATGGCAACCCACTCCAGTATTCTTGCCTGAAAAATCTTATGGACAGAGGAGCCTGGCGGGCTACAGTCCACAACTGTAGAGTCAAAAAGAGTCCGACATGATTGAGGCAACTTAGCATGCATGCCTGCAACCTTGGGAAATGTAGTGATGTCATAAAAAGTTCCTGACCAGAAGAGCCCGATGAAGGGTGGAAGAACTGCTCAGTACCCAATTCTGGCTTAGGGGCCAGCTGCAACAAAATTGTCTTGAGAAACATTTAAATGGTCCCCAGTGATAAACTCTCTAGTTGTTCCAAAATGTTAGTGACTTTCAATGTTTCATTTTCATTTTCAATGAGAGGAAAGGATTTCCACTTAAAAACTTAAACAACAACAATAGTTGAAAAGATAAAGTTGATGAAACACTGAGTCAAATTGGCTATTGACTTGGACCACTGTGTCTTGGCCATTAAAGTGAAGTTAGGACTCCATAGACTGGTTAAATTTGTGATAGTTACTCACTGTGTATATTGTAAAGAATACACAAATAATGGATTATTATTTCATACATAAATATAATGACAAAATGTTATTTTAATGATAGTGATAAGGTAAAATGTAGATAAACTTGTTTGGCAGAGAAATCTAGGGTTGTTGGAGAAGACTCTAGATGTGGTACTTTATTATGTAAAATGTTTACATTTTTATATTTGCCCAAATTATGTCAGTTTTCTGACATATATCTTAATCATCTAAAAGACAAAGCATTTTCTCCTGACATTACCTCATTATTCACGAGATAAATTAACCTCAATTGTAAAACAGTGAAGAAAGGGCAAAAGTACATGGAACCTTATTGAAATTCATGCTTAATCTACTTACAAATTCAGTGCAAAATTCAGCATAGACACCTACTTAGACTTCAGACTCATTTACTTCATCCAACTTAGGGGTGGTTAGGGCGATAAAAATAAAAAGTGATATAATAATGTTAGCAACAGCTGTGGGTTCTGAGTTTTATATATCCAATTGACTTTGTATTGGATACTAGGAAGTATATACATGGTACTGAAATCATATAAAAATGTACAGGATTAAGATCCAGAAGTGTGTTAGTCATTCAGTCATGTCTGACTCTTTGCAATCGCATGGACTGTAGCCTGCAAGGCTCCTCTGTCCATGGAATTCTCCAGCCAAGAATACTAGAGTGGGTAGCCATTCCCTTCTCCAGGGGATCTTCCCAACCCAGGGATTGAACCCAGGTCTCCTGCATTGCAGATGGATTCTTTACAGTCTGAGCTACCAGTAGCAGTTGTTCAGTTGCAAGGCCATGCCTGACTGTTTGTGACCCCATGGAATGCAGCGTGCCAAGCTTCTCTGTCCTTCACTATCTCCTGGAATTTGCTCAATTTCATGTCCATTGAGTCAGTGATGCTATCTAACCATCTCATCCTCTGCCGCCCTCTTCTTCTTTTGCCCTCAATCTTTCCCAGCAGCAGAATCTTTTCCAATGACTTGGCTCTTTGTATCAGGTGGCCAAAGTATTGGAACTTCAGCTGCAGCATCAGTCCTTCCAATGAATATTCAGGGCTAATTTCCTTTAGGATTAACTAGTTTGATCTCCTTGCAGTCCAAGGGATTCATTAGAGTCTTCTCCAGCTCCACAGTTCAAAAGCATCAAATACTGAGATCATATAAAAATGTACAAGATTAAGATCCAGAAGAAAGGAGTCCAGTTCCAGGTTGCTATGTTAATGTGCTTTGTTATCAAGCTTTCTCCTCCTTTCTCTTGCCCTTTTTTCTTCTTTTTTTCCTCCTCCTTCTTCATCATCATCCTTATCCATCAGTGAATGACATGATTTGTAGCAGCCTAGGTCTAATAAATTAACATAAGTTACTTTATGGCTATAAAGTAGAGTTGAATTCTGTTTATATACTCAGAAAGAGGGAACAAATGGAACATTTAGCACTTATTAGGTGCTAGATTTTACAGTTTGTATGAAACATGTTTTCTCATTTTACATGGAAGTTCTTTAGAGAGGTTAAATTGCTCAATGACACATCGCTGGTAGGTGCCAGTGAGTCAGAGAGCAAAAATAATTCTGCTTAATTCTAAAGCCTGTGCATTGCCCATGATACAACCTAGTTTTCTATCTCATCTCATGGCTGGATAAACCTGCAAATGCTCTCCTACAGTCTATTAACAGTGGCGAATAACTAATCAGAAAGAAACTATGTGAAAGAAAGCTAGTACTTATTGAGAGGAGATATGCTTGAGCTACTTTGAAATGCAAGGGTTACGAACAATGTGTCCACATGAATTGTTGGAATTAGAGTGTGAAGAGGGCTACATCTAACACTGACTATAGAGAATGGCTCTGAGTGAATGTTCAATACCACAGATTATGACTCAATGGATCTGGTGAGTTTTCAAGCAAAAGTTGCTCAGTCGTGTCTGACTCTGCGACCCCGTACAGTTCATGGAATTCTCCAGGCCAGAATACTGGAGTGGGTACCCTTTCCCTTTTCCAGAGGATCTTCCCAACCAGGGGTTGAACCCATGTCTCCCACATTGCTGGTAGATTCTTTATCAGCTGAGCCACATGGGAAGCCCAAGAATACTGGAGTGGGTAGCCTATCCCTTCTCCAGCGGATTTTCCTGACCCAGGAGTTGAACTGGGTCTCCTGCATTGCAGGTGGATTCTTTACTGACTGTAAATTTCCAAGGCATTTTCACCTATGTTATCATATGTTACTTTTCATAGCAATCATGGCACCTGGCTAGGGCAAATTTATTCATTTCATTATTTCTATGAAAACATTGAAATCTAGAAAGTTATGTTGCATATTAGTTAGCATTTAAAAAAATTTCTGTATAGGTTATTTTTATTATATAATTCTTATCTATAAAGTTTGGGTATTAAATGGTAATACAGGTATAGCCACTACAGAAAATAGTATGGTAGATTAAAAGTAAAATTGCTATATAATCCAGGCTTCCCGGCTGGCTCAAATGGTAAAGAATCTGCCTTCAATGCAGGAAACCCGGGTTTGATCCCTGGTCAGGAAGATCTCCCGAAGAAGGGAATGGCAACCCACTCCAGTATTCTTGCATGGAGAGTTCCATGGACAGAAGAGTTTGGCAGGCTACTGTCCATGGGGTCGCAAAAAGTCACCCAACTGAGTGACTAACAGTTTCATTTTTCACCATTTGATCCAGGAATTCTACTTCTGGGAATATATCCAAAGGAAGTAAAAACAATAACTTTTACCTGAACCCTCATGCTTGTAGCAGCATTATATGCAATAGCCAAGACATGGCTACAACCTAAGCGTCACTGATGGATGAATAGATAACAAAGTTGTGGTATGTAGATACTATTCCACTGTTTGTATATAACATTAACATTATTAACATTGTATATAGTCATTAAAATGAGGACATCCTACCATTTTCTACATCGTGGATGGATTTTCACTTATTATATTAAATGAAATAAGTCAGAGAAAAGCATACTATATGATTTCACATATATATGGAATATGAAAAACAACACCACCAAACTCATAGACAAAGAAATCAGACTTATGGTTACTGTAGGTGGAAGATGGGGGAAGTGGAGATTGGAGGATGGTATTCTAAGGGTATAAACTTCCAGTTACAAGATAAATTAACACTAAGCATACAGTGTACAACAGAATGACTACAGCTAACCCTACTGTATGTATATAGAAAAGATGTTGAAAGTAAACCTTATGAGTTCTCATCACAAAGAGAAATTTTTTCCTTCTTTTCTTTTTATTGCATTATGAGAACATAGATGTTAATTGAATCTATTCTGGTAATCATTTTACAATACATGTGAATCAAACCATCATGCCCTACACCTTGAACTTACACAGGATGTATTTTAATTATTTCTCAATAAAACTGGAAAAAAATAAATGGGAATAGAATTTCTTGCTCTTTGACCACTGCTTTTGAAAGAGAAATATGAGAAGTTGACT
This sequence comes from Bos taurus, assembly GCF_002263795.3. Lineage (NCBI taxonomy): Eukaryota > Metazoa > Chordata > Mammalia > Artiodactyla > Bovidae > Bos > Bos taurus. Next base: position 72,006,933 of record NC_037335.1, on the reverse strand, counting down.
AAGATATGCCTTGAGCTGAGTAAACCTTTTTATTTAATACAGAATTTCTTAGTTATTTTTTTAATCCCCAACTCCCAAAAGAAGCTGATGGATTGACCCTTGGTGTACCTTTTAGCTAGTAATATCAGATCATAGTTTTGATCTGAAAGCAAATATACCAATCTATTACTTATGAAAATAAATAAATACCTAATTGGAGTATTATAGAAAGGAGGTACTAACATGTTGAAGCTTAATTTGCTAGGGGTTTTACATATATTACTTTATTTCACCTTCACATTCAGTGATTCACAGATGAGTGATTTAGGTCTGTAATTTCCATTTTTTAAATGTAGAAGGAGAACTCTGAGGGATTAAATAATTACCCAAGGTCATGTAGCTTCTTTTTGCAGGATAGAAACCAGACTGAAGTTTTCTGTCATCAAAACTCATCATCTTTTCAGATCAGCTTGGAATGTTACTGTTCTATTTTTCCCTCTCTCCTGCTTGGCTTACATTGACCCCTCAATGGCTCTTAAACTGCTATGGGTCTTCTCATCTTACTATGGACATATTTTGTTGCCCTGAAATATGCATCCTCCTTCTTGTTGCCAGTCTTTGAAGTCCAGCTGAGATTTTACTGCTTTGAGAACAGTCTTGAGAAAACTGAAAGTGATCTTTGCATTCTCTGTACTGTAGTAGAACTTGACTGTATTATTTGAATGTCATTTGTTGCTAATTATTTTTTCATGTCATTAAAATTTCTCCAGCTCATTCAAGGTTTTTGAGGGTAGGGACCACTCCTATTAAATCTTATCTCAATGATAAGCACAGGGGCATGGAGTAGTTGTTCAATAAATATTGTTTGAATTTTAGTAGAGAGTGTATAGTAAACAACTAACTTTGCTCAGATTTAGAGACAGCCAGACTTTACTAATAAGCAGTGTTAAGCCATTTAAAATATTGACAGCAACATCAATGGAGCAAAAAGATTGTCAAATGGAAATTTTTCTAGTCTTGCTAGTGGCATAATATTGATGATTTGTACTAGGCCACTAATTTTATTCTATATGTAGATATTAATGAAGCCCTTCCAATTTTCACCTTAAAACAAAATAAGGTAAGTTTTTTCTATCTTTTTAACAGTATATATATATATATATATATTTGCTTATCACATTTTAATCTTTTTTTTTCCCCATTGAATACTAAAGTGCGTGCCAGTAAAATGTCCCTAAAGTAAGTGCCACCTTCACTCAAAACAATCACATGTGGACTCAGTCTGAACTGACAAGATTTCATGGGGTCTTTGCGAATCCTCCTGGTGCTGATTTAAGACATGAATATTTTAGGTTTTATTGTACAGGAAACAGAAAACTTGTCTTATAAACATAAAGCTTTTAAGAACTGAATTTTCTGCAAGCAACTTCCTACCCTCACATTATGACCACCTCCCATAATATGATATATCTTATGTGTTTAATACACATTTTCTAGGTTAAATGTAGAAATTTGAGATTTTTTTAAATGGCCAATTGAATGTCACATCCACAGAAGAATTGAAGTGCTCTTGAAAATCTTTTCCTCTTATCCTCTCTCTTTGGCAGCAGATCTTAACATTGACGCTTAAGGCTAGAGGGTAACTCAGTTTTAAGAGGCCAGTCTAGGCGTGTGGCATGAACACAGTGGTTCAATTACCAAAGTAGAAATATGCCTGAGTAGCCTCATTTGGTCTTCGGGGTCCTCAATTATCTTAGATGACTTATGACATACTGCAGTTGGAACCTCAGAATTTCCAATGGTTTAAAGCACTGGTGATATTTAATTAAAATTTCTCATATTTATAAAATTGTATAATGTAAAAATTAAGTTTCTTACAGTAATGCAGTGGTACTAAGTCAGGAGTTGAGCTAATAAAGCTAATTTAAGTTCTCTTATAACCTTGAGTCTGTTTCCTTTTGGAAAGAATCTAAAAGTTACAATTTTCTTCAACAAATTAATACAAAGAGAAATTTAGAATTATCTCTAATTCACCCTTGTGCCTAAAAAAAGTTTATTGTGTAATGCTTGTATCATATTTTTAATTTTGGAAAGTACTTTTATCTATTATCTCACTCAATTCATCATCATTGCAAATCTTAGATCTTATTTATTAAAGTGGAGATGAAACAAGAACATTGTCTTTAGATTCATAAGACCAAATTTTAAGCAATATGTCAACTAAAAATGACTTAATATATTGTTGTGATGAAATTCTATGTGGATCTGTAGCTCTCAAAAATCAGAAGTTCATACAGAAAATAGTCTAACACAGAGTTAGTTTATCCTAAACCATTTATAGACTCAAGAGGGATATTATTTAATCATTTAATTTATTAATAAGGGTAAAGTAATTTTCTGTAAGATATACTCTAAGATTTCAGTGGCTTAGCACATAGCAATTCAATAAAAATTTTGACCCTTTCTTTGTGTTAGTCTTTCAAAGATCCAGTTTCTTTCCATCTTGTGGCTCTATTATCCTCAATGCCTCAGAGAGAGGCCCTCTGAAGAGGAAGGAGAGGGTAAAGAAGGTCTATCTGCTTCTTAACCACATTAGCCTAGAGGTGATATACATCATTTTTACTCATAATGCATCATCAGGAACTAATAACACGGAGATTTTCTGTGTGTCCCAGAGGAAGAGAAATCAGTCTTGGTAAACATCTAGACCAACTATGCTACCTTTTATTTCTGAGTTACTTAAAAATATCTCCTATTCCCCATGTACCTTCCTTTATATACTTAAAATCAACTAGAATTGATTTTAAAAAAAATTTAACCAGAAATTATAGTTGATAGTGAGAATAATGGACACAGAGGAAGATCTAAAGACAAACATGTTGGTTCTAGGGACATTTTTATGCGTTGAAATAGAATGGTTTTGACTCAACAAGGCAGGCAGATGACACACGTTTATATATTCTCTTTTCTCAAAAGTCATTAAAGGAAACAAAAGTAAAGAAAACAAACAAAAGCAAAACAAAGTATCACCCTTAATGAAACATTTGGGGGTGGACGATTAGTAGAATAGAGATTGCAGTAACTTTGTGGAAGATGGAAAGAAGGTAAGAATACAGATGGCTGATTAAGCAGAGTGAAGGAAATTGGGTTCTCAAATATATTTGGCCGGTGGGGTCAACTGAGGCAGGAGCAGCAGTCCCTTATAGAGCTACAGAACATTGATTCTCAAAGTAAGGTTCTCAGATTGTCAGTGTCATTGTCACCTGATCACTAGTTATAAATGTTAACTCTCAGGCCTTACCCAGATCATCTGAATCAGAAACCGAGGATGCTAGTTTGAATTGTGGAATTATTTAATGATACAAATGAACTTATTTACAAAACAGAAACAGACTCACAGACTTAGAGAAGGAAGTTATGGTTACCGGTGGGAAAGAAGAAAGGAAGGACCAGTTAGGGAGTTTGGGATGGATTTGTACATACTGGTATATTTAAAATGGGTAACTAATAAGGTCCTACTGCATAGCACTGGGAACTCTGCTCAGGGTTATATGGGAGCCTAGATGGGAGGGGAGTTTGGGGGAGAAGATATATGTATATGTAAGACTGTGTCCCTTTTCTGTCCTCCTGATACTATCACAACATTGTTAATCAGCTATACTCCAATATAAAATAAAAAGTAAAAAAAAAAAAAGGTATAAAATAAAGACATTTGCATTCTGGCACCCCCAACCATCTCCCTGGCCACTTCTGAGGTGAAGCCTGATGATGGCTTCTCTGTTCACATAAACAGATCATCCAATCAGCATGAGGTGATTTTGTAACATTTCAGAGCAAAGAAAAAAAAAAAAAAAATAAGAAAAGATAACCCTAACAGAAACTAAGATATAGAAGATTTCACTTCTGGTATAGAAATAATCTTTAAAATAACTCAGTACACTCAGAACAACTTAAGAAAACATTATCTTTGTAATTAGATCAGAGGAGGCTTGAAAAATAAGTAAGTAGAGAATAAAAAAATTTTTTTTTGAAAATCAAAACATTAGTAAAAACGTTACTATATAAAAATTCCAATCATACAATTGGAATATAAGTTTTAGGAAATTTTTTCACTGCCTGAAAAAATAGACAAATAGAGAGAAAAACTAAATGAAAAGATGAGAGGACTGAAAATGGAGGTATTCATTTGACTAACAGGATATACAGAGAAAATACGTAGAAGGATAGAGGAAATGTTAAAAGATAAATTCCTACAGATGAAGTAAAGTGCTCTCAGATTGAAAGGGTTTAAACACCACAAATTATAAAAATGCTACTAGACATATCAATGACATTTTACAATGCCAGAGTAAATGAAAAATTCTAAAATCTTCCAGAGAATAAAGTGTGTTCACTTATAAAGGAATGAGACTCAGACTAATATTAATTTCACATCTGCAATACTGGATACTAAAAGGAAATATATAGTAAATATTAATATAATATGGTAAATATTAGTCTAACCACTGGACTGCCAGGGAATTTCCCAAGGACTTTTTGAATACCAAGTAAAATTCTCATCAGGATGAGTAAAGAAGATGTTTACAGAAACTAAATGAGTTTACTTCCCAGACAAACTTTCCTAGGACCTTACTTGAGGATACACTTTAGCAAAATTAGGAGAGTAAATAAGAACCCAGACAACATGGACTCCAGGGAAAGATAGATTGAAGGTAGGTGAGAAAGGCAGGAGTCCCAGAATGGCAGCTTTGCAGCAGTTTAGACAAAAGTAAGGGAACAGAGGATTCAAGAGGGAGGCACCTAGCAAAAAAATAGCATTTCATACATTTGATATTATCCTCAAGAAGGTAGAACTATTTAACAATGTAATAGAGCAAGCAAAACGAGAAAATAAGAAGGTACTTAGAAACTCCAGAAAAATTAAAAAGCTATACAAAAATCAAAACCAACTACTTGACTCTGCAAAGAACAGTACCTACTAAGGAATAACAAGCAAAACATGATTCTATTTTTATGATCAAACTATAGCTAATCTAGATGATAGTTTTACCCTTGGAAAAGAATGTAAACATTATCCACCTTGACAGTTTAAAGGCAAGAGATGTTGCTTATAGTAGCTACAAAAAGAAATATAATAGTGGACATTTATTTAAAGTTACAAGAATAACTAAAAGAAAAGCAAAAAAAGAGGGTAAGTATCACACTGGTGGGATGGGGCTTGGATGATATGAGAATTAGCTCATGTCAGAGTTGGAAGTCATTATCTTAAAGACTGAAAGTAATCATCAGAAATACAATTTTAGAAATAGCTTTAAAGGTTAAAAATTGTTACTCCTGTATGAAAAACTAGAAATTGGGAGGTATAGAGCAAAAGATTTTTGTTTTTCATTTAAACATCTCCACTTACTGCTTTTTTTCAAGTCATATGAATGAATAAATCCATTTAATTAAAATGTATAAAAAAGCATTTTTTTTTCTTAAGTAGTGTAGAGGACACAGTTGGTTGCCTACTGATTTTTTATTCCCCTTCTTCTTTATTGACAGATCTCCAGGATTCTTCGTACAGCTGCTTCCTTCATGCCACTGAATGTGAGGAAGGTGACTTTATCACCAACTATGCAGTTCAAATGGCAACCCACTCCAGTACTCTTGCCTGGAAAATTCCATGGATGGAGGAGCCTGGTAGGCTACAGTCCATGCGGTCACAAAGAGGACACAACTGAGTGACTTCACTTTTTTTAAAAAATGAGGTTCATTTGCATTTACCTAAATTATCAAAGTATTGGTAATTCCATTTTCTAATAGATAGATAAGGTTAGTTATTTGTATGATCCAGTTCTGACCAAAGAGAAAATAGGCGTGTCTGCTAGCAGCTTTTGAAAAAGGACTCCTCATTTTAAAAAAAAGGTACCAAAAAAAAGGTGTTGCTGTTCATAGGTATGACTTCTGGAACTCTGCAAGCCAACTTACAGCCCCAAGGGCGGCTAGTCTGGGGACAGAGAAGAGATGCTAAGGATATTCAAACAGATGGTACAAAACTTGGGTCCTTGGTGAGGTTGATAAAACTCTCAACTCTCAACTCAGCAACTCTCTGAAGTTATGGAACCATGCATTCCAAGGACTTATTGTGTGTAATACCTTTCCTTGAAATACCATTTGTCTTAGAAGTCCAGCTGTAATTTTACCTCTTTGAGAAAAGTCTAGGAAAAACGGAAAGTGATCTTTTGAGTTTGATATTCTTTTCTTTGGGTTTGAGGGCATAAACTCAAAAACCATTCTTTCTCAGGATGTTTTCAAACAGAAGCAGGTTGGGGTTGGGCTCTGAGGGCTCTTCCAACAATGTGATTGCTTTTTTTCCCCTTTATTGACATTAAAAAAATGATTTATTCGTTGCTTTTATTGAAAAGCATAAAGAGCTAAAAAACTAAAAGACCAATCCAGTTCACCATAGATATTCAATATATAGAAGTAAATAAAAGAAAGCACCTATGATTCTGAGCTAATACTGAAATTTAAATATTATTTGTACTCAATTCTTTCAAATCAACTTGGAAAATCACATAACTATATTTAATCCCTCTGAGAAGAATTGTTCATTGTTCAGTTCCAACTGTCTGCTAAATTAAGCTGTGGTGATTATAATGGTTATAACAAAGCTGATATGAAAGAAGGTAATAACTTTAGGTACAAAACAAAGCTTTGGGAGAATTTTGCAACCTTAAAATGAGAACAGATTTTTCAATGTACTAGAACTTTAGGGGTGGTGAAGGCCAAAGTGTAACATCACATATCCTTAAATTTTTATTTTATTTTAGGAAACATGACCACCAAATTCTATCAAACTATCAGTTTTCCAGATTCTTTCTTTTACCATGACTCATTAGACTATTTCTTTTTCTTTTCTTTTTAACTGGTAGTAATGAAGATTTTTTTCTTAATTCCTAAAGAAACAAAACTTTTAATTTCTTTAAACATCAACAAAAAAAGCATTTCTCCCACTGTTCCACTCCCTTCCTCTTGCAAGGGCCAATATATTCTCTGTACCCATGAGCTTGCTGTTTTGTTGTTGTTCCTTTTTTTTTAATTTCACATGTAGGAGATATTATACAATATTTGTTGTTCCCCATCTGACTTATTTTGCTTTAACATAATACCCTTGAGGTTTACTTATGTTGCTTCAAATGGCAAGAGTTCATTCTTTTTATGGCTGAATGTTATATAACTACGGAGAAGGGAATGGCAACCCACTCCAGTACTCTTGCCTGGAAAATCCCATGGACAGAGGCTGCAGTCCATGGTGTCTCGAAGAGTTGGACACGACTGAGCAACTTCCCTTTCACTTTTCACTTTCATGCATTGGAGAAGGAAATGGCAACCCACTCCCGTGTTCCTGCCTGGAGAATCCCAGGGACGGTGGAGCCTGGTGGGTTGCCATCTATGGGGTCGCACAGAGTCGGACACGACTGAAGCGACTTAGCAGCAGCAGTATATAACCATATATATATATACATATATATATATATATATATATATCTCACAGTTTCTTCATTTATCCATTAATGGACATGATCATTGCAGATTTGATTTGCATTTCCCTGATGATTAATGATATAAAGCATTTTTTAATGTACCTATTGGTCATCTGTACGTCTTCTCTAGAAAAATGTTTATTCAGATCTTTGGCTTATTTATAAATGCTTTTTTTTTAGTTACTGAGTTTATGAGCTCTACATGTTTTCGGTATTAACACTTTACCTGATATATGATTTGCAAATGTTTTCTCTTTTTGGTAGATTGCCTTTTCATTTTGTTGATGGCTTCTTTTGTTGTGCAGAAGCTTTTTAGTTTGATGTAGTCCCACTTGTTTATCTTTGCTTTTGTTGTTTTTGCCATTGGGGTCAGATTTTTAAAAAATCATTAAGACCCATGTTAAGAAACTTCCTGCCCATGTTTTCTTCTAGTAATTTTATAGTTTCAGGTCTTATTTTTAGATCCTAAATTCATTTTGTATTAATTTTTGTATATGATATAATACAGTAGTTCAGTTTCATTCTTTTGCATGTGGCTATCCATTTTTCCCAGCACCATTTTTGAAGAGACTGTCCTTTCTCTTTGGTCATAAGCTGAATAATTGCCCATGTATGCATGGATTTAATTCTGAACTCTCTATTCTGTTTTATTGATTTTTGTGCCTTTTATGCCAATATTATATTGTTTTAATTATAATAGCTTTGTAATATTGTTTAAAATCAGGGAGCATGATATCTCCAGCTTTGTTCTTTTTCAAGATTACTTGGATATTTGGTGTCTTTTGTAGTTTCATACAAATTTTAGGATTATTTGTTAAACCTATGAAGAATGCTATTGGAATTTTGATAGGAAATTTCATTGAGTCTATAGATTACATTGCTGCTTTTGAACTGTGGTGTTGGAGAAGACTCTTGAGAGTCCCTTGGACTGCAAGGAGATCCAACCAGTCCATTCTGAAGATCAATCCTGGGTGTTCTTTGGAAGTAATGATGCTAAAGCTGAAACTCCAGTACTTTGGCCACCTCATGAGAAGAGTTGACTCATTGGAAAAGACTCTGATGGTGGGAGGGATTGGGGGCAGGAGGAGAAGGGGACGACAGAGGATGAGATGGCTGGATGGCATCACTGACTTGATGGATGTGAGTCTGAGTGAACTCTGGGAGTTGGTGATGGACAGGGAGGCCTGGTGTGCTGCAATTCATGGGGTCGCAAAGAGGTGGACACGACTGAGTGACTGAACTGAACTGATAGATTACATTGGGTATACAGACATTTAACAATATTAATTTTCCCAATTCATGAGCATAGAATATCTTTCCATTTATTTGTGCCTTCTTCAGTTTCTTTCATTAATGTTTTATAGTTTTCAATATGCATGTCTTTCACATCCTTAAATTCATCCCTAGGTATTTTTTCCTTAAAACGCAGTTTTAAATGAGATAGTTTTCTTAATTTCTCTTTCTGATAATTTATTATTAGTATATAGAAACTCAATAGATTTTTGTGTATTGATTTTATATCATGCAACTTAATTCATTTATTAGTTCCAGTAGTGCATTTTATCGGAGAAGGCAATGGCACCCCACTCCAGTACTCTTGCCTGGAAAATCCCATGGATGGAGGAGCCTGGTAGGCTGCAGTCCATAGGGTCACTAAGAGTCGGACACGAGTGAATGACTTCACTTTCACTTTTCACTTTCATGCTTTGGAGAAGGAAATAGCAACCCACTCCAGTGTTCTTGCCTGGAGTATCCCAGGGACGGAGGAGCTTGGTGGGCTGCCGTCTGTGGGGTCGCACAGAGTCGGACACGACTGAAGCAACTTAGCAGCAGTGCATTTTATGGAGTTCTATACACACATATATATATTATATATATGGGCTTCCCTGGTGGCTCAGATGGTAAAGAATCTGCCTGCAATGCAAGAGACCCGAGTTCAATCCCTGGGTCTGGAAGATCCCTTGGAGAAGGGAATGGCTACTCACTCTGGTATTCTTGCCTGGAGAATTCCATGGACAGAGGATCCTGAAAATCTACAGTATATATATAATATCATGTCAACTGCAAATAGTGATAGTTTTACTTCTTCCTTTCCAGTTTGGATGACTTTTATTTCTTTTTCTTGCCTAATTGCTCTGTTTAAGACCCCCAATACTATATTGAATCAAAGTAGTGAGTGTGAACATCCTTGTCTTGTTTTTGATCTTAGAGGAAAAAGTCTCAATTTTCACTGTTGAGTGTGCTATTAGCTGTGCACTTGTTATATATGGCCTTACATATGTTGAAGTACATTTCCTTTATACCTTTTTTATTGAGAGATTTTATCATACATGGATGTTGAATTTTCCCAAATGCTTTTTTTTATACCTATTGAGATGATTATATGATTTTTATCCTTCATCTTAATGATGTGTATCAAATTGACTGTGATGTTGAAATATCTTTGCATCCCTGGAATAAATCCCATTTGATCATGTTGTATAATTCTTTTAATGTACTGTTGAATGTGTTTTGCTATAAATTTGTTAAGGATTTTTGCATCTATGTTCATCAGGGATATTGGCTTGTAATCTCTCTCTTTTTTGGTATACTTGTCTGGTTTTGGCATCAGAGTAATGTTGACTTCATGAAACATGTTAGGAAGAATTAATCCCTTTCTATTTAAAAAGATTGAGAAAGATTGGTATTATCAATAATTCAATTCTTCTTTGAATGCTTGGTACAAACCAACAGTAAAGCCCTGGTCCTGGACCTTCATCTGTTGGAAGGTTTTTGACTATAGATTCAATCTCCTTACTAGTAAATTATCTGTTCAAATTTTCAATTTCATCATGACTCAGTCTTGGCAAGTTGTATGTTTCTAGGAATTTATTCTTTTTAATCAGTTTTTTTCCAATTTGTTTACATATAACTGTAGTAATCTCTTATGAATATTTCTGTTTCTGTGGTATCAGTTGTAACATCTCTTCTTTCATTTTTGATTTAATTTATTTGAATTCTTTCTTTCTTGGTGAGTCTAACGGAAGTTTGTCAGTTTTGTTTACCTTTTCAAAGAGTCAACTCTTAGTTTTCATTGATCTTTTAACTTGTCTTTTTAGTCTTCATTTCTGCTCTAATTTTATTTCCTTCCTTCTACTAACTTTGAGCTTCATTTGTTCTTCTTTTTATGCTTTTTATGTTGTATGTTTTTTATGATATCTCAAGGCCATGTTCAAAACAACATTCCTGGTATAAGGAAGCGAAGTGACAAGCTCAAACTCTAACTCCCTCTTGAAACACTCAATTTGAACCCAGGTTGTGAGTGTCAGCCGTGAGCTTGCATATTAGCTCATGCCAACTTTATAAACAGATTAATTGCTTCTAAGTTTGTTAGTTCTCATGGTTCTGTCATTGTATTAATATGAACAGGGATACTTACCTTTTCTAACGAAAACAGCACTGGTATCAAAGGTATTACCTAAGGGACTTTCAAAAATGATTTCTCTCTATTGACTTTTATTGCCTAGGCTATCATTAGTCTTTTTCCACATAGTTGATAGAAGCCTGAATAGTAGCCATCTCTCAGATGACAGCCAGAGGAGATACTTGTAATTTGGCACTAGCTTTGAAGGAGATAGTCTAGGATTTATGGTTTTGGTGAGTGGAAACCAACCAGGATAAAATTACGATATTATAGCTTTGGGAACAAAGATATTTTTGGTCAGTTTTCTTGGGCAGTTAATTTGTGTTTGGCAGATTGTTCTCAAAGTAACAGCGATGAATAGAAATAACTTTACCCTGAATGGCCTTTCGGGGAGCATATTCCTCTTAATGTCTCAATTTATAGGGCCTGGGATCTACAGAATTTGGTAACAGAGACATAAGCAGAGATGTTCTGCTGAGTATTCAATATTCTTTTTACACAGACATCATTTTTCTTGATGTTAAAGTGCATCAACTCTCTGGTCTAATGAGTCTTCATATGCAAGGAGGTGAGAGTATCACTATGTTTTTGGATGGGCAAGCTGAAGTACAATAACTCAACATCTCTCTAATTGTCAAAATTAGGGCCATGTATAAGATTGAAATCTCCTGAATTCTGGCTTGTCCATAGTACCTAAGCTGACTATTTCTTTGCATTTTCCGAACTAGACAAGGTCTCTGAGTTGTCATAGCAATAGAAAACTGAATATCCAAGGTCAGTGCTTCAGAGTTCTTTGGAAGATGGGCTTTAATTCTTTGTCATAATGTGTCAATGAGGAGCCAGGTGAATTTGAATAATCTTAGGTGCATATGCCCATGCTCAGAGGACTCTTGAAACATTTGACAAGGGTAGAAATTTATCTAAGGGGATTCTTATGAGCTTTATGCCATTTTCTTATAGCATATTCATATCTTCATCAGTTACAAGTTACAAGTCCAGGAAAACAGGCTTTTATTTCTGCTTGGTGAGATTCCATGTGGGAAAAATGATAGTCACTGCTTCTGCCTTGGACAACTTTTCTGTTTCCATGGAACTCTGGTCAACTGATTTAAACTAAAACTTCTTCTGTTTCCTTATATTCTATCACTCAGTTGGCTGTCCTTGGGTTCTCTGGTTGAAATACTATGGGCACTAATATATATCTTGAGATATTAATTTGAAAATGTTATGTTTTTAAAGCTTCTGGGATCGTTGGTATATAATTTCCCCTTATTCTTCACACTGCTAGTAAGTTGGAAAGAAAGAAGAGTGTTTTGATGAACACAGAGAATCCCTGTGATGACTCCAAAGCTCACAGTTTATCATAAAGCTTATTCTATATTAATTTTCTCACCTTTGTAGAATTGATTAGTTGTCTTATAGTTTTCACTCTTTAAGAAAATATTATATTAGAGGCTAATGAATAAATTAGGAGTGATAGTGATTATTCATATTAGCTATGAATATGTGTCCTTCATATTTGCTATGAAAAGTTTCCCTTCCAAATTCATATGTTGACATCTAATCCCCCAAGGTAATGATATTAGGAGGTGTGGGGGTGGTCTTTGGGAGGTGGGAGAGGTCTTTAGGAGGTGATTAGGTTATGAGGGCAAAGCTCTTATAAATGAGATTAATAACCTTATGAAAGAGATCCGAGAGAGTTCCTTCACCCCTTCTATCGTATAAGAACACCACTGGCGAGAAGGCACTCTCTATGAACCAGAAAGCAGATCCTCACCAGACATAGAGTCTGAAGGTGTCTTCATTTTGTACTTCCTGGCCTCCAGGACTGTGAGTAATAAATTTCTTTTTTATAAACTACCCAGCCTATGGTATTCTAAAATAGTAGCCTGAATGGACTAAAGCAGTATTCTAAAAGATTATATTTTTAAGACTAAGATTTGGGGGAAAAAGAGAAGATAGACTCTGAATAATTTTTTTCCAAAATGAAGAAGTGTTTGTTTATAAATCGTTAAATATTTGGGAAGAAAGGGGTAAGCTGATGATAAATAATGGTAATGTGGCTAAACAATGCAGGCAAATTATGTGATGACTTAAGAAAAATCATGCCCTTTAAAATAAAATTCCTGGAAAGGATAATACAAGTAAATTTCCAAAGTGTTATTTTGGTTAAAAACAATACAACTTTTCAGTACACATTTCAACCAATAAGTCAAATAAATATGCTTAATAAATGTCAGACTTTTTCAATGTTGTTCCATGTATTGAGAAGAAAACAGAACAAATGTATGTTATTGGAGAAGCTTCCATTCAAGTTGAAGAGGCATGATACATTATAAGCAACAGTTAAAGCAAAACACAGAGAGTAGCTGAGGTCCAGGGTTCCATTGCGCAAAACAATTCTCAAGCACTACTAGTGTTTTATACATGGAAAGACGAAATCAATAAGGATTGCTTTTATCATGACATCTAGGAGGAGATAGGAAAAGTCATATTTATGATTATGGAGCTTTCCAGTTCTTATAGTTATGCTATACTTAATCAAGTCAAGTGAATGGAAAACTAAAGATTTCTATTATGTTCAAATATTTGAAGTGGAATGATCTTGTAAAGTTTTCTATTATTTCCAGAGTATGTTTATTTAGTGTTAATTCAAAGGATAGAGGAGAAGGGGAACAGGATGGAGACCTGGAGAAATGGAGGAAGAAAGAAAAAGAACTTTTAAGCATCCCATAGGAATTCTCTGTTTGTTTGCCTTCAATAATGAGATAGAATTTACTCTAATGACAAGTCAAAGGATAATTTCACTCTGCCTTTTCTGTACACTCTATTGTGGCCACAGGACTGGAAAAGGTCAGTTTTCATTCCAATCCCTAAGAAAGGCAATGCCAAAGAATGCTCAAACTACCACACAATTGCACTCATCTCACATGCTAGTAAAGTAACGCTCAAAATTCTCCAAGCCAGGCTTCAGCAATACATGAACCGTGAACTTCCAGATGTTCAAGCTGGTTTTAGAAAAGGTAGAGGAACCAGAGATCAAATTGCCAACATCTGCTGGATCATCAAAAAAGCAAGAGAGTTCCAGGGGAAAAAAAAAAAGATTTCTGCTTTATTGACTATGTCAAAGCCTTGACAGTGCGGATCAAAATAACCTGTGGAAAATTCTTTACCAGACCACCTGACCTGCCTCTTGAGAAAACTGTATGCAGGTCAGGAAGCAACAGTCAGAACTGGACATGGAACAACAGACTGGTTCCAAATAGGAAAAGGAGTACGTCAAGGCTGTATATTGTCACCCTGCTTATTTAATTTATATGCAGAGTACATCATGAGAAATGCTGGACTGGATGAAGCACAAGCTGGAATCAAGATTGCAGGTAGAAATATCAATAACCTCAGATATGCAGATGACACCACCCTTATGGCAGAAAGTGAAGAACTAAAGAGCCTCTTGGTGAAAGTGAAAGAGGAGAGTGAAAAAGTTGGCTTAAAGCTCAACATTCAGAAAAACTAAGATCATGGCATCCGTTCCCATCTCTTCATGGCAAATAGATGGGGAAACAGTGGAAACCAGTGGCTGACTTTTTTGGGGGGGCTCCAAAATCACTCCAGATGGTAACTGTGGCCATGAAATTAAAAGATGCTTATTCCTTGGAAGGAAACTTATGACCAACCTTTGCTAAGTTGCTTCAGTTGTGTCCGATTCTGTGCGACCCCATAGATGGCAGCCCACCAGGCTCCCCCATCGCTGGGATTCTCCAGGCAAGAACACTGGAGTGGATTGCCATTTCCATCTCCAATATGACCAACCTAGACAGCATATTAAAAAGCAGAGATATTACTTTTCCAACAAAGGTCTGTCTAGTCAAGGCTATGGTTTTTCCAGTAGTCATGTATGGATGTTAGAGTTGGATGGTGAAGAAAGCTGAGTGCCAAAAAATTGAGGCTTTTGAACTGTGGTGTTGGAGAAGATTCTTGAGAATCCCTTGGACTGCAAGGAGATCCAACCAGTCCATCCTAAAGGAGATCAGTCCTGAATGTTCATTGGAAGGACTGATGCTGAAGCTGAAACTCCAATATTTTGGCCACCTGATGCGAAGAGCTGACTCATTTGAAAAGACCCTGATGCTGGGAAAGATTAAAGGGAGGAGGAGAAGAGGATGGCAGAGGATGAGATGGTTGGATGGCATCATTGACTCAACGGAGATGAGTTTGAGTAAACTCCAGAGGTCGGTGATGGAAAGGGAGGCCTAGCATGCTGTGGTCTATGGGGTTGCAAAGAGTCAGACATGACTGAGCAACTGAACTGAACTGAACTACTGTGTAAATAACCTGCATTCCCTATACGTATTACAGTCAAATTTGGTTAAAGAAACAGCATCAGCTAGTTCACAGAGAGCTGTCCAAGGCATTTTTAATGAAATCTCTTCAGAGCATCCCTCCTATACTTCCTCCTATTGTCTACTTGACCTTCAAAAAGAAAAAAATGAATCTTTTAATCAGATGTTCAGGACTGTGTGCGTTTCATAGACAGCACATCTTCAGTAAATCTACTTAAGCTCTAGAACCTATACTTCATTAAAGTTGTGTTGCTTTCATATTTTTCACTTTATTAGCAGCAGTTAATTTTCTACACATCTATTAGTGGTCTATAGGTCCCCATCTGCCTGAAAGGAAAGATTGTTTCACACATGATTTGAGGTTCTGTCTTAACCTTGCATACTAAAGATTACATGATGCTTTTTCTAAACATCCTATTTGGGTCCTTTGCCACCATTTCTCTTTAGGGAAAATGTCGGATGAGGTGGTGTTTTACTCTCAAAGATTGTTGGTGCAGTGGAACAAGTCCAAGTGCCAAGGTCCAGCCCCAGCTGATCCAGGTTATTCGAAGGAGAGACGGCTTCGGTGACCTATTTATTTATTTATTTATCAAAGATATAAAGAGTAATAGAATGAGGATAGCTCAGTAGGAAAATTCAGTGGAGAAAAGAAGCTGAGTAGCTTGGTTTACACGGAAAATCAATATAACCCGTGACACCAGGTTAGCTCTGACCACGGAGGCCGCAGGCACCCTCTCGAATAGCAGAAGGTGCCCCACCTTAGACACCTTCTCGAGTGGGTCTTAGAAGCCCAGGCAAATAAATGGTTGCAGAGGGTATCCGCGCTCCAGATGGAGACTCAGTTGGAAATTGAGGGGAAGAATGACATGGGGAGACCAGGCTTTGGTGAGCAAGGCCTGTAGCTTTATTTTCAACAGGGGCTTTTATACCCTAAGTTACACATAGAGGATAATAGGGATGCAAAGTCAGCAGTCTTTGATCCTTATCAAAAACCAGGGTTTCTTTCCTGCAAATTTATCATATACAAATGGTTTAGGTGATTTACATCATCTTCTGGCCAGAAAGCTTATTAACATTTTATGACTCTTGACAAAGACTTATCAACAAAGACTAATTTTCTCTAACAGTAATTATTTTAAGGTTTGGCGCCATCTTTCGAAGATAAAATTGCATTCCTATATGGCGGATGTGTAATGGGAAAGGAAAGAATTTATTACCTTAAGGGTCTAAAGTTACTAACACCAAGGCCAACTTATTTTTTTTTTTTTTCTACATACCAACTATTAATTAATACACATTCAAGGATACAATTCAGGGGATGTGAAAACTTGGCAACAAACGTTGGCTCATCACTGAAATCTTTTACTAGTTTTATTCTGACAGTTTCTAAGTTTCTGAGAGGCTCTAAGCTATTTGAATATCTTAAGCTTCCCTTGCCTCTCGAGGCTGGGAGACTGTAAACAATTGTATGCATAGCTATAGGAGTCCGGGCAAATTTTTCAGGCGAGTTAGAGAGCCATCTGAGGGATTTGGATTTAAACACTCCTAATTGCCCAGGAACTTTATTAATTGGAGCTGTAAGTTAACTCTTTGACAGAGAGAGCGAGATGGTGGTGGGGGACAGCCCCCAGTAAAGTCAGAGGTGAGAGCACAAAGCAATAAAGTAGGCAGACTCTGGTTTTTTGGGGGTAGATGCTCGAGAATATCCAGGGGGACTCCTGAGGCTCGATCCCGCCTTTGCATATGCCGAGCCTTTTTCCTCATGACCTTTGTCACGAGTGGAATGCCTCATCGGCTCCCGGCATCCCAGTAGTACAGACAGCTCAGGTTCAATTTTGCAAATCCGAAAGTAATTCATTTAAAGCAGCGACTTACTCATGTATGAAGCACTTGACTTTTAAAACCATCTGGCTCATAGTTTCAGAAATAACTCAGCAGCCTTTCAATTGTCCCCTCATCTCCCATTCTGGGAGAGGCCATACCATTTCATTTCAGAAATGGCAAAATCTTGATTGACTGCCAAGTATCAGCTTTCAGTGCATTTTTGATACTTCCATTTACACACCCTCCCAGAGATCAAGGTTGTATGTGGAAAAGCTTATGGTGTCTTTGCTCTGGCTTTGGTGTTAAAGCAAATGAAGTTGCTGTAAAATATATAATTGCACAACTTGAGACACTACAATATTATTTCCTCCAATTTTAAAACTGGGCAAAATACAGCACAAATTCTTCAGATAGCTTATTGACTTCTGGATCAATATTGACTTCTCTCTCTCTTTTTGTTGCATATGTGCTTATTTTTCTGTTTAGCCTTTACTGTTTGCTCTGGCTTTGGTTGTGTAGCTTTTGGTGGGATAAAATTATTTCAGTTTATCATCTAACTATGCAGAGAAAAACTTGTGCTGCCTTTTGGAATTATACACAAGAAAGTATTAGGGCTATAGCAGAATATATTCTTATTTTTAAAAATGTCCCACTGTGTACTTAGTGATTGTTTTTATAATCCTAGTTTATGTAGAGAGTTTATCATTAGCTACACTAAAGTGTAGTAGACAAGAGAAATAAAACATCTGCTTAATTTAAGATTTGTTTTTGATGCTTGTTATGTATGTAACATTCCCCTCTGGGATGCAAATTTCCTGGAATTACGTTGCTACTCTTGTTTCTTGCATTTCTTGAATATCTCTGTGCACCTACCAAACTGAACCACTTCTTTTTTTCCCCTAGATATTTGCACACTTTCTTATTTTGCAACCTTTTCTGTTTTCTTGTGTTTCTCTAACTTAACTCTTCTAAAAGAAGTACTTCTTATCACCTCATGTCCAAACTCTGTCCTTCCCTTTTCTGTATTCTAAACCATTGCTTCTTTCTGTGGACCAGCCATTGCAAATTTTTTCTTTGACCTCCTGTAGCACTTACTTACCATCATTTCAATGTTTTAATTAATAAATTTTAAATTTTAATTGGATGCTAATTACTTTGCACTATGGTGGTAGATTTTGCCATACATTCACATGAATCAGCTATGGGTGTACATGTGTTTCCCATCCTGAACCCCTCTCCCGTCTCCCTCCCCATCCTATCCCTCAGGGTCATCCCAGTGCACCAGCCCTGAACACTCATGCACTAAACCTGGACTGGTGATCTATTTCACATATGATAATATACATGTTTCAATGCTATTCTCTCTAATCATCCCACCCTCGCCTTCTCCCACAAGTCCAAAAGTCTGTTCTTTACATCTGTGTCTCTTTTGCTGTCTCACATATAGAGTCATCATTACCATCTTTCTAAATTCCATATATATGCATTAATTTACTGTATTGGTGTTTTTCTTTCTGACTTACTTTGCTCTGTATAATAGGCTCCAGTTTCATCCATCTCATTAGAACTGATTCAAATGCATTCTTTTTAATAGCTGAGTATATTCCATTGTGTATATGTACCACAGCTTTCAAATCAGGTCTTCTGCTGATGGACATCTAGGTTGCTTCCATGTCCTGGCTATTGTAAACAGTGCTGTGATGAACATTGGGGTACACGTGTCTCTTTCAATTCTGGTTTCCTCGGTGTGTATGCCCAGCAGTGGGATTGCTGGGTCGTATGGCAGTTCTATTTCCAGTTTTTTAAGGAATCTCCACACTGTTCTCCATAGTGGCTGTACTAGTTTGCATTCACACCAATAGTGTTAGAGGGTTCCCTTTTCTCCACACCCTCTCCAGCATTTATTGCTTGTAGACTTTTTGATAGCAGTCATTCTGAATGGCATGAGATGGTACCTCATTGTGGTTTTGATTTGCATTTCTCTGATAATGAGTGATGTTGAGCATCTTTTCATGTGTTTTTTAGCCATCTGTATGTCTTCTTTGGAGAAATGTCTATTTAGTTCTTTGACCCATTTTTTGATTGGGTCGCTTATTTTTCTAAAATTGAGCTGTAGGAGTTGCTTATATATTTTTGAGATTAATTCTATGTCAGTTGCTTCATTTGCTATTGTTTTATCCCATTCTGAAGGCTGTCTTTTCACCTTGCTCATACTTTCCTTCGTTGTGCAAAAGCTTTTAAGTTTAATTAGATCCCATTTGTTTATTTTTGCTTTGATTTCCATTACAATGGGAGGGGGGTCGTAGAGGATCCTGCTATGATTTATGTCAGAGAGTGTTTGTCTATGTTTTCCTCTAGGAGTTTTATAGTTTCTGGTCTTACATTTAGATCTTTAATGCATTTGGAGTTTATTTTTGTGTGTGGTGTTAGAAAGTGTTCTAGTTTCATTCTTTTACGAGTGATTGACCAGTTTTCCGAGCACCACTTGTTAAAGAGATTATCTTTTCTCCATTGTATATTCTTGTTTACTTTGTCAAAGAGGTGTCCAAGGAGTGTGGATTTATCTCTGGGTTTTCTATTTTGTTCCATTGGTCTATATTTCTGTCTTTGTGCCAGTGCCATACTGTACTTGATGACTGTAGCTTTGTAGTATAGTCTAAAGTCAGGCAGGTTGATTTCTCCAGTTCCATTCTTCTTTCTCAAGATGGCTTTGGCTATTCGAGGTTTTTTGTATTTCCATACAAATTGTGAAATTATTTGTTCTAGTTCTCTGAAAAATACCGTTGGTAGCTTGATAGGGATTGCACTGAATCTATAGATTGCTTTGGGTAGTATACTCATTTTCACTATATTGATTCTTCCCATCCATAAACATGGTGTATTTCTCCATCTATTTGTGTCATCTTTGATTTCTTTCATCAGTGTTTTATAGTTTTCTATATAGAGATCTTTTGTTTCTTTAGGTAGCTTTATTCCTAAGTATTTTATTTGTTTCATTGCAATGGTGAATGGAACTGTTTCCTTAATTTCTCTTTCTGTTTTCTCATGTTAGTGTATCAGAATGCAAGGGATTTCTGTGTGTTAATTTTATATCCCGCAACTTTACTATATTCATTGATTAGCTCTAGTAATTTTCTGGTGGAGTCTTTAGGGTTTTCTATGTAGAGGATCATGCCATCTGCAAACAGTGAGAGTTTTATTACTTCTTTTCCAATCTGTATTCCTTTTATTTCTTTTTCTTCTCTGCTGTGGCTAAAACTTCCAAAACTATGTTGAATAGAAGTGGTGAGAGTGGGCATCTTTGTCTTGTTCCTTACTTTGGGGGAAATGCTTTCAGTTTTTCACCATTGAGGATAATGTTTGCTGTGGGTTTATCATATATGGCTTTTATTATGTTGAGGTATGTTCCTTCTATGCCTGCTTTCTAGAGTGAAAGTGAAGTCGCTCAGTCATGTCTGACTCTTTGTGACCCCATGGCCTGTAGCCCACCAGGCTCCTCTGTCCATGGGATTCTCCAGGCAAGAATACTGGAGTGGGTTGCCATTTCCTTCTCCAGGGATCTTCCCAACCCAGGAATCGAACCCAGGTCTCCCACATTGCAGGCAGATGCTTTAACCTCTGAGCCACCAGGGAAGCTTTCTGGAGGTTTTTTTTTTTTTTTTAAATCATAAATGGATATTGAATTTTGTCAAAGGCTTTCTCTGCATCTATTGAGATAATCATATGGTTTTTATCTTTCAATTTGTTAATGTGGTGTATCACATTGATTGATTTGAGAATATTGAAGAATCCTTGCATCCCTGGGATAAAGCCCACTTGGTCATGATGTATGATCTTTTTAATATGTCATTGGATTCTGTTTGCTAGAATTTTGTTAAAGACTTCTGCATCTATGTTCATCAGTAATATTGGCCTGTAGTTTTCTTTTTTTGTGGCATCTTTGTCAGGTTTTGATATTAGGGTGATGGTGGTCTCATAGAATGAGTTTGGAAGTTTACCTTCCTCTGAAATTTTCTGGAAGAGTTTGAGTAGGATAGGTGTTAGCTCTTCTCTAAATTTTTGGTAGAATTCAGCTGTGAAGAAGCCATCTGGTCCTGGGCTTTTGTTTATTGGAAGATTCCTGATTACAGTTTCGATTTCTGTGCTTGCGATGGGTCTGTTAAGATTTTCTATTTCTTCCTGGTTCAGTTTTTGAAAGTTATACTTTTCTAAGAATTTGTTCATTTCTTCCAAGTTGTCCATTTTATTGGCATATAGTTGCTGATAGTAGTCTCTTATGATCCTTTGTATTTCTGTGTTGTCTGTTGTGATTTCTCCATTTTCATTTATAATTTTGTTGATTTGATTCTTCTCCCTTTTTTTTTTCTTAATGAGTCTGGCTAATGGTTTGTCTATTTTATTTATCTTCTTAAAGAACCAGCTTTTAGCTTTGTTGATTTTTGCTATGGTCTCCTTTGTTTCTTTTGCTTTTATTTCTACCCTAATTTTTATGATTTCTTTCCTTCTACTAACCCTGGGGTGCTTCATTTCTTCTTTTCTAGTTGCCTTAGGTGTAGAGTTAGGCTATTTATTTTTTTCTCTCCTATTTCTTGAGGTAAGCTTGTATTACTATAAACCATCCCCTTAGCACTGCTTTTACTGAATCCCATAGGTTTTGGGCTATGGTGTTTTCATTTTCATTCATTTCTGCATATTTGATTTCTTTTTTGATTTCTTTTGTGATTTGTTGATTATTCAGAAGCATGTTGTTTAGCCTCCACATGTTTGTATTTTTAATAGTTTTTTTCCTGTACTTGACATCTAATCTTACCACATTGTGATCAGAACAGATGCTTGAGATGATTTCAATTTTTTTCAATTTACCAAGGCTAGATTTATGGCCCAGGGTGTGATCTATTCTGGAGAAGGTTCTGTGTGCACTTTAGAAAAAGGTGAAATTCATTGCTTTAGGGTGAAATGTCCTATAGATATAAATTAGATCTAACTGGTCCATTGTCTCATTTAAAGTTTGTTTTTTTTCTTGCTAATTTTCTGTTTAGTTGATCTATCCATAGGTGTGAGTGGGGTATTAAAATCTCCCACTATTATTGTGTTACTGTTAATTTCCCCTTTGATATTTGTTAGCTTTTGCTTTACATATTGTGGTGATCCTAAGTTGGGTGCATATATATTTATAATTGTTATATCTTCTTCTTGGATTGATCCTTTGATCATTATATAGTGTCCTTCTTTGTCTCTTTTCACGGACTTTATTTCAAACTCTATTTTATCTGATATGAGTATTGCTAGTCCTGCTTTCTTTAGGTCTCCATTTGCATGAAATATCTTTTTCCAGCCCTTCACTTTCAGTCTGTATGTGTCCCTTGTTTTGAGGTGGGTCTCTTGTAGACAGCATATACAGGGGTCTTGATTTTGTATCCATTCAGTCTTTGCCTTTTAGTTGGGGCATTCAACCCATTTACGTTTAAGGTAATTATTGATAAGTATGATCCTGTTGCCATTTACTTTGTTGTTTTGGGTTCAAGTTTATAAACCTTTTCTGTGTTTCCTCTCTAGAGAAGATCCTTTAGCATTTGTTGCAGAGCTGGTTTGGTGGTACTGAATTCTCTCAGCTTTTGCTTGTCTGTAAAGCTTTTGATCGCTGAAGAAGGCTTTCTTATCTCTTCTTACTATTCTTTGGAACTCTGCATTCAGATGTTGAACTTCCTGATGTTCAAGCTGGTTTTAGAAAAGACAGAGGAACCAGAGATCAAATTGCCAACATCCGCTGGATCATGGAAAAAGCAAGAGAGTTCCAGAAAAACATCTATTTCTGCTTTATTGACTATACCAAAGCCTTTGACTGTGTGGATCACAATAAACTGTGGAAAATTATGAAAGAGTTGGGAATACCACCAGTGGTCTGGTGGGAATATCAGACCATCTGATCTGCCTCTTGAGAAATTTGTATGCAGGTCAGGAAGCAACAGTTAGAACTGGACATGGAACAACAGACTGGTTCCAAATAGGAAAAGGAGTTCATCAAGGCTGTATATTGTCACCCTGTTTATTTAACTTTATGCAGAGTACATCATGAGAAATGCTGGGCTGGAAGAACCACAAGCTGGAATCAAGAGTGCTTGGAGAAATATCAATAACCTCAGATATGCAGATGACACCCCTTATGGCAGAAAGTGAAGAGGAACTCAAAAGCCTCTTGATGAAAGTGAAAGAGGAAAGTGAAAAAGTTGGCTTAAAGCTCAACATTCAGAAAACGAAGATCATGGCATCCGGTCCCACCACTTCTTGGGAAATAGATGGGGAAACAGTGGAAACAGTGTCAGACTTTATTTTTCTGGGCTCCAAAATCACTACAGATGGTGACTGCAGCCATGAAATTAAAAGATGCTTACTCCTTGGAAGGAAAGTTATGACCAACCTAGATAGCATATTCAAAAGTGGAGACATTACTTTGCCAACAGAAGTCCGTCTAGTCAAGGCTATGGTTTTTCCAGTGGTCATGTATGGATGTGAGAGTTGGACTGTGAAGAAGGCTGAGCGCCAAAGAATTGATGCTTTTGAACTGCAGTGTTGGAGAAGACTGTTGAGAGTCCCCTGGACTGCAAGGAGATCCAACCAGTCCATTCTGAAGGAGATCAGCCCTGGGATTTCTTTGGAAGGAATGATGCTAAAGCTGAAACCCCAGTACTTTGGCCTCCTAATGTGAAGAGTTGACTCATTGGAAAAGACTCTGATGCTGGGAGGGATTGGGGGCAGGAGGAGAAGGGGACGACAGAGGATGAGATGGCTGGATGGCATCACTGACTTGATGGACATGAGTCTGAGTGAACTCCAGGAGTTGGTGAGGGACAGGGAGGCCTGGCGTGCTGCGATTCATGGGGTCGCAAAAATTCGGATACAAATGAGTGATTGAGTGACTGAATTGAACTGAACCGAACTGGGGTGTTTTGCCTTGGGTTTATCCTGTTTGGGACTCTGGGTTTCTTGGACTTGGGTGGCTATTTCCTTCCCCATTTTAGGGAAGCTTTCAACTATTATCTCCTCAAGTATTTTCTCATGGCCTTTCTTTTTGTCTTTTTCTTCTGGTACTCCTATGATTCGAATGTTGGGCATTTAACATTGTCCCAGAGGTCTCTGAGGTTGTCCTCATTTCTTTTAATTCTTTTTTCTTTTTTCCTCTCCGCTTCATTTATTTCAACCATTCTATCTTCCACCTCATTTATCCTATCTTCTGCCTCAGTTATTCTACTGTTGGTTCCCTCCAGAGTGCTTTTGATCTCAGTTATTGCATTATTCATTATTGATTGACTCTTTTTTATTTCTTCTAGGTCCTTGTTAAACATTTCTTACATCTTCTCAATGCTTGTCTCCAGACTATTTATCTGTAACTCCATTTTGTTTTCAAGATTTTGGATCATTTTAACTATCATTATTATGAATTCATTTTCAGGTAGACTCCCTATCTCCTCCTGTTTTGCTTAGTTTGGTGGACTTTTATCATATTCCTTTACCTGCTGAATATTTATCTGCCTTTTCATCTTGTTTAGGTTGCTGTGTTTGAGGTGGCCTTTCTGTATGCTGGAAATTTGTAGTTCCCCTTTATTGTGGAGGTTCGCCCCTGTGGGTGGGGTTGGACGAGTGGCTTGTCAAGGTTTCCTGGTTAGGGAAGCTTGTGTCAGTGTTCTGGTGGGTGGAGCTGGAGCTCTTCTCTCTGGAGTGCAATGAACTGTCCAGTAGTGAGTTTTGAGGTGTCTATGGGTTTGGTGTGAGTTTTGGCCCCCTGTGTTTTAATTCTCAGGGTTATGTTCCTGTGTTGTTGGAGAATTAGCTTGGTATGTCTTGCTCTGAAACTTGTTGGCTCTTGGGTGGAGCTTGGTTTCAGTGTAGGCATGGAGGCTTTTGGATGAGCTCTTGTTGATTAACGTTTCCTGGAGTCAGGAGTTTTCTAGTGTTCTCAACTTTTGGATTTAAGCCTCCTGCCTCTGGCTTTCAATCTTATTCTTCCAGTAGCCTCAAGACTTCTCCATCCATACAGCACCAATGATAAACCATCTAGTTTAGTGGTGAAAAAATATTCTCCACAGTGAGGGACACCCAAAGATGTTCATAGAGTTACATGGAGAAGAGAAGAGTGAGGAGGGAGATAGAGGTGACCAGGAGGAGAAGAGGGGAAATCAAAAAGGGAGAGAGCAATCTAGCCAGTAATCAATTCCTTATTTGCTCTCCCCAGTCTGGAACACTCAGAAAGATTCATGGAGTTCCATAGAGAAAAGAAGAGGGAGGAAGGAAATAGAGGTGACCAAGAGGAGAGGCTGCTGCTGCTGCTAAGTTGCTTCAGTTTTGTCTGACTCTGTGCGACCCCATAGACGGCAGCCCACCAGGCTCCCCCAGCCCTGGGATTCTCCAGGCAAGAACACTGGAGTGGGTTGTTGTTTCCTTCTCCAATGTGTGAAAGTGAAAAGTGAAAGGAAAGTCACTCAGTCATGTCTGACTCTTAGCGACCCCATGGACTGCAGCCTACCAGGCTCTGCCGTCCATGGATTTTCCAGGCAAGAGTACTGGAGTGGGGTGCCATTGCCTTCTCCAGAAGAGGAGGGGGGGGGGAGTCAAAAGGAGAGAGACCAATCTAGCCTGTGATCAGTTCTCTAAGTATTCTCCACAGCCTGGAACACTCAACGAGATTCACAGAGTTAAATAGAGAAGAGAAGGGGGAGGGAGGAAATAGAAGTGACCTGGGGGATAAAAAGGAGAGTCAAAAGGGGAGAGAGCAATCAAGCCAGTAATCACACTCCTAAGTAAAAGTGGGTACTGAAGATTGGATTCTTAAAAGTACAAAATTGATAACAAATACCAAAAAGCAAAGATTAAAAATCTAGAGTAGAGATTAGACTCTCAAAAATACAATATTAAAAAAAATCGCAAAAATTATGAAAAACATATACATAAAATTTGCTTTAAAAATAGGATCTTGTTTTTGCAAGGTAATAGTAGGTTTTAAAAATGAAAATTAAAGGAACAATAAATAACTTAAAATTTTTAAAAAATTAAAAAACGGTAATAGTAAAATATATCTAGGAATTTCTATGTAGCTGTTGAGGGCAGTGTGGTGTCAGTTCAGTTTCAGATAGTTCCTTGTTTCAGCTTATACTTCTTCTCAAGGTCTATAGGCCCCTTCCAATGTAGTCAATGCTAACTATTTTAATCTGTTGCACCTGTAACTTCCAAAGCGGTTCCCTCTTCTTTGTTTATTTTGGCTTCCTCTGCAAGTCTGTTCAGTGTCTAATTTCCACCCTGACACAAGGGGGCGAAGGTGGTCATTTATTTAGGCTCACTTGTTCAATTGTGCTGTGGGGAGGGAGGAACACTGCAAGCAAATATCACTGGTGTGTGTGGGGAGTGCTCGCAGTGTCTGGGCCACACTGGGTTTGCCCCAACTCACGGCGTGTGTGCTTTCCCGGTCTACTCTGCTCAGGCTCCAGGTTGCTCTGCAGGGGAACTGTCTAAGGCGGGCCCTGGGTTGCATGTACTTCCCAAGTCTAAGCTGCTCAAGTTCAGGTTCTCAGGTACTCCACAAAGGCAAAGACTCGGTTGGGCATGTGTTTTGTGCCCTTTCCAGGTCCGAGCAGCTCAGGTGACCAGGTGCTTGGTGAGCGCACACTCCTGAGGTGTGCAGTGCATCTTATCACTTCCCCGGTCCCAGCCCCTCGGTTTCCTGGGTGTGCAGTTGGAGCACCACCTCAGGTGTGCTGTGTGCCTCCTCTGGGGAGCTGATCTCTGGCTGTGACCCTCCTGGCAGATGTCAACCGTCCAAGATCCCAGGAAGACTTTGTTAGCAACTGGAAGCCTGCTTGCAGTTTGGTAGAGGATGCCATCTCTGGGTCCGAGTTGCCCCTCGCCTTCCAGCTCTGGCTGTCGCCAGCCTGCCCCCCTGCCTCCAGGAGGGGATGGGCCGGTCCTCTACTGGCTAGCTCTCCTCTGATATTCGCTCAGTCCATTATTCCGTGAGTGGGCCCAGCAGTGCCTTAGGTTAGAGCTTTTCCTGGGAAAGTTTTCTCTCTCTCTTTCTTTTTTTTCCCTCTCTCTCTCTGGTTATCCCACAGTGTGGGTTGCTATCTCATGTTAGCTCCCTCAGATTGTCCTCAGGGCATTCAGCCCCAGTCCTTACTCTAAGCAATGCAGCCCGCACTTCCCTGATCAGTCCCCGCTTGCTGGTGGTGGATGTGAGCATTTGGGCTATTTCTCCAGTGGGAGTTGTGGTTAGGCGCATAATCTGTGGGTTTTATTTTTTTCTCTCAGTTGTGTTGCCCTCTGATATTCCCAAACTCCCCCCAGACCCGCTGGTGAGAGGGTTTCCTGGTGTTTGGGAACTTCTCTTTTACAACTCCCTCCCCAGGATGGATTTCCATCCCTAACTCTTTTGTCTCTCTTTTTATCTTTTATATTTTGTCCTACCTCCTTTCGAAGACAATGGGCTGCCTTTCTGGGTGCCTGGTGTCCTCCGCCAGCATTCAGAAGTTGTTTTGTAGAATTTGCTCAATGTTCAAATGATCTTTTGATGAATTTGTGGGGGAGAAAGTGGTCTCCCCATCCTATTCTTCTGCCATCTTAGGACTGCTGCCCTCCATCATTTCAATTTTATTCTCTTTCTATCTATCTATCTGTCTTCTCTCCATTCACCCATTCATTTATCCATTCATTCTCCATTCATCTACTTAGTTTCATTTTTTAATCTTTTCATGTAGCTTCTATCTATCTATCTGTCTTCTTTATCTATCTATCTATCTGTCTTCTCTCCATTCACCCATTCATTTATCCATTCATTCTCCATTCATCTACTTAGTTTCATTTTTTAATCTTTTCATGTAGCTCTGTACACTGATTTATCCTTTTATTCTTTCACTATATTCAGCATGCTTTAATTGTGATCTTATAATAGCTATTCATTAAATATTTATTGATAAGTCAATGAATGAAAATCTCTGCAGGTCATTGCTGCATAATAGATTTTTTAAAAATTGCAATAATTACAAACTCCCTAACTTGATTAATTTGATTCTTGTAATCATTTCAAGTTTTGGCCTTGGTTCTGTTTTTTTTTTTTTTAATCACTCTCATTGTATAAAGCAAGTGGGTAGTGGATTAGAAATAGTTAAGATTAAGAACATAAAAATGGAAAGAGAAAACAGGAAACATCTTTTCTTGTTCTATTCATTATCATAAATTTATTTTGTTTCCTTTACAGGAGTAAAGGCAGAAAATTTCATTTTTCTTGAGCATTGTGAAAACTATCATATTCTTTCTCAAATGTGGAGGATTTTTTTTAAAAAGTTAGATATTTCTTGAATACTTTTTGCAGCAGATGAGTTTTTTAAAACCAAAATATAAAAGTTTCAAATTTCCTCTGACACAATCTGCTATGTATCTTTCACCATGTACCATTATATTTGGAAGGGAAATTAGAGGTTTCAAGAGTGATTGTAAATTATTTTGTCATAGACTTTGGGATATATTTTGGAGGAGAGCAAGGTGGCATTGACTTCAAAAGTGTAGAGCAGTATCATGAAATGTCATAGTTTTCTTTACAAAGGTATTAATACACCACTCCTTGGGAGTGAATGTCTAAGTCAACTTTAAATTGCATTTTCAATCTGCACAATCTTAGAAGAAATGAGTGTTTAACTCTAGGATTTGCTATATGTCTATCTGATAAAAGTTGGTTTATATAGATTGCATCATTCCAGTTAAAGACTCAAGGATATCTCTAGGACTTGACTAAGTATAAGTACTTATACTGAACTTTGAAAAGAAGATTCTACCAGAAGTGTGAGAGGCATAATATAATAATTCTCTTCATGTTGTGAGCAGCATGGAAGACACTAGACTGGAAGAAAAAAGTGTTGGATACTTGGAGAAACAGCAGGGTCAGAGGCTAAGAGCCATCTGTAATCCAAAATGGACAAGTCTCCCTGAATGTAACAAGATTTCATTCCATTCCCAGGCAAGCAAACAGATTGATATAAAATGGAGTAAATCTGGTTAGTTTTGGAGGAATATTGCTTGCTTTGAAATTTCTGGATGGCTCTAATGTTCACTCTTGGTACAGTAAGATCTTTTAGCTAGTGAATTTGATGTAATACAAGGTAAGCTGCAGTGAATAGTTAAGATTCATGAAAAAAAAAAAAAGTGGCCAAGATATCATAATTGGTAAATGCCCCCAACAGGGGGCACATTACTGGTATCCCTCTAGACACCAACAATTCAAACTTACGGACAGATTCCAGAGACCTGAAAAGTTTGCCTTTCCATCTTCAAGTGGATGGCAAATAAATGAAATGCTGCTAGTCATTCATTCATTTATTCATACTAGTTTTTATTGAACACTTGTTCTGAGTCTTTTAGCCCCTAAGGTGTTGGAGATGTAAGAATGAACACAGAATATCTCTTTGCTCTGAAGGAGTATGGTGATGGGAGAGTGGTAGACTGATTGTATGGTGGTAGTTTAGTTGCTAAGTGGTGTCTGACTCTCATGACCCCATGGACTGTAGCTCCCCAGACCCCTCTGTCCATAGGATTTCCTAGACAAGAATACTGGAGTGGGTTGCCATTTCCTTCTCCAGGGCATCTTCCCCACCCAGGGATCAAACCTGCATCTCCTACATTGCAAGTGAATTCTTTACTGACTGAGTCTCCAGGGAAGCACAGACTGATTGTACAAATGACCCCAATTCTTCTATCTGTATATGAATCATTTGACTTGAAATTTTGAATTCTTCTGGCTGAAAAGACAGTGTGTTTCTATGTAACTTGATTCTGAATTTGACCATGTGACTTGCTTTGGCCAATGGAATTTTAGCAGAGGTGAGGCACCTGAGACTTAAAAAAGGATTTGCACCCTTTGCTTCTGCTGGAACTGTGAGAATATATCAGGGTTAGCCTCTGAGAGGGATGCAAAACTCACAGAAGAGAGCCAAGTGATCCTAGCTGATAACTAGTCAACTATAAGGCATGTGAAGAGCCCATCTCAGCTCAGAAGAACCATCTGTTCTAAATCATCAATTCATAGACCTATGAGCAAATAAAGGTATATAGTTTTTAGTCCTTGAATTTTGATGTCGTTTGCTTGTTATAGTATAAAGTGCCTAATTTGGGAGATATAGAAAAGTCAGTAGTCACAATTTAGAGTGATAAAATGATAAAGGACATGATAAAATACACACAGAGGAAACCTGCTTCTGGAAGATGAAGTAGTACTTATTCCTACTTCTCTTGGTAAGTTCAACTAAAATTTTTGAACATTTACATAGAAACTAACATAAGATGACTTGGAAAGGTGTAGAGATGAAGGCAGATGGGTGATGGCTCTCAAAACCCAAGGAAAGATATGATGGTTAATTGCCTGGGTTTCTTTTCTGCCTGATATATACCAAACTTGGAGCTGAAAAAACTGGCAACCCAGAAATATTGCCAGGTGCAGAAAAAAAAAAAATCCCCAACCAAAGCTTTCTATCCAAAGGACCGGAAGAGAGGAAGCATAGCAATGCAAAATTATTTTTCAATGATAATTGTCTTGCTCCAGACAAATATCATAGAAAATACTGTGGCCCAACCCCCACCCCATCAACAAATTAAAACGTTTAATTTTAAAAAATGCACTTGGGGTGATGGAGAGCTAGCCACCTTCCTTGTGTTTTTATTATTATTATTACTTCCTAAGTATTTTGCTCAGTGATATTGGAATCACAAGTGATTATTTTTTGATAGATTCGATTCAAGAAAAAAACTAGTAAGAAAACATCCCAAGCAGATAGATGGCATGAGAAGGGTTGGATATGAACCTATTCATAAAAGTTCTTGTGCCTCTGGCCTGGTTTTGATATTCTTATTACAGGTGAAATTTTAGTTGACCGTGTGTGTTTATTTCTGGGCTCTGGATTCTGTTTCACTGTTCTGTGTGTCTATATGTCAGGCATACTGTTTTGATTACCATAACTTTGTAGTAAAGCTGGAAATAAGGAAGTCCGATGCCTCCAGCTTTGTTCTTTCAGATTCCTTTGGCTATTTGGGATCTTTTGGTTGTTGTTGTTCTATATGAATTTTGGAATTGTTCTTTTTATTTATGTGAAAAAATGTCATTGGAATTTTGATGGGGATTGCATTAAATCTATATATGGCTTTGGGTAGTATGGACATTTTAACAATACTAAGTGTTTTGATCCATAAACATGGGATATCTTTCCCTGTATTTGTGCCTTCATCAATTTCTTTCATCAGTGATTATAGTTTTTGATTATAGATCTTTCACTCTGTGCCTAATTTTTAATAAATATTTTAGTTTTTAATTATCAGATTCTATTCACCTCCTTCTCCCCTACATTATTGCTTACCTCATTTATTGCCTAGAAATTTAGGAGGCCTGGAGTGGCTTGAGATACATGGGTTCATACATTAAGGGAGGCTCTGTATATAGAATTACACAGGCTAGAAAAGTAATACTTAAAACTGATAAAGCTATTCATTCTATATTTAAGCTTTTTTTTTTTTTCATTGAAGTAGAATTTATATACATTGCAATGCACAGACTGTATGTGTACAAATTGGTGAGTTTTGATAAACATATTCACTGATGTAGCCATCACCATAATCAGAACATAGAAGTCCATCACCCAGAAACCTTCCTTATTACCGCTTCCAGTCAATCTTCACCAGACATATATAATTGACCTTCTGATATCTCTTTTCATAGATTAATTGTGCCTTGTCCAGTTTGTCATCTAAATGGAAGCATCGAGAATGTGTTATTTTTGTCTAACTGGAGGCTGTTCCAGTTTATTTTCTTATGGGCAATGCTTCATGTTCATGCTAATTTATAGAGAAAATGACAAATATTCAAAAGACACTCATCTTCCAGAAAAATAGTTTATCACATGCTATCTGATTTTCATGTTTGCAATTGATCATCATCTTTTGAGTCAACTTCCAGAAATCCTGATGCTGTAAACATCAACTTTCCTACATACAATTAAAAACTCAGACTCCCAGCTTCTTGACAACTCAGACACTGACATTAACTCCACCAAGCATAAATTCTCTCAGGGAATTTTGATTTAGAAATGAGTAATGTGAACCCTGCTTATTTAACTTATATGCAGAGTACATCATGAGAAACGCTGGGCTGGAAGAAGCACAAGCTGGAATCAAGATTGCCAGGAGAACTATCAATAACCTCAGATATGCAGATAACACCACCCTTATGGCAGAAAGTGAAGAGGAACTCAAAAGCCTCTTGATGAAAGTGAAAGAGAAGAGTGAAAAAGTTGGCTTAAAGCTCAACATTCAGAAAATGAAGATCATGCCATCTGGTCCCATCACTTCATGGGAAATAGATGGGGAAACAGTGGAAACAGTGTCAGACTTTATTTTTCTGGGCTCCAAAATCACTGCAGATGGTGACTGCAGCCATGAAATTAAAAGACACTTACTCCTTGGAAGCAAAGTTACGACCAACCTAGACAGCATATTCAAAAGCAGAGACATTACTTTGTCAACAAAGGTCCGTCTAGTCAAGGCTATGGTTTTTCCAGTAATCATGTATGGATGTGAGAGTTGGACTGTGAAGAAAGCTGAGTGCCGAAGAATTGATGCTTTTGAACTGTGGTGTTGGAGAAGACTGTTGAGAGTCCATTGGACTGCAAGGAGATCCAACCAGTCCATTCTGAAGGAGATCAGTCCTGGGATTTCTTTGGAAGGAATGCTGCTAAAGCTGAAACTCCAGTACTTTGGCCACCTCATGCTGGGAGGGATTTGAGGGCAGGAGGAGAAGGGGATGACAGAGGATGAGATGGCTGGATGGCATCACCGACTCAATGGACGTGAGTTTGAGTGAACTCCGGGAGTTGGTGATGGACAGGGAGGCCTGGTGTGCTGCAATTCATGGGGTCACAAAGAAGTGGACACAACTGAGCGACTGAACCGAACTGAACTGAACTGAATGTGAACAGGCTCAACAATGAGCTCCCATTTTGCTGGCAAAAATATCATTTTGTTTATTTTGGTTTTGGGATAATGTTCTTGGAAATTTAGTCTTGGATCTGTTACTTCAGGTCTTCTAGTGACTCTGTGAAGTATCTCATGTTCTTTGATATTCAGCTTAACTATCCAGAAGCTATCCAAATTATTTGCAGCTAGGAACTCTGAGTAGGGCACTCTATGTACCATGGAATTCACATGTCTTAGTTTACCTCCTCCACTAATCTAAAGTAGCATGTATTGCAATTGTGCTGACTTTTGATATTTTAACTTGCTTCAAAATTATCACAGAAAATAGATTTTGATTTAGTATATGCCTTGGATTAGACGTATTTTGATACATTTTAATTCTTTGAAAGCTATTTATTTCTTCTATAGCTTAGAGAATCTAAGTGGTGTTACATTCACAAGAAGAGTCAAGACTGACATAGCGCTCCTTGTTGTTGTTCAGTTGCTCGGTCATGTCTGAATCTTTGTGACCCCATGAACCACAGCATGCCAGGCTTCCTCGTCCTTCACTATGTCCTGGAGTTTGCTCAAATTCATGTCCATTGAGTCGGTGATGCCATCCAACCATCGTCCTCTGTCATCCCCTTCTCCTCCTGCCACCAGTCTTTCCCAGTATCAGGATCCTCGAGTTGGCACTTCATATCAGGTGGCCAAAGTATTGGAGTTTCAGCACTTCAGCATCAGTCCTTCCAATGAATATTCAGGATTGATTTCTTTTATGATTGACTGGTTTGATCTCCTTGAAGTCCAAGGGACTGTCAAGAGTCCTCCAGCACCACAGTTCAAAGGCATCAATTCTTTGGCACTCAGACCTTTTTATTGTCCCACTCTCACATCCGTACATGACTACTAGAAAAACCATAGCTTTGACTATACTATAGTACTTCTAGTAGAACTATCACACATGCAATTTAAAATTTTCCAGAAGCCACAGTAAAAAAGTAAAAAGTAAACAGGTGAAATTTATATTAATATTGCATTTATTTGACTCAAAAATACAAACTATCTCAATATCTAGTCAACTTAACAGCTCATTAATGATGTAACTTACATTATTTATTTGAATTAAAATTTTGAAACCCAGTGTGTATTTTACACTTATAGTATATCTCTGTTTAAATTAGTCACAATTTCAAGTGCTGGATAGCCTACAAAGACTGCTAGCTGCCATGCCAAACAGAGCATGCATGATTTACCATGGTTTACCCAAAAATGTCAGCACAGAGTAGAACTGAAATTGTTGCAGGAAGGGGGACCCCTCCCAGCGCCGGACACTGGGCTCTTGTCTAACACTAGGAAATGAATTGTTCAAGAAGACACATGTGCTGGCAAAGCAGGAGATTTTATTGGGAAAGGGCACCTGGGCAGAGAGCAGTAGGGTAAGAGGGAGACCTGCTCTGCCGTGTGGCTCCCAGTCTCAGGTTTTATGGTGATGGGGTGCACGCCTTGTTTAGCCAAGGTGAATGCCAGTGAGAAGGATTCTGGGAGGTGGTCTGACAATGTGGTGTCTCCTTTTGACCTTTCTCAAACTCTTCCTGTTGGTGGTGGCTTATTAGTTTCATGTTCCTTACCAGGACCTCCTGTCATAAAACAACTCATGCAAATGGTTACTGTGGTGCCTGGCCAGGGTGGGCAGTTTCAGTCAGTGTGCTTCCCCTAACAAAATGAAAAAACATTTAGGAAAATGCTAAGCCATATGGGGTGAGTTGGATATTAATAGAATCAGATGATTTATCCAGGGGTAGAGCTAAACCCCAAATGGTGTTTGTATTAGGAATAAGGATCAAGATTCTAAAGATGATGGTGTGTATTGTCAATAGATTATCTTCTTAGACAAGTAATTTATCTTTTATTTTTTTTTTTACTCTTGTAACACATCCCTTTGTTCAAATGGTACCCATCTCACAATGACTGCACTCTGCCTTGACTGCCAGCTGATGAATATTTAGGTATTCTTATAATCAGGTTAGTAACAACCCCACATTCTCTGGCTGTATTAAATAACAATGTTGAGTGCACCTTTATTTGTTCAAGCAAATGATGTCTCACATGGAGTAGGTATTCAAAAAAATTTCAGGTTCCCATCCCCCTTTTTAAAATGCTCTATGGGATTTATTTATTTATTTTGGCCAAGCCTTAGTTCTTGAGAAGGGATCAGATCCACACCCCCTACATTGGAAGTGCAGTCTTAATCACTCTGGGAAGTTCCTTCCTCCTTTCTAATGTTCCTAGTCAATTACCCAGTCCCAGCAAAAGTGTGCAACTCTTAGCAGTTGGACCATTTTCCATAAAATATGAACTATTAGAAGAGATAATTGCTTCTAGATGCCTTGTTCTATTCTCTGAAGTATTGGGTTACATCTCTTTTTGCCTATCTCATGGGAATATGGATCAGATGAAATGGGACAGATTATGAGAACTTTTAAAAATTAATTGTGCAAGAATTATCAAAAAAATTGTGTAATAATAGTACTTAGTATTACTAAATAAATGTTATTTAGTAATAAAATAGTATTACCCACTAGTTTTGTGGTGTCATGAAGTATTTTCTTAAGAAAGTCTATTTCTATTTAAAATTTATTTTTACTTAAACTCAAATTTAGAAGGTTATTATAATTAGTTAAGGCAATTATTAACTGTCTCTTTTCTAAATAAGCAATACAAGTTCTAGTCACTGGCATTTTATTTAAAATTTTTTAATTCAAAATTTGAATGTTTTCAGTGGAGGGAAATACTTGCATGAGTTTGTATTATGTTTTGATCTATGGAGGGAAATGAGAGTTTAAAAAAGACAAAAAACAGAAGGAATTTTATTGATAACTCACTGAAAAAACTGAACAAGGTCATAGCAAAAGCTACAGTAGTTTGCACTGAGCAGAGTTTCTTCATAATTGCAGACCTCATTATCCGAAGCCAAACTGACATTGATGTGTGGGGAGGAAGGAGACAGATTAAAGAATCATTTAGCTTTGCTAACAGAATGGTGATACAAATAGGCCTGGTAGCCACCAACCTGGGGAGGAAAATGAAAGACCATGACCCCTTGATGCCGTTTGACCTGTTAGAGTACAAATGTATCAGATATCTTATCTAGGATTAGTATTCCTCTTTTATTGCTCTGTCAGTATAATGGAAAAACTCTGATTTTTCCTTCCTGAGTAGAGGAAAACCCCATTATTCCTGTCTGTGTGTTTCTTTCTTGTGAGTCTCTTACTGTTATATAGAACACCTCACTTCTTGTCACTTCTATTCACCAAATATATGGAGATTTTTCATGACACCAAGCAGTTCTCTGTGACATCAGCTGTGTGTTTTACAATTTAACTCAGTGATGACTCCTAGTACCAGGAGATAGTATCAGCTCTTACAGGTTAAGGGTTCAGTCTTCCAAGACTGTCCCCACCCACCAATGCATACTTCAGATGCCAGGTACAAGTTGTAACATGTGGAATGTACCAATTAAATTGGAATCTCTGGACAAAAAGGACTCAGAAACGTAAGTCTATCTTATAGGTCCTAAATGATCCAGACATACAGCTGGGCTTGAGACTCCCTGGTGATGATGCAGCTGTGAATGGGTTCCTTCTAGGAGCTGCTGTGTCAGAAGACTCACCACCTGCTGACTTCTTAGATCTCCCAGGAAAATTGTATCTGTGTGCTGTAGTTAAAACAGGGGTGAAACTGATATAAAATGGAGTGCTCTCCGTTTTTCTCACAGCCTTCATTTAACTTTAGATATTTTCTTTTAGATAAGTGGGCGTTCATGACAGTTTGCAAATATCTTTTCTATTTACTACTTAAGGCAATGTACCAGTTTCTAGATAAAGGATTTTGTGAGTTAGCTGTTTGAAACGCCACTAACAGAAATATCTGTCTGTTGGATTATGTTTGTGTGTGTATGTGCTCAGTCATGTCTGACTCTTTGTGACCCCATGGACTGTAGCCTTCCAGGCTTCTAAATTTTCAGTCAAGAAGACTGTAGTGGGATGCCATTTCCTCCTCAAGGAGATCTTCCCAACTCAGAGGTCAAACCCATGGCCCTTAACATCTGCATTGGCAGGCAGATTTTTTACTATTGTGCCGACTGGGAAGCCCCTACAGGATTCCACTTTTGTTTATTTTTTTCATTACTTATGTTGGATTCCCTATATTTTTATATTTCCTTTGGGTATCTTAGTTATCAGCTAATAGGGAGAAAGATGCTTATGTTTCATAATAATGATGATGATTATGGTTACAACTACTATATATTGAGTACATAAAGACATCATAGCCATCAACTGCATGATTGATCACATTCAATCTTTGCAATAATTTTGAAAGGTAGATAGTGTATCTCTAGTTTAAATGATACTCCAGTTGTCATCCTACCTGGCAATCTTCAGCTAAATTGTGAAAAATGACAAAAGGCAATCTATCACATGATACGGTAGTGATGGGTTCCAGGGCAAAGAGGAGGGTGGAGAGATGGATTAATGCAAGCCATTCTAGTACCACCAATTCCAGCCCACTCAGGACCAAGCTCCCTGAAAAACAAGCTTCGTAAAATTAGAAACCACTCCCCAGCAAATATTATTTAGAAGTAGTCTAACGAGCCCAGTTTCCTTCATTCTTCCAGCAGTGATTTCCACCCTTCCTAGTGTAACAAACCTGATGAAAAAATTTTAATTTGGTGTCCATAAGAAAACTGAAACTTAATTGACTGAATCTATTGGGTTGGCCAAAAAAGTTCATTTCCGCCACATTGGACGGAAAACCCTGAATGAACTTTTTGGCCACCCCAATAATCTTCACCACGTGTGGAAAAGTTTTCTTTTCTATTGATTTTTATTAAAGTATAGATGACTTTCAATGTTGTGCTTATTTCAGGTGTGCAAAGTGAATCAGTTATAATTATACACTCATCCACTCTTTTTGGACTAATTTTCTTGGAGGGTTCTTGACAGTCTGGTGCCTCGGATGGTTCCCGTTGGAAAATGCAGCCTTATTTTTAATGTCTGAGAACTGACTAACAGCCATGACCATCTCATTTTCTGTTTACCCATCTTTCCTGGGGGCTGAATTCTGCCTCAGAGCTCCTTTGTCCCATCCTTGCGTGCATGCTTAGTGACTTCAGTTGTATCCAACTCCTTGTGACCCCATGCACTGTAGCCTTTTTATACTGTTCATGGGGTTCTCAAGGCAAGAATACTGAAGCGGTCTGCCAGTCACTCTCAGGACTATAGCCTGCTAGGCTCCTCTGTGCATGGGATTTTCCTGGCAAGAATATTGGATTGGGTTGCCATGTCCTCCTCCAGAGAATCTTCCCAATCCAGGGGTCAAACCCACATCTCTTGTGTCTCTTGCATGAGCAGGCAGATTCTTTACTGCTGAGCCACCTGGGAAGCCCTGTCCTGTCTTTTAAAATTATTTTTATTTTTAAAAATTGTATTGTTTGTCCAGTGTGTATGTGTGTGTGTGCGCGCATGCGTCTACACACATTTTCTTTATCTATTCATCTACTGACGGATACTTAGGTTGCTTTCATATCTTGCCTTGTTTCGCCATAGCTTATCTTATCTGGTGAGAATGGCTCCTGCCTCAATAGTTGGATGTGTACATTCTGTTTGATTGATCTATCAATCAATCAAAAAAAAGAAACAAAAACACTGAGGGTTTTTTTTTTTTTTAATTGGGATATAGTTGCTTTACAATGTCGTGTTAGTTTCTGGTGTAAGAATTGAATCATCTATATCTGTACATATATCCTCTCCTTAGACCTACCTCCCCCATTCTACCCCTCTAGAGGTCATCACAGAGCACTAAGCTGAGTTCCCTGTGCTATACAGCAGCTTCCCACTGGCTTTTTCTTTTTTTCCCTTGATCTTAAGGCTTTATTTGCTAACGTTGATGGAGGTATTGATTAGGAATGCTAGGGACAGGATTTGGAGAAGGAAAATTAGAAATGTTATTTTCTTAGAATATACTTTTAAAATTTTAATTGGAGTACTTTACAATATTGTGATGGATTTTGCCATACATCAACATGAATTGGCCATAGGCATACATGTGTCCCCACCCCCCTGAACTCCCTTTCCACCTCCCTCCCCACCCAATCCCTCCAGGTTGTCACAGA
Organism: Bos taurus; assembly: GCF_002263795.3. Taxonomy (NCBI): domain Eukaryota; kingdom Metazoa; phylum Chordata; class Mammalia; order Artiodactyla; family Bovidae; genus Bos; species Bos taurus. The sequence continues at coordinate 71,967,705 of NC_037335.1, read as the reverse complement.
ACACCAGCTTTGGGCATCCTGAGTCATAAAAACTTCCACTGGCTATCTGTTTTACATATGGTAATGTGTGTGTTTCAATGCTATTCTCTCAAATCATCCCATTCTCTCCTTTTCCCACTGAGTCCCAAAGTCTATTCTTTATGTCTGTGCCTCCTTTGTTCCCTGCGAAGTAAGTCAGAAAGAGAAAGGCAATTATTGTATATTAATGCATGTATATGGAATCTAGAAAGATGATACGGATGCTCTCATTAGCTGTTTTACACTTGGTAGCGTGTACATGTTGATCCCAATCTCCCACTTCTGCTTAAGTGATTTTTCCTTTTCCTTACTCTCTTGGTTATTTGTAAGTGTGCTGCTTTTCCCTTTAGGATGGAAATGCATGGTCAGTTTTCCCAATTTCTTATCTTGTCTACAAGGACATCCTCTGCTTTCCTCTGAAGTAAAGTGCTCCATATGGTATGTGTCCAGGAGAGAATTGCCTCTGACACTTGTGTTTATCTGACTTGAATTTCTTATCAGTGTTTCTGCAAAGAGGCTGCTTTGATTCTCACGCCACTGGGATTTCTAGGGGCCTGCCCTGTTTTACCCTCCCTGATGTAGACAAGTGTGTCTTGTCTCCTTCAGAACTTTGGTGACATAAGCATTAGAGAAACTCCAAAAAACATTTAATCGGTCATGGAAGATTTTCTATCTTGAAAAGGAGAAATCTCAGCCACAGATCAGGATTGCCTATATCTCGTTATGAAGGCAGAATAACATAACATTTTTGAAGGCTGAGAAGGTTTCATTCTACCTGAGCGTGTCACAGTGAAAGGAGTATATGGGGTCGACATTAGGAACCTTGGCCAAAAGTATTAAACTGTTGTTGTTTAGTCGCTAAGTCATATTCGACTCTTTTCTGACCCCACGGACTGTAGCCTGCCAGGCTCCCCTGTCCGTGGGATTTTCTAGGCAAGAATACTGGAGTGGATTGCCATTTCCTCTTCCAGGGATCTTCCTGACCCAGGGATTGAACCTGCAGCTCCTGTTTTGGCAGGCATGTTCTTTACCAGCCAAGCAGTCAGAGAAGCCCATTAAGCTTTTATCCCTCTGAATCATTGTCAGTCCATCTCCAGAATGCCAAAGGTTTACAGTACACTGATGGGCCTACTCTGTTATTTCTCTGTCTTATCTCACCAGGAGCTTCTCACCCAGGTGTTCAAAAATGTCAATATTTGAAATTTCAACAGTGATCTCAACTCTGTAGAGACAACACTTAGCTGGAGAATTGATCGGAAGCTTTGAACAAGAAGGTCAGGTTGCAGAGGGATAAAACTCCCAACAGGGACAGTCAGAAGAAAAAGAATGCTTTGAAGAGTTTATTTTTGAGTCAATGGCTGACTTTTATTCTCACGATCTGCAAAAGTTCAGTAGAGGAAAGAACTTCCAGCTTGATAAGCTGGGATATCACCTCTCACAAACACATTTGTCCTTTCAGATGTTTGCTGAGCCCTGGCATGAAAACTAGCCCCTATGCTGTGATAGGCAAGACATGCAGCCACAAAGCATTTTTTTCTAGATGTATTCTAGCAGAAAATTGACCTTGCCCTGAAAGCTTGGAGGTAGATGCCCTTGGGAGTAAGTGACAAAAAGGAATTAAGCAGAAGGTTCTTTCAATCACTTAAGATCAGTCAGGGTATATTTTTTAAAATTTCTCTTATTCATCCTTAGTAGTTAAAAGTAAGAGTCCTAATCTTTCTTTCAAAAAATTTCTGGCCCAATCAATGATCCCCATTAATTATCTCTCTGTTAAGTACTTTCATTTGTCTCTAGGTTTTTGAGCAAGACAAATCTGTTCTATCTCAGAAGCTGTTGTGATTTTAATCAGGGCCTGCTATGTTTATGAAACCCTATGTTTATGAACAGAAATGATAGAAACAATTCCATTTATTCACTTATGGATCTTGCAGGAGAAATTTGATTTCTTCATGCTGTAACAGTGAAAAAAAAAAAAAAAAGAACCCAAACATCTCTTGGAGCTACCACACAAAGGGGAAATTTCTTCCCATTCTTCCTTTTTTCTCTTGCCTTCTAAGCAAACCTTTGTTCTCAGTATGGGGAATAGATGTTTCTTTCATAACAGCAGAATTGTACTGTTTCAACTGCCTTAGTAAAATTAACACAGAAAAGAAAATGTTGGTTCAGAAATTTAGTATAAAATCATAGAAAAGCAAGCATTTATTGAGTGCATTAAATAAGTTAAACCTAGTACTCAGTTCTTGATCTACAGTAGGTTTTCAGTTCTCTTGCATGAGTGCATGTGTGTGTGCTCAGTCGTGTCTGACTCTTTGTGACATCATGGTCTGTAGCCTGCCAGTCTCCTCCATCCATGGGATTTTTGAGACAGGAATACTTGAATGGATTGCCATTTCCTACTCCAGGGGATCTTCCCAACACAGAGATCATGCCCAGTTCTCTTGCATCTCCTGCATTCGCAGGCCGATTCTTTACCACTGAGCCCATCTAGGAAGCCTCAGTTCTCTTAACATTCTCTAAATTATTATCCATCTTACAGGTAAGAAACTAAATGTTCATAAACAGTAGGTAACTTATTCAAGGTCATGTAGGTAGTAAATGGCAGATCCTGGATTTAAATTTGGGATTGTCTGATTTTGGAATTCTATTTCATATCCATAACACAATACTTCCTTTCAGTATGAAGTTACTTTATAAAACTTGTGGAAAAAATATGTTTTATTCTATTAAGTTTCAGGTAATCACTGAATCTTGTATGTGTGCTCAGTCGCTGAGTTGTGTCCGACTCTTTGTGAACCCATGGACTGTAGCCCGCCAGGTTCCTCTGTCTGTAGAATTCTTCAGACAAGAATACTGGAGTGGGTTGCCATTTCCTTCTCCAGAGGATCTTCCCAATGCAAGGATCGAACTTGAATCTCTCTCATCTCCTGCTTTGGCAGACGGATTGTTTACCACTGAGACACCAGGGAAGCCCAAGCTTTCTGTTACTGCAGAATTAAAGCCTTTGAATGCCTAATGTGGTACCCTTAGCCAGGGAAATGATATCTAGACATGGAGTATTTTATCTAAAGGATGACTTTTAGTAGGTAGGTATCATTGGAGAATAAATATACTACAGAAATTTTAAATGAGATCAACAAGATTTAGTTTCTCTTCCTCTAGAAAGGTTTTAAATAATGTGGTGTGAATTCATTTGTTTGACAACCACACAAGTAGACTAGAGGAATTGGATAAAACCACTGACCTTTGGGAGAGAGTGATAAATCAGGAACTTGTGATTAACATATGCACATTACTATGTATAAGGTAGATGATCAGCAAGGACCTATTTATCATACGGCACAGGGAATTTTATCAATATTCTGTGATAACCTATATGAGAAAAAAACCTGAAAAAGAATGAATGTATGTATAACTGAATCACTTTGAGATATACCTGAAACTAACAGAACATTGTCAATCAACTATAATCCAATAAAAATTTTAAAAATACTGATTTTTTTTTCACATAAATCACCCAATTTAGTGAGCAGGGGGAAAAAATGGAAACAGTGAGAGACTTCACTTTCTTGGGCTCCAAAATAACTACAGATAGTGATTGCAGCCATGAAATTTAAAGATACTTGCCCTTTGGAAGAAAAGCTATGGCAAACCTAGATAGTTTGTTAAAAAACAGAGGTATCACTGCCAACAAATGTCCATATAGTCAAACCTGTGGTTTTTCCAGTAGTCATGTATAGAAGTGAGTGCTGGATAATAAAAGTGGCTGAGCACCGAAGAACTGATGCCTTCAAAATGTGGTCCTGGAGAAGACTCTTAAGAGTCCTTTGGACAACAAAGAGATCAAACCTGTCAATCCCAAAGGAAATCAACCCTGAATATTCATTGGAAGTCTGATGCTGAAACTGAAGCTGCAATACTCTGGCCATCTGTTGCTAAGAACTGACTTACTGGAAAAGACCCTGATGCTGGGAAAGATTGAGAGCAGGAGGAGAAGGGGCAACAGAGGATGAAATGGTTGAATGGCATCACTGACTCAGTGGACATGCTGCTGCTGCTGCCAAGTTGCTTCAGTTGTGTCCGACTCTGTGACCTCATAGACGGCAGCCCACCAGGCCCCCCTCCCACCCCGTCCCTGGGATTCTCCAGGCAAGAACACTGGAGTGGGTTGCCACTTCCTTCTCCAATGCATGAAAGTGAAAAGTGTAAGTGAAGTTGCTCAGTCATATCTGACTGTTTGCGACCCCATGGACTGCAGCCTACCAGGCTTCTCTGCCCATGGGATTTTCCAGGCAAGAGTAATGGAGTGGGTTGCCATTGCCTTCTCCACAACAGACATGAGTTTATGCTAATTCCGGGAGACAGTGAAGGACAGGGAAGCCTAGTGTGCTTCAGTCCATGGGGGTCATAAAAAGTCAGACACAACTGAGCAACTGAACAACAAAAGTGAGCAGGAGGCTAGAGTTCAAGGAAGTTTGTTGACGTCAAATCGTCATACTTGGCACTGGCCCAGGTATCTTCTGAGCACACAGGGTTTATAAGCATTGGCTTTGGAACAAAACTGACTTGAGATTGAGCTTAAGTTCCAACACTACCCAGCTGTATGGTTTATGTGGAGTTTTTGCATGTCTCAGGGACTGTGTCCTTATTCATAAAGAAGGAGTAACAATGGTACTAGTCACCAGTCATATGCTGGTAAATGTTTAACATCCAGTTCTCTGGAAGAAAAACAAAACCCAAAAAACTGAATTGTTGTATTTGCTGATTGCTCTTAAGTAGGTAATCCTACCATGGCTAATTTCAAGGTACTATGCGATGTCACTGAACATAGACTAGGGAAAAGACGCAAATAGTAAAGAGATGCTCTCACCAACTGGTACAAGCTGGCTCCAACACATCACTGTTTATCACAGAAGGCACTGGGAGGCTTGAACAGCCACTGCTCTTAATGTGCTTAGCACAGGGTCTGGCAAATAGCAGATGCTCAGTAATGTTCACAGATATTTCCTGGTATTCCTGACTCCTAGTGGAGTAGCTCTTTCACTGTACCAGGCTGCTTTTTATAATGCTGCCCACAGGCTTATGAATCATGTCTGCAGTGGGACTGGGACTGGACTGATTAATGCAAGTGCACTGTTGCTTGTCCCTTGATGCTGCCAGCACCCACTTAGTGCATTCCTGTTGTTTTGGAATCACAGTGGAAATCATTTATCAAACTGAGTCTGCCTGAGGGCTTTCTTCCCACTTGAATGGCATCACTCCATTCTTTATGTCCTATTCTACAAGGTGAGCCTCTGGGCCTACCTGCTTCTTGGAGAATTGCAATGGTTTTTGACAAGGAGCATCTGTTCCTCCTTCCAAGAGTCCTCCAGATATCGTAGTCATTGCCTCCGATGGCTTGGAGGATAGCCTGAGCATGCGTGTGAGGTTTTGGCAGCCTGTGTGTGCATGTATACATGCTCAGTCGCTCAGCTGTGTCTAGCTCTTTGAGACCCCACGGACTGTAGCCCACCAGGCTCCTTGTCAACTCTTTGAGACCCCATGGACTGTAGCCTGCCAAATATCCTCTCTGTCCATGGGATTATCCAGCAAGAATACTGGAGTGGTTGCCATTTCCTCCTCGAGGGGATCTTCCTGACCCAGAGATAGAAACTGAGTCTCCTGCCTCTGCTGCATTGCAGGTGAATTCTGCACTTGCAATCAAATGGCACTTCTCTCCTAGCTAAGGAGCTGTCTCATCTAATGTATCTCAGATTATGAAACAGAATAGTTTCCAAAAATCCAGTCTAGTTGAGACAGTCTGTGACTCTCTGGTTCCTCATTCTCTAAATTCTTTCATAGTGCCACAAATTAAATGTATTTAAGTCTTAGAGAAGAAATTCAGAGCAAAATGAATTTGTCTGTCTGCTTCTTTTCGTCTACTTTCCCCCTGTGTCCTTTTAGAATATCCATTCTTTTCACATAAGGTGCTTAAAGACTTAATGCTGATTTTTCTTTCTAACTCCTGTCGGGTGTTCTTCTCATTATTTCCAAGCTCCTAGATGTTAAGTTATTTATTTACTGTCTTAAAAAATTGTATTATTGGATTATAATTGCTTTACAATGTTGTGTTAGTTTCTGCTGTATAATGAAGCGAATCAGCATATGTATACATATACACATCGCCCCCCACCCCATCTCACCCTTCTAGGTCATGCCAGAGCACTGAGCTGAACTCCCTCTGCTATACAGCATCTTCCCACTAGCTATCTGTCATACACATGATGGTGTATATATGTCAGTGCTACTCTCTCAATTCATCCCTCCCTCCCCTTCATCCACTGTGTTCACATGTCCTTTCTCTACATCTGTGTCCCTATTTCTGCCCTGCAAATAGGTTCATCTGTGCATTTTTCTACAATCCATATATATGTGTTCATATATGATATTTGTTTTTCTCTTTCTGACTTCTTTCACTCCATGAGACTCTAGGTCCATCCACATCACTACACATGACCCAATTTCATTCAAAAGGATGGTTCTAAGCTAATCAAATAAAATGATTTCTGATGACGTTTTTTAGCTTTCAATATGTAATTCCTCCTAGATTGCATAATTTAGATTATGGGAATGTTAATTTACGTTCCTCCAAAAGGCCCAAAATAATAATGCCAATAGACAGCTATGAACATTGTGGCAGGGATATACAGGATGGTACTGGGGTGTGCTCTGGTAAAGGACAGGGATTTGGGGGTACAAGTATCCCTAAAATAGTACAAGATAGGCATGACTGCAGATGGTGACTGTAGCAGTGAATTTAAAATTGCTTGCTCCTTGGAAGGAAAGCTATGACAAACCTAAATAACAATTAAAAAATAGAGACATCACTTTTCAGACAAATGTTCATATAGTCAAAGATATGGTTTTCCCAGTAGTCATGTACAGATGTGACAGATGGACCATAACGAAGGCTGAGTGCCAAAGAATTGATGCTTTTGAATAGTGGTGCTGGAGAAGACTCTTTGAGAGTCCCATGGACAACAAGGAGATCAAAGCAGTCAATCCTAAAGGAAATCAACCCTGAATATTTATTGGAAGGATTGATGCTAAAGTGCTAATACTTTGGGCACCTGATACAAAGGGCCAACTCACTGGAAAAGACCCTGATGCTAGGAAAGACTGGAGGCAAAAGGAGAAGAGGACAGCAGAGGATGAGATGGTTAGATGGCATCACTGACTCAATGGACATGAGTTTGAGCAAATTTGGGGAGATAGTGAAGGACAGGGAAGCCTGGTGTGCTGTAGTCCATGGGATCACAAAGATTCAGACATGAGTTAATGACTGAACAACAACAACTGGCATGATATTGCAGTGTGACAAAATGAAATTTTTTTCTAACTCAAGTGGTGTTAACAAAACAACCTAGGCAATAATTTTCTAAAAATCTCTGTCAAATTTTCACATCTAAAATGATCAGATCTTTAGCTTCTTTAATATGCATGGCTTAATGAGCTATGGCTCATTAGAACCATATATAGAGAGAAGAGGATTGTGTTTTGTTGGAAAAATTTCCTGGACTCTGAGACTAGTATGATTCTGTATCATTTTTCCGGGCAAAACAGCTACTAGAACAGACCACCATATGCCAAGTGGGTAGTAATTCCTACGAGTTTGGAAGAGTCAGTTGACAGAGGTATTCAGAAGTATTCCATGTATGAATTTTATCTTTTATGGAGTTTTACATTCTTCCCAGTAAGTGGAATTTTGGATATTTCATAAATACCTGTTAGTGTCACTGATTTCTTTGGGTGCTCTGTGTCACTGAAAAAGTGAAGTGAAAGTGTTAGTCACTCATTAGTGTCTGACTCTTTGCAACCTCATGGACTGTAGCCTGCCAGGCTCCTCTGTCCATGGGATTCTCCAGGCAAAAAAACTGGGGTGGGTAGCCATTCTCTTCTCCAGGGGATCTTCCCGACCCAGGGACCCAACCTTGGTCTCTTGTATTGCAGGCAGATTCTTTATCATCTGAGCCACCAGGGAAGCTACTCTATGTCAGTAGATTCACATATTTTATTGGGACTACTTGGATTTTAGACATTTGGTACCTTACTTTGTTCCTTCAGTGTCTCTTATTTGACCCAAGAGGGATAAGGCATTTGCATCTGCACACTTAGTGAAGGTTCTGCTGAATCTGTTTTATTGGAGCTATTTATGATTGTTGATTTCTCACTTGAACATCTTCATTTGCTGAACTAATCTGTTAACCAAGCATATTGATTGAGCACCCCTGTCTACAAGGCAGCAGGCTGGGGTTGGTTCCAAAAACAATAATGCATTATATATCTATCAAAGGCCTTTCTGGCAAAAGAAAGCTCCATGCACACAATCTTATTTTATTCTCTCTGAGAGAGATTAATGGAAAATAGATTCAATTCTATCTTTGCATCTATTCACACAAGCCCCCAAAATGTTTTTTGACCTGCTCAAGGTCATGCAGAGAGTGAGAGGGAAAAACTGACAAATCGGAATCAGAGAGTAAATTAAGTGGACACAGGATTTTTAAGTCGTGGGCTCATGTAGGACCCAGGATTTCCTTTATGCATATTTTGGAAAGCTGGTTTCAGCAAAAACAATTTGTGCAAGGGGTAATCTGATTATTGACACTATCCATCTTCACAATGCAAGATCAGCATTGACTTTCACTTTGCTATTCTCAACAGCTGGGCAAGGTAAGCATAATCACAGGCAAATTTCAACTATTTGGCTTGTTCAATTTGTGCTTACCCACATGGGTTCTTCAAATACAAAAAAAAAAAGCTGCTCAGGCATATCATAATTTTCACTTTTCAGAGCTGAGATCTTTTGATTAGATCATTTGACTGGCTTATCAAGAACAAGACTTTGACCTTCAGTCCATTGAGGGGCTGGGAGAAATGTGTGTATATCTGTATTTTTTAAATGCTGAAGTAGAGGTTGAGTTGACAGAAACCATTGACCTTGAGAATGTACTGAGATCTTTGTTTTCTTGTTTTATCCTAAATAGAAGAAGTTAAAAAATACCCAGACAACCAAAATCCAAGAAGTCACCCAAAACCAAACAAAACCAAAACATTGGAGTCATAACTCATAAGCACCAGTTTAACTACTTAGTTTGAAATACAATAATTGCTAGTTGCCATAATTATGTGGGAGCGGCATGTGTGGTGAGGTGAGGAGAGGTGGTATTCCTAGTCATCTCATTATCGGTCATATGTTTCCATTTCTTCACATGACTGGTGGTCTTTCACTGGATGCATGCATTGTGAATTTTCCTTTGTTGAGTGCCAAACATTTTTGTATTGCTCTAAATACACTTTACCTTAATTTTAACATGCAGTTAAGAAACTTGGAAACAGTTTAATCCTTTGGAATTCTTATTAAGTCAAAGCTCGCTCTGCTTGACACGCAACAGACCAATAAATTGGAAATGAAGTGTTGAGGCAAGGAATACAACTTTATTCAGAAATTCCAGGCTTCCAAGAAGATGGCAGACTCCAGTTCAGTTCAGTTCAGTCGCTCAGTCATGTCCGACTCTTTGCGACCCCATAAATCGCAGCACCCTAGGCCTCCCTGTCCATCACCAACTTCCAGAGTTCACTCAAACTCACATCCATCGGGTCTGTGATGCCATCAAGCCATCTCATCCTCCGTCATCCCCTTTTCCTCCTGCCCCCAATCCCTCCCAGCATCAGAGTCTTTTCCAGTGAGTCAACTTTTCGCATGAGGTGGCCAAAGTACTGGAGTTTCAGCTTTAGCATCATTCCTTCCAAAGAATACCCAGGGCTGATCTCCTTTAGAATGGACTGGTTGGGTCTCCTTGCAGTCCAAGGGACTCTCAAGAGTCTTCTCCAACACCACAGTTCAAAAGCATCAATTCTTCGGCACTCAGCTTTCTTCAGAGTCCAACTCTCACATCCATACATGACCACTGGAAGCACTAATGTCCCCATATAATCATCTCACTGGGGTCTGGATGCCAACTTCTTTTTAGAACTCAAGCAGGTAGAAATTAAGGAAGTAAAGTAAAAAGGACATTAATCTTGCAAATATCTCTTGAAATGGCCATCCTTGGCAGGGAAGGGGGGAGTGCTGTGTGCTAATTTCTTCCTTCCTGTGGCCATTCACGGGTGGACAGGGTCAGGATGTTTCACTGAACAGGGGCATTTTAGTTTAACACTCAGGCCAAGGGGCAGGATTCCCCGAGGCAGGCCATTATGTATAGACAGTATCCTTTCAGTGAACAAAAGCAATGAGAAGCAAGGGTTAAAGTAAAAGAAACAGATTCAACATGGAATCAGACTTTTTTCTTCCCTGTTAAAGAGTCTTGCTTTTAACGTAGGATCAGACCAGTACCATTCTCCACTAATGAAGCAAAATGATTCTGAGTACTCTATGCAACATGCAATGGTCCATGAATGATAAGGTTTTCCAGTCTGTCCAGTGAGAGTAGAGACTATCCCCAGACTTGTATGGCTACTGGGTACTGCTGCTTCTAATCCTTCAAACAGTTTTTTCTCCTGATCTTAGGTAATTTCCTCACTTGCAAACACTGGAGTGATGAGTAATCCAGCAAGACGCTCTAGAGATCTCTGGGGTTCTCTCTGTGTACAGAACTTTGGTATTGTCTACAGAGTCTTCTTGTGGGTATTATCTCCTGAGAGCTCTGGTTGCCTTGCTCTCCCAGACTCTTAGTTCTCTCTGCTCAACTCAGGGAGTCTGCAGGTCTCAGCCAGAAAGAAAAACACCAATACAGTATACTAATGCATATATATGGAATTTAGAAAGGTGGTAATGATAACCCTGTAAGTGAGACAGCAAAAGAGACACAGATGTATAGAACAGTCTTTTGGAATCTGTGGGAGAGGGAGAGGGTGGGATGATTAGGGAGAATGGCATTGAAACATGTATAATATCATATATGAAACGAATCGCCAGTCCAGGTTTGATGCATGATACTGGATGCTTGGGGCTGGTGCACTGGGATGACCCAGAGGGATGGTACAGGGAGGGAGGAGGGAGGGGGGTTCAGGATGGGGAACATGTGTACACCCGTGGTGGATTCATGTTGATGTATGGCAAAACCAATACAATATTGTAAAGTAATTAACCTCCAATTAAAATAAATAAATTTATATTATAAAAAGGGAAATGTGTGGAATCTAGAGATATGATACTGATGAACCTATCTGCAGGAAAGGAATTGAGATGCAGTTGTAGAGAATGGACTTATGGACACAATTGGGGAGGGAGAGAGTGAGACAAATGGAGAAAGCATCAACATATATACACTACCAATATATATACTATCAGGTGTAAGATGGATAGTTGGTGATAAGTTACTGTGCAGCATAGGGAGCCCAGTGTGATGCTCTGTTATGACTTGGAGGGATGGGATAGGGGAAGGGGAGGGAGGCTAGGGAAGTAGGGGACTTTTGTTGTTGTATGGCAGAAACCAATACAACATTGTACAAAATTATACATATATGTGTGCATGCATGCTCGGTTGCTTCAGTTGTGTCCAACTCTGCAACCCTATGGACTGTAGCCTGCTAAGCTCTTCTTCCATGGGATTCTCCAGGAAAGAATATTGGAATGGGTTGCCACGCCCTTCTCCAGGGTATCTTCCTGACCCAAGGGTTGAACCCACATGTCCTGTGTCTCCTGCATAGCAGGTGGATTCTTTGCTGCTGAGCTGTTGCGGAACCCCATATGTACTCATATATAAAACCAATAGAGGCTGGGCCAGGGAATATCATTTCATGATAACTAGCTCTTGGTAATAGCCAGGTCAGATCTGGGGATGGGCTGAGAAATAGATATCCAGATACCTGAGTGCTACTAGAAGGGAAGTGTGTTTGTACCTTTCTCCTATGGCCATGACTTTTCTTTTCCTTAAAGTGACAGTGCTCTTGAGTTACAAATCAATATTTATAATCCACTTATTGGAATATCAATATGGTGCAGTCCTGTGCAAAAAAACATCAATATTTACCACAAGAGATATCTATCATTACAAAAAGATCTTTCCCAATTTAAAGGAATTACTTTTTTTATCTGATACAGAAATACAGCAGATTCCTATAGTGCATCTGTGCATTTAATACAGAAGACTGTCAAGAAGCTTGTGAGTGGTTTTTATGAGTTTCCTTTACACTTTCAAAGATTTGATCTTTACTCATCTGTTGGGAAACTACTCAGTTGTTTTTTTTTTTTTTTCCTTTCAATTCTGTTGGGTTTTGCTTTATAGATTTTAATGCTCTGTTATTTGGTGTATACACATTGAAGACTGCTAAGTGAATTAACCCCTTTATTATTGTGTAATGATCCTCTGTCTCTAATAATTTTCTTTGCTCTGAGGTCTACTTTATCTAATGTTAGGATAACCTCTTCTGCTTTTCTTTAACGCTTGCATGCCATTTCTTTTCCCATATTTTTACTTCCAACTATGTAATATTTGAAAAGTGAGTTTCTTTATGCCAACCAAATAGTTCAGTAATGTTTTTAAAATTCACTCTGGCAACTGAATCGGACACAACTGAAGTGCCTTAGTATGCGTGACAATCTCTGGTATGTTTAAGCCATTTACAGTTAAAGTTATGATATGTTAGGGCTTAAGTCTGCCATTTTATTTTTTGTTTTCTGTTTGTTCCCTCTGTTTCTCATTTCTCTAATATCCTTTTCTTGCCCACCTTTTGGTTTCTTGAACTTTTGTTTAGAATCCACTTTATTTGACATGATTTTGAATATACCACTTTGCATAATTTTCTTAGTGATTGCTCTAGATATTACAATATACATATATAACCTATCACTATCTACTGGTAATGAAGTTTTACCACTTTGAGTGAAGTGTAGAAATCTCATTTTCATTTAAGCATCTTTACCTTCTCCACTTAAAAAATATAGCATTTTTAGTATCAGGTTGGCCAAAACTTCGTTTGAATTTTTCTGTAAGATCTTATGGCAAAATCAAAATGAAGTTTTTCACCAACCCTCTATTTTCTCTTCATACACTGAGTGCCACATTGGATAATATTATATTTTTCTTCAACTATCAAAGCTGGTTTTAAAAACTCATGAACAGAAAGATAGCCTGTTTTACTGAGTTGATTTTGACCCATTCTATTGATCTTTCTTCCTCTACAGATTTCCACATCTCCTCTGTTATACTTACTTTCTGTTTGGAGAACTTCCTATGATAATTCTTTTTTGTTTGTTCATGACAAATTCTCTTAACTTTCTTTCCTTTGAGAGTGTCTTTATTTCCCCTTCACTGCTAAAGAATATTTTTCTGGGTATAGAATTCAAAGGTAGCATTTCTTATTATAAGCATTTAAAAAATATTGTCCTGCATCCTGTTGGTTTGATTGTTTCAGATGAGATACTTACTGCCATTCAAATCATGGCTCCCCTGGATGAGTTCTTTATTTCTAGCTGCTTTCATTAATGTTTTCTTTGTCTTCCACTCTTAGAAGTTTAATTATGATGTGTCTTGATATAGATTTCTTTCAGTGAATACTGTTTGGCGTTTCCTCAATTTCTTGAATTTGTAGGTTTAGGATTTTCACAAATTTGGGAAATTTTTAGCTATGATTTTTGTGAATATTTTTTTAACTTCACATTTTTTCCCTGTCATTCTGGGACTCTGATGACAAATTTTAAATCTCATTTTACTGTCCCCCAGGTTTCTAAGCCTCTGATTTTTTGTTTTGTTTGGTTTGGTTTACTTTTTTTCCCACTCTTCCAGCTGTGTAAATTCTATTGACTTGTGCTCAGTTCCAATGATTCTTTTGTATGCCATTTCCACCTTACTTTTGAATCCATCCAGTGAAGTTTTAAGAAAAATTATCACAATATTTCTTAGTTCTATAATTTCACTTTGGTTCCTTTTTATGACTTCTTTCCTTGGGATTTTCTTTGTTCCCCTCCTTCGTGTCATGAGAATCTGTAATTTCTTATTGAAGTATTTTTATGATGGATCCTTTATAATCCCTGACAGTTAATTTCAACATGTCACTCATCTTAATGTTGGTGTCTGTTTTTGTCTTTTCTTCCCCAAGTTGTGATTTTCCTAGTTCTTGATAGTTATATCTTTTATTTTAGCAGATTGTTTTAAACCTGTTTAGGTTTAGAACACACATCCTGGTCTGCTTTGGGGGCTGCAATCTGGTATCACTTTAGTTTTCAGAAGATTGGACCTAGACTCTACCTTTATTAGGATCTGAGGGTGCAACGTCTAGAGTTTCACAGAGTCACTGTTTATATATTGGAAATAAAAGCAAAAATAAACAAATGGGATCTAATTAAAATTAAAAGCTTCTGCACAAAAAAGGAAACTATAAGCAAGGTGAAAAGACAGCCTTCAGAATCGGAGAAAATAATAGCAAATGAAGCAACTGACAAACAACTAATCTCAAAAATATACAAGCAACTCCTACAGCTCAATTCCAGAAAAATAAACGACCCAATCAAAAAATGGGCCAAAGAACTAAATAGACATTTCTCCAAAGAAGACATACAGATGGCTAACAAACACATGAAAAGATGCTCAACATCACTCATTATCAGAGAAATGCAAATCAAAACCACAATGAGGTACCATTTCACTCCAGTCAGAATGGCTGCGATCCAAAAGTCTACAAGCAATAAATGCTGGAGAGGGTGTGGAGAAAAGGGAACCCTCTTACACTGTTGGTGGGAATGCAAACTAGTACAGCCACTATGGAGAACAGTGTGGAGATTCCTTAAAAAACTGGAAATAGAACTGCCATACAACCTAGCAATCCCACTGCTGGGCATACACACTGAGGAAACCAGAAGGGAAAGAGACACGTGTACCCCAATGTTCATCGCAGCACTGTTTATAATAGCCAGGACATGGAAGCAACCTAGATGTCCATCAGCAGATGAATGGCTAAGAAAGCTGTGGTACATATACACAATGGAGTATTACTCAGCCATTAAAAAGAATTCATTTGGATCAGTTCTAATGAGGTGGATGAAACTGGAGCCTATTATACAGAGTGAAGTAAGCCAGAAGGAAAAACACCAATACAGTATACTAACGCATATATATGGAATTTAGAAAGATGATAACAATAACCCTGTGTACGAGACAGCAAAAGAGACACTGATGTATGGAACAGTCTTATGGACTCTGTGGGAGAGGGAGAGGGTGGGAAGATTTGGGAGAATGGCATTAAAACATGTATAATATCATATGTGAAACGAATCGCCAGTCCAGGTTCGATGCAGGATACAGGAAGCTTGGGGCTGGTGCACTGGGATGACCCAGAGGGATGGTATGGGGAGGGAGGTGGAGGGGTTCAAAATGGGGAACATGTGTACACCCGTGGTGGATGCATGTTGATGTATGGAAAAACTAATACAATATCGTAAGGTTAAAAAATAAATAAATAAATAAAAAGCAAAAAAAAAAAAAGTACAATAACAGGAATTAGAGACTCAGGGTCACTCCAATGATTAGTCATTTAGGTTACCCCAGGCTTTCTGAAAGAGGGAACCTCATTGTGGGGGTGGCCTAATTCTTCAACTGGTTACTGTCCTAATAGCTGTGTCATACGGTTTGCAATGTATTTGAATCTTTCAGTACATGTATGTATGCACATGTGCACACACACACACACGCAGACAGACACAGCTTAAAAAATTTTTTTTGAACTTCAGGTACAGAAGGTTGAATTAATAATTCCCTTCAGTATTTGGCATATTGTCATCACTGGCCTGTATAAGGCACTCTTTAGATTTTTCTCTTCTTTATCATTAAATTCTTGCTCTCATTTTCTCCCCATGGACACATGCTCCAAGGACTTTGATACATGGCCCTGAATTGGTATATGCTCATAAAATATATAATGCTGTTTTTCTTGTGTCTCCAGTTTACCTAAAGGGGGCCTATCAGTTGTTTTTTTTTCTTGCAATGAACTACATTCACTGTGTATACATCTAGTTTATATCATTTAACACTTACATGAATGTTAAGTGCATCTACCACATTTTATTTTGTGATGGTTGCATGGATTATCTTCAACTTCCCAGCATAATCAACAAGTCTGAAATAATTATTCTCATTTTAGTTTCCTTATGGATTTATATGAGAATTTCTCTAGGATATATTCCCAAAACTGGGATGTCTGACTGTATGTATAGATAATAATGTAAAGACTCAATTTCACAAGGATTGACAGAGTACTTTCCCAAATGGCTATTCCGGTTTATCCTCTCCTTTGCAGCCTAGAAGATTCCTGTCTAAACACTCTTTGCCAACATTTAGTATTATGTGGTGGGCTTGAAGGGTTGTTTTATTTTGGATTTGTCTGACTGCTAGAGAATTTGGGGCTTCCCTGGTGACTCAGATGGTGAAGAATCCACCTGCAAAGCAGGAGACCCAGGTTCAAACCCTGGGTCAATAAAATCCCCTGGAGAAGGGCATGGCAGCCCACTCTAGTATTGTTGCCTGGAGAATCCCATAGAGGAGCCTGGTGGGCTATAGTCCGTGGGGTTGCAAAGAGTCAGACACGACTGAGCGACTAACACTGTCACCTTTTCAATAGAGAATTTGAACATTTATTCCCATATTTGATGTATCTAAAAAAATAAAAATAAAAGGGAAGCAAACTCATGCTGAGTTCCTAATGTGTGTGTGTTTTATGTGTTAAATACTTCCTATCAACTCATGCTGAAGGCATTACTGTATTCTCATTTTCAAGATGAGAAAGCCAAGGTTTAGATGATTATTTCAATAGTCTAAGTTCACACTGGGATCCCTTTGTAACCCAGCCTGTCTGACCCAAGCTCAAGATTAACACAGTTCATTACTCTGGGCATTAGAATGTTCACTGAAGAGGTTAAATGGAATTTTTTTCCCTCTTGGCAGAAGCAAAGAATTAGGTGGGGGAAATGAAGGCAACTGCATAGTTCTACAATTTCCTCTAAGAAAAAAGAAATTGCCAACATGGCTTTAAGTAATGGGCAAGTAAGTTTAGTTGGGCCGACATCTTACTTCAGGTTCTGAGTCGTTAATATTCATTCCCAAACACTTGCTGTACCTGTTCTTTGCACAGCATCCTGAAGAGACTATGAATGCTGGTGAAATAAATTAGATATGAACCTTGTCTCAAGGTACTTTCTATTCAGCTGAGGATTAAGTGAAAATAGCCACAATTCTGAGTAGCATGCAGGAAGGTGCAGGCACGGACTCAATCCTCCATAGGCACCTAGTGTCAGCTCTCAGGGCTCAGTGTGTGCAACACCAGGTAGAGGTCACCTTCAGTGATCTGTGTTGTTTTCAGTACCTTCTGATTAAAAGAAACTTTCTAATGTTGTAAGTAACATGCCAGACAGATGTTGGAGAGGGTGAAAACTTTAAGATTTTTTTGGGATACAGACCATTTTTAAAGTCTTTATTGAATTTGTTACAATATTGCTTGTGTTTTATATTTTGTCTTTTTGGCTGTGAGGCATGTGGGATCTTAGCTTCCCTACCAGGGATTGAATCTGCACACCCTACCTTGGAAGGTGATGTTTTAACTACTGGATCACCACGTAAGTCCTTGAAACCTTTATTTTAATAAAAATTCTGGGATTCCCAAAGACACCAAAAGTAAACTAAAAAAAACTAAGATTGTGATGCATTTAAGGGCAGCTTCGTATTAAGGCAAAAAGGAAAAAAAAATAATGTGATCCCTCCATCCCCCAAAATGTTTGGCCCCAGCATTCTGCCCTGAACCAGCTTGAGCGAATGTAACAACCTGAAACTGACACAGCTTCATGGAAAAAAGCCCATTTGTTTCCTCAATTTACCAGCCTCCTTCCACCTACCAATGCACACACATTTGGCTAAAGCTCCTCCCATGCAAACTGGTTGACCTGCTGCAGGAAAGGACTACCCCTGACAGTCCAGAAGGGGTGAATTATTGCAAACTGGCACCTATCAGATGAGCGAACCTCTCTGATGTTCAGCACCCCACATCTTTTGTCTCTCTTCTCCAATGATCTTCAGAGATGTTAAGGCAGTTATCGGGAAGAAAAAAGATAGTTTCAAAAACTCCCCGAGAAGTATGTACACTTTATTAGTAGCTTTCATTAAGAGAGTTTTCCCCAATTTTGTATCAGTATGTACAAAATCTCTGATACAACCTGGAGAAGTACATATTATTCCCATTTTATAGATGAGAAAACTGAGGCTTAGAGAGGTGATTATTAATACCTGACTGAGTTCACCAAGCAACTTAGCAGCACATCTAACCCATGAGCTCAGGCTGCCTAAGTCTAAAGCCCATGTTTTAAACCCATCATTTTAATATAAAGAGGGAAACATTGGACTTTTGCAAAGCCCAGTTCATGAGGCATCTAAAGCTGGAAAAATAGAAAATCATGCAAGAAAAAAAGTGTAGTAAAAATGGACCAGAAAGGACTTTCCTGGTGGTTCAGTAGCTAAGACTCTGCTCTCCCAACTCAGGGGGGTCAGGTTCAATTCCTGACCAGGGAACTAGATCCTTCATGCCATAACTAAGAGTTCTCTTGTCACAGTAAAAAGATCCTTCATGCTACAACTAAAGATTCTATGTGCTGCAACTAAGACCTGACCCAGCCAAATAAATAAATAAAATATTTTCCAAAATGAACCAGAAGAATGGAAACAAAGGCTATCACCAAGGAAAAGGTAGCCCCTCCCTCCTCCACATTTTTTCTGAAGTCTTTAATAAATTGCTTGGGGTTGGTCCAGATGTCTTTTCTATTCCAAGGAGACCAAAGCAGGGGATTGGTTTTAAAAAAGACTGTTAGATTAATGGATGAAATATACTGCAGTCCTAAATAGCTTTCATCATTTCATTATTTACAAATTCACCAAGGCCATGCATTGCCAGCTCCAGGACACAGGTCTCTTGGGTCAGCCCAGTAATGGCTTTGGGTGCCTCCAGACTAATCCATCTTAGGCACTGGATGACATTTATAGGAAGGTTAAAAAAACCTTTGGCCCAGTTAAAGAAACTCACGAAGTAGAAAATATAAATATACTAGATTTACATATACAGTTACAAAGGAAAATAGGAACATGTTAAAAAAAAAGATGCACAGATACCATTCTGGGTGAGACAGCTATAGGGTGGAGCCAATAAAAAAGAAATGAAAAAATTTCCCAGCACCACTGGTTAAGAAGTTTAGGAGTAGAGGCCACCAGAGTTTTTGGAGAACAAATGATGCTTCTGAGTCCAAAAAAAAAAGAAAATTTAAGGCTGTATTGTGGAGTAGGAAATGGCAACCCACTCCAGTATTCTTGCCTGAGAAATCCCATGGACAGAGGAGCCTGGTGGGTGGCAAAGAGTCAGCCACAAATGAGTGACTGAGCACGCATGCAAGGGTATATTGTATGATTTAGTTGATCATGTCAGCGAAAGTTGCAAATGGGAAGAAAAGAGCAAGACAGGTGAAGGGCAGAAGGGTCACAGGTATAGTCAGCAGAATAGTGAAATTCATTTTAGCTTAAGCCTGTGTCTAAGATAGAAGGTTTTTGAACAAATGAAGTGTTTGCAGACCTCCATCTGTAGATAGGATAAAAGTTAATAAGTAGATGATGATGTAGTTTTTTGGAAGTGAACCCGTTTCTGTTTTTTTTTTTTTTAATTTTATTTTATTTTTAAACTTTATATAATTGTATTAGTTTTGCCAAATATCAAAATGAATCTATCACAGGTATACATGTGCTCCCCATCCTGAACCCTCCTCCCTCCTCCCTCCCCATACCATCCCTCTGGGTCGTCCCAGTGCACCAGCCCCAAGCATCCAGTATCGTGCATTGAACCTGGACTGGCATCTAGTTTCATACATGATATTTTACATGTTTCAATGCCATTCTCCCAAATCTTCCCACCCTCTCCCTCTCCCACAGAGTCCATAAGACTGTTCCATACATCAGTGTCTCTTTTGCTGTCTCGTACACAGGGTTATTGTTATCATCTTTCTAAATTCCATATATATGCGTTAGTATACTGTATTGGTGTTTTTCCTTCTGGCTTACTTCACTCTGTATAATAGGCTCCAGTTTCATCCACCTCATTAGAACTGATCCAAATGAATTCTTTTTAATGGCTGAGTAATACTCCATTGTGTATATGTACCACAGCTTTCTTAGCCATTCATCTGCTGATGGACATCTAGGTTGCTTCCATGTCCTGGCTATTATAAACAGTGCTGCGATGAACATTGGGGTACACGTGTCTCTTTCCCTTCTGGTTTCCTCAGTGTGTATGCCCAGCAGTGGGATTGCTAGGTTGTATGGCAGTTCTATTTCCAGTTTTTTAAGGAATCTCCACACTGTTCTCCATAGTGGCTGTACTAGTTTGCATTCCCACCAACAGTGTAAGAGGGTTCCCTTTTCTCCACACCCTCTCCAGCATTTATTATTTGTAGACTTTTGGATCGCAGCCATTCTGACTGGTGTGAAATGGTACCTCATAGTGGTCTTGATTTGCATTTCTCTGATAATGAGTGATGTTGAGCATCTTTTCATGTGTTTGTTAGCCATCTGTATGTCTTCTTTGGAGAAATGTCTATTTAGTTCTTTGGCCCATTTTTTGATTGGGTCATTTATTTTTCTGGAGTTGAGCTGTAGGAGTTGCTTGCATATTTTTGAGATTAGTTGTTTGTCAGTTGCTTCATTTGCTATTATTTTCTCCCATTCTGAAGGCTGTCTTTTCACCAGTTTCTGTTTTAATTAGCTAAGTATCTCCTTTGGACAGGGGTGGAGACAAGAGGGAGCTAGGTTTCTTTCCTGTGTCTAAGTAGTTTCAAAATATCCTCAAGGCACTTTTGCTTCTTCCCTTATTTTATTATCTTCTTCCCCTTCCTTTCAGAACTCATTATTTTAACTTTAAACGTATTTTCATTGTATATATGTACCACATCTTCTCTATCCATTCCTCTGTTGATGGACATCTTGGTTACTTCCCTGTCCTGTAGCTATTGTAAATAGTTCTGCAATGAACACTGGGGGTGCGTGTGTCTTTTTGAGTTATGGTTTTCTCAGGGTATATGCCCAGTAGAGGGATTGCTGGCTCATATGGTAGTTCTGTGCTTAGTTTTATAAGGAATCTCCAAACTGTACTGTTCTGTTCTATGGCTGTACCAGTTTACATTCCCATCAACAGTGTGAGAGGGTTCCCTTTTCTTCATACCCTCTCCAGCATTTATTGTTTGTAGATTTTTTTGATGTTGGGCATTCTGATTCAGCCACAAAAAAGAATGAAATTTAGTCATTTGTAATGATCTGGATGAACCTAGAGCCTGTAGTACAGAGTGAAGTAAATCAGAAAGAGAACAAATATTATATTTTAATGCATATATATGGAATCTAGAAAAATGATACTGTTGAACCTATTTTACATCTGTGAAAGTCAAAGACTGCATTTGCTCATAATCTAAAAAAACAGAAGCCAAACTAAAGCTGAACATTGAGACATGTATAAACTAGAAATGTTCAAGATACAAAAAAAGAATGTTTTGATTCAAGATCTTTAAAAATAGATAGTAAATGTTTAGGTGAAATAAGGAGCTAAGAGCTACTTTGGATGCTGAAGAGTTTTCAGCTAATTTTTATGACTGCTGTAAAAATATACAAACACACACACATATGACTCTTCCACACTCTTGGGGCTATAAAGCCATACTTTCTAATTAGATGTATAAGACTTGGCTTGCTCAGAATTGGTTTTGGTTCTCAAGCAACTGATTTATAGCAGCTGGGAGTTTTAGCATCCTGTGCTGTTGTTAGAACTACTAGCCTAACTGTTCAGAACCAGGCCTTGGAGCATGTTCTCCACTTTTCTTGTTTGAGGGTTTTATATTGGATTGTTGGGCAATTGTTGCAGAGAAATAGAGGATGTCAGAGGGATTCATATCCAGTGTTTATTTAGCACTTATTTGATGAGTGTTTTAGAGGAGATAACTTATTTAATGCTCACAAAAGTCATTGGCATTAGGTATCCTTGGAGACTCCATTTGATAGATTAGGAAACCAGAAGATGTTTTACAACTAGTTATACAGTTATACAGCTAGTTAGTAATGACAATGAGATCTGAACTCAGATAGTTTGGAGCAAGCCCATATACATAAGTACTGCCTCCTACATAAGTGCCTGCAACACCCTTCTCCCCTGCCTCAAAGGAGAAAAATATTCCAGAAGGGGCATACCTTGTTTTATTCGACTTTGCTTTATAGTGCTTCACAGATACTGCATTTTTCACAAATTGAAGGCTTGTGGCAACCTTGAATTGAGCAAGTCTTGTCAGTATCATTTTTCCAACCACATTTGTTCCCATCATGTCTCTGTTTCACATTTTGGTAACTCTTGCTATATTTCAAACTTTTCCTTTATTGATGATCTGTAATCGGTGACCTTTGATGTTATCATTGCAAAAAAATTGCAGCTTGCTCAAGGTTCAGATGATGATTATAATTTTTTAGCAATGAGATTTTTTTGCTTAAAGTTTCTATTTGTTTTTTAAATTAGTTTTTTATTGGAATATAGTTGTTTTACAATGTTGTATTAGTTTCTGCTGTACAGCAAAATGAGTCAGTTATATGTATACATATATCCCCCTTTCATGGATTTCCTTCCCATTTAGGTCTCCACAAAGCATCAAGTAGAGTTCTCTATGCTGTGTAATAGGTTCTCATTAGTTATCTATTTTATACGTAGCATCAATAGTGTATATACATCAATCCCAATCTCCCAATTCATCCCACCCTCCCTTGCTCCTTGGTATTCATTCATTTGTTCTCTACATTGGTGTCTCTATGTCTGGTTTTGAAAATAAAATCATCTATACCATTTTTGTAGATTTCACATATATGCATAATTCTGATATCACTCTGTATGACAGTCTCTAGGTCCATCCACTTCTCTGCAAATGGCAGAATTTCATTCCTTTTGGCAATGAAGTATAGTAAAATTAAATTATGTATCTACATTTAACATAATACTATGCACACTTTATTGATTAAATTATAGTGTAAACATAGCTTTTACATGCACTGAAAAACCCCCAAAATTGACGTGACTTGCTTCAGGGAATATTTGCTTCATTGCAGCGGTCTGGACCTGAATCTGCAGTATCTCTGTGGTATACCTATACTTCATCAGCCCCTGGAAAAAGGTGTTTTCTTGTTTTGTAGGCATGGAAAATAACTTTAAGTGTGAAATGAGACTGACATTCAGTAACTTATAAATACTGTGCCCAGGTTCATGTATGCAGAGTCACTTTAGTTGTGTCCGACTCTGCAACCTTATGCACGTTAGCCCATCAGGCTCCTCTATCCATGGAATTCTCCAGGCAAGAACAGTGGAGTGAGTTGCCATGTCTGCCTCCAGGGGATCTTCCCGACCTGGGGATTGAACCCAGGTCTCTTATGTTTCTTGCATTGACAGGCAGGTTCTTTATCACTAGCGCCACCTGGGAAGCCCTGTAAATACTGAGAGGGCCCTGAATATACTGCTTCTTATTCATGCTTCTAAGCCTTTGCTCTCAGCATTTCCCCAGTCCACAGTTCCCTCTTTCTGCTTCCCTGGCTACAAAAACTTCTGGCGGGGGATGGGGATTAAAGTCCATATCCCCTGTTCCAAACTGGTTTATGTGATTTTATGTTGTTCCTCCCAGTCATGGACATCCTTGACGCTTTGAGTTTGTTTCATTTACAGACAGATGGATAAAGTGAAAAGGGCAATGAAATTGGAAGTCAGAATAACTGTTTAAGATTCAACTCAAACATTATTTGCTGGGTGACCTTCAGCAGTTCACATCTCTGAGACACCTCCTTTTTTCTTGCCAGTTTTAATAAGAAACAGATTTATCCATTTAGGAAACGAACTTTATCTAAGGATTAATCAAGATTACAAATGTAAAAACGTTTGTAAATTGCAAATGTGCTCTACAATGTGTACTATGGTGTCATTCTAATCTCTTTTTCTCAGCTCCTGGAAATTCTAATTTTAACACATTTATATTTTCTTTAACACCAAGCTTTCTGTCTTGAATGTAAGGGGTGCTCAATGAACATTTGCTGATTTGATTTGCAGATGAAGGTGATTTTCTCCCCAGCCCCACCCCAAAGGGAGCTGTTTTTAGTTTTTTTTATAGATATCCAGTTTATCTGCATTGGTGCATTGGCAGGTATTTTTTCTCAAGTTATGTGTTTCCATTCTTTACATTTTGCCTTTCTGTTTTGGGAATATATATTTTCAAATGACAGGTGTGTGTGTGGGAATTTCTACTTTTTGCAAACTTGAAGATGAGGGAGAATGAAAGAACAAGGTATAACATATAGAAGAAAAAATTGGATTCATGTTTTGGTGAGACAGAAACCACAAATGAGGAGAAAAATTAAGGCTGGACTTGGTGTTTGTAGAGATGGATTAGATGATGTTGAAAAGCTACCAATATTCTTCATTTTTTTGAGTGGAGATATGCATGATACCTGTTTCAATTTTTTGTGTTTGGATGGGATGGAGATTTTAGCAGCCTCGGTGGGGAGTTAATTTTATCCAGCCTATAGGATGAAGCTAACATATGGCCAGTTCCTCCTCCATAGTCCAGGGCAGCTCCCCCTCCCTATTATGGGGAAAGACCTGATCTTTTCTGTGTGTGTTGCAAAGCAAAGGAGGCAGTTGGTTATATTCTTAAATGCTGGTTGCACTTTGTGGGCTGCTTAGAAACGATTGCTAAGGTGTTTTCCATCCTTTCAGTTCCCTGCTGCCACCTGGGTTCCTGAGGGACATCCCAGAGCTACAGAAGGATGGGCTGATGGGCGGGTGGCTAGATTGCTGCTCAACCTCACCACCTGGTTCCATAACTACTCCATCTGTCAGTTGTTCCGGGCAGCTGAAGAGTCCAGCAGTTCAAAGCTCCACTCCGGGCTGCTTCTGAGCATTTCTTTATTCTCCCAAGACCCGATATTCTGGCCAGGGAGAGGGCACTGGAGCCAAGAGCTTCTCATCCCAGCAGCCCAGGGTGTATAGAGTTGGCAGCCAACAGGCCCCACGCTGTTCTAGTCCTTAGGAATTTGCATAAGAATTGTTGTGCTTATTTCTGTTCATTTTACCATTTTCTCTTTTCATGATTTGTCTGTGAGAAGTTTGGGATGAATTATAAATTTACTTATCCAATAAGGCTTGGAGGTAATGTAAGGTGGTACTTCAGTAATGGCACAGATAAGAAAGCTGAGGGTTTATTTAGTAAATCTGAAAAGAAGAAAATGCTGTTAGTGTTGGAAGAATGTTAGCCTAGCAGATCCAGGGAGGCCCCTTTCTGGGAAGCTGAATTGACAGGCAGATGTGTGTGCTGTCCATTTCCAAGCCCGTTTTAACAGTCAGGTTTTAAGGATTCGGATTACCTATCTGTGTTGTAGCTGCACAATGCAGACAAAGGAGAAAATGAGGTTCCTTTATTGATTTTCTGTTTGTACCTAACAAATTACCTCACACTTGACTGCTTAAACCGTACACATTTATGCTCTCACAGTTTCTGTGGTTTAGGATTCCAGGCTTGGCTGAACGTACCTCAAGGTCTTACCAGGCTACAATGAAAAGTGTCAGCTGGACTGTGTTTTTATCTGAAGGCCTAACTGGGGAGGCATCTACTTCTAAGTTCACTCATGTTGTTGCAGAATTTATTTCTTTGTAATCGTAAGACTCAGGAATCAATTTCTTGCTGGCTGGCAATCAGAGGCTTCTTTTAGCTCCCTGGGGCCCCATATGGTTCATTGTCACTTGGTCTCCTTCACACATTCTCTGGTAACATGGCTGCTTGCTTCTTCAAAGTCAGAAAGAGAAAAAGAGAGTGAGTCTACTAAGACAGAATCTTATATAATGTAACATGATCATGAGAATGACCGGTGCCATATTTTATTGACCAGATGCAAGTGTTGCCCACAAAAAAGGGAAACCAAGAGGTGGGGATCATGGGCTACCCTAGAGACTGTCCCCTGTTTCAGAATCCACTATGAGATGGGCTGCTTAGGTTTGCTTGTTTGTGGACAGAAATTAGACTCTGGTTCTAAGGCAGTCCTTGTATAAGTGTACAGTTATGTGTGGCCATGAAACCAAGTTCTGCTCATGCAATGTGAGGAGAATTGATGTTTATCTTTTCCCAACCTGGCCCTTGGGTATCTTCACTATAAATTCCACACTGTCCTTCTAAATCCTATTCTTGAACAGAGAGGACTACAAGAACTCAGAAGAGGGCAGAGGCATGAAAGATGAAAAGAGATACCTGAGTGACCATGTAGACCAGAGCACAACCCCGTCCATCTGCATTGGACAATGTCTTGGTCAAAACATGAACTATTACTGTGTTAAGTGTATTACTATTTTTTTTAAACTTCTGTCATTATGACTTAATGCCAGTTTCTTTTTACATGCTTGGATTCAAAGATGGCTGGGAAAGCTCTCACCTCAAAAATTGTGGGTAGAAATGCCTAAAATCCCATCATTATGTATTCATTTCTTAAGTTTTATCATTGTCTTGTTCATAGCATCTTTTGAAACAAAAGCATCTCATGAAAGAGAAATACATATATCTTTAAATACCAGTGGACCTGACAAGAGAAATGGGATAATAACTCCTGAGAGAAAAGAAGGCAGAGAGACAGGCAGATGAAGGGTAGATATTAATTTATTTTACAGAGGTTTGTTGAGTATCTACTATGTGGCAGGTAATATGCTGTTGCTGCTGCTAAGTCACTTCAGTCGTGTCCAACTCTGTGCAACCCCATAGAAGTGGGGAGCTTCACCAGGCTCCCCCATCCCTGGGATTCTCCAGGCAAGAACACTGGAGTGGGTTGCCATTTCCTTCTCCAATGTGTGAAAGTGAAAAGTGAAAGGGAAGTCACTCAGTCATGTCTGATTCTTTTTTTTTTTTTTTTAAATTTTTTAAATTTTATTTTATTTTTAAACTTTACATAATTGTATTAGTTTTGACAAATATCAAAATGAATCCACCACAGGTATACATGTGTTCCCCATCCTGAACCCTCCTCCCTCCTCCCTCCCCATACCATCCCTCTGGATCGTCCCAGTGCACTAGCCCCAAGCATCCAGTATCGTGGATCGAACCTGGACTGGCAACTCGTTTCTTACATGATATTTTACATGTTACAATGTCATTCTCCCAAATCTTCCCACCCTCTCCCTCTCCCACAGAGTCCATAAGACTGTTCTATACATCAGTGTCTCTTTTGCTGTCTCGTACACAGGGTTATTGTTACCATCTTTCTAAATTCCATATATATGCGTTAGAATACTGTATTTATGTTTTTCCTTCTGGCTTACTTCACTCTGTATAATAGGCTCCAGTTTCATCCACCTCATTAGAACTGATTCAAATGTATTCTTTTTAATGGCTGAGTAATACTCCATTGTGTATATGTACCACAGCTTTCTTATCCATTCATCTGCTGATGGACATCTAGGTTGCTTCCATGTCTTGGCTATTATAAACAGTGCTGCGATGAACATTGGGGTACACGTGTCTCTTTCCCTTCTGGTTTCCTCAGTGTGTATGCCCAGCAGTGGGGTTGCTGGATCATAAGGCAGTTCTATTTCCAGTTTTTTAAGGAATCTCCACACTGTTCTCCATAGTGGCTGTACTAGTTTGCATTCCCACCAACAGTGTAAGAGGGTTCCCTTTTCTCCACACCCTCTCCAGCATTTATTATTTGTAGACTTTTGGATCGCAGCCATTCTGACTGGTGTGAAATGGTACCTCATAGTGGTTTTGATTTGCATTTCTCTGATAATGAGTGATGTTGAGCATCTTTTCATGTGTTTGTTAGCCATCTGTATGTCTTTTTTGGAGAAATGTCTATTTAGTTCTTTGGCCCATTTTTTGATTGGGTCGTTTATTTTTCTGGAGTTGAGCTGTAGGAGTTGCTTGTATATTTTTGAGATTAGTTGTTTGTCGGTTGCTTCATTTGCTATTATTTTCTCCCATTCTGAAGGCTGTCTTTTCACCTTGCTAATAGTTTCCTTTGATGTGCAGAAGCTTTTAAGGTTAATTAGGTCCCATTTGTTTATTTTTGTTTTTATTTCCAATATTCTGGGAGGTGGGTCATAGAGGATCCTGCTGTGATGTATGTCGGAGAGTGTTTTGCCTATGTTCTCCTCTAGGAGTTTTATAGTTTCTGGTCTTACGTTGAGATCTTTAATCCATTTTGAGTTTATTTTTGTGTATGGTGTTAGAAAGTGGTCCAGTTTCATTCTTTTACAAGTGGTTGACCAGATTTCCCAGCACCACTTGTTAAAGAGATTGTCTTTAATCCATTGTATATTCTTGCCTCCTTTGTCGAAGATAAGGTGTCCATATGTGCGTGGATTTATCTCTGGGCTTTCTATTTTATTCCATTGATCAATATTTCTGTCTTTGTGCCAGTACCATACTGTCTTGATAACTGTGGCTTTGTAGTAGAGCCTGAAGTCAGGTAGGTTGATTCCTCCAGTTCCATTCTTCTTTCTCAAGATCGCTTTGGCTATTCGAGGTTTTTTGTATTTCCATACAAATTGTGAAATTATTTGTTCTAGCTCTGTGAAGAATACTGTTGGTAGCTTGATAGGGATTGCGTTGAATCTATAAATTGCTTTGGGTAGTATACTCATTTTCACTATATTGATTCTTCCAATCCATGAACATGGTATATTTCTCCATCTATTAGTGTCCTCTTTGATTTCTTTCACCAGTGTTTTATAGTTTTCTATATATAGGTCTTTAGTTTCTTTAGGTAGATATATTCCTAAGTATTTTATTCTTTCCGTTGCAATGGTGAATGGAATTGTTTCCTTAATTTCTCTTTCTGTTTTCTCATTATTAGTGTATAGGAATGCAAGGGATTTCTGTGTGTTGATTTTATATCCTGCAACTTTACTGTAGTCATTGATTATTTCTAGTAATTTTCTGGTGGACTCTTTAGGGTTTTCTATGTAGAGGATCATGTCATCTGCAAATAGTGAGAGTTTTACTTCTTCTTTTCCAATTTGGATTCCTTTGATTTCTTTTTCTGCTCTGATTGCTGTGGCCAAAACTTCCAAAACTATGTTGAATAGTAATGGTGAAAGTGGGCACCCTTGTCTTGTTCCTGACTTTAGAGGAAATGCTTTCAATTTTTCACCATTGAGGATAATGTTTGCAGTGGGTTTGTCATATATAGCTTTTATTATGTTGAGGTATGTTCCTTCTATTCCTGCTTTCTGGAGAGTTTTTATCATAAATGGATGTTGAATTTTGTCAAAGGCTTTCTCTGCATCTATTGAGATAATCATATGGTTTTTATTTTTCAATTTGTTAATGTGGTGTATTACATTGACTGATTTGCGGATATTGAAGAATCCTTGCATCCCTGGGATAAAGCCCACTTGATCATGGTGTATGATCTTTTTAATGTGTTGTTGGATTCTGATTGCTAGAATTTTGTTAAGGATTTTTGCATCTATGTTCATCAGTGATATTGGCCTGTAGTTTTCTTTTTTTGTGGGATCTTTGTCAGGTTTTGGTATTAGGGTGATGGTGGCCTCATAGAATGAGTTTGGAAGTTTACCTTCCTCTGCAATTTTCTGGAAGAGTTTGAGCAGGATAGGTGTTAGATCTTCTCTAAATTTTTGGTAGAATTCAGCTGTGAAGCCGTCTGGACCGGGGCTTTTGTTTGCTGGAAGATTTTTGATTACAGTTTCAATTTCCATGCTTGTGATGGGTCTGTTAAGATTTTCTATTTCTTCCTGGTCCAGTTTTGGAAAGTTGTACTTTTCTAAGAATTTGTCCATTTCTTCCACGTTGTCCATTTTATTGGCATATAATTGTTGATAGTAGTCTCTTATGATCCTTTGTATTTCTGTGTTGTCTGTTGTGATCTCTCCATTTTCGTTTCTAATTTTGTTGATTTGATTTTTCTCCCTTTGTTTCTTGATGAGTCTGGCTAATGGTTTGTCAATTTTATTTATCCTTTCAAAGAACCAGCTTTTGGTTTTGTTGATTTTTGCTATGGTCTCTTTTGTTTCTTTTGCATTTATTTCTGCTCTAATTTTTAAGATTTCTTTCCTTCTACTAACCCTGGGGTTCTTCATTTCTTCCTTTTCTAGTTGCTTTAGGTGTAGAGTAAGGTTATTTATTTGACTTTTTTCTTGTTTCTTGAGGTGTGCCTGTATTGCTATGAACTTTCCCCTTAGGACTGCTTTTACCGTGTCCCACAGGTTTTGGGTTGTTGTGTTTTCATTTTCATTCGTTTCTATGCAAATTTTGATTTCTTTTTTGATTTCTTCTGTGATTTGTTGGTTATTCAGCAGCGTGTTGTTCAGCCTCCATATGTTGGAATTTTTAATAGTTTTTCTCCTGTAATTGAGATCTAATCTTACTGCATTGTGGTCAGAAAAAATGCTTGGAATGATTTCTATCTTTTTGAATTTACCAAGGCTAGCTTTATGGCCCAGGATGTGATCTATTCTGGAGAAGGTTCCATGTGCGCTTGAGAAAAAGGTGAAATTCATTGTTTTGGGATGAAATGACCTATAGATATCAATTAGGTCTAACTGGTCTATTGTATCGTTTAAAGTTTGTGTTTCCTTGTTAATTTTCTGTTTAGTTGATCTATCCATAGGTGTAAGTGGGGTATTAAGGTCTCCCACTATTATTGTGTTATTGTTAATTTCTCCTTTCATACTTGTTAGCAGTTGTCTTACGTACTGTGGTGCTCCCGTGTTGGGTGCATATATATTTATAATTGTTATATCTTCTTCTTGGATTGATCCTTTGATCATTATGTAGTGACCTTCTTTGTCTCTTTTCACAGCCTTTGTTTTAAAGTCTATTTTATCTGATATGAGTATTGCTACTCCTGCTTTCTTTTGGTCCCTATTTGCATGGAAAATCTTTTTCCAGCCCTTCACTTTCAGTCTGTATGTGTCCCCTGTTTTGAGGTGGGTCTCTTGTAGACAACATATGTAGGGGTCTTGTTTTTGTATCCATTCAGCCAGTCTTTGTCTTTTGGTTGGGGCATTCAACCCATTTACGTTTAAGGTAATTACTGATAAGTATGTTCCCGTTGCCATTTACTTTATTGTTTTGGGTTCGAGTTTATACACCGTTTTTGTGTTTCCTGTCTAGAGAATATCCTTTAGTATTTGTTGGAGAGCTGGTTTGGTGGTGCAGAATTCTCTCAGCTTTTGCTTGTCTGAAAAGCTTTTGATTTCTCCTTCATACTTGAATGAGATCCTTGCTGGGTACAATAATCTGGGCTGTAGGTTATTTTCTTTCATCATTTTAAGTATGTCTTGCCATTCCCTCCTGGCTTGAAGAGTTTCTATTGAAAGATCAGCTGTTATCCTTATGGGAATTCCCTTGTGTGTTATTTGTTGTTTTTCCCTTGCTGCTTTTAATATTTGTTCTTTGTGTTTGATCTTTGTTAATTTGATTAATATGTGTCTTGGGGTGTTTCGCCTTGGGTTTATCCTGTTTGGTACTCTCTGGGTTTCTTGGACTTGGGTGATTATTTCCTTCCCCATTTTAGGGAAGTTTTCCACTATTATCTCCTCAAGTATTTTCTCATGGTCTTTCTTTTTGTCTTCTTCTTCTGGAACCCCTATGATTCGAATGTTGTAGCGTTTAATATTGTCCTGGAGGTCTCTGAGATTGTCCTCATTTCTTTTAATTCGTTGTTCTTTTATCCTCTCTGATTCATTTATTTCTACCATTCTATCTTCTAATTCACTAATCCTGTCTTCTGCCTTTGTTATTCTACTATTTGTTGCCTCCAGAGTGTTTTTAATTTCACTTATTGCATTATTCATTATATATTGACTCTTTTTTATTTCTTCTAGGTCCTTGTTAAACCTTTCTTGCATCTTCTCAATCCTTGTCTCCAGGCTATTTATCTGTGATTCCATTTTAGTTTCAAGATTTTGGATCAATTTCACTATCATTATTCGGAATTCTTTATCAGGTAGATTCCCTATCTCTTCCTCTTTTGTTTGGTTTGGTGGGCATTTATCCTGTTCCTTTATCTGCTGAGTATTCCTCTGTCTCTTCATCTTGTTTAAATTGCTGAGTTTGGGGTGTCCTTTCTGTATTCTGGCAGTTTGTGGAGTTCTCTTTATTGTGGTGTTTCCTCGCTGTGTGTGGGTTTGTACAGGTGGCTTGTCAAGGTTTCCTGGTTAGGGAAGCTTGTGTCGGTGTTCTGGTGGGTGGAGCTGTATTTCTTCTCTCTGGAGTGCAATGAAATGTCCAGTAATGAGTTATGAGATGTCTATAGTTTTGGGGTGACTTTGGGCAGCCTGTATCTTGAAGCTCAGGGCTGTGTTCCTTTGTTGCTGGAGAATTTGCTTGGTATGTCTTGCCCTGGAACTTATTGGCCCTTGTGTGGTGCTTGGTTTCAGTGTCGGTATGGAGGCATTTGATGAGCTCCTGTGAATGAATGTTCCTTGGAGTCAGGAGTTCCCTGGAGTCAGGGTTTGGACTTAAGTCTCCTGCTTCTGATTATCGGTCTTATTTTTACAGTAGTTTCAAAACTTCTCCTTCTATACAGCACCATTGATAAAACATCTACATTAAAGATGATAAGTTTCTCTACAGTGAGGGTCACTCAGAGAGGTTCACAGGGTTACATGGAGAAGAGAAGAGGGAGGAGGGAGTTAGAGGTGACCCAAATGAGATGAGGTGAATCAATAGTGGAGAGAGTGGGCTAGCCAGTAGTCACTTCCTTATGTGCACTCCACAACTGGACCACTCAGAGATGTTCACGGGGTTATACAGAGAAGAGAAGAAGGAGGAAGGTAACAGAGGTGGCCAGAAGGATAAAAGGGGGGAATGAAAAGGAGGGAGACAGATCCAGCCAGTAATCAGTTCCCTAAGTGTTCTCCACCGTCTGGAACACACAGAAATTCACAGAGTTGGGTAGAGTAGAGAGGGGTTAGGGAGGAGACACAGGCGACCTGGTGGAGAAAAAGGAGGGTCCAAAGGGAGAGAGAGCAGTCAAGCCAGTAATCTCACTCCCTAGTGAAAAATGGGTCCTGAAGATTGGGTCCTTAAAGGTACAAAATTGGTAACAAATACATAAAAGCAAAAATTAAAAATCTAGAGTAGAGTTTGGAATTTCAAAAATACGATGTTAAAGAAAAGAAGAAGGAAAAGAAAGAGAGAAAGAACGAACAAACGAAAACAAACAAGGTCGCGAAAATTATAAAGAAAGTACAGGTACAAAATTGATAACTAATACCAGAAAGCGAAAATTAAAAATCTAGAGTAGAGTTTGGAATTTCAAAAATACGATGTTAAAGAAAAGAAGAAGGAAAAGAAAGAGAGAAAAAACGAACAAACAAAAACAAACAAGGTCGCGAAAATTATAAAGAAAGTACAGGTACAAAATTGATAACTAATACCAGAAAGCAAAAATTAAAAATCTAGAGTAGAGTTTGGAATTTCAAAAATACAATGTTAAAAAAAAAAAAAAAAAAAGAAGAAGAAAAATAAAGAGAGAAAACAAACAAACAAATACGAACAATGTCACAAAAATTATAAAGAAAATACAGGTACAAAATTGATATCAAATACCAAAAAGCATAAATTAAAAATCTAGAGTAAAGTTTGGAATTTCAGATATACAATGTTATATAAAAGAAGAAGAGAAAGAAACAGAGAAGAAGAAAAAAAAAAAAAGTCACAGAAATTATATAAAAAAAAACTATAGGTACAAAATTGATAACATATACCAAAAAGCGAAAATTAAAAATCTAGAGTAGAGTTTGGGATTTCAAAAATACAATGTTAAAGAAAAGAAGAAAAAAACAAAAACAAACAAACAAAAAAAACAAGGTCAAAAAATTATAAAATATATATATATGAAGTTTGCTGAAGAAGAAAAAAAATAGGGTCTTTTTTTTTTTTTTTTTTCAAAGTAATAGGTTATAAAAGTGAAAATTAAAGGAACAATAGAGGACTTAAAATTTTTTTTTTTAATTAAAAAAAAGAAAGAATGATCGTAAAAATAATAAAAATATATCTAGGACTTTTTTTGTTTGTTTGTTTTTTGTTTTTTTTGGGTGTTGTGGGTTCAGTTCATTTTTGGCTAGTTCCTTGGTCAGATTTATATTTCTCAAGATCTATAGGCCCCTTCCTATGTAGTCCGTAGTAACCACAGGGTTTTGATCTATTGCCTGTAGCTTCCAAGGCGTTTCCCTCTGTTATATCTTCTTCTGTTTGCTAGTCTCTTCAGTATCTGGTTTCCGCCCTGACTCAAAGGGCACGGTGGAGGACACTTTTTTTTTTTTTTTTTAGGCTTACTTGTTCAGTCGTGCTGTGGGGAGGGAGGGAGGGATGCTGCAAACAAATAACACTGGCGTGGGCTCGCAGTGCCTCAGCCACCCTGGGTCTGCCCCCGCTCACGGCGCGTGTAGCCTCCCTGTCCACACTGCTCGGACTCTAGGTTGTTCCGCCGGGAACAATCCGAGGCTGGCCCTGGGCTGCATGCACCTCCCAGGTCCAAGCCGCTCAGGTTCAGGCACTCGGGTAGTCCTCAGAGGCGCAGACTCAGTTGGGCCTGCGTTTTGTGCTCTTCCCAGGTCCGAGCGCCAATTTGCTCTTCCCAGGCGAGCGCCAATGCTGCGACTTATTGCCTCCCCGCCACTCGGTTATCTGGATGTAAAACCGGCGCACCTTCTCAGGCAGATGTTGACCGTCCAGACCCCCAAGAAGTTTTAGTTAGCAAAGAAGCCTGCTTACAATTTTATAGATAATGTCTCTCTGGGGCTGCGATTGCCCCCTTCCGGCTCTGGCTGCCTGTCACCGGAGGGGGAAGGTCTGCAGCCGGCTATCTCTGTTCAGTCCTTTGTTCCGTGCGCGGGCCTGGCGGTCTTAGGTTAGGGCTGGCTTTTCGCGTGGTAGGTATCCCACAGTCTGGTTTGCTAGCCCAAATTATTTCGCTCAGATAGCGCTCAGGGTATTCAGGCCAGATTCTTACTCTCAGCGATGCAGCCCACGCCGCGCCTCCCTGCCCAGCCCCGGTTTGCTAATGGCGGATGCAGGCGTCTGCGCTGCTTCTCTGCTGGGGGAGTTACTGTAGGGCTCGCAATCTGCGAGTTTTAAATTGTTTATTTATTTTTTCTCCCTGTTATGTTGCCCTCTGTGCTTCCAAAGCTCGGCACAGATTCGGCAGTGAGAAGGTTTCCTGATGTTTGGAAATTTCTCTCTTTTTAAGATTCCCTTCCTGGGACGGAACTCCGTCCCTCCCTCTTTTGTCTCTTTTTTTTTGTTTTTAATATTTTCTCCTACCTCCTTTCGAAGAGTTGGGTTGCTTTTCTGGGTGCCTGATGTCCTCTGCCGGCATTCAGAAGTTGTTTTGTGGAATTTACTCGACGTTTAAATGCTCTTTTGATGAATTTGTGGGGGAGAAAGTGTTCTCCCCGTCCTACTCCTCCGCCATCTTGGCTCCTCCCCTCATGTCTGATTCTTAGTGACCCCATGGACTGCAGCCTACCAGGCTCCTCTGTCCATGGGATTTTCCAGGCAAGAGTACTGGAGTGTGGTGCCATTGCCTTCTCCGAGGTGATATGCTAGGCTTGAAATATAGAGAATACTGTGCCTCAATCCCCAGAGAGTTAACCTTTTAATATTTCAGAGGTGAAGCAGCACCTTACACTAAATGTGTATGTATGTGTGGTCATGATTCTTTATCCCCCACAAAGATGTTGTTAAATAAATGTGTGTTTTCATTCATACCATCTCAGGATCAAGGAAATATACCATGGCTGGAGGCTTTTCATATGATGTTTCAGTTAACGACACTGTAATAGGATATTATCAATCCCATTTAACTCTTATTCATCTTTCAACACTCTAATTATCTGGAAAATTTATCTCATCTCACATTAGATCATCTTTCCTTATTAATCACTCTTACAGTGGCAAGTGTCTTATCTCCCCAGGACCTAAAAAAGTTGCCATTATGTTTACATGATTATTAAATTTACTTTTAGCTTCCTTCAGATCAGATCAGTCGCTCAGTCATGCCTGACTCTTTGCGACCCCATGAATCGCAGCACGCCAGGCCTCCCTGTCCATCACCAACTCCCGGAGTTCACTCAGACTCATGTCCATCGAGTCAGTGATGCCATCCAGCCATCTCATCCTCTGTTGTCCCCTTCTCCTCCTGCCCCCAATCCCTCCCAGCATCACAGTCTTTTCCAGTGAGTCAACTCTTTGCATGAGGTGGCCAAAGTACTGGAGTTTCAGCTTTAGCATCATTCCTTCCAAAGAAATCCCAGTGCTGATCTCCTTCAGAATGGACTGGCTGGATCTCCTTGCAGTCCAAGGGACTCTCAAGAGTCTTCTCCAACACCACAGTTCAAAAGCATCAATTCTTCGGCACTCAGCCTTCTTCACAGTCCAACTCTCACATCCATACATGACCACAGGAAAAACCAGAGCCTTGACTAGATGAACCTTTGTTGGCAAAGTAATGTCTCTGCTTTTGAATATGCTATGTAGGTTGGTCATAACTTTCCTTCCAAGGCGTAAGCATCTTTTAATTTCATGGCTGCAGTCACCATCTGCAGTGATTTTGGAGCCCAGAAAAATAAAGTCTGACACTGTTTCCACTGTTTCCCCATCTATTTCCCATGAAGTGGTGGGACTGGATGCCATGATCTTCGTTTTCTGAATGTTGAGCTTTAAGCCAACTTTTTCACTCTCCACTTTCACTTTCATCAAGAGGCTTTTGAGTTCCTCTTCACTTTCTGCCATAAGGGTGGTGTCATCTGCATATCTGAGGTTATTGGTATTTCTCCCGGCAATCCTGATTCCAGTTTGTGTTTCTTCCAGTCCAGCGTTTCTCATGATGTACTCTGCATATAAGTTAAATAAACAGGGTGACAATATACAGCCTTGATGTATTCCTTTTCCTATTTGGAACCAGTCTGTTGTTCCATGTCCAGTTCTAACTGTTGCTTTCTGACCTGTATACAAATTTCTAAGAGGCAGATTAGGTGGTCTGGTATTCCCATTTCTTTCAGAATTTTCCAGTTTATTGTGATCCACACAGTCACAGGCTTTGGCATAGTCAATAAAGCAGAAATAGATGTTTTTCTGAAACTCTCTTGCTTTTTCCATGATCCAGTGGATGTTGGCAATTTGATCTCTGGTTCCTCTGCCTTTTCTAAAACCAGCTTGAACATCAGGAAGTTCATGGTTCACATATTGCTGAAGCCTGGCTTGGAGAATTTTGAGCATTACTTTACTAGCATGTGAGATGAGTGCAATTGTGCAGTAGTTTGAACATTCTTTGGCATTGCCTTTCTTAGGGATTGGAATGAAAACTGACCTTTTCCAGTCCTGTGGCCACTGCTGAGTTTTCCAAATTTGCTGGCATACTGAATGCAACACTTTCACAGCATCATCTTTCAGGATTTGGAATAGCTCAACTGGAATTCCATCACCTACATTAGCTTTGTTCATAGTGATGCTTTCTAAGGCCCACTTGACTTCACATTCCAGGATGTCTGGCTCTAGACCAGTGATCACACCATCGTAATTATCTGGGTCGTGAAGATCTTTTTTGTACAGTTCTTCTGTGTATTCTTGCCATCTCTTCTTAATATCTTCTGCTTCTGTTAGGTCCACACCATTTCTGTCCTTTATCGAGCTCATCTTTGCATGAAATCTTCCTTTGTTTGCAAAATGTATGAGGAAAGAGACCATGGCCATTTTTGCTCCCTTTTATAATCCATTACATATAGGACATCATTGATTTATAATCCATGTTTGTTGAATGGATGAATAAATATGTAATCAACTTGTCAAATTTCTAATAGTGCGGGAAAAGGAGGTTATCGCTCAATGATACCTGAGTTGGTTCCATGGAGTAACTGTTACTTGACTGCACTTTCCTATAGACCACTAATCATCAACTAAAATCATGGTCTGACCACCCAGACATCATAGAGAAACCCAGGAGAGATCACACTTCCTTTCCTACCCATTCCTTTCATCACTATTATACCTCTTGTAGACAAGTCAGGTTTTAGAGATGGTCTGTAGAGTCAGAGGGTATTTTCATAGTAGCAGCAACACAAAAAACTTAGAATTAACTAAACAACTCAGGTATTAAAAGTCTTTCCATCCCTGTCCCATAATTTTTCAGTGGCTACTTTCTCTGTAAGTGCTTACCTCTTAAAAAATCATGTCTATTCCTACACATCCCCTTATATATTTCTCCAGCATATCAATATACCCTTTCCTCTATCTCTTCATTTCATTCTATTTCCATTTCTCAAGGCCTTTGTGCTTTGCCTTCTAACTTCCTCAGGGAGATAATTTCCTAAGAAAACTCTGTTGTCCACCAAAGTGTGGCTCTGGTGCTGATAATACTTTGATTTCCCCCTTACCCACATGCATTTTCTCTTTCTACTTCATCAGAGAGTCATTAGGACACTCAGGATTTGCACCTCTATGCCCCTGTGCTCCTCATGATTCAAGACTATTTGTGGAGAAACACTTGACAGCCTTAAGACAGATTCCTTGGCTCCACTTCATTACTACTGAATCCAGGTCTCTGAGAATGATCCTAGACTCTCCATTTTTAACAAGCCCCCTAATGATTATTATATACATTGAAGTTTTATTTAAACAAACAAACAAACAAACAAACTGGACCTCCCTGGAGGTCCAGTGGTTAAGACTTCTCCTTCCAACGCAGGGGATGCAGGTTCAATCCCTGGTTGGGGAGCTAAGATCCCATATACCTTATGGCTAAAAACCCAAAACATAAAACAGAAGCAATATTGTAATATATAAAATAAAGAGTTTTAAAAATGGTTCACATCAAAGAAACCTTTGAAAAACAGAAGCAAAATTGACTTGGTAGAGTCCTATCTTGCTTTCAGTTCACTCCTTACTCCATTGTAGTCAGCCTCATCGGCACATTTATCTTTTTTGTTTTGTCTTTATTTTTATCATGCATCCTCAATATAACAAGTTATTCTCTTGCCCTCACTATACCACTTCTGATATTTGGCAAAACTAATACAATTATGTAAAGTTTAAAAATAAAATAAAATTAAAAAAAAATAAAGTGAACCTTAAAAAGTCAAAAAAAAAAAAAAAAGATTTAACTTCTTTTCAACTGTTTCTTTTCTATTTAATAATTGAATAAACAGAAATCTCTCTTAAGAATTAAAACAATCTTCCTGGCCTCTGCCAGCCACCACCAGCCTTATTTCTCTCTTTCTATTCAGAGATAAATTTCTCAGGGGCATTGCCTACACCACTGTCTCATTTTCTGTACATCCCATTCCCTTTTTAGCCCACTGCAGTTTGGCTTTTTGCATGGCTATGAAAAAATTCTCACCAGAGTCTCTCATTCATTTAAATATTATTTTTTCAGTTCACATTTTAATTGATTCTTTAACTTCTTTGCATCTGTGACATCCACTCTTGCCTACTTCTGCTTTACTCATCTGGTCGTTTTGTCTCTGTCTTCCTTATGTTTCTTCTTCCCTTAAGTGGACCTAAAATTTGAGATTTATTAAGGCTCAGTCCTAAACCTCTTTCCATAGCCACTATGACTAAGGTTAGTTTCTCCAGAATTAGCAGGTAGTGTATTTGTTAAGGAGTATTCTTGGGATCCACACCTATGGATGGGAGATGGATTCCAGGTTTGGTTGAGGGAAGTGTTGATCTGTGATAAAGATCCAACCACAACCTTAATCAACAATATGGGGAACTCTGAAGCTGAAATGGTTCTTCAGTGTTTCTGGGTCGGGTCATGATGCCCTGGCCTTTATAATCTCTTGTATATTTGTCGTCCAACCTGGAAATAGATATGACATGATTCTTGGAGATAAAATACTCCTGAGGTATCTGACAGATAAGGGCTCTCAGCCAAGGGCACTCTCAGCAAGGGAAGCAACTGGTAGTTACATAAAAGAGGATGGAGGTTGAGGGGGGTGGGGGTGGTAGTGTGCTCATTGCAGTGAATGCCAGATACTTTTTTATTTTGTCTATTTGCAAACTCATCTGCAATTATTCTTACAGAGAAGAACAAAATCTAACTACATGTTTGGTCTGTTTCTTTAACTTTAACCTTTGCTTCCTGTTGCTTTTGTTCAGTAAAGGGACACTGTCTCTACATAATGACCTGCCTTGGGGAACTCTGCCCCTTTGCTTGAATGTTTAACCAAAGTGTCTTTGTTCAGGGAAACGTACTGACCTGTGAATGGCTGCAAGAAAAAAATTAACACATTCCCTCACCGAGGCTGGCCATTCCAGGAGATATTTGCTTTTTTACTTTACTTCCTCACCTCGTCCCCCACCTTTGTTCTGTAAAAGAAACCAACATTCAGACCCTAATAGGATGGTTATTTTGAGCCACTAGTCTTCCATCTTCTTGGTCCGCCAGCTTTCCTAATAAAGTTATATTCCTTACCTCAATACTTCGACTCCTAATTTATTGGCCTGTCATGCTGTGAGCAGAGCAAGCTTGGACTCAGTAACATTACCTTTTTGTTGGCCTTGTCTCTGAGGTCTAGCTCCATATTCCCAACTGTCTGCCCAGCATCTACAATTCGACGTCAAGGGCATCCTCAACTCCTCACATCCAAACTGGCCTCAGCGCCTTTGTCGTTCTTCTCCTCAAACACCGTAACTGTTTTTGTTTTTTTTTTTTTCTCTTCTCCTTTCTTAGTAGGTGACACCATCACCTGTATAATCCTAAAAATCATCATTCTCTCTTCCCGGATCTTTTGTCAATTCCCAGGTGGAATAACAACTCACATTATGTTGTTTTGATATTTTGACATCATTTGAATCCATCTCCTGCTTTCTCTTTTCACTGTTATATCTTGAGTTCATGTTGTCATTATTTCATGTCAAGGATACTAAAGTAACATTCTAATGTGTCTCTTCCCATCATTCTTCTGTCTTTTCAGTTTCAACAATCATTTTATAACTTGGATTGATCAAATCTCTATTCTGCTTAAGGCCCTGAAATAATTTTCTTATTTTAAGGTAAGGACCAATATCTTTAACATAAACTGTTGGGTTCCTGTGTATCTCACCAGAATAATCTCATGGTCAAGTTTTAGCCACACTTGCCTTCTTCATATTGATTAAGTATGTCATGTTCCTTCTACCCTAGGCCCTGGACATGTATTCCTTTTACCTGAACAACACTCTTACCCCACCTCCTACAATTACTTTTGTCTACATATGGAATTCCCACTCAAGCATTAAGATTTCACATCAGTAGTTATTTTACTGAGATTTCCCTGAGTTCCCGAAACTGCTCTGAGTTCCG
Organism: Bos taurus; assembly: GCF_002263795.3. Classification (NCBI taxonomy): domain Eukaryota; kingdom Metazoa; phylum Chordata; class Mammalia; order Artiodactyla; family Bovidae; genus Bos; species Bos taurus. Next base: position 71,926,330 of record NC_037335.1, on the reverse strand, counting down.
TTATAATGTCTCATAGTACACTTTTTCTTATAAAAACTTGCAATTATTTCCAAGTATACATATATTTGTTGGATAATTAGTAGCTTCTTTTTTTCAGTAGAGTATTATTTCCAGAAAAGTAAGGACCTTATTTTTGGTATGTGGAAGGAAAACAGCTCAGCTTCCCATATCTAAAGATAAACCAAACAATTTTTGGAATAAATATTGCTGGAGTGGATTGCCATTTCCTTCTCCAGGGGATCTTCCCGACCCAGGAATCGAACCCAGGTCTCCCACATTGCAGGCAGACGCTTTACCATCTGAGCCACAAAGCAGGAAGATTTTTAAAGATAAACCAAACAATTTTCGGAATAAATATTCTTCACGGATGGTTTTTCTATAATCATCGAGTAGGTGGAAGATGTTAATAGTTCTCAAGATACTTAAAAACCCATCACTAGATTGCATGGCTTCATGGGGGCAGGATGTAGGCGAAGAAATATCACAGAGAAAGTAGAAAATGCAAAGCTTCTCACAGAGGCTAGACATTAAGCCTGGTGTGTGGGTGTGAGAGGAGAAGGAAATTACCTGTAATGCCCAAGAATCTAACATTCTCAGATAAAATAAACATTAACACAGTGCAAAGTATCAGGCTATGAATTTTTAAGTTAAAATTTGTTTATATTTCTCCTTCTCTGTCTGACTTACTTCATATGACATTCTTTTTCTGTGGAATCTAAAAAGAAACGTTACAAATGAATTAACTTACAAAATAGAAACAGACTCAAGGATTTAGAGAGCAAACTGTATGGTTATCTGAGGGAAGGTTGAGAAGAAGAGATAGTTAGGGAGTTTGGGATGGACATGTACTCCATGCTATATTTAAAACGGATAACCAACAAGGACCTACTGTACAGCACAGGGAACTCTGCTCAATGTTACGGTGGCAAGCTGGATGAAAGAGAAGATTGAGGGGGAATGAATGCATGTATACTCATGGCTGAATCCTTTTGCTATACCCTGAAACTATCACAACATTGTTTGTTAATCAGCTACACCACAATACAAAATAAAAAGTTTAAAAAATTATTCACTCAGGGGAAGTATCTTTTTAAAAATCTGCCATGATTATGATTTCTGTGTCTTTAATCATTCTTAAATACTTTGAGAAAAGTAGAAATATTGTGGCATTTCAATATATTAATGATGGGCATAATCAAATCTAGCAAAAAACAGGAGGTACGCTGAATTTAGTAAAAGCTACCATGAAAGAACAGCTGATCTAGAACTGATCTCCCATGGTGACCATCTATAAATTGGAGTTATTATAAAAGTAACTGCTTTTGTACATAAGGTCACAAATAGGATTCCCTGGTGGCTAAGACAGTAAATAATCTGCTTGTAATGCAGAAGACAGGCTTCCCTTGTGGCTCAGCTGGTAAAGAATCCACCTGCAATGTGGGAGACCTGGGTTCGATACCTGGGTTGGGAAGATACCCTGGAGAAGAGAATGGTATAGTCTGTGGGGTCGCAAAGAGTCAGAGAAGACTGAGTGACTTTCACTTATATCTTATACTAATGCAGGAGACATGGGTTCTACCCCTGGGTTGGGAAGATACCCTGGAAAAGAGAATGGCTATCCACTCGAGTATTCTTGCCTGGAGAATTCCATGAACAGAAGAGCCTGGCAGGCTGCAGTTCATGAAGTAGCAAAGAGTTCAACAAGACTGACCAACTAATACTTTCACTTTCACTTTAACAAACAGCAGGATCAGATCAGATCAGTCGCTCAGTCTTGTCTGACTCTTTGGGACCCCATGAATCACAGCACCCTAGGCCTCCCTGTCCATCACCAACTCCCAGAGTTCACTCAGACTCATGTCCATCGAGTCTGTGATGCCATCCAGCCATCTCATCCTCTGTTGTCCCCTTCTTCTCTTGCCCCCACTCCCTCCCAGCATCAGAGTCTTTTCCAATGGGTCAACACTTCGCATGAGGTGGCCAAAGTACTGGAGTTTCAGCTTTAGCATCATTCCTTCCAAAGAAATCCCAGTGCTGATCTCCTTCAGAATGGACTGGTTGGATCTCCTTGCAGTCCAAGGCACTCTCAAGAGTCTTCTCCAACACCACAGTTCAAAAGCATCAATTCTTCGGCACTCAGCCTTCTTCACAGTCCAACTCTCTCATCCATACATGACCACTGGAAAAACCATAGCCTTGACTAGACGAACCTTTGTTGGCAAAGTAATGTCTCTGCTTTTGAATATGCTGTCTAGGTCGGTCAAAACTTTCCTTCCAAGGAGTAAGCATCTTTTAATTTCATGGCTGCAGTCACCATCTGCAGTGATTTGGAGCCCCCCAAAATAAAGTCTGACACTGTTTTCACTGTTTCCCCATCTATTTCCCATGAAGTGGTGGGACTGGATGCCATGATCTTCGTTTTCTGAATGTTGAGCTTGAAGCCAACGTTTTCACTCTCCACTTTCACTTTCATCAAGAGGCTTTTTAGTTCCTCTTCACTTTCTGCCATAAGGGTGGTATCATCTGCATATCTGAGGTTATTGATATTTCTCCCAGCAATCTTGATTCCAGCTTGTGTTTCTTTCAGTCCAGCGTTTCTCATGATGTACTCTGCATATAAGTTAAATAAACAGGGTGACAATATACAGCCTTGATGTATTCCTTTTCCTATTTGGAACCAGTCTGTTGTTCCATGTCCAGTTTTAACTGTTGCTTCCTGACCTGCATACAAATTTCTCAAGAGGCAGATCAGGTGGTCTGGTATTCCCATCTCTTTCAGAATTTTCCACAGTTTATTGTGATCCACAGAGTCAAAGGCTTTGGCATAGTCAATAAAACAGAAATAGACGTTTTTCTGAAACTCTCTTGCTTTTTCCATGATCCAGTGGATGTTGGCAATTTGATCGCTGATTCCTCTGCCTTTTCTAAAACCAGCTTGAACATCAGGAAGTTCACAGTTCACATATTGCTGAAGCCTGGCTTGGAGAATTTTGAGCATTACTTTACTAGCGTGTGAGATAAGTGCAATTGTGCAGTAGTTTGAGCATTCGTTGGCATTGCCTTTCTTAGGGATTGGAATGAAAACTGACCTTTTCCAGTCTGTGGCCACTGCTGAGTTTTCCAAATTTGCTGGCATATTGAGTGCAGCACTTTCACAGCATCATCTTTCAGGATATGGAATAGCTCAACTGGAATTCCATCACCTCCACTAGCTTTGTTCGTAGTGATGCTTTGTAAGGCCCACTTGACTTCACATTCCAGGATGTCTGGCTCTAGGTCAGTGATCACACCATCCTGATTATCTGGGTTGTGAAGATCTTTTTTGTACAGTTCTTCTGTGTATTCTTGCCATCTCTTCTTAATATCTTCTGCTTCTGTTAGGTCCATACCATTTCTGTCCTTTATCGAGCCCATCTTTGCATGAAATGTTCCTTTGGTATCTCTAATTTTCTTGAAGCGATCTCTAGTCTTTCCCATTCTGTTGTTTTCCTCTATTTCTTTGCATTGATTGCTGAAGAAGGCTTTCTTATCTCTTCTTGCTATTCTTTGGAACTCTGCATTCAGATGCTTATATCTTTCCTTTTCTCCTTTGCTTTTTGCTTCTCTTCACAGCCATTTGTAAGGCCTCCCCAGACAGCCATTTTGCTTTTTTGCATGTTTTCCATGGGGATGGTCTTGATCCCTGTCTCCTGTAGCATGTCACGAACCTCATTCCATAGTTCATCAGGCACTCTATCAGATCTAGTCCCTTAAATCTATTTCTCACTTCCACTGTATAATCATAAGGGATTTGATTTAGGTCATACCTGAATGGTCTAGTGGTTTTCCCTACTTTCTTCAATTTAAGTCTGAATTTGGCAATAAGGAGTTCATGGTCTGAGCCACAGTCAGCTCCTGGTCTTGTTTTTGCTGACTGTATAGAGCTTCTCCATCTTTGGCTGCAAAGAATATAATCAATCTGATTTCGGTGTTGACCATCTGATGATGTCCATGTGTAGAGTCTTCTCTTGTGTTGTTGGAAGAGGGTGTTTGCTATGACCAGTGCATTTTCTTGGCAAAACTCTATTAGTCTTTGCCCTGCTTCATTCCGTATTCCAAGGCCAAATTTGCCTGTTACTCCAGGTGTTTCTTGACTTCCTACTTTTGCATTCCAGTCCCCTATAATGAAAAGGACATCTTTTTGGGTGTTAGTTCTAACGGGCGGCTGCGACCGGCGCGCTAAAGCGCGGGCGGCTGCGACCGGCGCGCTAAAGCGCGGCCGAGAGGAGCCACCCCACGTCCGAGGTCAGCGGCAGCGGCTGAGAGTACCAGACTGCGATGGCACAGGAACAGCCGAGAGGAGCTACCCTGTGTCCTAGGTCAGGTGGGGCAGCCGAGAGGAGATATCCAGCGTCCGAGGTCAGAGGCGGTGACGAGAGGAGTTACCCTGCGTCCAAGGTCAGGGGCGGTGGGCAGGAGGAGCTAACCCATGCCCCCAAGCCTGAGGCCAGGGGCGGCAGGCGGGAGGGGCAACCCACGCCCAAGGCCAGGGGCGGTGGCCGGGAGAACCAACCCCATGTCCAAGGAGCCATGGCTGCACGGGCGCAGGAGGGCCTAGAGGAGCTATCCCACGTTGAAGGTCAGGAAGGGTGGTGGTGAGGAGATACCCCTGTCCAAGGTAAGGAGCAATGGCTACGCTTTGCTGGAGCAGCCGTGAAGAGATACCCCACGCCCAAGGTAAGAGAAATCCAAGTAAGATGGTAGGTGTTGCAAGAGGGCATCAGAGGGCAAACACACTGAAACCATACTCACAGAGAACTAGTCAATCTAATCACACTACGACCACCGCCTTGTCTAACTCAATGAAACTAAGCCATGCCCGTGGGGCAACCCCAGATGGGCGGGTCATGGTGGAGAGATCTGACAGAATGTGGTCCACTGGAGAAGGGAATGGCAAACCACTTCAGTATTCTTGCCTTGAGAACCCCATGAACAGTATGAAAAGGCAAAATTATAGGACACTGAAAGAGAAACTCCCCAGGTCAGTAGGTGCCCAATATGCTACTGGAGATCAGTGGAGAAATAACTCCAGAAAGAATGAAGGGACGGAGCCAAAGCAAAAAGAATACCCATCTGTGGATGTGACTGGTGATAGAAGCAAGGTCCGATGCTGTAAAGAGCAATACTGCATAGGAACCTGGAATGTCAGGTCCATGAATCAAGGCAAATTGGAAGTGGTCAAACAAGAGATGGCAAGAGTCAATGTCAACATTCTAGGAATCAGCGAACTGAAATGGACTGGAATGGGTGAATTTAACTCAGATGACCATTATATCTACTACTGCGGGCAGGAATCCCTCAGAAGAAATGGAGTGGCCATCATGGTCAACAAAAGAGTCTGAAATGCAGTACTTGGATGCAATCTCAAAAACGACAGAATGATCTCTGTTTGTTTCCAAGGCAAACCATTCAATATCACAGTAATCCAAGTCTATGCCTCAACCAGTAACGCTGAAGAATCTGAAGTTGAACGGTTCTATGAAGACCTACAAGACCTTTTAGAACTAACAAACAGCAAAGGATTATAATTTTTGAGAAAAGAAACAAATGGAATGAGCCCTACCATCAAACGGAAAAAATATATGTAAAAAAATTTATATTTTTAAAGATTTTGTTTTTTTGATGTGGACCATTTTTAAAGTCTTTATTGAATTTGAGACAGTATTGCTTCTGTCTTATGTTTTGGTTTTTTGGCCACAAGGCATGTGGTATCTTAGCTGCTCGACCAGGGATTAAACCGGAACCCCCTGCATTGGAAAGTGAAGGCTTAACTACATTCCTTTAAAAACGATTTTTGAAGATATTTCTGAACTGTAGGCCAGGGCAATGAACCTTTGACGACTCTAGCAATTTCCTTTCGTATATATGTCAGATATTTCAAGGAAGACCAAGTGGCTAAAATTTCTGAGGGAAGGACCCAGGACGAGGAAGAAATACATAGAAAGAACTCTGGAAATGTAAATAGTTATTTTCATGCATCTTTGACTGAGGACATTGCACATGTATAGTATAAAACCCCAAGGAGTTAGATAAGAACAACTTCTGAAGAAAGAGCAATTACTGGAAATCTTTAATGTGAACAACTTCCAGATCTTGCATTGGAATAGAGAACATTCATTTTTTTTTTTTTCCATCTAAAGTGGGAAGATCTCATTAAATACATAGGGCATTGAGCAGAGACCATAGAACGATGATGCATTAACCTCAGGAAATACTATAGACCCATTCTGAATAGGTTGAAAAATAAACCTTGAAAGGATAAACTTAATCTGCAAATAATCTAACTACCTTCTAGGTGACTACAATAAAATATAGCAGTCAATAATATAAAGTTCATAGCATTCAGTATTCAGTAAAATTTTTTTCTGGTTATGTAAACAAGAAAATACGATCTGAAATCAAGAGAAAAATAAGTCAAGAGAAACAGATCAAGAATTGATGGAGATGATGCAATAAGATCATGACATTAAAAAAACTGTCATTAATACACTCTGTATGTTCAAGGGTCTAAAGGAAGATGCCATAAATATGTATGATAAAAATTTTAAAGTAGCTACAAAAGTGGATACTAGAACTCAATACAGAACTCAATAAAGAACTCAATACAGAAAAGTTTATTCTGTGTATAATATAAACTATTAGAAGATGAAGAATGAATAAAGAACTCAATACAGAAAAGCTTATTCTGTGTATAATATAAACTATTAGAAGATAAAAATAAAAATACTATTGTGTATATGTTTAGTCACTCACAAGTCTGACTCTTTGTGACACCATGGCCTATAACTTGCCAGACTCCTCTGTCCATGGAACTCTTCAGGTAAGAATACTGGATGGGTTGCCATTTCCTACTCCAAGGGATCTTCCTGATCCAAGTATCAAACCCTTGTCTCCTGTATCTCCTGCAATTGGGAGGTGAATTCTTTACCACTAGAACCATTCAGTTCAGTTCAGTTCAGTCGCTCTGTCGTGTCTGACTCTTTGGGACCCCATTTATTGCAGCATGCCAGGCCTCCCTGTCCATCACCAACTCCCAGAGTTCACTCAGACTCATGGCCATTGAGTCAGTGATGCCATCCAGCCATCTCATCCTCTGTTGTCCCCTACTCCTCCTGTCCCCAATCCCTCCCAGCATCAGAGTCTTTTCCAATGAATCAACTCTTCGCATGAGGTGGCCAAAGTACTGGAGTTGCAGCTTTAGCATCAGTCCTTCCAAAGAAATCCCAGGGCTGATCTCCTTCAAAATGGACTGGTTGGATCTCCTTGCAGTCCAAGGGACTCTCAAGAGTCTCCTCCAACACCGCAGTTCAAAAGAACCATTGGGAAGCCCTAAAAATACTATTAGTAGCACACATATCATGGTCTAGTTATGGATAAATCCAATAAAATTTGTACAAGACTTGGTAATGAAAATGTCAAAATACTGGTGAGAGAAATTAATAAAAGATATAAGTATATGGAGAGAGAAACCATGTTTGTGAACTGGGAAACTATATTATTAGGGTATCAGTTCTCCCCAAATTGATCTGTAGTTTCAGTGTAACCTCAGTAATCTCTGCAGGCTTTAAAATTTACTATTTGTTTGCAGTATTAGTTTGCCCTTTGATCTGTTAAAAAAAAGAAAACCAGCAGAACAAAGACTGTCACTCAGCATCCAGTTATACAAAGGGTTAAATGGAAACTTCCAGCAGAGCCATCAAGGGAACTGAGGATGGTAAAAACAGGACAAGGTATTCTGTGTTTTGGATAAATGACCCCCTAATGGCAACCCACTCCAGTATTCTTGCCTGGAGAATCCCAGGGATGGTGGGGCCTGGTAGCCTGCCGTCTGTGGGGTCGCACAGAATCGGACACGACTGAAGCGACTTAGCAGCAGCAGCAGCAAAGAGTTATGCATATTTCAAGAAGAATTTCAATGATTCCAGATTCTTTCATCTTCCCATAAGGAGAAGAGCACTAAAATGGAAATAACTTGAGATATCTATTTTTTGTATTGGCAGTAATCTCTTATCAAGGTGTATGATTGACTACATGTATTTTCAAGCCAAAAAAAAAAAAAAATTCATATATATTCTGGCTTCTCCCCTACCACCCTTACCTCTGTGGATCAGTTCTTCAGAGCTACTGAATGGCTCCCTCCTGGTCTATAGTCCTCAGTAAGACCCTGAATAAAATTTAAACTCACAACTCTCATGTGCTGTGTGCTGTGCTTAGTTGCTCAGTCATGTCTGACTTTGTGCGACCCCATGGACTGTAGCCTGCCAGGCTTCTCTGTCCATGGGGATTCTCCAGGCAGGAAAACTGGAGTGTTTGCCATGCCCTTCTCCACGGGATCTTCCCAACCCAGGGATCGAAGCCAGGTCTCCCACATTGCAGGCAGATTCTTTACCATTTGAGCTACCAGGGAAGGTTGGAACATCTTTCTCATGTGGTACATTTTTCTTTAAGTTGACAGATCTCATCTCTGGCGGGTCCAGTGATTTCCAGTTTGTTCAGCTTCTTGTAAGGATGGGAGTGCTAACTTTTAAGCTCATTTCATGTAAGAAACTGCCCCTGTGTTTTATAATTTATTTGCTAACGAAGATTCCATTTTATACTCTAATTATTTACTATTACTTTTAGAAGTGAAAACACTTATCTTGCAGAAGATAAATGTGCTAAATAAATGTGCATAAAAATAAGAATGGGAATTAAAATTTAATTATACAAATTCATTAGTAAGGGGTATTTAGATAAATCATGCATTAGTGATACCATGCCGCTGTGAAAGATAGACAGATTTATGTGTTGACAAAGTGATAAGAGAAGATCACAAGTTTCATAGTTAAGTAAAAAGAAATGAAGATTTGACAGTATAATTTGCCCCCATTTATGTATCGTATAGGGCCATGTGTCCATTTATCTTTGTAGTAGAAATAATTTTGTCTGAAATAATAAATAAGAAAAGAGTAAAATGAGTTGCTTTTGAGAACTGAGGATCTAAGGATTTAAGGTTGGATGGAGACTTTTCACAGTGTATCCTTTTGTGTCATTTGATTTTAACATATTTCTTTTAAAATACAGTTAATAAAACATTACAAAATGAACTTGCTTAAAGTTCCTTTGAATTTTTTGTATAGTGTGTCCATTTGGTTAATGAAACTGGCCGCACTTGTCCTTTCTGGTCTTAAGAAATAAAATAATGGAAAAAATTTTTTTTTTCTAGAAAAGAGAAAGCATCTGTAAAGTGATCAGAGAGAACAAAACCAATGTTTACAAATAAAAAGAGCTGAGCACAGGTAGTAAGACATTCAAACATAGATATTGAGACATTTTAAAGCTTTATGTCCCCATTTTACTAGCTATCAGAGAGAAATATTTGCCAGCAACAAAGCAGTATTGATTATAGCAGCTGAAGATAAAAGCTAGCTTGTAGGGAGTAGGTGTTAAATGACAAACATAATTAATTAGGAAACTTTGTCTTCCAGTGAGGTATTTGTTTATTAGCCTGTAGCTCATTGTAGTTACTAGTTCTCATGGCCAGACTGCAATAGTAATTTAATCCTTACATTTTTCAAAATGCTTCTGAATTTTATTCTTTACTGACATCTTTGGTGATCAGAGGTAATAGGTAGTATTCTCATTTTCAAAATGCATTTGTAGTAACAGTATCATATTCCATGATATTCCTAAAAGAAGCTTTAGAAATACCTTTCATACCTTAACCTGCAACTTTGCAGCTAACTGAATCCAAATTTCTCATACATAATCTCTCCAAAATATAAAATTCAACAAGAAGTATAATAAAACCATACATGACTCATGATTTCAGGATTTCACTAGTAAGGGACAGAGAATATCATGAACTTCAAGTAACCTCTGAGAAAAATAAACTGAATTACAATAGAGCTGCTCGAGAAAGTGGGTAATGGAGGTCTTAAGAGATTTCATCAAAATTTTGATGGAATTGGAAGAGGAGAAAGAGGGATTTAGATGAAACAAGACAAAATCACCCCAGAAAGAGAAAAGAATCAACAATGAATGATAAAATATATGTGGTAGGGAAAAAAAAAAAGGTTCCTAAACATGTCCATGTGCTAATCACCAGGAATCTGAATATTCTACATTACTTGAAGAAGAAGACTTGGCAGATGTGATAAGAGTCAGACATTTGAGATGGAGATGTTCTGGATTCTCTGAATAGTAATCACATGAGTCCTTAAAAGTTGCTGAAGTTTGCTATTAACAATAGCCAAGACATGGAAATGACAGAGAAGTGGATGAAAAAGATGTGGTACAGATATACAATGGACTATTACTCAGCCATAAAAAAGAATAAAATGATGCCTTTTGCAGCAACATGAATGGATGTAGGACTGTCGTACTGAGTGGAGTAAGTCAGATAAAGAATGACAAATATCATTGATATTGCTTATATTAACTTAAATGCAGAGTACATCGTGAGAAATGCTGGGTTGGAGGAAGCACAAGCTGGATTCAAGATTGTTGGGAGAAATATCAATAACCTCAGATATGCAGATGACACCACTCTTATGGCAGAAAATGAAGAACTAAAGAGCCTCTTGATGAAAGTGAAAGAGGAGAGTGAAAAAGTTGGCATAAAGCTCAACATTCAGAAAACTAAGATCATGGCATCTGGTCCCATCACTTCATAGCAAATAGATGGGGAAACAGTGAAAACAGTGGCTGATTTATTTTTCTGGGCTCCAAAATCACTGTGGATGGTGATTGCAGCCATGAAATTAAAAGACGCTTGCTCCTTGGAAGGAAAGTTATGACCAACCTAGACAGCATATTAAAAAGGAGAGACATTACTTTGCCAACAAAAGTCCATCTAGTCAAGGCTATGGTTTTTCCAGTGGTCATGTATGGATGTGAGAGTTGGACTATAAAGAAACCTGAGCACCGAAGAATTGATGCTTTTGAACTGTGGTGTTGGAGAGGACTCTTGAGAGTCCCCTGGACTTCAAGGAGATCCAACCAGTCCATTCTAAAGGAGATTAGTCCTGGGTGTTCATTGGAGGGACTGATGTTGAAGTTGAAACTCCAATATTTTGGTCACCTTATGTGGAGATCTGACTCATTTGAAAAGACCCTCATGCTGGGAAAGATTGAGGGCAGGAGGAGAAGGGGATGACAGAGGATGAGATCGTTGGATGGCACTACTGACACAATGGACATGGGTTTGGGTGGACTCCGGGAGTTGGTGATGGACAGGGAGGCCTGGGTTGCTGCAGTTCATGGGATCTCAAAGAGTTGGACATGACTGAGCAACTGAACTGAACTGAACTGAATATATGGAATATAAGAAATAATTGATACAAGTGAACTTATTTATAGAGTGGAAATAGAATCACAGATGTAGAAAACAAACGTATTACCTGTGGGGGAAAGGCAAGTTTAGTTTAGTTCAGTCTCTCAGTCGTGTCCAACTCTTTGCAACCCCATAGACTGCAACACGCCAGGCTTCCCTATCCAACACCAACTTCTGGAAATTACTCAAATCATATCCATTGAGTCAGAGGTGCCATCCAACAATCTCATCATCTGTTGTCTCCTTCTTCCCCTGCCTTCAATCTTTCCCAGCATCATGGTCTTTTCAGTAAGACAGTTCTTTGTATCAGGTGGCCAAAGTATTGGAGTTTCAGCTTCAGCATCAGTCCTTTCAATGAATATTCAGGACTTCTTCTTCAACACCACAGTTCAAAAGCATCAATTCTTCGGTGCTCAGCTTTCTCCACAGTCCAACTCTCACATCCATACACGACCACTGGAAAAACCATAGCCTTGACTAGACAGACCTTTGTTGGCAAAGTAATGTCTCTGCTGTTTAATATGCTGTCTAGGTTGGTCATAACTTTCCTTCCAAGGAGCAAGTGTCTTTTAATTTCATAGTTGCAGTGACCATCTGCAGTGATTTTGGAACCCAAAAAATAAAGTCTGCCAGTGTTTCCACCATTTTCCCATCTATTTGCCATGAAGTGATAGCAAATCATCAAAAATAGTGATGGGACCAGATGCCATGATCTTAGTTTTCTGAATGTTGAGTTTTAAGCCAAATTTTTCATTCTCCTCTTTCATTTTCAGCAAGAGGCTCTTTAGTTCTTCTTCACTTTCTGCCATAAGGATGGTGTCATCTGCATATCTGAGGTTATTGATACTCCTCTGGGAAATCTTGATTCCAGTTTGTGCTTCATCCAGCCTGGCATTTCACATGATGTACACTGTATATTAGTTAAGTAAGCAGGGTGACAATATACAGCCTTGATGTATTCCTTTCCTGATTTGGAGCCAGTCTGTTGTTCCATGTCCTTTTCTAACTGTTGCTTCTTGACCTGCATACAAATTTCTCAGGAGGCAGGTAAGGTGGTCTGGTAGTCCCATCTCTTTGATCCACAGTTAAAGGATTTGGCATAGTCAATGAAGCATAAACAGATGTTTTTCCAGAACTCCTTGCTTTTTTGATGATCCAACGGATGTTGGCAATTTGATCTCTGGTTCCTCTGCCTTTTCTAAAACCAGCTTGAACATCTGGAAGTTCATGGTTCATGTATCGTTGAAGCCTTGCTTGGAGAATTTTGAACACTACTTTGCTAGAGTGTGAGATGAGTGCAATTGTGCAGTAGTTTAAATATTCCGTAGCATCATGAACATTGACATTTTAGGAATCATAGAACTAAAATGGACTGGAATGGGTGAATTTAACTCAGATGACCATTATGTATACTATTGTGGGCAAGAATCCCTTAGAAGAAATGAAATAGCCATCATAGTCAAAGAAAGAGTCTGAAATGCAGTACTTGGATGCAGTCTCAAAAACGACAGAATGATCTCTGTTCATTTCCAAGGCAAACCATTCAATATTAGAGTAATCCAAGTCTATGCCCCAACCAGTAATGCTAAAGAAGCTGAAGTCGAACGGTTCTATGAAGACCTACAAGACCTTTTAGGACTAACACCCATAAAGATATCCTTATCATTATAGGCACCTGGAATGCAAAAGTAGAAAGTCAAGAAACACCTGGAGTAACAGGCAAATTTGGCCTTGGAGTACAGAATGAAGTAGGGCAAAGGCTAATAGAGTTTTGCCAAGAGAACGCACTGGTCATAGCAAACATCCTCTTCCAACAACGCAAGAGAAGACTCTACACATGGACATCACCAGATGGCCATCACTAAAATCAGATTGATTATATTCTTTGCGCCAAAGATAGAGAAGCTCTATACAGTCAGCAAAAAGAAGACCAGGAGCTGACTGTGGCTCATACCATGAACTTCTAATTGCCACATTCAGACTTACATTGAAGAAAGTAGAGAAAACCACTAGACCATTCAGGTATGACCTAAATCAAATTCCTTATGATTATACAGTGGAAGTGAGAAATAGATTTAAGGGATTAGATCTAGTAGACAGAGTGCCTGATGAACTATGGAGGGAGCTCTGGGACATTTTACAGGAGACAGGGAGCAAGACCATCCCCAAGAGAAAGAAATGCAAGAAGGCAAAATGGCTGTCTGAGGAGGACTTACAAATAGCTGTGAAAAGAAGAGAAGCAAAAAGCAAAGGAGAAAAGGAAAGATATACCCATTTGAATGCAGAGTTCCAAAGAATAGCAAGGAGAGAGGGGAAAACCTTCCTCGGTGGTCAGTGCAAAGAAATAGAGGAAAACAATAGAATGGGAAAGACTAGAGATCTCTTCAAGAAAATTAGAGATACCAAGGAAACACTTCATGCAAAGATGGGCTCCATAAAGGACAGAAATGGTATGGACCTAACAGAAACAGAAGATATTAAGAGGTGGCAAGAATACACAGAAGAACTGTACAAAAAAGATCTTCATGACCCAGATAATCACAATGGTGTGATCACTGACCTAGAGCCAGACATCCTGGAATGTGAAGTCAAGTGGGCCTTAGAAAGCATCACTATGAACAAAGCTAGTGGAGGTGATGGAATTCCAGTTGAGCTATTTCAAATCCTAAAAGATGGTGCTGTGAAAGTGTTGTATCCAGTATGCCAGCAAATTTGGAAAACTCAGCAGTGGCCACAGGACTGGAAAAGGTCAGTTTTCATTCCAATCCCAAAGAAAGGCAATGCCAAAGAATGCTCAAACTACCGCACAATTGCACTCATCTCACATGCCAGCAAAATAATGCTCAAAATTATCTGAGCCAGGCTTCAGCAATATGTGAACTGTGAACGTCCAGATGTTCAAGCTGGATTAAGAAAAGGCAGAGGAACGAGAGATCAAATTGCCAACATCTGCTGAATCATGAAAAAAGCAGGAGAGTTCTAGAAAAACATCTATTTCTGTTTTATTGACTATGCCAAAGCCTTTGACCATGTGGATCACAATAAACTGTGGAAACTTCCGAAAGAGATGGTCATAGTAGACAACTTGAATTGCCTCCTGAGACATCTGTATGCAGGTCAGGAAGCAACAGTTAGAACTGGACATGGAACAACAGACTGGTTCCAAATGGAAAAGTAATACATCAAGGCTGTATATTGTCACCCTGCTTATTTAACTTATATGCAGAGTACATCATGAGAAACACTGGTTTGGATGAAGCACAAGCTGGAATCTAGATTGCCAGGAGAAATATCAACAACCTCAGATATGCAGATGACACCACCCTTGTGGCAGAAAGTGAAGAAGAATTAAAAAGCCTCTTGATGAAAGTGAAAGAGGAGAGTGAAAAAGTTGGCTTAAAGCTCAGTATTCAGAAAACTTAGATCATGGCATCTGGTCCCATCAGTTGATGGCAAATAGATGGAGAAATAGTGGAAACAGTGACAGACTTTATTTTTCTGGGCTCCAAAATTACTGAAGATGGTAACTTCAGCCATAAAATTAAAAGACGCTTATTTCTTAAAAGAAAAGTTATGACCAAGCTAGATAGCATATTAAAAAGCAGAGACATTACTTTGCCAGCAAAGGTCCATCTAGTTAAGGCTATGGTTGTTCTAGTAGTCATGTATGGATTTGAGATCTGGACTATAAATAAAGCTGAGTGCCAAAGAATTTATGCTTTTGAACTGTGGTGTTGGAAAAAACTCTCGAGAATCCCCTGGACTGAAAGGAGATCTAACTGGTCCATCCTAAAGACATCAGTCCTGAATATTCATTGGAAGGACTGATGTTGAAGCTGAAACTCCAATACTTTGGCCACCTGATGCGAAGAGCTGACTCATTTGAAAAGACCCTGAAGCTGGGAAAGATTGAAGGCAGGAGGAGAAGGGGACAACAGAGGTTGAGATGGTTGGATGGCATCATCGACTCAATGGACATGAGTTTGGGTAAACTCCAGGAGTTGGTGATGGACAGGGAGGCTTGGTGTGCTGTAGTCCAGTGGTCACAAAGAGTTGGACACGATTGAGCAACTGAACTGAACTGAGGGAAAACCACTAGACCATTCAAGTATGAATTAAATCAAATCCCTCATGATTATACAGTGGAAGTGACAAATAGATTCAAGGGATTAGTTCTGATAGACAGAATGCCTAAAGAACTATGGATGGATGTTCGTGACATTTTACAGAAGCCCATGATCAAGACCATCCTCAACAAAAAGAAGTACGAAAAGGCAAAATGGTTGTCCTAGGAGCCTTCCTTATAGCTGAGAAAAGAAAAGGCAAAGGAGAAAAGGAAAGATATACCTTTTTGAATGCAGAGTTCCAAAGAATAGCAAGGAGAGATAAGAAAGCCTTTCTCAGTGATCAATTCAAAGAGATAGAGGGGGAAAGGCAAGAGCAGGATCAATTGGGTGACTGGGATTAACTGGGATTGACATATACATACTGCTATATATCAAAGGAGATCAGTCCTGGGTGTTCTTTGGAAGGAATGATGCTAAAGCTGAAACTCCAGTTCTTTGGCCACCTCATGTGAAGAGTTGACTCAATGGAAAAGACTCTCATGCTGGGAGGGATTGGAGGCAGGAAGAGAAGGGGACGACAGAGGATGAGATGGCTGGATGGCATCACCGACTCGATGGATGTGAGTTTGAGTGAACTCCAGGAGTTGGTGATGGACAGGGAGGCCTGGCATGCTGCGATTCATGGGGTCGCAAAGAGTCGGACACGACTGAGCAACTGAACTGACTGATATTTAAAAGAGTTAATAACAACCTGCTCTATGGCACAGGGAATTTTACTCAATATTCTGTAATGAACTATATGGGAAAAGAATCTAAAACAGAGTGCATATTTGTATGTGTATAACTGATTCACTTTACTATACACTTGACACTAATACCACATTGTAAATCAACTGTACTCCAGTAAAAATTATTTTTTTAAAAAACTGGTTACAGTTATCAAGAGAGGGAGATGTGAGTGCAGAAGAAGGAAGAGAGATGTGATGTTGCTGGCCTTTACAATGGAGGAAGATGGCCACACATGATCCAAGGAACTCAGGAGACCTCCAGAGGCTGAGAAAGGCAGGGCCATGGATTCTCCCATGAATCGCTAGGAAGAGCACAGCCCTCCTTATGCCTTGATTTCAGTGCAGTGAAAGCCAGTTTTTGGGCTTCTGACCTCCAGAAGTGTAAGATAAGAACTTAACCAAGGATTTTGGTGAGGGTGTGGGAAACTAGGCAGTTCTGTACGTTGTTGATGGGACTGCAAATTGGTCTAATCCTTAGGGAAGGGATTACAGCAATATTTAAGAAAATCACAGATTCATTTTACATTTTGACCGAGAAATACTATTCCTAGGAGTTTATCCTAAAGCTGTATCTCCAATGATGTAAAAGTATAGTTGTGCAAGGATATTTGTTGCAGTGTTTCTTGTTTGTAATTTCATATATTGGGGCATCTTGAGTGGCCATACATAGACCTATTAGTTTGGTAAGATTTAGTGCAGATGCTATAAAAGAATGATGAAGATCACTTGAGAGATCGAGATTGACATATACACACCACTATATGAGGGAATGATGCTGAAGCTGAAACTCCAGTACTTTGGCCACCTCATGCGAAGAGCTGACTCATTGGAAAAGACTCTGATGCTGGGAGGGATTTGGGGCAGGAGGAGAAGGGGACGACAGAGGATGAGATGGCTGGATAGCATCACTGACTCGATGGACATGAGTCTGAGTGAACTCTGGGAGTTTGTGATGGACAGGGAGGCCTGGCGTGCTGTGATTCATGGGGTCCCAAAGAGTCAGACACAATTGAGCGACTGAACTGAACTGATATATAAAATAGATAACTAATAAGAACCTACTTTATAATACAGGGAACTCTACTCAATAGTCTGCAGTGACCTAAATGGGAAGGAAATCTAAAAAAGAGGGGATATATATATATATATAGCTGATTCACTCTGCCTTGTGACAGAAACTAACACAACATTGTGAAGCAACAACACTCTAATAAAGGTTTAAAAAGAAAAGAATGGTGAAGATGGTTATTATCAGATATAAAGTTATTACCAGGAAACTGAGTGCAGAGAAATATCTATAGTACATAAACTTTTGGTTAAGAGAAAAGGAAAAGATAAACTTATAGACTTATCTGTTTATTTTACAAAAAACGTTGTGGAGGACGGTTGACTAGAAAATGACTGGCATCTTATAGGAGAGAATGGGAATGAGGTGGACAGGGTAAGGATGACCCTTTTCTAAGTGTACTTATTAGATAACTTTGACTTCTTGAAGCTGGGATAATGTTGCACATACTCAAAGTAACCGTAAAATTAAAAATAAAACAGAGCCAAAAAAATGGCGTGTAAGTATTTCAGAAGAATAACATTGTTACATTGAATGGAGAGGAAATATAACCTGAGTAGCTTTTTTTTTTTTTTTTCTTTAAATCGGGAGATAGTTGTTTTACAATGTTGTGTTAGTTTCTGCTGTGCAACAGAGAGAATCAGCCATATGTATACATATATCCCCTCGCTCTTGGATCTCCCTCCCACCTTCCCTCCATCCCACACCTGTAGGTCACCACAGAGCACCGAGCTGAGCTCGCTGAACTATACTGCAGGTTCCGATTAGCTATTTTATACATGGTAGTGTATTGATGTCAAACATAATCACCTACCTCATCCCACCTTCCCCTTTCCTCCACCCTCTTCTGTGTCCCCTGTCCATCGTCTACGTCTGCATCTCTATTCCTGCCCTGGAACTAGATTCACTTGTACCATTGTTTTTCCTTCTAGATTTCTCATACGTGTGTTAATATACGATGTTTGTTTTAAGCTCAGTGTTTTGACTCTGTGCCCTCAGACCAAAGTTTGTTTGTTTGTTTGTTTTTTAAGTTACAAATAGATATTGAGATACAGCCAGTAACTTTGTTTGAAGTGCTAGGGGTTAACTATTGTACACTACTTGCTATGTATTTTACAACTGGGCCAGCAAGTAAATATATTGAATATAATGTGAGCTACATTTCTCGCTATCAGAGAAGGGAGTTGAAGATACAGAAAGTGGGGAGACTAAAATAAACTGTCTGGGGTGGTCACTGAAAGTTTTACAATGAATTCATTTACATATATATATCTGTGTATTCACAAATATTTGTTATGCATATATGCATGCTTGTGTATATTATTTGAATAGCTTATATATTTCTATCCATCAAACTTTGGTTATTAATTTAGTTGGAATAAAGCAGCAAAAGATATTTGTATATATGACATGTAAATTACGTCTTTTATCCTAATTAAATTTTCTTTTAAGCCAATATTCCTATTCACTTGTATTGGCTGATTCATGAACTCATGTGTGTGTGCTCTGTTGTGTCTGACTCTTTGCAACTTCATGGACTGTAGCCTTCCAGGCTCCTCTGTCCATGGAATTTTCCAAGCAAGGATACTGAAGTGAGTTGCCTTTTCCTACTCCAGGGGATCTTCCCAATCCAAGGACTGAACTCATGTCTCTTGAATCTCCTGTATTGACAGGTGGATTCTTTACCACTGCACCTCATGGGAAGCCCAAGGTCTTAGTTGCAGCATGTGGGATCAAGTTCTCTGACCAGGGATCGAACCTGGGCCCCTTGCATTGTGAGCACAGAATCTTAGCCACTGGACCACCATAGGAGTTCCTATTCCCCGATTAGGGTGATGTAATCTGAAGTGTGCTCAGAGAAAGGAAGAAATAATTCTGGATTTAGAAAATTAACCATGATGATCTGAGTGAGTACTGTAATTGAGAATTGCTTTCACATATTTGTGATAATTAATATCACAGGTAATCAATTAATCTTAGCTATAGCTGCTTAAAGTTTATGATTTAAAAATGCCCAACAGCATTTGTAAAAATCCAGTTCTTCTTGATTTGTTAGGGAAATTAATTATATCTGGCCAAATATGATTATGCCAAGTTGTATGACTAAAAACTAAAAAACCATCAAGAAAGATACTATTTGCAAGAAGATTGCATTTGCGATAAGCATTTGTGAGAACACATTGTGTTAGGAAGATAAAATTTGATAGCAACTTTATGGATTCTTCCACAAAGCAGTAAAATAGTAAAGAGCTTTTTGTCTGGAAGCAGAAGTCTACCTGGGGCCTCTGTGCGACTTTTATTACGCCATTTAATCTTCCTGTACCTTGAATTCTTCAAGATGGAAATACCTGTCTTGGGTGTTCAGTGAGGATTTAAATATGGTGGTGGCATGTGAAAATGCCTAAGAAAGATAAGATATTACACAAATACTAATTGCTGTAGATATGTGTGTCTGCTCCATTTTAAACGAGAGTTTGGCAGCTTAAATCCCCACAACTCTCTCAGACATTTCACTGCTTGCGTTGTTGACTCATAATAAACAGAACTGCCTCTCACTGTTGGGGCTGCTGATTCATTTCCTGAACATGAGAGGAAATAAAAAGATAAGGTTCTACTTTTATTGATTGCTGGATGTCTCAGAGTTTTTAAAAAATGAAAATTTTGAAAAGATTAAGACAGGTTTGAAAGCCTGGTAAATTTTATGCAGTCAGCTTAAATAATGAGGCGTTAAATCTCAATAATGTGAGATGTAAAAACTCAACAAAGGAGAAACAAAATATTTTTATCATCTAATGAAGGTGGTAGGACCTTCGGGGCATCCCGAACACAGTTGCAATTTTATTTCAAACTTGATTTAGAAATACAAACTACTACTTGCCTGATACTGTAACGAAGTATTTGGAAATAATTGAATGCTGGATCATCCTTCTAGGGGTCAATTAATATGTCAATAGTATTGAAGATGTGATAATGAAAATTGTAATGAGATGATATTGTAGAACAGGTCTCTGAAGTGTTCTCATCCCATTTAATTGTACCTTTATACCCATTGAGCAGAAATTCCTCATTTCCCCCTTCCCCCATCCCCTGGTGACCACTGTTCTATTTTTTTTGTAATTAAATTTTATTGGAGTATAGTTGCTTTACAATGTTGTGCTAGTTTCTGCTGTACAGCAAAGTGAATCTACCATACATATACATATATCCTCTCTTTTTGAGGTTTCCTTCCCATTTAGGTCATCACAGAACATTGAGTAGAGTTCCTTGTGCTATACAATAGGTTTTCATCTGTTATCTATTTTATACATAATATTAATGGTGTCAATCCCAATCTTCTAATTCATCCCACCACCCCTTTTCCCCTTGGTTTCCAGATATTTGTCTCCATTTCTGTTTTGCAAATAAGATCATCTACAACATTTTTCTAGAGAACTATTATTTCACTGTCTACTTCTGTATTTTTGACTATTTTTGATACCCCATATAAGAGTCATGCAGTGATTTCACTTAGCATTATATTTTTCAGATCTATCCATACTGTCACAAATGGCAAAATTTCTTTCTCTCTCTTATTTCTTTGTGAGGCTGAATAATATTCTATTTTCTGAATGTACCACAGCTTCTTTATCATTTGTCTGTTAGTGGACATTTAGGTTGCTTTCATGTCTTGGCTATTGTGAATAATGCTGCAATAAACATGAGAGTACAGATAACTCTTGGAGAGCTTGATTTCAATTCTCTTGCATGTATACCCAGAAGTGAGATTGCTGGATCATATGGTAGTTCTGTTTTTCAAGTTTTTGAGGCATCTCCATACTGTTTTACATACATAGTGCCTATAGTTAGCAGTAAGGTATTGCATTCTTAAAGACTCATTAAGCAGGTATATATCAGGTTCTGTTCTTATAAAAATAAAATAAAACAAAGCAAAAATCCCCATAAGGACACAGAGAAACATTTGGAGGTGGTGTGTGTGTTTATTACCTGGATTGTGGTGATGTTAATATGACTGTAGACATGTCCAAACTCTGAATTATATAATATTTTATGTGGAATAATAATATATATTATTAATATATTATATATAATTAAATTTATAAATAAATAAATATATAAATTAAATTAAATATATATTAATTAATATATATAATATATAATGTGGAATTTTTGTATACTAGTTACTTCCTAAAAAAGCTGAAAAATGTGTCATGGGAGTCAACTCAAATTTTTATATTTTCAATATTGAGATTTTCCTAGGAATTTCACAAGCATGGATGTGTGTATTTGTGGGTCCCCTGAGTCCTGATAGGTCATCTTTTCAGGTCCAAAGTGCCCCAGTAATGAGGAGGTCTCACTAACTTCACATTCTATTATGCTAAGCCTTTGGAACAGGACTATTTTCTTTTTATTTACTTAGGTCAAAAAGGAGGACCTTTTGGGTTTTAGGAGATGCTTCCTATATGGTTTTGCATATATCAGTGTGTTCAATCCAGTGATAATGCTTTCTTTCTTTTTTGCTTTACAACTGTGGTGCCACTGCTGATTTTTCCTTTGATTAAAAAAGAACACTACTTACAAAATAATAAAAACTATATCTAAGAAGAGGAGTTGAAACACACAACTGCTGTCTCAGAAGAGTGAACCTTGTTAAACTGAAGATCCTTTGTGTTGAGAAGCATGATGGTTTTTATCCAAGAAAATATAGGGGCAGAGCTACCTTTGGAATTGGAGGTAGGAAAGTCCCATTGAGATGTATTTGGGGTTGGGGAAGAGTGGAAAAGGAGAGAGAAATGAGGAACCATGATATGGGTGCAACATGGGGTGATGATATAAATTTGAGGGATGATTTGTTACACAGCAGAAACTAACTGATAAAGCATCATTAAGAATGAATTACTCCTTCATTTGAATTTTATTTAAATTCATTCCTTGAGAATGAGAATTAAGCATATAAATCTTGTACTCTTCCAGCTCTTTCCTTAGATCCTACTTTTGGGACCTCAGCTTTCTCATCTATATAATACAGATAATAGTACTACATTGTTTGGTTTTTTCAAGTATTCAGTTTATTATTACACAGGAAGCTATTGTACCTGACATATGTAAGTGTATAATAAATGTTAAGTGTAATGATTATAGGGCTTCCCAGGTGGCCCCAGTATTATAATCATAATGCCTGAGTGCATGCATGCTAAGTCGCTTCAGTCATGTCCACTCTTTGTGACCCTATGGGCTGAAGCCTGCCAGGCTCCTCTGTCCATGGGATTCTCCAGGTAAGAATACTGGAGCGGGTTGCCATGCTCTTCTCCAGAGGATCTTCTTCCTGACCCAACGAGTCTCTTGCATCTCCTGAATTGGCAGGCAGGTTCTTTACCACTAGTGCCACCTGGGAGTTACCCAGTTTCAAAGCATGCAATTTTTTAATGTCTAAAATAGATTATTTTGCTATGTTAAACTGCACCTACAGGTATAATGTAAATTCTTACATATGGTAACAGAGTGTGATTCTGTTGATGATGTTCTAACATTTTTCACTTTTCAGCAACTGTTCCCTTTGTGAAAGACATCTAACATTTTCCAGCCAACTTTTTACTCTGGGAGCTATTGCAATGAGTCATAGCTTAGTTCATTAAGTGTTTGTGCTTCAGGAATGCCACTGAGACTGAGTGGCAGGTTTTAAGGGATGTAAACCATTGTGTGGAAGAGAAAATAAGAGGACATGGAGGCTATGGAAATTTATCTCCCTGCAAATCTTCCCTTTTGGTTTTCTCCTGGGGAGAATGTCCTTAGTTCACTCCTAGCACTGAACACCATCCAGGAGGATTTGTTACATAATCTCCTCCAGAAGGCAATGGCACCCAACTCCAGTACTCTTGCCTGGAAAATCCCATGGATGGAGGAGCCTGGTAGGCTGCTGTCTACGGGGTCGCACAGAATCGGACACAACTGAAGCGACTTAGCAGCAGCAGCAGCAGTAGCAGCTCCTCCAGCTTGCTGCTTCTTCTCTCAGACTTTAATCATTTCAGAGCCCTATGAAGCACCAGGGACTTGATGACTATTTTATTTCAGATTAAAAATTATATATATATATGTGTGTGTGTGTGTGTGTGTGTGTGTGTGTGTGTGTATAGCCCCATTTGCAGCAACATGAATGGACCTAGATGTTGTCATGCTGAGTGAAGTGAGTTAGACAGAGAAAGAGAAATATAATATATCCCTTATATGCAGAATCTAAAAAAATAATGATACAAATGAACTTATTTCCAAAAGAGAAACAGACTCACAGATTTAGAGAATGAATTTATAGTTACTAGGAGAGAAAGGTGGAGGGAGGGATAGGCTGGAAGTTTGGGATGGACATGCACATACTGCTATATTTAAAATGGATAATCAACAAAGACCTACTGTATAGCACAGGGAACTCTATTATGCTCAGTATTATGTAACAACCTACATGGGAAAAGAATTTGAAAAAGAATGGATACATGTGTATGTAAAACTTAATCACTTTGATATATACCTAAAACTAAATAGCATTGTTAATTAACTATACTCCAATGTAATATAAAAACTTACAATGTGTGTGTGTGTGTGTGTGTCTAGTACCCATCCCTAAACCTTAGGAACTATGACTATAGATAGGGAAGGACTGATTTGATTTCAGGTGAGAATGTGTGACTAGCAATAGTTAGTGGGATGGGTTTTAACCTGGCTGAGCCAAAACCTACCTCTGTGACTTTAGGTCCAGGTAGATCTCAGAGATTTTGCAGGTTTGGTTCCAGACCATTGCAATAAAATGAATACTGCAATAAAGCAAGTCTTACAGATTTTTCGGCTTCCACTGGGAAGCCAAAAAATACATTTACACTATACTGTAATCTATTCAGTGTGCAATAGCATTATGTCTAAACAAAACAAAACAAAACAAAAAAAACAATGTATGGACCTAAATTAAAAATACTGAAATTACTGAAAAGTGCTAGTCATCATCTGAGCCTTCAGTGAGTCATAATATTTTTGTCATAGAAATATCAATGATCAATGATCACAGACCACCATAACAAGCACAATGATAATAAAAAGTTTGAAATACTGAGATAAATAACAAAATCTGACACAGAGACATGAAATGGGTAAACATTGTTGGAAAAATTGTGCCAATAGACTTGCTTGACAAAGGGTTGCCATAACCTTCAATTTGTTAAAAGAAATGCAATATTTGTGAAGTGTAATAAAAGCAGAGCACAATTATTGTGCCTGTAAATTATTGGGCCTGTGTGAGGTATGCCTGAAATCTTATAGAGTATCCTCAACCAGCAGCTTTTGCTAGAGTACAGTCTCTAGTAAGCTATTTATATTTTATTAAAAGTCTAGAAGAGAGAAATATTTTTAAAAAAATTGTGATATAGTGTCTATTCACTTCTAAGATATAAGTTTTATTGTTGGCTTAAGTGAGACAATTGGGAGACTACATTTTGGAAAACTTGCCTAATCACCTTTATGTACTTGTATTTTGATGTTTTATCCTCAGAATTTAAGATGTCAAAGCTGAGCTCAAGCCAGGCTCTATCAATTATTGGCTGGATGATGTTGTGAGAGCTTCTTATCCATGTTGTCTACATTTCTTAATTTGCAAAAGGTGATAATAAATACTACTTCATAGAGTTTTTGTGAGAATTTAATGACATAAGGAACATATAAATCCCTATAGCTTTAAAATAATTTGTAGCTTAAAAGAAAAGCCATATGAAATTCATTTTGGTGTATTTGTTGTAAAATCTGCTGTAAAATTTGTTGTTAACGTCATTGCCAGTTTTTAATGTCTCCTATAAAGAGTTTCATTTAGGCTTTACTACCAGGTTAGAAAGAGCTCTGCCTTTTTGAGAAAGCATTTTTCCCCCACACCTACCACTACTCTGTGGTAGTAAGAATGAGATAATTTCTCATAGTTACTTTTTGTCCTGGCTGCAGAGAAAATCAGGGTGATATTTGTACCTCCCAGAATGTATATCAGCTTGTCTGGTTGATTATCTCCTTCCTTCTATTTTTTGTGGCTGTGATTTAAAAATTCCTATTTGCCTACCAACATGGTTTAAAAGTCTTGCTTGAAGCCATCTTGAATTCTTTTTGACAGAGGAGTGATCTGAATTAAGTAAAAATGTCCCTTAGAATCCCAAGGTCTGTTTTCTCATCTGGCAAAATGCTTTTATTGGAAGGCTGACAAAATCAGGTAATGTAGTTGAGTGCATTTTCAAAAACTCAACACTATATAAGTCAGCCCTGTCCAGCCATAACAGAGTAGCAGCCACCGACATGACGTCAGTGCCTCTTAAATGCTCTTCAGCAGGACCCTTATTCCTGAGCTCAGAATTCATTCCATAGTGTGTCTTGAAACTGAACTAGCACTTGGAATGATGCATACCCACATCATGGCTCACTGACCCTGGATAAAAGGGAAGATCACTGGGATTTGGAATCCTGATAATAACAGTGAATCTAGTGGTGAGAGCCTAAAGAAATGTAAGAAAGGTGATAGGGGAAGAAGCTGTCTGAGATGACAGTGATGGCTTTAGTCCATTTCCTTCCCACAGGGCAGGTCATGTCTCAGGGAAGCCCATATGTAGGGTTGGTCTTTTCCAGTACCTATGCTCCTGGCAGCCTCATGTGTAGAGAGATTCAAGGGAGAGTTTTCCATCAGAAAAATCTAGGATCAGGACTTCCCTGGTGTTCCAGTGGCTAAGACTCGGTTCTCCCAAGGTTCTGGGTTCCATCCCTGGTCAAGGAACTAGATCCCACATACCATGGGACTAAAAATCCTTCATGCTGCAACTAAAACCTGGCAAATAGACAAATACATCAAATAGATATTTTAAAAAATCTTAAGATCTTGACTCAGGAGCTAAATAACAACCAACTAGGAGCAACTGTAGCCTTTAAGGTTTCTTTTTTATATATCATGTTTATTTTGCTTACATATCTTATTAACTTTAAAAATAATGCATAATTACTGCAGTTTTAAGGGGGGGCAGAAACTGTAAAGAGTCTGCTACTGCTAAGTCACTTCAGTCGTGTCTAACTCTGTGTGACCCCATAGACGGCAGCCCACCAGGCTCCCCCGTCCCTGGGATTCTCCAGGCAAGAATACTGGAGTGGGTTGCCATTTCCTTCTCCAATGCATGAAAGTGAAAGTGAAAGGGAAGTCGCTCAGTCGTGTCTGACTCTTTGCGACCCCATGGACTGCAGCCTACCAGGCTCCTCTGTCCATGGGATTTTCCAGGCAAGAGTACTGGAGTGGGGTGCCATTGCTTTCTCCATAAAGTCTACCACAATTTAAATTCTATCATGCAGAAAGATGTGGAAAAAATGGAAACAGTGGCAGATTTTGTTTGCTTGGGCTCCAAAATCGGTGACTGAGGTCAGGAAATTGGAAGAAAAGCTATAGCAAACCTAGACAGCATGTTAAAAATCAAAAACACCACTTTGCTGACAAAAGTCTGTATAGTCAAAGCAATGGTTTTACCAGTAGTCATATATGGATGTGAGAGTTGGATCATAAAGAAGGCTGAGCACCAAAGAATTGATGCTTGCAAATTGTGGTGCTAGAGAAGACTCTTGAGAGCCCCTTGGACAGCTGGAAGATCCATCCAGTCAATTCTAAAGGAAATCAACCTTGAATATTCATTCATGGGAAGGACTGATGCTGAAGCTGAAATTTCAACACTTTGGCACCTGATGTGAAGAGCCAACTCATTGGAAAATACCTTGATGCTGGGAAAGATTGAAGGCAGGAGAAGGGGACAACAGAGGATGAGATGGTTGGATGGGATCACCAAATCAATGGACCCAAGTTTGAGCAAACTCTGGGAGAGGGTGAAGGACAGAGAAATCTGGCATGCTGCAGTCCATGGGGTTGAAAAAGAATCAGACACAACTTAGCAACTGAACAACAACAACATGCAAAAAGAACCACAATTATCCTGCTTCTTTGTGATTTTTACCACAAACATACTTTTGTTTCATTTACTTTAAAAAAATATATGTCCTATTGTATCATCTTGAACCTCAATATTTTCTTTTGTCAATTGGCTATGGTAATATCTATCTCAGAACTTATCTAAGGATTAAACAAAATACGTGGGTAGAAACAGCCTGAAGCATAGTAAATGATGAATAAATGTTAATTAATTTTGAATTGAATCAGTGTTTGGCTTCAGATATGCATCTTTCTGCTTTAGATGCTCTAGATCTACTTTAGATCTAGATAATTAGATACTTTATTTCTGTTAAAGTCACCGTACAGGTGAACACAAACAAATGTCCACACTGGGAATCATCTTGGGGTAAGAACCACCAGCATCTGTTTTCTGGTTAGACAAATGTGATTGGAAAAAATAAAAGCAGGACCAAATTTCCTTAGGACTGAAACACTGCTGTTGCAGCAACTCAACTGAGAAAGCCAACCTTTCAAGTAAAGTGGTGTCAAAATAAAACTGAGCACAGCTCTATCCCTCCACAACAGGAATTACAAGCAGGAAATACAAGAAGGCCACTGTTTGGCAAGGAGCGTTACTATGCTTTTTGCCAGGGAAATCTTGTAAAGTTTAAAACTCTGGATGAGAATGTGTCCCCATGCATAACTCATCACGCCCCAGGGGACTGGTTTTCCAAGCTCTGGCAAAGATAATGGAGATCAGAGCACCTGCTTGCAGATTTAGCCTTGATATTGCCATGTCCCCTGGCAACGGGGCTTCTGTTAGGTGGCTCAGACAGTAAAGAATCTGCCTGTAATGCAGGAGACCTGAGTTCTATCCCTGGGTTGGGAAGATCCCAGGAGAAGGAAATGGCAACCTACTCCAGTATTCTTGCCTGGAGAATCCCATGGACACAGGAAGCATGGTGGGCTACAGACCACGGGGTCGTAAAGAGTCAGACACGACTGAGTGACTAACACTTTCACTTTCATTGCCACGTCTCCAGGTGATTTGTCAGCTCTGGCCAAATTTGCTGTGGCTGAACCAGGGTAGAATATGAAACAGCAAAGAAAATAAAACACAACCTAAGCACCGTCTTTTCCTTGAAGATGGAGTTATTATGGATGTTATTGGGGATGGAGTTACAGTGGAGGAGTGATTAGGAACCAGCATTTCCACTCAGTGGACATCAATAAGGAACTTGTCAAGTGCCCATGAGAGAAGCCTAGTGTGGAGCAAAATAACTTAAAAGGCAGGCAGAGAATTGGTTGTTTGCTGAAATGGTATGACAGGGTCAGAGCAGGAGGCAGAGACATTGCTCATCCAAAGACAGCTGTAACTTCCTGAAACTCACTCTAATCCTCTCTTCCTACTCCTCTTCTACTTACTTAACACTTAACTATTACAGGAAGCCATTGCTTTTCAGTGGTTTGAGAAAACAATCTGATCAGCCTCACTCTTTGCCTTCTTTATTTATGTATGCACCATCCACCCATTAACACAATTTTTACTGAGAGCTAAACCTTATGGCAGAAAGTGAAGAAGATAAAAGTGAAAAAAACTTGATAAAAGTGAAAGAGGAGAGTGAAAAAGTTGGCTTAAAGCTCAACATTCAGAAAATGAAGATCATGGCATCTGGTCCCATCACTTCATGGAAAATAGATGGAGAAATAGTGGAAACAGTGGCAGACTTTATTTTGGGGGCTCCAAAATCACTGCAGATGGTGACTGCAGCCATGAAATTAAAAGACGCTTACTCCTTGGAAGAAAAGCTATGACCTTCCTAGACAGCATATTAAAAAGCAGAGACATAACTTTGCCAACAAAGGTCCATCTAGTTAAGGCTATGGTTTTTCCAATAGTCATGTATGGATGTCAGAGTTGGACTATAAAGAAAGCTGACACCGAAGAATTGAGGCTTTTGAACTATGGTGTTGGATAAGACTCGTGAGAGTCCCTTGGACTGCAAGGAGATCCAATCAGTCTATTCTAAAGGAGATTAGTCCTGGGTGTTCATTGGAAGGACTGATGTTGAAGCTGAAACTCCAGTGCTTTGGCCACCTGATGCGAAGGGCTGACTCATTTGAAACGGCCCTGATGCTGGGAAAGATTGAAGGCAGGAGGAGAAAGGGATGACAGAGGATGAGATGGTTGGATGGCATCACCAACTCAATGGACATGAGTTTGGGTAAACTCTGGGAGTTGGTGATGGACAGGGAGGCCGGGCGTGCTGTAGTCCATGGGGTCACAAAGAGTCGGACACAACTGAACTGAACTGAACTGAACAACTGTAAAGAGCCCATCTGGAGATTTTAATATGGATCAAATATGTGTTCTGTCTTTTAGGAGCTCACAGTCTAGTGAGGGAAATAATGGTTTGAGTATCAAGTACAACAATAAGAAAATTATTGATAAGCTTAGGAAAGGAAGTAGAAGCAGGGTGCCTGATTATCAGTAAGAATGGCTAGTCCATAGTATGTAGGACTTGATGCTAACCCCTTCTCTGTCCTGCAAGGTTAAGGGTCTCAGTCCTCCCCATCCATCCACAGGGCCCTCCAGGATGCCTCTTCCCTGAATGAGCTCTGCACAATGCCCTGATTTCCTGGGTCACCAGTCCTTTCAAGACCTGCCCATCTGTCCAAAGTCCAAATCAAGAGGTGGTACCCAAGGACCTGTACCCAAGGACCTGAGAGTCCCTGCGGGCACATTCTACAAGAGACATTGGTGTTGGTAAGAATTGACCTGCATGTCCTTAAGCCTGTTCAGTACTCTAATTCTATGAATTTATGATGAGTCTGAAATGGTTTCTTAAAGAAGCAGATGGAATTGCATATAGAGCTGCAGGGTGGAGGGATTTAAAAATTTCTTCTCTCTCCCTCTGTCTACTGTTTTTGTGTGGCCTCTGAACGACCTGCAGGTGGTACCCAGATAGGATGTACATATCATGTAGGGCCCAGGAGAGCTCTTTCTCAGCAGAGCCTGTGAATGGAATAAACTGAATAGGAGACATCTGCGGCTGGGCCAGGATGAGCCTGGACCTGTCTGCAGGGCTGTTGATAGGCAATGATGACTCAGAATAGAAGGCCCCCTCCGGACTCAGAAGCTGCAGTCAGAGAGGAAGCAGGGGACCGGAGGCGGCTTCCCAGAGCCATTCTTTGCAGGATGATGGGTTTTGCAGCTGCCCCAGCCTCTGACTCATTCATCTCCAACAGGCAGGTCTGAGCCGAGGGCTCTTTGAACACTAAGAAGGAAAACAAATCAACAGCACGCTGCTGTTTAGATGCATATAGGTTTGGAGACTGTTGGCTGCCTGTAAGAAAGAATAGGGACGTTTAAAAAAAGTACCGATGCACAGCGCCCACCCTGAACAGTTGGACCTGGGCATCTGTGGCTCCTGAAAGTTCTGTAAGGGATAATATTGAGTGGGAAAGAATGAGAAAACTGGAGTTATTGCAAAGTGATTCAAGCCTAGGATTACTAGTGAGTGATAGTCTGTAAAGTTTGTTCTTGTTTATTCACAAAACCTCACACCTGGATGATCTTGTATGCAATTTAATTTGACCCTCAAAACACCCAAGAGGAAAGTAGAGGAATTATTAACCCTGTCTTGCCTGTAAGGGCATGGCTGTCCAGAGTCAGAAAGTGATTTCCTGAGATCCTAAGGAATGTATGAAACCAGCAATCAAACCTAGATATTCTGGTTTGTAAGCCAGAGTTCTTTCTCATTTACTACCTAGAAGTTCATTTCTCAGAACTCTGAGTGCCCTGGCCTTCTGTGCTCGGAATTCTGCTCCAGCTTGCTTCTATTTCCACCTCTGCTCCTGGGAAAATTGATATATTCTTGGGGAGAGGGAATACAGATCAATGTAGTATAATGTGGCCAAGCGGGGTTATCTTCTGGGGTAATCAAGCATTTGAAACAATGCCATTTGCTTGTTTCAGGTGTGGCTTATTGAACAGTGATCCTCAACCTTGCCTGCGTATCAGCCATGCTGGGAATTTTTAAAACTCTCAAAGCCAAAGTCATACCCAAGACTAATTAAATCAGAATCTCTGGGTGGTGGTCGGGGGGCAGTCTCAGTATTTTTAAAGCTTTTCTATGATTCCAGCATGCAGCCAATATGATGAAGCTTTATAAGACTGAAACAGAGAGATAATCTGTGAACATTTGCAGAGTATTTTGCTCTAGAATATCATTCAGATGCTTATTTTGCATGGTATGTGTGGATTCTGAGGAGCCTGGTGGGCTAAATTCCACAGAGTCACAGATTGATGTGACTTAGCACGCACTCATGTGTGGATAAACAAGCTCCTACAGGTGACTTCTTTATTTCCATACCATTTTAATTATTCATAATCTGACACAGTTGGTACCAACATGACTCTGCCATGTTGGTACGTCATCTCTGTATCTCCAACAATGCAGCTTTAATCTGTTGGGATGCCTTCATTTGTAAGAAATAGATAACCTACCTCTAAATGTCTTAAACAACAAGAAGCATTTGTTATTCTACATCACAAGTAGGGCAGCTTCATAGCTGGCTAACTCAGTTGCTCAATGACCTTAGCCAAGACCCAGGTTCTTTTCACCTCTGATTTGTCTTCCCTCACGTGTTGATTTGTTCTTAAACTTGAGCCTCATGGTCAAAAGATAGATGCCACTATTCCAGACATTACAACAATGTCTGATTGAAGAAAATTATTTTTGTTTACTTTTTAAGACCAAGAAAATTTTTTCTAGAAACTTCTCAAAAAGTTTTTTCAAATACCTCATTGATCAGAAGTGGATCACACATACACCACTGCAAATGGCAAGGAAACTGATGTTTGCCTAACTGGCATAGACTCATCCCAAATATTACCTCATCTGGGATAGAATCATTTTCCCCTAAGCAGTGAACAAAACCCCCTGAACAAAACTGGGGTTCTTTTGGCCAGGAAGATGAAGGAGGTAGTGGTGTGTCAAGAAGCCACTCATGTCTGATGAAATATAAGGAGCTGGATTTGGACTTAAAAGACAAATCTCAACACTTGCACTCACAATTTTTGTGAGTTTGAATAAGTCACAGCCTCTCTGAGCCTCAGTTTTCTCTTCTATCAAATGGAGACAATAGTAACTGTATGACAGGATGGCTGTGAGGATAAAATGTATGAATGTGCTCAGGAATCAGAAGACAGTACCTGAAACATACTAGGTACATAATATGTGTTGATACCTTCCTTCCCTTCTTCTTGATACTTTTCCCTTCAGTCATTACCAACCAGTTAAACACCAGTTAAATAGTGAGCCTACAGGTAGTAGAAAAAATTGGTTGGAAAAGGTATAGAGAGAAATAGGAGACAAAGTAGATGAGAAGATCATGAACATTCTAAAGGGTATGTGAGACTTTTTTGCCTTTCAGATTCTAATCAGTATTTATTATGTTTTATTTACTAACTTAGAATGGACATCATGCTTGAGAAGGATTTTTAGAAACAAATGCTTGAAAAAGAAATATTTTCTAAGACGTGGTAACTGTAGAATGAGACTGAACAGAGTTGCTTATATCTGTCTCCATCTTTGTGAAGGGGATGATATAGCCTATTTATACATACATGTGGATAGAAATACCAAAATGACTCACCTTGTTTTCTGTTGCACATACTTTTGAGTCCCTGGGCAGCTGGAGAAGGGAGTGTTCCTGGAAATCTTGGCAGCCTAGCCTCAAGGCATTGGAATATCTCTATGATTCATCCTCAAGGCTCTTCTTCAGTTCAGTTCAGTTCAGTTGCTCAGTCGTGTCCGACTCTTTGTGACCCCGTGAATCGCAACATGCCAGGCCTCCCTGTCCATCACCAACTCCCAGAGTTCACTCAGACTCATGTCCATCGAGTCAGTGATGCCATCCAGCCATCTCATCCTCTGTTGTCCCCTTCTCCTCCTGCCCCCAATCCCTCCCAGCATTACAGTCTTTTCCAATGAGTCAGCTCTTTGCACTAGGTGGCAAAAGTACTGGAGTTTCAGCTTTAGCATCAATCCCTCCAAAGAAATCCCAGGGCTGATCTCCTTCAGAATGGACTGGTTGGATCTCCTTGCAGTCCAAGGGACTCTCAAGAGTCTTCTCCAACACCACAGTTCAAAAGCATCACTTCTTCGGCGCTCAGCTTTCTTCACAGTCCAACTCTCACATCCATACATGACCACTGGAAAAACCATAGCCTTGACTAGACAGACCTTTGTTGGCAAAGTAATGTCTCTGCTTTTCAATATGCTATCTAGGTTGGTCATAACTTTCCTTCCAAAGAGTAAGCATCTTTTAATTTCATGGCTGCAGTCACCACCTGCAGTGATTTTTGAAGCCCCCCAAAATAAAGTCTGACACTGTTTCCACTGTTTCCCCATCTATTTCCAATGAAGTGATGGGACCAGATGCCATGATCTTCGTTTTCTGAATGTTGAGCTTTAAGCCAACTTTTTCACTCTCCACTTTCACTTTCATCAAGAGGCTTTTTAGTTCCTCTTCACTTTCTGCCAAGGCTCTTCTTACAGGAGGTGAATTCAGTTGAAAAACATTCACTGAGACAAACTGTATCACCATCTAAAGTCCTAGCTCTGTTATTCTCTTCTGTTATCTTGAGATGTTTATTAAAATCAAATCCCTCAACTTCAAGAGATACCTAAGAGCACACAACTGGACTGTAAGGCAACATTGGGTGGCAGAAATGTTTCTGAATGTTTTATCTACCCTCCTCAGTTTCCTTGAAATGAGTCCTTCCTGTTTCTTCTTTCTCCTCATCTCCTCTCTCTCTTTTCTTACTCACTTTCTTCAGAACCTGACCAGGGAAAAGATCTCATATTAACCATTTATAATTCAATGGAAATTTAAATTCATGTGTTCCTAGTTCCTATAGAGATCCTAATTTTATATTTGAGTTATCATTTTGTACCCAGAGAAATCCCATGTAACATATTTTGAGGGGAAGAAACTGAAAGCCTGCAACACAGGCAGATACCATTTTCAAGCTCAATCTGTCCCTAGTATCCATTATTCTGATATTGCCTTCAAGAAAGGTTATTTTAGGATGAAAACCTGGAATTGAAAAGTTAGAGTCATGGATGTTGGCAGAAAGTGGGCATGTTGAAGAGACTCCTGGGTCAAGGATGAAGCAGAGTTGAGTAACCATATTACTTGTACTCTCCAACACCAAACCAAAGTCAGCCAAAAGAAAATCTGAAAGGTAGATGCCATATAAAGTAGCATCAGAAAAGTCAAGGACTAAATAAGTTAGATGTAGATATCCAAGTGTATAGATCATTGTCCAGAGGCAAAGATGACTAATTAGTTAGTCTACATATTCCTCTTTAGAGTCACTGCTTGTCTATATTCTGTGCTTAGTAAACAGAGTCTCACATTTAGATTCTTACCTTGATACTTCTTATTTATCATCCAATAGATGCTTTCAGTACCATTCTGAAACCATGTAACTCAAGTTGGGACTTGAACCCTTGGTCTTTTAACTGAGATCACACATGTGGTCTCAGCACTTAATGAAACTAAGGTCCTTGATATCTCATCACAGAAAGGATTCAGTGAGAGACAAAGTGATAGGTAAGAAGTGCATTTATTTAGAGAGAAACATATTCCACAGACAGAGTGTAGGCCATCTCAGATGGTGACAGTGGCCTTGAAACATGGCATGGTTGGTGTTTATGGGCTGGGTAATTTCAGAGGCTAATGAGTGGGAGGATTTATCCAACTGTTTGGGGTAAGGGGTGGAGATTTCCAGGAATTGGGCCACTGCCCACTTTTTGATTTTTGATGGTCGGCCTCAGAACTGTAATGGGCTGGTGGGAGTCTAATTTAGCTTGTTACTGGAAGTCAACCTGTCCACCATCTTGGACTTATTTGGTTCTAATCAGTTGATGTCATATGTCCTTGGGCTATGTCATTCTTTTAAAGGTTGTGCCCTGCCCATTTCCCTCCTCTTTCAGTTCTTTTTAAAGTAGGCTATACTCTAATTAGGCTTCACTGGTGGCCCAGTGGTAAAGAATTTGTCTGACATTCAATATCACAGTAATCCAAGTCTATGCCCCAACCACTAATGCTGAAGAAGCTGAAGTTGAATAGTTCCATGAAGACCTACAAGACCTTCTATAACTTACATCAAAAAAGGATGTTCTTTTCATCACAAGGTTCAGTTCAGTTCAGTTCAGTCGCTCAGTCGTGTCCGACTCTTTGTGACCCCATGAATCGCAGAACACCAGGCCTCCCTGTCCATCACCAACTCCCGGAGGTCACTGAGACTCACGTCCATAGAGTCAGTGATGCCATCCAGCCATCTCATCCTCTGGCGTCCCCTTCTCCTCCTGCCCCCAATCCCTCCCAGCATCAGAGTCTTTTCCAATGAGTCAACTCTTTACATTATGTGGCCAAAGTACTGGAGTTTCAGCTTTAGCATCATTCCTTCCAAAGAAATCCCAGGGCTGATCTCCTTCAGAATGGACTGGTTGGATCTCCTTGCAGTCCAAGGGACTCTCAAGAGTCTTCTCCAACACCACAGTTCAAAAGCATCACTTCTTCGGCATTCAGCTTTCTTCACAGTCCAACTCTCACATCCATACATGACCACTGGAAAAACCATAGCCTTGACTAGATGGACCTTTAGGAAGTCAAGAGATACCTGCAGTAACAGGCAAGTTTGTCCTTGAAGTACAAAATGAAGCAGGGCAAAGGCTAATAGAGTTTTGTCAAGAGAACACACTGATCATAGCAAACATCCTCTTCCCAACAACAACACAAGAGATGATTCTACACATGGCCATCATCAGATGGTCAATACTGAAATCAGAGTGACTATATTCTTTGCAGGTGAAGATAGAGAAGTTCTATACAGTCAGCAAAAACAAGAGCAGCAGCTGACTGTGGCTCAGATCATGAACTCCTTATTGTCAAATTCAGACTTAAATTTAAGAAAGTAGGGAAAGCTATTAGGCCTTTCATGTATGACCTAAATCAAATCCCTTATGATTATACAGTGGAAGTGATAAAAAGATTCAAGGGATTAGATCTGATAGACAGAGTGCCTGAAGAACTATGGACAGAGGTTCATGACATTGTACAGGAGGCAGTGATCAAGACCATCCCCAAGAAAAAGAAATGGAAAAAGGCAAAATGGTTGTCAGTCAAGGCCTTACAAATAGTTGAGAAAAGAAGAGCCGCTAAAGGCAAAGGAGAAAAGGAAAGATATATGCATCTGAATACAGAGTTCCAAAGAATAGCAAGGAGAGATAAGAAAGCCTTCCTCAGTGATCAGTGCAAAGGAATAGAGGAAAACTATAGGATGAGAAAGACTAGAGATGTCTTCAAGAAAATTAGTGACACCAAGGGAATATTTCATGCAAAGATGTGCACTATAAAGGACAGAAATGGTATGGACATAACAGAAGCTTAAGATGTTCAGAAGAAGTGGCAAGAATACACAGAACTATACCAAAAAGATCTTCATAACTCAGATAACCATGTTGTGATCACTCACCTAGAGCCAGACATTCTGGAGTGTGAAGTCAAGTGGGCCTTAGGAAGCATTACTATGAATATAGCTAGTGCAGGTGATATTAAGAAAAACATCTGAAGCAAGTCATCCTTGATCCTTTCCTCAGCAAGGAGATAGTTTCTCTCTTTCATTTTCTTGCAGTAGATCAGAATTATCCTGGTGATATTTGATATTATTGATGATAATATCTTTAAATGATATTACTTTAAAATATTTTTGTCTCAGTTTTCTCATGATCAGAATCAAGGTGGAGTTCGGAAAAATGTGATAAACTAGACTATCTCTTCAGGAGTCTTCCCAATGCAACATTCCAAAAGTGTATGAATGCTGTTTAGTGGAACTAGATGTCATTTCTTATGAGAAGAAAATATAACTTCTATCTTAAACCTTAAAAAAAGGATGGGTTTGTTAGAAACATCTTGGTGTCCATGAAAGTGGCTTTAAAACAAAAATTCAATTTACATTATTTATACAACCTTATCTTCAAGAAAGGGCTTTGCTGGTGGCTCATATGGTAAGAATCTACCTGCAGAATAGGAGACCTGGGTTTGATCCCTGGGTCAGGAAGATCCCCTGGAGAAGGGAATAGCTATGCACTCCAGTATTCTTGCCTAGGGAATTCCGTGGACACAGGACCCTGGTGGGCTACGTAAGGTCCATTGGTCACAAACAGTCAGATGTGACAGAGCGACTAACGTACACACAGTGATCTTCAAGAACTCTATAGGTTTGAATACAATTTACGATGTCATGCACTGCAGTAGTCAGAGAAAAGAGACATGAAGGCAAGAATGTTAACACTCGTGGTTCCCTTGGCTATACAGAATGGACTTACCTTACACATTGGTGGGACGTGGCCTCACATGAGAGTATCTGAAGGGAACCAAAGATCTCCTTCCATTTTTCTTAGCCTTCTATTTTTAACTCACCCCAATAGCTAAAATTTCACTATTTGAAATTTATGGCTTTGAGTGATTTAGGAAACAAACAAACACAGTAGCAGAAGAATATTCTTCCACAACTTTCAATCATTAACATGAGTTTACTAAATCATAGGAAATGAATTAGACAAACTATGAATACTAGTGGGCATGGAATACAAACTTCTAGAATTGAGA
This sequence comes from Bos taurus, assembly GCF_002263795.3. NCBI lineage: Eukaryota > Metazoa > Chordata > Mammalia > Artiodactyla > Bovidae > Bos > Bos taurus. The sequence goes on along the minus strand of NC_037335.1, from coordinate 71,888,433 downwards.
GAATATGGTGCCAGCGTACCAGAAATGCAGAAAGAGACAGTGACAGGGATGTTGGCATGACACCCAAGCCTTGCCAGTGATAAAAATTAATTAAATTTTGCAGTTTCTCTCCCTTTGGAATTTTCTTGGCATTTGAGCAATAATATCTGTTAACATCTGAAAGCCTGACCAAGGTCGTAGAAAAAATTTCTACTCCTATGTTCACCTTTTGAACATTCTCTGTGTAGAGGAGACATTGCTCAATTTAATAATATTCCGGTCACCTTGCTTTTCATTAGCAGATTAATATAAAGATAATCTTTAAAAAATATTTCAGAATTTCAGTGACTCTATCAATACTAAAATTTATATTTATGCAACTAGAATATATTTCTCTGATTTATGGGCCAGATATTAAATGTTAATGTAAATAGCAGGAAACATTTTGGCAGAGTTTAAAGATATTAGCATACATTAATTTCTTCCTGCATCTTGCTTACATTTGGTCCTAAGGAAAATGGGTAAGTGACTCCCTCTAGAGAGATTTCTCTGCTACTATATCATGCAGCATTGGCAAAAGACAGTTTGGAATGACAAAAAAAGGTTTTTTTTAACTTAAAGAAAGAAAAAGAAGGAAGAAAGGGAAAAAAAAAGTGTCTTTGAGTTTTAATGCACAGTGTCTCCTTTTTAAACAAATATTTATTCATTCATTTTTGGCTGCACTGGGTCTTCGTTGCTGTGTGGGCTTTCTCTCATTGCAGTGAGCAGGGGCTGCTCTCTAGTTGAGGTGCTTGGGCCTCTCACAGGGGTGGAAGCACAGAGCCTTAACCACTGGACCACTAGGGAAGTCCCTGTATCAGTCTTTTTTAAACAGATATCCTAGTTAGTTGGTGTGGAGGAGTGTGATGCCGTGTAATTGGGCATTGTTTTTTAAGAGCCACTAGTATGAGAGAGGAAGTATGGCAACCATGAAGGAAATGTGTCTGATTCTTGTCTGAGTATTTCGGGAGAATGAAAGGATGTGGAAATGGAGCCAGCCCAATAGTGAATGCAGAAGTCTCTCTAGTAGGGTGAGGTGTCCTTGGTGGGTGTGAGTTGGGGGCATGTGAGGAGGGCATCATCATGCATCTCTTGCATCTCCTGCCTTGGCAGGCAGATTCTTTACCACTGCACCACCTGGGAAACCCTATGAATGCTTTACTGATCACTATCTTGGGGCCTTGGGCATGCCAAGTATCACTTTTTTTTCCTGTCCTGTGGTTTTTTGATCTGCAAAACAGGTGTATTATAATCTACTAATAGTCCTTATAGGGATTCTGGGATAGTATGTCTCACTTTACACAATATCATAACACATGGATAAATATTTAGCTGCTAGGTTGTGTCTGACTCTTTTGCAGCCCCACGGACTGTAGCCCACCAGGCAGGAATACTGGAGTGCATTGTAATTTCCTTCCCCAGGATATCTTCCCAACTCACAGACTGAACCCACATTGCAGGTGGATTCTTTACTGCTGAGCCACCGAGGAAGCCTAGTTTTATTATAAAATGCCTATTAGAGATTTTTATTGCTAAAGAGATGTGAATTTAAATTTTTATTTATTAATTTATTTATATATCTGCATTCATTTATTTATTTATCTGTGGATGTTGATGGCAGCCCCCAAATTAAAAGATGCTTGCTCCTTGGAAGAAAAAGTATGACAAACCTAGATAGCATATTAAAAACTAGGGATGTCACTTTGCCCCACAAACAACTCTATAGACAAAGCTATGGTTTTTCCAGTGGTCATGTATGGATGTGAGAGTTGGACCATAAAGAAGGCTGAGCACCAAAGAATTGATGCTTTTGAACTGTGGTGCTGGAGAAGACTCTTGAGAGTCCCTTGGACAGCAAGGAGATCAAACCAGTTAATCCTAAAGAAGATCAACACTGATTATGCATTGGAAGGACTGATGCTGAAGCTCCACCTCCAATATTTGTCCACCTGATGTGAAGAGCCAACTCATTGGAAAAGCCCCAGATGGTGGGAAGATTGAAGGCGAGAGGAGAAGAGATTGATAGGGGGTGAGATGGTTGGATGGCATCACTGACTTGATGGGCATGCATTTGAGCAAACTCCGGGAATTAGTGAAGGACAGGGAAACCTGGTGTGCTGCAGTCTATGGAGTCACAAAAAGTCGGATCTAATACAACCTATTAGAAAGAAATGAAAGTATTTACATAGTATTAATTAATTAATAAATACATATTAATTAATATGACCCTAAAGTCAATATCTTGAAGGAAAATAGTAATTTGAAAACAACAAATCCACATTTAAAAATTGTAAGTAAGAGTAAGGAATACAAACTATTAGGTATACAATAAGCTACAAGGTTATATTATACAACATGGGCATTTAGCCAATATTTTATAATAACTTTAAATGGAGTATAATCTTTAAAATTTGCAGATCACTGTCTTATACATGTGTACCTTATAATGTACAACAACTGTGCTTCAGAAAAAAATAAAAAGTAAAAACGGTAGACGTGTCATAATTTAATTTTGTTACTATGCATCTATTCATTCAATCACTAATTTATGGTCTTGCAAAATTTGCATTTTAGTGGAAATCTATGTATCTTATATCTAACAACATATATGTTTACAGGGCTAGAGATCAAAATGGTAATGGGCTCAAGCTGACTGAATCTAAGTTTCTTATTATTCTATAGTAAATTTGTGAAAATAATACAATTATTTTAAATGACACATAAGAAGTAATAAGAATAAGGTTAACTTAAATCACATTACCAGTTACTACATAGGTTTTTGGGATTGGAATGAAAACTGACCTTTTCCAGTCCTGTGGCCACTGCTGAGTTTTCCAAATTTGCTGGCATATTGAGCGCAGCACTTTCTCAGCATTATCTTTCAGGATATGAAATAGCTCAACTGGAATTCCATCACCTCCACTAGCTTTGTTCATAGTGATGCTTCCTAAGGCCCACTTGACTTCACATTCCAGGATGTCTGGCTCTAGATGAGTGATGACCATATCGTGATTATTTGGGTCATGAAGATCTTTTTTGTACAGTTCTTCTGTGTATTCTTGCCACCTCTTCTTAATATCTTCTGCTTCTGTTAGGTCCATACCATTTCTGTCCTTTATTGAGCCCATCTTTGGATGAAATGTTCCCTTGGTATCTCTAATTTTCTTGAAGAGATCGCTAGTCTTTCCCATTCTATTGTTTTCTTCTATTTCTTTGCATTGATCGCTGAGGAAGGCTTTCTTATCTCTCCTTGCTATTCTTTGAACTCTGCGTTCAAATGGGTATATTTGAATGGGACTATTTGAAAGCTTCAGATGGGAAGCTTTTCACTTCCCTTCTTTTCACAGGCATCCGGTCCCATCACTTCATGGCAAATGGATGAGGGAAACAGTGGAAACAGTGACTGACTTTATTTTCTGGGCTCCAAAATCACTGCAGATGGTGATTGCAGCCATGAAATTAAAAGACGCTTACTCCTTGGAAGGAAAGTTATGACCAACCTAGATAGCAATATTAAAAAGCAGAGACATTACCTTTGTCAACAAAGGTCCATCTAGTCAAGGCTATGGTTTTTTCAGTGGTCGTGTATGGATGTGAGAGTTGGACTATAAAGAAAGCTGAGCCCCGAAGAATTGATGCTTTTGAACTGCAGTGTTGGAGAAGACTCTTGAGAGTCCCTTGGACTGCAAGGAGATCCAACCAGTCCATCCTAAAGGAGATCGATCAGTCCTGGGTGTTCATTGGAAGGACTGATGTTGAAGCTGAAACTCCAATACTTTGGCCACCTGATGTGAAAAGCTGACTCATTTGAAAAGACCCTGATGCTGGGAAAAATTGAAGGCAGGAGGAGAAGGGGACGACAGAGGATGAGATGGCTGGATGGCATCACCGACTCGATGGACATGGGTTTGGGTGAGCTCTGGGAGTTGGTGATGGACAGGGAGGCTTGGTGTGCTATGGTTCATGGGGTCACAAAAAGTCAGACACGACTGAGTGACTGAACTGAACTTAACTGAACATAGGTTTTTAAATACTAGTGTTTGAACCCAAACATTTGCTTGAAATAAGGTTCCATATATACTCTACTTAAATTAGTAATTATTTTGATTGAATTAATACTTTGATTAAAAACTTTTCCTCCACAAATGGGTTTGGATAAAAATGAGAACCTAATCAAAAAAGGTGGTGAGATAGCTTAAAATAAAGTCTTAATGAAGAAACATGATTTTCTTCCAGCAACTTCTTTCTCCCTCCCTTTTCCATAAAATGACTCCTCAATATATTAACCAAATGCAAAACATATTTCCCACCAATTCAATTGAGATTCAAGGGATATTTCTTATGGATTTATGTAAATCACATTAAAGGTTTCTTTTGAAATGAGCAACAATAATAGAGTCTTAAAATTTTAAAAAGATACAGATTGAGTGCCACTCTTACTTATAGAATACTTATTCATGGATGCTGGAATGATTAGAAAAATGAGTTTGTGCCCTTTGAGAATTTTTTATAAATATCACATTTTCTAGATTGCTATTCTTGCATTTTCTTCCAAGTGTCTTAAAAGACTTTGTATTCAACATTATTTCCATACCCTTCTTTCATGCACTTATCTTGATTTAGTTGGAATATATCTCAAGGAATTCCTAGTCCTGGGTTCTAATTGTAGTACCATCAGAGCTGGATTTTTGCCCTTGAAACTATTTAACCTCTGAAGAGAAGGTACACATTATATGAGGATAATTAAAGTATTGCTAAATAGTATGCCTCATTTCCACATTGTTGTTATGCAGTCACTAAGTCATGTCTAACTCTTTGCCGCACTGTGGACTGCAGCATGCCAGGCTTTCCTGTCCTTTGCTACCTCCTGAAATTTGCTCAAACTCCATTGTGTCAATGACGTTATCCAACCATCTCATCCCCCTTTGCCCTCTTCTCCTCTTGCCCTCAATCTTTCCCAGCATAAGGGTCTTTTCCAATGAGTTGGCTCTTCACATCAGTTGGCCAAAGTATTGGAGCTTCAATTTCAGCATCAGTCTTTCCAATGAATATTCAGGGTTGATTTCCTTTAGGATTGATTGGTTTGATCTCCTTGCTGTCCAAGGAACTCTCAAGTATTTTCTCCAGTACCACATTTTGAAAGCATCAATTATTCAGCACTCAACCTTCTTTATGGTCCCGCTCTCACATCTGTACATGACTACTGGAAAAATTATAGCTTTGACTAGATGAACCTTTGTTGGCAAAGTCATATCTCTGTTTTATAATACCTTATCTAGGTTTGTCATAGCTTTTCATTCAAGAAGCAAGTGCTTTTTTAATTTCATGGCTGCAGTCACCATCTGCAGTGATTTTGGAGCCCAAGAAAATAAAATCTGTAACTGTTTCTGCTTTTTCCCCATCTATTTGCCATGAAATGATGGGATCGGAGGACATTATCTTAGTTTTTTTAATGTTGAGCTTTAAGCCAGCTTTTTTACTCTCCTTTTTCACCTCATCGAGAGGCTCTTTAGTTCCTCTTCACTTTTTGCCATTAGAGTGGTATCATCTGCATACCTGAAGATGTTGATATTCTCGACACCAGGTGTAGGTTTTGATATCTTTTTGTATTCCTTTTATCATATTAACTGGATTTGAGAGGCAGAGTGTTAAATACACGGGCTGCATTTTTATCTTCCATCAGAGTCTTCAAAGTCAGTTCTGTGCATCTTATAATTTAGAGAGCGTGAAAGAACAGCAATTAAAATACTTCAATGGAAATCATTGTTTCTAGAAGCCACATTTGCCTTTGTCTCTCTCTGCTCATTTTTTAAAATTGCATTTCTAATCTCTGCTCTGCTGTAATTAATGAGTACTATCTGACTAGTAATAGATGAAGAATCTGAGGAGAGCAGCTTTGTGATTTTTTTCTGGTGCAAGTGTAGTTGCTGGATCACCTATCCTAGGTGCATCTGCAATTCTGTTCCTTATTTCTAATTAAGGAATAAAACTCAACTGTTCACTTTCTGGAGTTTGCTACAGAAGAAATTCTAAAGTAGCAGGAAGGAAAATTTTCTAATATGTACTGCAGAAATCACAACTCACAGATGCTTCATTTATGTTGGTTGCTTCTGTGCAATGGAATTTCCAACAGCCACTTGTATGTGACCTTGAGAAAAGCTCTTCATGTTTGACAGCACGAGTTTCTCAGTGAGTGTTCAGTTGCTCGGTCATGTCCGACTCTTTGTGACCCCATGCACTGTAGCTTACCAGGCTCCTCTCTCCATGGAATTTCCCAGGCAAGAATGCTGGAGAGTATTGACATTTCCTCCTCCAGGGGATCTTCCCTACCCAGGGATTGAACTTGCATCTCTTGCATTTTCTGCATTGCCAGGCAGATTCTTTACCCCTGTGCCACCTGGGAAGTTTCTCAGTAGCCAACACTGTATTTCTGGAAAAAATGACCACAAGATATAAATAACTCACTAGTCTAATATTCTATTGTGTACAAGATTGTGATCTATACGGCTAGGCCAGGGGACATGGAGACTATTGAAATGGCTGGTTGCTATGAGTGGCTGAGATTTGGGGTGAAATAGGGTAACTGACTTCCTTCCCTCTAAGATTAGAGTCATCAAGTCCCGGGAACTCAGGGACTGCAAAGTGGTTGTTATGCTTTTGCCATATCAGTGAGTAAAATGCTTACATTCACTCACTGGGCTTCTCACTGTCCCTAGATTTCAGGTCATGATTTAAACCTTGCCAAGAATTTCTTCTCTTTTACCATAACTAGAAATACTAGGCCTGTATGATGGAGTTTTCTGGGCTGTGCTGAGCTACATATCTGTTGGGATATTTTCTGCTACGTGAGCAACTCTGCTGCCATTCTGAATATTTTATACATTCGGTGCATGCTTGTCAGAATAAGGGCTTTCACCAGTGATGAATTCATAGTGTACACATTGGCAGCTTTCCTGAACTGGTTACTCTAATGACATTATCAATTAGCCCTTAAAGTTGAAATTTAAAATAAATCTACTAACAAGACTTTGCATCAACTAATCACTGGAGATGGGCCTAAAGAGGCCCTATGTAATTAAGCAGGACAATAGTGAGGGGAAATCAATTGAAGGGTGGAGCATAAAGAGCACTGGGTGCTTTCACCATAGCTTTGAAAAATTCTATAATGCAAAAGGGAATAGAAAAGATCAGCATAAGAATGGGTTGAACCAATCAATACCCTTTATCCTATTTATTGACACATTTACTGTTTACCCAAGAGTTCTGCTGGCCACTAGAGATACAAAACGGAGGAAGAGAGGAGGAATTATTTATTTAGCCCTGTTTGGCAGATGTGACACTCATTTAAAAACACTTAATAATCTTTCATTTTGACAGTATTCTGCAGAGTAGAGATTTTGGAGACGAGGATTTTATGAATGAAGAATTATTCAAGAGGTGGAAAGACAGTGCACAAAAGAACATGGGTGTGAGTATTATTGAGAAGGAAGTCCCACTATTTGTGGATATGCAGACTATGGACTGTGATGCAGAATATGAACTGTAACTGCTGCCAGGGTTAGAGGAAGGAAGAGGCCAACCAACCAAAGTTGGGATAATCAAGGAAGGATTAAAGGCAAATAGGGGAGTAAAAGTGACTCTTAATGCATGGGTAGTATTTTCAGCAGAGGCCAACAGGATGGGCTTTTAGAAAAAATAATCTCTTTTGTTACGTTTTTGTGAGGTCACTTTTTTCTTCCCCAAAAGAATGATTCTTTTTCTTTTTTTTTTTTTGCATTATACTTAAATTTTTAAATTGGGTTGTTTTTCTTATGGAGCTGTAGAATTTCTTTATATATCCTGGGTACAGGACCTTTGTCAGATAAATGATTTGCAAATATTTTCTTCCATCCTGTGGATTATTTCACTTTCTTGATAAGGTCTTTTAATGTGCAAAAGGTTTTGATATTAATGAAGTCTACAGTGGTCATGTATGGATGTGAGAGTTGGACTGTGAAGAAAGCTGAGCGCCGAAGAATTGATGCTTTTGAACTGTGGTGTTGAAGAAGACTCTTGAGAGTCTCTTGGACTGCGAGGAGATCCAACCAGTCCATTCTAAAGGAGATCAGCCCTGGGTGTTCTTTGGAAGGAATGATGCTAAAGCTGAAACTCCAGTACTTTGGCCACCTCATGCGAAGAGTTGACTCATTGGAAAAGATTGTGATGCTGGGAGGGATTGGGGGCAGGAGGAAAAGGGGACGACAGAGGATGAGATGGCTGGATGGCATCACCGAGTTGATGGATGTGAGTCTGAGTGAACTCTGGGAGTTGGTGATGGACAGGGAGGCCTGGCATGCTGCAATTCATGGGGTCACAAAGAGTCGGACATGACTGAGTGACTGAACTGAACTGAACTGAATATATCTATTTTTTTGTGTGCTTTTGGTGTCATGTCTAAGAATTCATTGCCAAATCCAAGTTCATGAAGATTTACCCTATGTTTTCTTCTAAGAGTCTCACTGTTTTAGCTCTTGTATTTAGGTTGTTCCATTCTGAGTTAATTTTTATATGCAGTGTAAAGTAACATCCAAATTCATTTTTTTTTATGTACATATCCAGTTGTCCCAACCCCATTTTTTAAAGAGACCATTTTTCCTCATTGAATGGACTTGGCACCCTCACTGAAGATTAAGTGGCAATACATGTATGTACAAATTATTTTGCAATTGTTGATTTTATTCTATTAGTCTGTATAGCTATCCTTATGCCAGCACCACACTGTTTTGATTAATATACTTTTGTACTAAGTTTTGAAATCAGATGGTTGTTATCCTTTTTCAATATTCAGGGCCCTTGAAAATTTTATATAAATGCACCATTAACTTTTCCAATTCTGCAAAAATAACAAATAATAATAAGGTCATAGGAATTTGAGAAAGATTGCACTGAATCTGTAGATCACTTTAGGTATTATTAACATCTTTACAAAGTTCATTCTTACAATTCATGAATATGAGATCTCTTTCCTGACTGTCCTAAGATAGTCACCTAACTCCTCTCCTTGCTTTCATTCTTACCTAAACCCCTAAAGCTGATTCTCCTCATAGCAGCCAAAGTAATCATTTTTAAATGAAAATAAGATATCATTACTATATTTTCAACCCTCTGGCTTATCATTGTAATTAGAATACAAATCCCAGTTCCCACTGAGCCAATGAGAATTTGCCAGGTTGATCCTTCCTACCCGCTTTGTTCTTATTTTCCAACATTCCTTCCTTGTCTACTTGGTTCCAACAGTTTCAGCCTTGCCATTCCTTCACTCTGGAAGCATACTTCTCTCTCAAAAGGATGAGAGGATGTGCCAAAGGACATTTTCACACCCTTCCTCCTTTCCTAGAAAACTCTTCTTCCTAATATTTACTTCTTCCTGATATTTATTTATCTTGTTCCCTCTCTTTGTTTGTACTAATCTCAAGGCTCTGTCTTTGGAGAGGCCTTTCCTTACTATTTTATTCACAGTTTTCTTTCTCTTGTCACTCAGTCATGTCCAACTCTTTGTGACCCCATGGACTATACAGTCCATGGAATGCTCCAGGCCAGAATACTGGAGTGGGTAGCCTTTTCCTTCTCCAAGGGATCTTCCCAGCCCAGGGATTGAACCCAGGTCTCCCGCATTACAGGCAGATTATTTACCAGTTGAGCCACAAGGGAAGCCCAAGAATACTGGAGTGGGTAGCCTATCCCTTCTCCAGTGGATCTTCCTGACTCAGGAATTGAACCGGGGTGTCCTGCATTGCAGGTGGATTCTTTACCAACTGAGCTATTCCATTAATCTCACCCCATATCCTATTTTATGTTTCTTTATAGATTGATTACTAAAATGTGAGATTCATGTGACTAGGGATTTTGTTTCATTCACTGCTGTCATTCTAGTATTTAGATCAGTGCCTGATATGTGTTGTTGTCCGGTCACTAAGTCATGTCTGACTCTTTGTGACCTTATGGACTGTAGCATGCCTGGCTTTCTGTCCTCCACTATCTCCTGCAGTTTGCTCAAATTCATGTCTATTTAGTTGGTGGTGCTATCTAACCATCTCCTCTGCCACCCTCTTCTCCTTTTGCCTTTAATCTTTCCCAGCATCAGGGTCTTTTCCAGTGGGTTGGCTCTTTGCATCAGATGGCCAAAGTATTGGAGCTTCAGCTTCAGCAACAGTCCTTTCAATGAATATTCAGAGTTGGTGTCCTTCAGGATTGACTGGTTTGATTTCCATGCAGTCCAAGGGGCTCTCAAGAGAGTCTTTTCCAGCACCACAATTTGAAAGCATCAGTTTTTCAGTGTTCAGCTTTATAGTCCAACTGTCATACCCATACATGACTACTGGAAAAACCATAGCTTGGACTATATGGACCTTTGTCATCAAAGTGAAGTCTCTGCTTTTTAATACACTTTCTAGGTCTGTCTGTCATAGCTTTTCTTCCAAGGAGCAAGCATCTTTTAATTTCATGGCCGTAGTCACCATCGGCAGTGATCTTGGAGCCCAAGACAATTAGGCAGGGACTAATTTCCGCACGGAGGAAGGAATGAGTGAATTATCCTCCAAAGAAAGAGAGGTATGGACTTCGCTGGTGGTCCAGTGGTTAATAATCTGCCTGCCAATGCAGGGGACATGGGTTCAATTCCTGATCTGGGAAGATTCCACATGCTGTAGGACAACTAAGCCCCTGGGCCACAACTACTGAGCCCACGCTTTGCTCTATAGCCTATGAGTTGTGACTACTGAGACTGCATGCTGCAACTAGAAAAAGTCCATGCATAGCAAATAAGATCCAGCACAGCTAAAAATAATAAATAAATAAAAAACAGAAGCTGAAGTAGCATAACAAATACAAATAAAATAGGATTTGGAGTGAGGCAGAATTAGATTTTCAACCCCATTCTGTCACATACCAACTGTGTGATTTCTGTAAATTATTTAGCCTCTCTGAACTTCAGTTGAGAGGACATGAAATGGACATGGTGCTATTTTATTTGTAAAGTCGTGGAGAAGCTTGGCTGTTAGGGGTGTGAATCCCCTAGTACAGTGCTTGGCAAGAAGGAAGTACTTAAATAATTGCAGCTATTGCTATGGAGACTATTTCTTACCCTCGTTTAGGTTAAAATGCATGAAAGTCTTGTTCATTAGAAGACAATGATGTATTTTGGCCTCTGGACTCGGAGCTGCAGTATTTAAATTGTTTGGTGTCTGACTATACAGAAGACTGGGTTGTCCTGAAATTGTTCAGCTATTTCCAGGGGCTGTTTCCTCTTGATTATTGTTTTTCCCCTTCAGAGAAGGTGTGTATTGTTTCCTGAGTCCACTAGGAATTTCAAAAGTGATGCAAGCATATTAATAATCTGAAAGTAGCCTGCTGCCATGAGTATTATTTTGAACCCTCCAATTAGAAATCAGAATTTCATTGGTGTCATAGTTAGCTTCCTCTTAAAATGCATGTATAATTTCCTTAGTGAACTGTTGAGGATTTAGTAAAATTCTTTAGCCAGTCTGAAAGTGTACTGTGTATGACTTAATCACAGTGCAGCCAGAAGGAAAGATTACATACACCATACCATCCACTCAATCACATCATTTTATTATATTCAGTTCTGTCACAGATAAGTCCTTTGTCAGGGACTATATGGTATCTAATTCCAGGGTTGTACTGATGATGAGAATTCTGGCTTGGTTCACAGCCAGGTGCAAATGGCTGAAGCTTAGTGTTTCATGGGGCTGATGTGCTTTTTTCACTCAGATTCTGGAACACCATCCCCAGTGCTCCTCTTGGCTCTTGTCTCTACCTCAGGCTCTCACGTGATGTTAAAGAACACTCGGGAATCAATCTTTCAGACAGACATGAGCTAAAGATTCTGACATATCTGCCCAAGGGATTAGCTTCAAGATACTAAATTTGTACAGAAAAAATAAATAAATAAAAAAGCAGCAAAACAAATCAGACTTAAGAAACTGCCATACTAGAGGGTGGATGGGTACCTGGGGGATAGATGTTCTTTATCTTCTTTTTTTTTTTCAAAATAATAATTCTGCATTATCTACAATGCTGAGTGGTAAACATAACATCTATGCAAGAATGCCATGATTTGACAGTTGAACCCTGTTTGCTAATATCATTTCACATAGCACATTATACACAGCTTGTTCTCAGTATACATCTTCCCTGCATAATGGTTCTCATACACTTCTTTTTCCTCTGATTTTGAGGAAATCAGCAGCCATGATGCCCAAGGGGTCTTCATCTTGTTGGCAGGATGCATTATCTTATTGGCCATCAAAAGATTAGAGAAGAACAGCTGGGGACCAGCAGGGCTGGGTTGGGGGAAGAGAACCTTCTCTGTAATTATTTCATTTCTCTTCTTTGACAGCTTCCTCTTATTCTAAGACACAGATTCAAAGTGACTGAGTACCTCCCCGCCAATCCTGTGTCAAGACAAGCCTTGTAAACTGGGGTTGCGGAAACTGTTTTCCCTTTCTGTCACAGTGAAAGAATGTGTTAAAACTTCAAGCTGAAACATGGAGAAAAATAAATAGATTTTAAATGCAGCCACAGAAATCCTCACATTTTCCTCTTTATTTTCCTTAGTAACCTGAATGAATACTTAGTCCTAAGCAGTACTTTCCAGGGACATGAGGTTTATTTAATTAAGAGCTGCTTTGAAAATCTGGATTCCAGTTTTTTCACTGTAGTTTAATCAGGGGACTGAAGTGATTTTAAAGAAAGTTACTAAGTTCGGGTGAAAACTCAGTTGAGATTCTATGCAAGTTGTGTTTCCTATTGTTTTCTTCTTCCCGTACTTAACTGTGTGCTGTGCTCTGTGCTCATTCGCTTCAGGCATTTCTGACCCTTTGTGACCCCACGGACTGTAGCCTCTAGGCTTCTTTGTCCATGGGATTCTCCAGGCAAGAATACTGGAGTGGGTTGCCATGCCCTCCTCCAAGGAATCTTCCTAGATCCGGGGATCGAACCCATGTCTCCTATACCACCTGCATTGGCAGATGGGTTCTTTACCACTAGCACCATCTGGGAAGCCCATACTTAACTCTAGACTAAAATAAATAAAAATAAAAGGATCAGACATAAGTATATATGAGGACAAAATCAGCTTTGGCCAGATAGGCACAAACTGCATTTAGGGTCTCAAAACATTAAAAAAAATCCACAGATTATAATGAGACCAGATCAATTATAATGAAAATGTGCTGAAACCCATTGCATTTATTGTTTTATTTATTCTTCAAAACAATTCTGGGAGATGATAGAGTTAAGTAGAAAATGTGGACAATAATAGCTATTTCACAAAGTTCTTGAAGTGTTTTAAATAAGCTAGTTAGCTACATGGATAGCAAAATGCCTTCTACATAATTTACACATAATAATAATTGATTCCCTTTTGAGTTTGAAATAAAAGAAAAATTGAATCTTAGTGAAGTCAGGTCACTTCCCCTAGGTCTTCAGTTCAGTTCAGTCGCTCAGTCATGTCCGACTCTTTGCGACCCCATGAACTGCAGCATGCCAGGCCTCCCTGTCCATCACCAACTCCCGGAGTTCACCCAAACTCTTGTCCATCGAGTCGGTGATGCCATCCAGTCATCTCATCCTCTGTCGTCCCCTTCTCCTCCTGCCCCGAATCCCTCCCAGCATTAGAGTCTTTTCCAATGAGTCAGCTCTTCGCATGAGGTGGCTAAAGTATTGGAGTTTCAGCTTTAGCATCAGTCCTTCCAAAGAACACCCAGGACTGATCTCCTTCAGAAAACTAAGATCATGGCATCTGGTCCTAGGTCTTACCATTGGCAAATAGTAGCATAGTGGTTCTAGAACCCAGGTGTTATGAGGTTCTCTTGGAAAAAAAGGTTTTTAGGATTCTCAAATCATCTGATATTGTCATGAAAATATTTTTTCCAGCTCACAGAAAGCAGGCAGAACAAATGGACTAGTAAGGTATCAGGATCTGTGCCTTCCTTTTCAGGATTGACTATACATTTGCAGCAAAAGAAAAAAAAAATGTATTAAGATTTGAAAATTCCCTTTTAAAAGCCTCTTTGGGCTTTGAATTTAGATTTGCTCATTTTTTGTGTCTAATAGTGACTTTCAGAGTGAACTGAGATATGTATAAAAACATTCTCAGCAGTGTTATTCATAATGTCCCACATTAGGACAAAAAAAAAAAAAAAACATGTTCATCAACAGGAATGGATCCATTTTAATATTTTATGTAAGGAAACACTATCCACCAATGAAAATGAATGAATGTCTGGTATTCATTTTTAACCAAGCCTGTAAAGATATCTCAAAAGTATAATAATGAAAAATATGAATAATAATGTGCAAGAGAAGCCAGACCAAAAAGTCAGACTGTTCAATTCCATTTATATAAGACTCAAAAATAGCAAAATTAAACTACGTTATTTGGAAATTCATACATAAATATTAAACCTATTGATATATGAAAAGCAAGGATATAATTAGCATACAAGTTAGATCAGGGTTATTTCAGGAATGCAAGAATGTTCTCTTTTGTCCTTGGAGATGGTTTTAGGGATGTTTACTTTACAATAATTTATTAAACTTTACATTTATATTTTATGGATTTTTCTGTGGAAGTGCTATATTTTACATTTCACAAGAAGAAAGGTTTAAAAAAGAATAGAAATGTGTCCTACTGAGAAGACACCTTTCTTTGATGAGAGAAGTGTTGGATTGGCCAAGAAGTTCATTTGGGTTTTTCTTTAATATCTTATGGAAAAACCTGAACTTTTTGGCTAACCCAAGAAAAGAAAGGGGTTATAACACTTGACTGCCATCTTCATGATCTATCTAATCCCTGGTTGGAATGGACGACAGGTCAGATCTGCTGTCTCCCTGGCTATGAGCCATCTGAATCCGTGATGGGGCCTGAACCTCTGGGGAAAGGCCTGAATCTTTCCTTCATGCAGAAGATGCGAGATGAGCTAGAAATGATTTGCATAGTGTTGACACTACTTTTATGGATCATTTCAGTGAATTTTTCTTTGGGGAATCCTGCAATTTTCTTCTTACTTCAATAGAAAGAATCAAACCGTCCTCAGACTCTAAAGAGAAAACACCCTTATTTTCAGCTGGCCCCCAAATATCAAGTATCACTCTGAAATCTGTCACAGCATCATTAGTAATCATTTTGCATGCTTGCTGAGCTTATTTAAGGGACCTACACATCTGTGAAATTAGGTGTGTATGCCTCCAATTTCCTGAGTGAAAGGATTTCAGGGTGGACACACAGTTGAACTAAGTCAGCTTGAGGGTGGAGAGTTCTGAACAAAAGAAACCCAGCACTCAGGTTGGAGTAGCTCAGTTGAAGTAGCCATGGGGGCTGTGGAGCAGAGGCTGGGAGCCTGAATCTGCTAGGGATGTATGTGTGCTGTGCTCTGTCACTAAGTCATGTCTTACTCTTGGCGAGTCCATGGACTGTAGCCCACCAGGCTCCTCTGTCCATGGGATTCTCCAGACAAAAATACTGGAGTGAGTTGCCATGCCCTCTTCCAGGGGATTTTCCCGACCCAGGGATCGAACCTGCACTGCCTGCATCTCTTGCATTGCAGGCAGGTTCTTTACCATTGGGTCACCTGGGAAGCATGTTATGCCTGATCTTTTATAAAAGGAGGATACCTCCACTGGCTAGTAAACTGCCTCTGACATTTTGGTGACTAATAAATTATTATGTTAGTTAAAGACTACAGAGAAAATTATAGAGCCACTTACTCATTGTAACTTACTGAGCTCCTTGTATCAAAGCAGAAGGATGGGATCCTCTGCCTCTTGTAATTGTCTGCAGATGTTGCACCATCTGACTAGCTGCAATACAAATGATTACCAACTAAAAAAACAGGGGGTCACGGAAGGCATATCCACCACTTGTGTGATGTTAATCATGTTTAGTACCTCTTGATGCCCGGATTTCCTTATCTCTAAGCCAGGCATGACCACGTTTTCCCTAAGACTGTTATAAGGATTAAATGAGAATAAATATATTTTATATATATATATGTATGTATACACACATATATTATACATATATTATGTTATTTTTTAGTCACTAAGTCATGTCCGACTCTTTTGTGACCCCATGGGCTATTGTAGTCCTCGAGGCTCCTCTGTCCATGAGATTTCCTAGGCAAGAATACTGGAGTGGGTTGCCATTTCCTCCTCCAGGGGATCTTCCCTACCCAGGGATCAAACCCATGTCTCTTGCATGGGCAAGTGGATTCTTTACCACTGAGCCACTGGGAAGCCCTAACACATATATTGTACATATATAAAATCTCTTTAATTTCATTTAATCCATATATATATATATATATATATATATAATGTGCCACACATACCATGCTCAATAACAGAAGTCATGGTGCCATGCTTTCCCCCATATGTTGGTGTTCAGTTAGATTCCTCACCTATAGGATAATAAAGTAACACCAATTTTTAGCTGAATATTTTACAATATTCATGGTTATGATGTATGAGTGGTTGTTAAAGTAAGATAAATAAAAATATGTGTCCTTAATATCTATAACCAAAGTCTCTTTTATGGATCAGCTACTCTTTATAATTTACAAAAAGAAAACATCCTTAATTTTGGTGAACCTGAGACTATCAGGTCAGTTGGACTGAGCAGATCAGTTACCCTTTTATAATTTTTATTTTTATCAATTGGAATATGGCCATAGTTTAAGGGTCAGCTTTCCTACAAGATTCATAAATAAAACTTAACAGCAGCATCCACCTGCTCTCTCACCCTTTCTGCTTCCATACCGCTAAATATCATGCTTAGGCTGCATTTCTTGGTTTTTATTAATGCTTGTTTTAAGCATTGGCTCCTAAATTTCTCCTCTGCTCATCCTCATCATGTGCGCCAAGTCGTTTTAGTCATGTCTGGCTCTACAACTCTATGGACTGTAGCCCGCCAGGCTCCTCTGTCCATGGGATTCTCCAGGCAGAAATACTGGAGTGGGTTGCTATACCCTTCTCCAGGGAATCTTCCCAAACCTGCGTCTTTCAAATCTCCTGCATTGGCTGATGGGTTCTTTACCACTAGCACCATCTGGGAAGACCCTAATCCTCATTACACACGTGCAAACAGCCTGTCACTTTCTGTCGTTTAGATTTTGTAACCTTGGTCAAATCAATGATTCTCAAACTTTAGAGTGCCTTGGAATCACTTGAATAAATATACATTCAGAGGTCCTACTCCCTTCTTTCCTTCTTCTTAAAAAAAACTTTTATTTTGTATTGGAGTATAGCCCATTAACAATGTATGATAGTTTCAGGTGGACAGCAGAGTGACTCAGCTGTACATATACATATATGCATTCTCCCCTAAACACCTTCCCATCCAGGCTGTCACATAACACTGAGCAGAGTTCCCTGAGCTATACATTACGACCTTGTTGGTTATCTATCTTGAGTACAGCAGTGTGTACATGTCCATCCCAAACTCCCTAACTTTCCCCTACTCACTTCTGATTCAGTAAGGGAGGATCCAGAGATTTTGCATTTCCAACAAGTTTCCAGGTGGTGTTGATGATGCTGTTGGATTGGCCCAGGGACCACCACACTGCGGAAACTACTGGATGACAAAACCATTTTATCTTTACATTATAAAGTATATGTTATAGATGAGTCCTGTTATATACCACAGTTTCTTTCCTTTTCTCATCAATATTTTCTTTTTGATCTCCCTGAAGTTAACAATTGCCCTTTTCCCATTTGATTCAGTTTGTATGTACCTATCATTAATTTATACCCAAATTCTCTCTCAGTGATGTAAATCTCTCAGTATGTTCAGATTCATTAGGTATTTTTCAATATCTTTTAGCAAAATAAATATCTCAGGTTTTTTTTTTTTACACTGTGGACCAGCTCATATTTTTGATTGATAGACAAAGTTGCTATGTTGAATACCCTACTTTCTAGATCTTGTATCTTTTCCTTAAAAAAAAATCTAAGAATGTCTTTCTTTCTACCCTTTTACTTGATTGAAAGTTGGCTGAATAAAATTGTTTATTGAAACTAATTTCTTTTTGAAAGTATGTTTCATGGTCTTCTGACTTACATTGTTCTAGGGAATGAGTCCATTCTACTGCATAATCTGACACTGTCTGATTCTTGATCATTTGTAAGAAATCAGTTTTCCTTCTGGAAGTTTTAGAATCTTTTTTTAATCTTTAGTCTTCAGAAAATTTTCAGGAGTTCTGGTGTAGGTCTATTTTCATCCACTGTGCTGAGCAAGAAGTGGGCTCTTCCAATCTGGAAACTCATATCCTACAATTCTGAGAAATTTTCTCCAGTTATCTTATGGCTAATTTCTTACTTTCTATTAATATTTTCTCTGTCCTCTTTTTCTGTGACTCCTATATGTGTATGGTGGACATTCTGGAAAAGTTGTCCAATTTTCTTATTTCTCTCCATTTTCTAACTCTTTTAAAAATATTTATTTATCTATTTACTTATTTATTTTGGCTGCACCAGGTCTTAGTTGTAGCATTTGGGCTTCATTGCCACAAGGCATATTGGATCTTAATTCCCTGACCAGGGATCAAACCCCAGTCCCATAAATTGGAAGGCAGATTCTTAACCACTGGACCATCAGGGAAGTCCCCTCCATTTTCTAACTCTTTATATTTTGGTTCTACCTTCTAGGAGATTTCTTCAAATTTACTTTATTTCATTTTTAATTCTTTATATCTCTTTCTCCCTGGAGGAGGACATGACAACCCACTCCAGTATTCTTCCCTGGAAAATCTTATGGACAGAGAAGCCTGGTAGGCTACAGTCCATAGGGTTGCAAAGAGTCAGACACAACTGAAGTGACTATGCATGCATATCTTTTTCTTAATATATTTTGAAGCAGCTTGTTTTTGCTTCATGGATATAATATTTTTATCTCAGAGGGTATTAATATAGATTTAAAATCTTTTTTTCTCCTTGTATTATGTCTGTGTCCTTCCTGTTGCTTTTTGTGATTTTTGTCTTTTTCAATAAGATATTCCTCAAATATGCAACTAGTATTGACTGTAAATTCCTTTTTAAGAGTGGGCCACTGAAAAGTCAACAGGATGCTTTGTAGATATGGTCTGGAGAAAGCTGCCCACCTTACCAGAATGAAAAAGGCCTGGCAGTTCTATTTCCATGCCTGTCTTGGGAGAGACCTTTTTGAACAGACTCTGCAGTGGCTCAGACAGTAAAGCATCTGTCTTTATGATGTGGGAGACCTGGGTTTGATCCCTGGGTTGGGAAGATTCTCTTGAGAAGGAAATGGCAACCCACTCCAGCACTCTTGCTTAGAAAATCCCATGGACGAAGGAGCTTGGTGTCCATGGGGTCGCAAAGAGTTGGACATGACTGAGCGACTTCACTTTCTTTCACTTTGAGCCTCCTGCACTGCTGGCCACCCCTGAACGCCAGAGTGAGCCTTATGCAACCCTAAGGGTAAGACTCCTGAAGGGCCTGGAGAACCAGACCACCTGCTTGAGAAAAAGGACCACAAATGTAGGCGGAGCCATCTTGGTGGTGACCAATCAGAAGAATCCTTGGAATATGTAAAAACTCTCATGTAGAAGAACAGGTAGGATTCAGTAGAGTGACAGGATGGGGGAAGGTAGGTAATGCACACTTTGTTTTTCTATCAGGAGGAACTGTCTATTAGTTAGAACTTTAAATCAAAGAGATGAGCTGTCTTATAGTGGGTGGGCCCACTGCCCCTAGATAAGGCAGAATTATCCAGGAATACTGCAAAAGAAAATTCCTCCTGAAACATTGTAAAGGAAATTTCCTGCTAGGGATAGATTATGTCACATATATAGACTCAGTGTACTCTAAAAGTCTTTTCTATCTTTAAGATAGTCATTATTACAAAATTACAGATTTTAAAGCTACCATCAACTTTCCAAATGCTAGAAAATAGACATAAATGTTCTCAGTCAGCTTTACTTGCGATGTTTTATAAACATCCTTTGAAATGAATCAGTAAAGAAATAAAATTTCTCCTCACGTCTAACTCCTTGGAGCTGATTCTGTCTTCAGGAAATATAATTTGATAGCTGCTTGGAAAGGTCAAAGTCCCTCCTCTGTAGGACACTGGCTTCTTTGCTGAGGCTAGTCCTTTATTTGATATTTTCTTGAAGAAATGACAGGCATTTGCGGAATGTGGACAAGGAGGATGGTGCGCTTCCAGTAAAGAACATGGTTTCTTCCTTGAATGGGCTTGCTGCCCAGAAGACAGGTTGATTTGCATTTTATCTGCAGTGCATCACTCATTTATGTGCAATGCTGTAGGGCTGCCGGTCTCTGCCTGGATACAGCCTCATCCCCTGGGAAGGGGTGCATTCATTTGTAACCATCCAATGCTGTTTAGTTGACAAGTCAGCATTTTTATCCTCTTTTACCAAGACCCCAAGAAAAGAAACTACTGTAAGATCTTCTTTAGGCTGTCAAGGTCACTTCAGAAGGGAGTTAAAATAAGAAGGTATCACTGTATTTTCATTTGAACAAGGATTTAAAGACTCAAATAAGCAAGAAATGAAAAGTGCAGGCTTTGAAGATGGAGTTATATTTTCAGGAGGTGTAAATCAAAGGAGATAATGGCACCTTTTTTCTTTATCTCTCTTGCTGAGATCTGGTAGAATTGGTAGAATTAAAAATGTTACTTCACTGCGATGACTTTGCTTTGTCATTTTCTGACTAATCCATTCCAAAATCCTATAGAATAGATAATGCAGTAGAGGATTATCTAATGTTTTAAAAGTAAGCTTGTATTGATAACTCTGGCTCAGGTCTAAGGCAACATGAAAGAGTCCACAAAGTTTCAGATGTACAGTGAACAGCAGTAGAACATCCCAAGAGCAACAGCAATATGCCTCTCCAGACTTCCCTGGTGGCTCAGATCGTAAAGCATCTGTCTACAATGTGGGAGACCCAGGTTTGATCCCTAGGTCAGGAAGATCCCCTGGAGAAGGAAATGGCAACCCACTCCAGTACTATTGCTGGAAAATCCCATGGATGGAGGAGCCTAGTAGGCTACAGTCCATGGGGACACAAAGAGTCGGACACAACTGAGCGACTTCACTTCACTGGAGGTTCTCTAAAGCTCTTTCCTCATCTTTAGTCTACCGTCTACCTAGATAATCTCATTCAACACCTTGTTTTGAATTACTATCTGATGATTTCCAAGCCTCAATCTCATGCCCTGATACTTATTTTGAATTTTAGAAACATCTGTCAACTATGTAATGATTATTTACATACAAATAGATCAAATGAACTAAAAACTAACTTCTCTTTTGGGGAATAGGGTAGAAAAGGTTGCAAATCTTACTCCTCACTTCATCTCCACTGGGGTTTCTTATGTGCTGTGTGCTTAGTTGTGTCTGACTCTTTGTTACCCGATGAACTGTAACCAGCCAGGCTCCTCTATCCATGAGATTTCCTAGGGAAGACTCCTGGAGTGGGTTGCCATTGCCTCCTCCAGGGGATCTTTCTGAACCAGCAATCAAATCCATGTCTCCTGCATTGGCAGGCAGATTCTTTACCATTGTGCCACCACTGTGTTGGAGAAGACTCTTGAGAGTCCCTTGGACTGTAAGGAGATCACACCAGATGATCCTAAAGGAAATAAGCCCTAAATATTCACTGCAAGGACTGATGCTGAAGCTGAAGCTGAAGCTCCAATCCTTCGGCCACCTGATCCAAAGAGCTGACTTCTAGGAAAAGACCGTGATGTTGGGCAAGATTGAAGGCAAAAGGAGAAGGGGTGATAGAAGATGAGAGGCCATACCATCATAAACTCAATCGTCATGAATTTGAGCAAACTTGGATATAGTGGAGGACAGAGGTGCCTGGTGGGCTACAGTCCATGGAGTCACAGAATTGGACATGACTTAGCAATTGAACAAAAACAAGAAGTAAAGAAAGGATTCCTTAGCAGTACATTTAAGTCTCTAATATACTTTCTGGTCTCCACTGCTTTCCTATATGGATTTTACACTTAAGTCAAGTCAATCTCAATTCTCTTTTTATTACCCAAGATTAGTATTTTCTTGCCTCCAGCATTGCTCATATTTCTCCTTGGGATGCCCTGTCACTGGGTCTACAGACACCAATTCCTCAAGGTCCTAATAAAATGTGTCCTCCTTCTCAATGATACCCATGATCTCACTAGCTTGAATTTATCACTCTTGACTCTCAACTCTCACAATGCCTTCTTCAATTATTTATTACAGTCATTTGATATATATCTAATCTTCCTTCCTTAAATCTGTTGTCCTTGAGGGCAGAGGCCATGGCATATTTATCACAATTAGAGAAGTTTCCATTTCCTGAATATTTACCTTGACTGAGGCACTGAACTAAGTATTTTTCTGCAACATTTTCTTTATCAAAACAATCCTCTGAATTGGCATATTTTTAACCCTCATTTTATAGATGAAGCACTTTATGCTTAGAGAAGAAAAGTAATTTCCCCAAGGCTAAATAGCTTCTAAATGACAAAGCTGGAATTTTAGCCTTCTCTGCCTCAAAATTCTATGTAATTACCTAGGACCATATCATGTTTTCCACAAAACCTAATTTAGTAGATCGCAGGTAAGTGAATAAAAACTGGTCAGTAATGGCTGCTGAAAAGACACCTAAGGTTTAGTGGTTAGATTTTTAGTTCATATTGAAGTTCTAACACTTTCTTTGCAGGGAATTGTTTACCATGTCTGAGCTGTTTACTCATTCATAAGGCAGAAGAAAGAGATAATAGTCACTGCCCCACCAGGGTGTTGTGAAGATAAATGAAACAAAGAACAGTATGGCCTGTACTAGTAGGCTCTCAGTAA
Source organism: Bos taurus (assembly GCF_002263795.3). Classification (NCBI taxonomy): domain Eukaryota; kingdom Metazoa; phylum Chordata; class Mammalia; order Artiodactyla; family Bovidae; genus Bos; species Bos taurus. Next base: position 71,865,532 of record NC_037335.1, on the reverse strand, counting down.
ATATTAGTTGATAGTAATAAAAGTAACATTCTATTTTTACTAGTCCTCTTTGATAAGGTTAGTTGTCCTTGGAGACAGCAAGATGAAAAAAGAGGCATGCGGCCATCAGTACTCATAGCAATTTCACAAAATTCACCCCATCAGGAAATACATATTATTACCTACTGGGCAAAGTCATTCATAGTTTTTGATTTAAAATGAAACTAACCAACTACATGATGCTTCACACTTGAGAGCTGTTTTTACCTCACTTATATATTGATATCTCTATCTGCCTATCATCTATCTATTATTTATCTATTTATGGGTTTAAGTATAATAACAGTGCTGCTGCTGCTGCTAAGTTGCTTCAGTTGTGTCCGACTCTGTGCGACCCCATAGATGGCAGCCCACCATGCTCCCCCATCCCTGGGATTCTCCAGGTAAGAACACTGGAGTGGGTTGCCATTTCCTTCTCCAATGCATGAAAGTGAAAAGTGAAAGTGAAGTCGCTCAGTCGTGTCCAACTCTTCGAGACCCCATGGACCACAGCCTTCCAGGCTCCTCCGTCCATGGGATTTTCTAGGCAAGAGTACTGGGGTGGGGTGCCATAGCCTTCTCCGATAATAACAGTAAATGGACCAGTAACTTTATCACTGGGTTCCTAGAAGTAAACTATGGAGAATTCAATCTTTATGAAGATTTTGACCCTCTTATCTGAGCTCCAACTCTGTTCTTATTTATATCCCTCAGTTAGCCTCAAATAGGCAGGTACAGTTTGCTTCTCTTTCTCCTAATCTTGTTTCTCTAGGTAAGTTTCTCCTCTTAATCTCAGTGACTACAGTGATTCATCATTTCAAATACTTCTAGACATTGATATCCATAAGACTATCGTCACTTCTATCAAGGCCTTTTATCCAAATGAAAAATTTCAATTCTGATAATATGAGTGTACATACTTTGACTAAATTGTACTATTTTTTACTGTTACTCTTATTTTCATGGAATAAATGCCCTTTGATGTTTTATGAGATCCCATTACTAATCAGTGCTTGAAGAAATCTTAAATCTTATATTAACTCCTTACGTAAGATGAATCCTACTTTCAATACCCTTTTCATTATTACAGCAAATATCAAAGACTTGTTTAAGATACTCGAGGAAAAGAGTTCTCAAGCAGGGCATGAGAAGACAGAGTGAGAGTGAGTGTGGTATGGAAATACACAGTTAATTTTCTGGTTCCTCTGGGCTATCATGAGAAAGATACATTAAGATGTCACAGTAAGGATGAACTTTGTCGGTGTGTTCCCAAGTCCACGATTGAGAAATTGTAGATAGAGAATTTTCTATGCAATTCCCATTCTGTTGACATTCAAGGGGAAAATAAAGATATGAAACTCTTATGTGCCATCTTGATTTGTTTTTGCTTGTTTGTTTTCAGTTCAGTTCAGTTCAGTTGCTCAGTTGTGTCTGACTCTTTGTGACCCCATGAACCACAGCACAACAGGCCTCCTGTTCATTACCAACTCCCAGAGTTTACCCAAACTCATGTTCATTGAGTCGGGGATGCCATCCAGCCATCTCATCCTCTGTCATCCCCTTCTCCTCCTGCCCCCAATCTTTCCCAGCATCAGGGTCTTTTCAAATGAGTCAGCTCTTCACACCAGGCGGCCAAAGTATTGGAGTTTCAGCTTCAACCTTCCCATGAACACCCAGTACTGACTTCCTTTAGGATGGACTGGTTGGATCTTCTTGCTGTCCAAGGGACTCTCAAGAGTCTCCTCCAACACCACAGTTCAAAAGCAGCAATTCTTTAGCACTCAGCTTTCTTTATAGTCCAATTCTCACATCCATACATGACTACTGGAAAAAACATAGCCTTGACTAGATGGATGTTTGTTGGCAAAGTAATGTCTCTGCTTTTGAATATGCTGTCTAGGTTGGTCATAACTTTCCTTCCAAGGAGCAAGTGTCTTTTAATTTCATGGCTGCAATCACAATCTGCAGTGATTTTGGAGCGCTCCCAGCAAAAGTCAGCCACTGTTTCCACTGTTTCCCCATCTATTTGCCATGAAGTGATGGGACTGGATGCCATGATCTTAGTTTTCTGAATGTTGAGCTTTAAGCCAATTTTTTCACCCTCCTCTTTCATTCATCAAGAGGCTCTTTAGTTTTTCTTTACTTTCTGCCATATGAGTGGTGTCATCTACATATCTGAGGTTATTGATATTTCTCCTGGCAATCTTGATTCCAGCTTGTGCTTCTTCCAGCCCAGCGTTTCTCATGATGTACTCTGCATATAAGTTAAATATGCAGGGTGACAATATACAGCCTTGACGTACTCCTTTTCCTATTTGGAACCAGCCTGTTGTTCCATGTCCAGTTCTAACTGTTGCTTCCTGACCTGCATACAGGTTTCTCAAGAGGCAGGTCAGGTGGTCTGGTATTCCCATCTCTTAAGAATTTCCCACAGTTGATTGTGATCCACACAGTCAAAGGCTTTGGTCCACAGTTGATTGTGATCCACACAGTCAAAGGCTTTGGCATAGTCAATAAAACAGAAATAGATATTTTTCTGGAATTCTCTTGCTTTTTGATGATCCAGTGGATGTTGGCAATTTGATCTCTGGTTCCTCTGCCTTTTCTAAAACCAGCTTGAACATGTGGAAGTTCACGGTTCACATATTGCTGAAGCCTGACTTGGAGAATTTTGAGCATTACTTTACTAGCGTGTGAGATGTGTGCAATTGTATGGTAGTTTGAGCATTCTTTGGCATTGCCTTTCTTTGGGTTGTTTGTTTTGGGTTCTCTATCATCTAACAGGAGGTCTAAAATTCAGTCTTCGGAACCTGGAGGGATTTCATAAATGCAGGGTGCAATTTGGAATATTGAATATTTTTAAAAATCTCTGTGCTTAAAAAATCTTAGCAAAAATTACAGTAAACATTCAGATCATCTCTTTCAATATTGGTAGCTAAATATGTAAAAATTGCATCTTGTTTAATATAATTTTAAGGGAGTCTTTGATACTACAAGATAACATTCTCTGTGCTTGTGGTTGCTTGTAGAAATAGTGCTTCATTGATCTGGAGACAATACTTTCTTCAAGCAACAATGGTGTAGAGCTATAAATAGGAAAGGGATGAGCAGGGGAATTAGTATGCTGCTGGTCCCAGCATCAAGGAACAAGTTCACGTATATGCTCATAAACTTCTGCCAATCTAAACACTGCAAACACCCTCATCAGAAAAGAACAAACTCCAATTGCACTCACCAGAATAACATAAAAAAGATACAAACCTAGGACCCTGGAAGAAGAACCTACAGATTCAAAATACTTACTTTTATTCATAACTTAACCAACAAAAAGCTTATTGTTTCAGGGAACAGGTGAGGCCAAGATTGTGGGTTTCATCTCCTTTGGGGCACTTAGGTTCACAGTGCTCCATTTTCAGTCAGTGGCTCCTGGTCCTCAGATGGGTGCTAAGGTGTAGCTGTGTGCATGCATGCTCTATCGTATCCAACTCTTTGTGACCCCATGGACTGTAGCCCACCAGGCTCCTCTGTCCATATTTTTCCCAGGCAATAATACTGAAGTGGGTTGCCATTTCCTTCTCCAGGAGTTGAACCCGAGTCTCCCTCATCTCCTGCATTGGCAGGCGGATTCTTTACCACTGTGCTTAAGTCTGCTCAAACTTATGTCAAATCTCAAATACCTTTCTTCTTCCAGATCTCAAGTCACCTAAGTTAGATCTTCCCAGCTATCCTTCCTAAACACTGAGCATCTTTGGATCCCCCTTTTGTCCTTTAAAATATTCTTAACACATCACTTTCAGAGATCAGTTCGTACTTGCTGCTTCTACTGCTGCTAAGTCACTTCAGTCGTGTCCAACTCTGTGCGACCCCATAGACGGCAGCCCACCAGGCTCCCCCATCCCTGGGATTCTCCAGTTCATACTTACTACTCTATAATTAATTGCATCACCATGTTTATTGCCTGTTTCCCTGTATGTAATGTAAACTCCTAGAAGGCAAGAAGTTTTGTTTCTTTGTTTACTAATATTTTCCTATTGCATTGATTAGTCACTGATACATAATGGACGTGCTGAATGAAGAAGTATCACATGAAAATGGATATGATGCAGGCAGTTACTGACACTTTAGCCAAGGAGTGTGCAGGGGATTATTTTATAACAGGAGACAGAAAGCTATTAAAGAATAAATGGCTTCTAAGTAATGGATGTGAGTTTGCCAGCTGTGAGATTTTCTTTTTCAAAGTTGAAAAGGTCTATAAAATCCTGTTTCACACCAGTCAGAGAACATATCTTTATAAAAGCATATTTGTGGACAATATCAGCAAAGTTTAAAAACAAAAGAAATGCTGCAGAAAGCAACCATGGCAGAATTCATGATTCCTGAAATCCAGTCATCTTTATGCATCTGTGAAAATGCTGAAGACAGAAAAAACAGTATAAGTAGAATTAATAAGGTAGAAAAAAATCATGTACAATAAAACCTATAATTATAAAAATCTCAGTTGAAGAAACTGAAGCACATTTTCCAGACCCAGGTACAGACCAGTAGGAGTCATAGAAGACTTAATCTTTACAGTTTTGATATTTAATAGTAATTTTAATATATTTCAATCTAACATTTTAGAAATTTGATCTTGTAAAAATTATTTTCAGTTTTTCCACTTAAGAATCCCTCTTTGTACCATAGCTTTCTTATCCATTCATCTGCTGATGGACATCTAGGTTGCTTCCATGTCCTGGCCATTATAAACAGTGCTGCGATGAACATTGGGGTACATGTGTCTCTTTCCCTTCTGGTTTCCTCAGTGTGTATGCCCAGCATACACACAGGATTGCTGGATCATAAGGCAGTTCTATTTCCAGTTTTTTAAGGAATCTCCACACTGTTCTCCATAGTGGCTGTACTAGTTTGCATTCCCACCAACAGTGTAAAGGGTTCCCTTACATTTAGAAAGATGATAACAATAACCCTGTATACGAGATAGCAAAAGAGACACTGATGTATGGAACAGTCTTATGGACTCTGTGGGAGAGGGAGAGGGTGGGAAGATTTGGGAGAATGGCATTGAAACATGTAAAATATCATGTATGAAACGAGATGCCAGTCCAGGTTCAATGCATGATACTGGATGCTTGGGGCTGGTGCACTGGGATGACCCAGAGGGATGGTATGGGGAGGGAGGAGGGAGGAGGGTTCAGGATGGGGAGCACATGTATACCTGTGGTGGATTCATTTTGATATTTGGCAAAACTAATACAATTATGTAAAGTTTAAAAAAAAAAAAAAAAAAGAATCCCTCTTTGGAGGACTTCCCTGGTGGTCCAGTCATTAAGACTTCACCTTCCAATGCAGGGGGTGCAGGCTTGATCTCCAATCATGGAGCTAAGATCCCATATGCCTCAGAGCCAAAACATCAAAAAGTAAAACAGGACCAATACTATAACAAATTCAAATAAAGACTTTTCAAAAATGGTTGACATTGAAAAAGATCTTTTAAAACTATCCCTCTTCTTATCACACATTGATCCTGTGTAGCTTGATGTAGCTTGGTTTCATTTTTTTTTTAAGAGCAATTTTAGGTTCATAGCAAAATTGAATGGTAAAAGATTGCCCACAGAGCCCTGCTTCCACACATGCATAGAGTTGCCCATATTGACATTTCAGAATCACTCAAGTCCGGACTGTGCTCCATCTGTTCATTCCTCCCTAAAAGTCCCTGGCAACCATTGATCTTTTTATTGTCTCCATAGTTTTGCCTTTTCTGGAATGTCATGTCTGTAAATATCCATGTGCAGGTTTTCTGCAAATATAAGATTTCAGGTTTTTTTTCTTGGGGGTGGGGTGGGGTTAGATACCAAGGAGTGCAATTGCTGGAATATATGAAGAATTGATGCTTTTAAACTATGGTGTTGGAGAAGACTTTAGAGAGTCCCTTGGACTGCAAGGAGATCCACTCAGTCCATCATAAAGGAGATCAGTCCTGAGTGTTCTTTGGAAGGACTGATGTTGAAGCTGAAACTCCAATACTTTGGCCACCTGATGCAAAGAACTGACTCATTTGAAAAGACCCTGATGCTGGGAAAGATTGAAGGCAGGAGGAGAAGGAGACGACAGAGGATGAGATGGTTGGATGGCATCACCAACTCAATGGACATGAATTTGGGTAAACTCCAGGAGTTGGTGATGGACAGGGAGGCCTGGCATGCTGCAGTCCATGGGGTTGCAAAGAGTCAGACACAGCTGAGTGACTGAACTTAGCTGACTGATGATAAGAGTATGTTTAATTTTGTAAGATACCACCAAACTGTTTTCCAGAATGTCTGTAACATTTTACATTCCTACTAACAATGAATAAGACTTTCTGTTCTCCACATCCTTGCCACTATTTGGTGTTGTCACTGTTCTGGATTTTGGTCATTCTAATAGGTACGTAGTGGCCTGTCTTTGTTTTAAGCGACGACAGAGAATGAGATGGCTGGATGGCATCACTGACTCGATGGACGTGAGTCTGAGTGAACTCTGGGAGTTGGTGATGGACAGGGAGGCCTGGCGTGCTTCGATTCTTGGGGTCGCAAAGAGTCGGACACAACTGAGCGACTGATCTGATCTGATATTTAAAATAGATAATCAACAAGGACCTACTGCATAGCACAGGAAGCTCTGCTCAATATTCTGTAATAATCTAAATGGGGAAAGAACTTAAAAAAGAATAGGCATATGTAAAACTGAATCTCTTTGGTGTACATCTGAAATCAACACAACATTGTTAATCAGCTATATTCCAATATAAAATAAAAAAATTTTAAAGAAACTTAAAAAATAATTTGCATTTCCCTGATTAACTATGATGTGAAGCATCTTTTTATATGATTACTTGCCATCTGCATATTTTCTTTGGTGAGGAATCTGCTAACAGTCTTTACCCTATTTTTTAATTAGATTATTGTTTTTCTCATTGTTGAGTTTTACACATTCTTTTTGTATTTGTAAGAAACAGTCTCCATCAGATGTGTTTTTTGCAAATATTTTCTTCCAGTCTGTGGCTTATCTTCTCATTTTTTGACATTGTATTTCACAGAGCATAAATTTTTAATTTTAATGAAGCTCACTTATCATTCTTTCTTTCATGGATTGTGTCTTTGGTGTTGTATTTAAAAAACCATCTCCATAACCAAGGTTATTTAACTTTGTTCTTGTGTTATCTTCTAGGACTTTTATAGTTTTGTGTTTTACATTTAACTCTATGATCCATTTTGAGTTAAATTTTGTGAAAGGTATAAGGGCTGTATCTAAATTAATTTTTTTTTTTTTGCAAGTGGATGTCCAATTGTTCCAGCACCATTGGTTGAAAAGATTATTATTGCTCCATTGTTTTAACTTTGCTCCTTTGTCAAGGATCAATTGACTATATTTATGTCAGTGTTGTCTGTTTCATTGATCTATGTGTCTGTTCTTTGCAATACTGTACTATCTTGATGATTGTAGCTTTATAGTAAGTCTTAGAGATAGTAGCACCAGTCCTCCAACTTTGTTTTCCTCAGTATTGTGTTGGTATTCTGGGTCTTTTGCCTCTGCACATAAATGTTAGAATCAATTTGTCAATGTCCCCAAAATAATTTGCTGGGATTTTGATTGAGACTGAATCACATCTACAGATCAAGATGGGGAAAACTGGCATCTTGACAGTATTTATTCTTCCTATTCATGAACATGGAATGCTTCTCCATTTATTTAGCCTTCCTTTGATTTCATTCATCATACTTTTGTAATTTTCTCAAAGGGATCTTATACATAATTTGTTAGACTTACACCTAAGCATTTAACTTTTTGGTGCTAATGTAAATGATGTGTTTTTAATTTCAAGTTCCACTTGCTCATTACTTGTAGATATGAAATTGATTGAATTTTGTTTATTAAATTTGTATCCTGAAATCTTGTTATAATTGTTTATTAGTTCCAAGAGTTTCTTTTTTGTTATTTTTGATTCTTTCAGATTTTCTACATAGACAATAATGTCATTTGTAAACAAAGACATTTTAATTCTTCCTAATCGTACTTCATTCCCATTAGCTATAACTTCAAGTGTAATGTTGAAAAGAAGTGGTGAGGGGATATTCTTGCCTTGTACTTTTAGTAAGAAAATTAGTAAGGTTTTAGTAAGAAAGTTTCAAGTTTATCACTATTAATATAATGTCAGTTGTAGGGTTTTTGTAGACCTTCTCTATCAAATTGAGAAAGTTTTCTCTACTACTAGTTCACCAATAGATTTTATCATGAGTGGGTGGTGAAATTTGTCAAATGCTTTTTCTGCATCTATTGACATGATCATGTGGTTTTCCTTTTTTAGTCAGTTGATGTGATGGAGTATGTTAACTGATTTTTAAATGTTGAGTTAGCCTTGCATACCTGAGATAAATCCCACTTGGTCATGTTGTGTAATTATTCCTATACATTGTTCCACTAGATTTGCTAATATTTTGTTGAGGGCTTTTGCATTGATATTCAAGATAATTACTAGTCTATAGATTTCTTGCAATATCTTTGTCTACTGTTGATAGTAGGGTAATGTTGGCCTCATAGGATGAGTTAGAAAGAATTCCTTCCGTTTTTGCTTACTAAAAGAGGTTGTAGAGAATCAACATACCTTCTTTGTAAATGTTTTATAGACTTCACCAACGAACCCATTTATGCCTAGTGTTTTTTCTCTTTGGGGGGATTATTAATTATTGGTTCAATTTTTTATAGATATAGGTCTATTCAAGTTTTCTATCTTGTGTGAGTTTTGGCATCTTGTGTCTTTCAAGGAATTGGTCTGTTTGATCTAGGGCCTAGATCTGATAGATAGAGTGCCTGATGAACTATGGAATGAGGTTTGTGACATTGTACAGGAGACAGGGATCAAGACCATCCCCATGGAAAAGAAATGCAAAAAAGCAAAATGGCTGTCTGAGGAGGCCTTACAAATAGCTGTGAAAAGAAGAGAAGCAAAAAGCAAAGGAGAAAAAGAAAGATATAAACATCTGAATGCAGAGTTCCAAAGAATAGCAAGAAGAGATAAGAAAGCCTTCTTCAGCGATCAATGCAAAGAAATAGAGGAAAACAACAGAATGGGAAAGACTAGAGATCTCTTCAAGAAAATTAGAGATTCCAAGGGAACATTTCATGCAAAGATGGGCTCCATAAAGGACAGAAATGGTATGGACCTAACCAGAAGCAGAAGATATTAAGAAGAGATGGCAAGAATACACAGAAGAACTGTACAAAAAAGATCTTCACGACCCAGATAATCACAATGGTGTGATCACTGACCTAGAGCCAGACATCCTGGAATGTGAAGTCAAATGGGCCTTAGAAAGCATCACTACGAACAAAGCTAGTGGAGGTGATAGAATTCCAGTTGAGCGATTCCAAATCCTGAAAGATGATGCTGTGAAAGTGTTGCACTCAGTATGCCAGCAAATTTGGAAAACTCAGCAGTGGCCACAGGACTGGAAAAGGTCAGTTTTCATTCCAATCCCAAAGAAAGGCAATGCCAAAGAATGCTCAAACTACCGCACGATTGCACTCATCTCACACGCTAGTAAAGTAATGCTCAAAATTCTCCAAGCCAGGCTTCAGCAATATGTGAACTGTGAACTTCCTGATATTCAAGCTGGTTTTAGAAAAGGCAGAGGAACGAGAGATCAAATTGCCAACATCCGCTGGATCATGGAAAAAGCAAGAGAGTTCCATAAAGGCATCTATTTCTGCTTTATTGACTATGCCAAAGCCTTTGACTGTGTGGATCACAATAAACTGTGGAAAATTCTGAGAGATGGTAATACCAGACCACCTGATCTGCCTCTTGAGAAATTTGTATGCAGGTCAGGAAGCAACAGTTAGAACTGGATATGGAACAACAGACTGGTTCCAAATAGGAAAAGGAGTACGTCAAGGCTGTATATGGTCACCCTGTTTATTTAACTTATATGCAGAGTACATCATGAGAAACGCTGGACTGGAAGAAACACAAGCTGGAATCAAGATTGCTGGGAGAAATATCAATAACCTCAGATACCCAGATGACACCACTCTTATGGCAGAAAGTGAAGAGGAACTCAAAAGCCTCTTGATGAAAGTGAAAGAGGAGAGTGAAAAAGTTGGCTTAAAGCTCAACATTCAGAAAACGAAGATCATGGCATCCGGTCCCATCACTTCATGGGAAATAGATGGGGAAACAGTGGAAACAGTGTCAGACTTTATTTTTCTGAGCTCCAAAATCACTGCAGCCATGAAATTAAAAGACGCTTACTCCTTGGAAGGAAAGTTATGACCAACCTAGATAGCATATTCAAAAGCAGAGACATTACTTTGCCAACAAAGGTTCATCTAGTCAAGGCTATGGTTTTTCCTGTGGTCATGTATGGATGTGAGAGTTGGACTGTGAAGAAGGAATTGAGGCTTTTGAACTGTGGTGTTGGAGAAGACTCTTGAGAGTCCCTTGGACTGCAAGGAGATCCAACCAGTCCATTCTGAAGGAGATCAGCCCTGGGATTTCTTTGGAAGGAATGATGCTAAAGCTGAAACTCCAGTACTTTGGCGACCTCATGCGAAGTGTTGACTCATTGGAAAAGTCTCTGATGCTGGGAGGGATTGAGGGCAAGAGGAGAAGGGGACGAAAGAGGATAAGATGGCTGGATGGCATCACTGACTCGATGGACGTGAGTCTCAGTGAACTCCGGGAATTGGTGATGGACAGGGAGGCCTGGTGTGCTGCGATTCATGGGATCCCAAAGAGTCAGACATGACTGAGCGACTGATCTGATCTGATCTGATCTAGAACTTGTTCCTAATCTTAGTGGTAAAGCTTTTAGCTTCTAATCAGAAAGTATGATGTTATCTGTAGATACCTTTATTTTTTAACTGGTTGAGAATTCATGAATTTCTGACATTAGTAGCATTAAGCCTGCTTTGGAAGAACAGAGTCTCACTCTGTCCTTTGACAGTTACATGACTTTTGCCAGTTATTGAAGCTCTCCAAGTCTCAGTTTTTTTCTATTAAATGGAGAAGTAAAATGAAAGAGATTGTGAGAACACAATGTGACAACATTATGTAGCACAATTAACACTTTGCTAATACATATTAAGTACTCAACAAATGTGGGTAAATAATGGAATGTGCATTTACTAAAAAACAGTGTCATAAAATTTCCTCCAAACACATATGAAATACAGATTTCATGAAATAAGTTTTTGATGATTCCAGTGATAATATTTACAAAATGTATTTGTTTATTTTGTAAAACTTGGATTCAAGTAAAATTTCTTTGCACAATTTTTTGGAGAAGAGCAATAAAATAAAAATGTAACCTCTCTTATTGCTTTTGCATTTATCTCCTTTTATCAGATTAAGGTACCTGAAATTACCCTTCTGAGGACCTACTGTAATGAGTTGAGTGTATATATGTTCAAAAACACTTTTAGAAAATTGAGTTGAGTGTATGTATGTTCAAAAACACTTTTAGAAAATTTAGATGGTGAATAATAGAGAAAAGATAGTCTGTCAGCTAACTTCTAACCTATAAAATGGATTTTTTATATTGTAGCATACATGGGAACAGAAAATGTCATGTATCTTGTAAAACATCAGTATCAGAGGGATAGTTTATGATTCACTTTAAAGCATGGAGGAAGCAGATTTAAGTAATTTTGCACATTGATGGAGTCATATCATAGAATTGTTTTGATATACAGTGTCAAAAATGTCTCTATTTTTATTAAGTTGGTGTAAGTTTTAGTAAACAGAATCAATATACTATACATGAATCTTTGTATTCCACATGGTTAAAATGGGGTCTTTTCAACATTGATAGAGCTCACGTGATGTAGGAAAATTCTCAGAAGAAATGGACAAATAAAGAAACCGAACTAACTCTACCTCTGTTTTACATCTGGAAATGAGAATTAAAGTACCACAAATTATATTTCCCAAGGTCTTTGATGAAATCAGCAATTAAAAACTGATTTTACAATTTTTGTAAAATCATTTTGTAAAATACATATTGTAAAATGTATTTTACCAAAACTATTTGTAAAATAGTCTGTAAAAGACTTTCTTTTACAATTAATCAAATGTACTGAGAAATATAAGATTTTTTTTCTTGGGAGTGGTGGTGGTGTTTTAGTCACTAGGGTGTGTCCAACCCTTGTGACCCCATGGACTGTAGCCTGCCAGGCTCCTCTGTCAATGGGATTCTTGGGGGTGGTATGGGAACCATAATTTGGAGTGCCAAAATAATTTGTAAATCTCTGTATTGGAAAGTTGTGTTAAGTGGTGTCAGGTTTTAATTCTGGAAGTAAGAATTATCTCCTAGCATATCTGATAGCTTGTGATAATACAGTGACAGATATAGAGTAAAACAGAAATACTCTATTTAAGGAAATTGTAGTTTAATGTTTTAATCAGCTCTACTGCACATTGCTTGTGTATCTGATTAAAAATCATTGAATCAGAGATTCCCAGTTTAAAATGAAGTCTGGCTACAAGCCTCTGATGAACCTTCTCCAATTTCCTACTAAATACCTATGAAGGAAAAAGGGTATGACACCCTGTGGTAAGTTGATTCAGTCGTGTCCAACTCTTTGGGATCCTATGGACTATAGCAGGCGCCTCTGTTCATCGGATTCTAAAGGCAAAAATGCTGAAGTGAGTTGCCATTTCCTTCTCCAGGGGATCTTCCCAACCCAGGTCTCAAACCCATATCTTTTACGTCTCCTGCATTGGCAGGAGGGTTCTTTACCATTAGCACAACCTGGGGAAGCCCATATAATACCCGAGAAGAATATAAAGTTAGGACTGACAGATAACAATCAGAATCTGTAAAAAAATTTTAACTGGGAGCAAACTGAACCAAAGAAATGCAAATATTTACACAAGACAAAAAGTGTTAAAGCTATTATAAAAACACTTTTCCATCTCTGCACTGCTCCTCTCCCCCCTGCCAGACACATGTAAACTCTCACAGTCTGTTCCTTTCTGCTAAAAAAAAATGGCCCTTTTGTGTATGGGTGCTGTTTTTTGAGCATCCAGGTTATTTTTGTTCTTCCTCACTAAGTGAATATATTCATTTAGGGCACCAAGAAAACAACTTATATTTAGGATGATAATAAAGGTTGATAGCACCTGAGGAGCTGTAGTTTCCACAAGTAAATCACTAATGCACTTTACTAATGATGTACCTGGTGGCTCAGCAGTAAGGAACCTGCCTGTCAATGCAGGGGATCCTGGAGACGTGGTTTCAAATCCTGGGTCAGGAAGATCCCCTGGAGAAGGAAACAGCAATGGACTCCAGTATTCTTGCCTGGAAAATCCCATGGACAGTGGATCCAGGGGAGAACAGTCCACGGGGCTGCAAAGAGTTGAACATGACTCAGCAACTAAACAAACAACAATACATTATATTATATCAACATATATATCAACCTGTACTATATATTATACATAAACTATATATGAGAGAATTTACATGTATATGTATGTGTAGAATTTGGTTCTCTGAAAATCTCTATATGTTTACATATGATATATAGTAGAGATATATATATATCTTTATTTTCACTTTTCTTTGATTTTAAAGTTAAGAAATATTCTTTTAATGACAATATGATTGTTTATGTTGCTTTTGTAGGTTTTTTGTTTGTTTATTTGATCTTTTCTGTTGATCTCACTATCCACTTGGAATATTTAGTCCATTTATCAGTTCAGTTCAGTTGCTCAGTCGTGTCCAACTCTTTACGACCCCATGGACTGCAGCACAACAGGCATGCCTGTCCATAACCAACTCCTGTAGTTTACTCAAACTCATGTCCATTGAGTTGGTGATGCCATCCAACCATCTCATCCTCTGTCATCCCCTCTCCTTCTGCCTTCAATCTTTCCCAGCATCAGGGTCTATTCAAATGAGTCAGCTCTTCACATCAGGTGGCCAAAGTATTGGAGCTTAAGCTACAACATCAGTTCTTCCAATGAACATTCAGGACTGATTTCCTTCAGGATGGACTGGCTGAATCTGCTTGTAGTCCAAGGAACTCTCAAGAGTCTTCTCCAACACCACAGTTCAAAAGTATCAATTCTTCAGGGCTCAGCATTCTTTATATTCCAAATCTCACATCCATACATGACCACTGGAAACACATAGCCTTAACTAGACAGACCTTTTTTGGCAAAGTAATGTCTGTGCTCTTTAATATGCTGTCTAGGTTGGTCATAACTTTCCTTCCAAGGAGCAAGCCTCTTTTAATTTCATGGCTGCAGTCACAATCTGCAGTGATTTTGGAGCCCCAAAAAATAAAGTCTCCCACTGTTTCCCCATCCATTTGCCATGGGGCGATGGAACCAGATGCCATGCTTAGTTTTCTGAATGTTGAGCTTTAAGCCAACTTTTTCACTCTCCTCTTTCACTTTCATCAAGAGGCTTTTGAGTTCCTCTTCACTTTCTGTCATAAGGGTGGTGTCGCCTGCATATCTGAGGTGATTGATATTTCTCCCAGGAATCTTGATTCCAGCTTGTACTTCCTCCAGCCCAGCATTTCTCATGATGTACTCTGCATATAAGTTAAATAAGCAGAGTGACAATATACAGCCTTGACGTACTCCTTTTCCTATTTGGATCCAGTCTGTTGTTTCATGTCCAGTTCTAACTATTGCTTCCTCACCTGCATATAGATATCTCAAGAGGCAGGTCAGGTGCTCTGGTATTCCCATCTCTTTCAGAATTTTCCACAGTTTATTGTGATCCAGACAGTCAAAGGCTTTGGCATAGTCGATAAAGCAGAAATAGATGTTTTTCTGGAACTCTCTTGCTTTTTTGATGATCCAGTGGATGTTGGCAATTTTATCTCTGGTTCCTCTGCTTTTTCTAAATCCAGCTTGAACATCTGGAAGTTCACGGTTCATGTATTGCTGAAGCCTGGCTTGGAGAATTTTGAGCATTACTTTACTAGCGTGTGAGATGAGTGCGATTGTGTGGTAGTTTGGGCATTCTTTGGCATTGCCTTTCTTTGGGATTAGAATGAAAACTGACCTTTTCCAGTCCTGTGACCACTACGAATTTTCCGAATTTGCTGGCATATTGAATGCAACACTTTCACAGCATCATCTTTTAGAATTTGAAATAACTCAACTGGAATTCCATCACCTCCACTAGCTTTGTTTGTTATGATGCTTTCTAAGGCCCACTTGACTTCACATTCCAGGATGTCTGGCTCTATGTGAGTGATCACACCATCATGATCATGAAGATGTCATGAAGATCTTTTTGGTACAGTCCTTCTGTGTATTCTTGCCACCTCTTCTTAATATCTTCTGCTTCTGTTAGGTCCATACCATTTCTGTCCTTTATTGAGTCCATTTTTGCATGAAATGTTCCCTTGGTATCTCTAATTCTCTTGAAGAGATCTCTAGTCTTTCCCATTCTGTTGTTTTCCTCTATTTCTTTGCACTATCACTGAGAAAGGCTTTCCTCTCTCTCCTTGCTGTTCTTTGGAACTTTGCACTCAAATGGGTATATCTTTCCTTTTCTCCTTTGCTTTTCACTTCTATTCTTTTCATAGCTATTTGTAAGGCTTCTTCATATAGCCATTTTGCTTTTCTGCATTTCTTTTTCTTGGGGATGGTCTTGCTCCCTGTCTCCCGTACAATGTCACAAACCTCATTCCATAGTTCATCAGGCACTCTGTCTATCAGATCTAATCCCTTGAATCTATTTCTCACTTCCACTGTATAATCATAAGGGATTTGATTTAGGTCATACTTGAATTGTCTAGTGGTTTTCCCTACTTTCTTCAATTTAAGTCTGAATTTGGCAATACGCAGTTCATGATGGGAGCCACAGTCAGCTCCTGGTCTTGTTTTTGTTGACTGTGTATGTCTGTTGCTGCTGCTGCTGCTGCTAAGTCGCTTCAGTCGTGTCCGACTCTGTGCGACGCCATAGATGGCAGCCCACCAGGCTTCCCCATCCTGGGATTCTCCAGGCAAGAATACTGGAGTGGGTTGCCATTTCCTTCTCCAATACATGAAAGTGAAAAAGTAAAAGTGAAGTCCCTCAGTCGTGTCTGACTCTTAGCGACCCCATGGACTGCAGCCCATTAGGCTCCTTCATCCATGGGATTTTCCAGGCAAGAGTACTGGAGTGGGGAGCCATTGCCTTCTCCTAATATTCCTCTATTAACCTGTAATTACTTGTTCATTCTTTCAATGGCTACCCTAAAGATGATAGCATGAGTTATGACTTATTATCCAATGTAAATCCTTACTTTTAAAACTTCTGTGAGAATGCTAAAACACATAGAAGTATTTACCCATGTGTTAATAATGCCATGTACTTTAATTAGACATTTTAAACTCAAAAAGCAGTATTCTTATTTTTGTAACTTTGATATCAATTCACATTTATCCTTCCCAGTGCTTTTTCCTAATTCTTAAGTATACAAAATAGTTGAAGAGTAGTTCAGTGAACATCCATAAACTCACTTCTCAGAAACAATGACATTAACACTTTATCATACCTATTTACAAGTAGGTGTGTGTATGTGTATATATGCCAAACCATTTCATAGAACCTACAGACTCTACCCTTAGAGCATCTTTATGAATATTTTTAAGAAAAGGACTTTTTTTACATTATCATGATACAACTGTCTCCAAAATATCAGTATTTACACAATTTCATCTTATACCTAATCCATCTTCAAAGTTCTCCAATCCCCCAAATGACTTCTATAGTTGTATTTTCCCAAACAATCCAATTAAGGTTTATATATTATAGTTAGTTTTTGTAGCTCATTATCTTAGGAGAGTTCTATGTTAATTTAATAACATTTCTGAAGTGATGAGACAATTTGTACTGTCAGATGGGCTATATTCTGCATTTATATTTCTGATTATGGTATCGTTTTATCTTGTTTCTCTTTCTCCAAAATTCCCAGGTAAACTGGAAGTTAAGTCCATATTCAAGTTTAATATTTTTTATAAATTATGCTTAGGTGGTATTCTGTTCTTTATATTGCATCTCATCAAGAGCCATGTTAATTTAATGCTGTCACAGAATTAGTAAGTTGGATTGTTTAATTATAGTGGTAGTCTTTTTTTTTTTTTTGAGATTTTGTACTAATTTTATTTTACTTTTTTTTAATTTTATTTTATTTTTAAACTTTACATAATTGTATTAGTTTTGCCAAATATCAAAATGAATCCGCCACCGGTAGTGGTAGTCTTTTAAAGACAGTATTTTTGTCTAAGATTCTTTAATTTCATTATCTTGTCTAAAGCAACCAAGGTTTTGCTCAAAAGCATTTTTTTCTATTGTGTTTTTTCTTATTAGTTATTTTTGATATGCCATTTTCTTTAGGCAGGTTACCATGTGTTTCAGATCTCTGTTATTTTTCTTGACCTAGCACTTTCACTTTCATGTATTTATTTTTTTATTCCACATCCTGAGGACATTGTCTGTGTTTATGTTATGTATAATGGATCTCTTTTCTGCAGTGTTCCTTCTGACCTTGACTGTTCATAATGCCATTTTAAGTTCTGCTCTAAAATGATCAGTACTCATAGTCTGTTCATCATACTATAACTAAATATCATAGACTGGGTGGCTTATGAACAGCAAGTGGTACTGGAGGCTGGAAGTCCAAGATCAGGGTATCAGCATGGCCAGGTGAAGGCCCTCTTCTAGGTTGTAGGCTTCTTGTTGTATCCTTATATAGCCAACCCCAAAGGGCTAGAAATCTCTCCGGAGCTTCTTTTATAAGGCACTAATGTTATTCGTGGGCTTCCCTGGTGACTCAGATAGTAAAGAATCCACCTGCAATGCAGGAGACCAGAGTTTGGTCCCTGGGTCAGGAAGATCCTCTGGAGAAGGGAATGGCAACCCACTCTAGCATTCTTGCCTGGAGAATCCCATGGACAGAGCAGGCTGGTGGGCTACAGTCCATGGGATCAGAAAGAGTTGGAGCAACTAACAACTGAGCAACTAACACACACACACACTCACACACACACACAATGTCATTTTTAAGGGTGGACACTTAAGTAGCTCTCAAAGACCCCACCTTTTAATGATGTCACTTTTGGGAGGTTAGGATTTTAACATATGAATTTGGGGGAGGAGCACAAATATTCAGACCATAACAATTACCTTTTTTTTCCTTAATAATGCTGGATTCCTTCCTTTCCTTTTCCATGCAGTTTTGTAATCATTTCTGCATATTTCTCATGATGTCTTGGTGTTCTTGAATTTTGCTTATACCATAGAGAAGATTCTCTTTCTTTGCATCTTTTTTTGAATTTATCTTTTTTGCAAGAATATTCTTCTGATATATACTTTTTCAAGTGCTGCATCATAACCTTCCTTCTTCAAAAAGAATAATTTAAAAGGACTTGTATTCATTTCCTTTTTTCATTGTGACAGGTTACCAGGAAATTAATAGCTTAAAGCAATTCAAATTTATTATCTTACAGTTCTGAAGTGCAGAAGTCCAAAATTAGTCTCACTGGCCTAAAATTAAGTTGCTAGCAAATCTGGTTTCTTCAAGAAGAGGAAAATCCATTCCCTTGCCTTTTCCAGCTTCTAGAGGCAACCTGCATTTCTTGGCTAGTGACTCTTTCCATGATTTATACCAACCCCTTGCTTCCATTGTCACATCTTCTACTCTAACCTAAGTCTGAAGATCTAGTTTCCCTCTTAAAAGACCTTTGTGATTACACTGGGTTCATCTGATAATCCAGAATAATTTCCTCATCTAAAATTTCTTAATTTAATTATACCTGCAAATCCCCTTTCACCATGTAAGATGATGTATTTGAAGATTTTTAGGATTAAGGTGAGAAGCTTTCATGGTGGGAGGGTATCATTCAACCTACCACAGGCTCCATATTGGTTTTGTGTTTTTGTTCTTTGATATTTAGATAGAATGAGAATTCTAGTCTGGTGGTGTATCCTAAAATAGGATCCTTGGTGGTCGTTTAGTTGCCAGGTTGTGTCCAACTCTTTTGCGGCCTCATGGACCACAGCCTGCCAGGCTCTTGTGTCCATGGAATTCTCCAGGCAAGAATACTGGAGTGGGTTGCCATTTCCTTTTCCAGGGGATCTTCCTGACCAAGGGATCAAACTTGGGTCTCCCACATTGCAGGGAGATTCTTTATGGACTGAGCCACCAGGGAAACCCTAAAAGAAACTCCTTACTTGAGAGCTTATGAAATTCTTTTTCAGATCTGAAGTTGAATAACTGGTTAATATGTATTTTTATTGTCAACTCTTTGATCCTAACATTCTGAGAAAACGGTGAGCACCCTGACATGCAGTTAGAGCATAAAGAACTTAGTTTCCATGCTCCTTTGTTGCATAAATATACAACCAGAGGCCTTCTGGAGTTGATTTTCTGTTCTGTTTTGTCTTCACACAGGAGAGCTTGTCCAGATTTTTTCCTTGAACTACTATAAGAAGGGAAGGTCTTGATGATGATGGTGATGGAAACGATGACAATAGTGGCTGCCACATACTGAGTGCTTATTTTAAGCTAGTTACCATGATTAAAGCTTTGCACATATTCTTTCATCTCCTTTCCACAAACCCTTGAGGTAAGTATCATTATTATCACTATTTGACATTTTAGAGTAACGAAAGTCACAGAAAGAGTAATTAACTAACCTGAGGTCGCATGGAGAGAAAATGGTAGAGGTGCGACAGAGGCTTCATTTTCACAGTTTGTTATAGCAAAACTCCAGGGTTTTCTAGCAAATATGGTTCAGAATGTTTTGCCATGCATCAACATCTTCCCTCTGCCCTTGCAAATTGGGATTTGTTAGCAGTATTCTGCTGGTATATCTTTTGTTACTACACTTGAAATCATATTGCTTTCCAGAGAGAGTGATTATGAGTTGATTCTTGCTGTTTCTACTCAATATAGTCCTATTTGTTCAGTATTTAGCAAAGTGTGACTTCATGTTTTCTAAGATGCGGATAGCATTGTTTTCTAGTATCTAATGCTGCTACATATTTTCTCCCAACTTTCTATTGTTTTGGTCATTTTAGTGTACTTTAAGAAAGAAACTGGCTTAGATGTTTTTATTCAAAATGCCATCATTCTAGAAAGTGCTTTAATATCTGTTTTAAATTTCTTCTTAGATAACTTAATGAACTAGTCTCCATCTCCATCATTTACTTCATACTCTCAAATCCATGATGATGTGTTATTTAGCATCACTTTGGCTCTTTTCTTTTTATGTTATAATTTATTTCATTAGCCTGCTGATTCATGTCAGCTTAAATTAGTAGGTACCTAGTTTTGATTTGATTCGACACATTAGTGAGATTTTTAATCAAATAGCCAAAGACTTTCTCTGTGGGGCTACTAACTGTGATCCACTCAATCAGCTTTTTTTTTTTTTTTAAGACACCAGGATAAAGTAAACAGGCAAATACTTTTTCCCCTTGTATTTTAGCATTTAAGGAAGATCAAATATGTTTCGATGTGTTCTTTTGGAAGGTCCTTTGGAGAACTACACTTAAAGCTATAGCTGCATTGTTATTGAGTGGTGTTAATTTTCATTTATTTTTTCCTATATGAACAAAGGTTGTTGAAACATTCTCTTTCTCCTTTAAAACTGCCGAATTATCTGTAGCAAGATTTAATGGCTATGTTTTGCCCCAAGTAAATGAATAGAAGTTGAACATAGTTTCTACTTAAGATATTAAAAACAAATGATAATAATGCAAGAACTAATCTTACTAATTAAGAAAATAACCTTATAACCTAACATTTGACTTGAATGTCATAGAATCTGGCTATAGGAGAAACCTCTGCTCTGGAAGCCCGTGACCTTTCAAGGTTAAGGGAGGGAAAAAAAAACACGTGATGTTCAGACAAATACAATTCATTAGCACTTCTCAAGTTCTTATTAATACAGGTTTTCATTTTCCCTAAGAGCCCTTAAAATCTTTGCAGCAGAAGATATTTGATTAGTCATAAAAGCATTTCACAATGCACAGAGCTGATAAAAGAGGAGAGAGAGTCTAGGTGAAATTAAACCTTGGTTGGAAAGTTGAAATTTGTCATCAGCTGTTCTTGAAGCTTAACACATTATAAATGTATGCAGTGCATATGGCAAGTGAGTGCGAATTAGAGGCTTGGGTGAGCCAGACTTTCTATACATAAGCATGTATTGCCTTGTGCAGAAGAGAGAAAAATGTAAAGGACTAGCCCTGGAGGGAGTTTCTCTGGGTGAGAAAAAAATGTATATATTTATCTTGAAATTAATTTTTTTGATGCAAAGGGCAATAATGAAGATATACAATATCATTCTTAGTTATCATAGTTTTCTTTCTTTCTTTTGATGGGGACCACTTTAAGTTGATTGAGTTTGTTACGGTATTTCTTCTGTTTCATGCTCTCGTTTTTTGGCCGTGAGGCAAATGACCAGGGATCAAACCTGCCCTCCCTGCATTGGAAGTCTTAACCCCTGCACCACCAGGAAATTCCCTGTGGTTTTCTCTGTAACCAGATTCATGCAATATTCTTAGGGTCAATCTGACCATTTCATGAGTCAGATAAGAAGAAAGTTTT
Organism: Bos taurus; assembly: GCF_002263795.3. Classification (NCBI taxonomy): domain Eukaryota; kingdom Metazoa; phylum Chordata; class Mammalia; order Artiodactyla; family Bovidae; genus Bos; species Bos taurus. Next base: position 71,843,914 of record NC_037335.1, on the reverse strand, counting down.
GTTTTAATATAATTAAATCTTGGCCAAAATCTAAGCGTATGAGGCCTGAATCCAGAAATGATAAAAGTCATGAGTTAGTTTAGACAAAGACATACAAAGGAGAAAAAAAAAGCCTGTGGGCTAGAAATAACATACTGGTCACAAAAGGAAAATAAGTTATTTGTCATCAGTGCCTTGTGTTAATGAAAATGGGTAGCTGAGAGCTCCTGGGTGCATTTGATACCTTGAGGTCTTGCTGAGAATGCAGCTGCTGGCTCTATTTATAGACTTAATTCTGATGCGGAGGGAATAAAAGCATACATACCGTAGTAATGAGATTACTGGGACAGCTCCCAAACTGAGACAGCTGAGCCAAATCAATATATGCATTTTTCTTCCCCTTAAAACTGCCGAGCTCATTAGAAAGACCAATATACTTCATGGTTAGACCTCTAGAACTCAGAGACTGCGTGTCAAGCTCCCTGCAGCATTTTGCAAATTAAAAATTTAAATGCAAAGATGATTCCAAAACAGGACCACATCATCAAAATTACAATTTCCTTGGGATAAGCATTCCTATTTCTCTCTCTCTCTCTTTTTTAATTCCCTTATGCATTTTGGGCAAGTGGACTGGATATAGTTTTCTGACTTGTATGCCGTAATCGGAGACCATATGGTACAGTGAAACATATAGAGACTTTCAAGTTATGCATATTGAGGGTTAGACTCCAAGACACTCTATGCATTAGCTGTGTGACCTTTCTGTATTTATTTAACAACAGATCAAAACAAACTCTTTCCCCTTTGCAAAGCTGTACATTTGGAGAAGACAAAAATCTAGAAGTCATTCTAAGGAAATGGTTAATGATGAAGATAAATACTCAACTACATTTATAACTCTTGCAGCATTATGTTTACAATTGAAAATAAAGTATTTAATAATAAAGGATTGCTTCCCTGGTGGCTTAGATGGTAAAGAATCTGCCTGCAATGCAGGAGACCCAAGGTTGATCCCTGGATCAGGAAGTTCCCCTGGAGAAGGGAATGGCAACCCACTCCAATATTCTTGATGGAGCATTCCATGGACCTGGTGGGTTATAGTCCATGGGGTGCAAAGAGTTGGACACGAAAGAGTGACTAAGTAACATAATATGTTTATACAAAGCATTATTATGCAGCCACATGCATGATAATTTAAGAGAATATTTTTATGTAATGGTAAGAGACTCAAAATATGTTATCAGATTAAAAACAGAATTCACCTACTAGTATGAATTCTGTGATATGACTGTTGTATGTGTGGTCATGTATCTGCATAATACTCACATACTGTTTATACACATACATATCATACATAGAAAAGGACATCTAGAAAATTGTGGACAGCAGTAAATGTTGTAAATGGATGAGTCTTTTTCCTCCTTGTTGCTTCTTTGCATTACTAGGTATCCTATAATAAACATAGAATAAAACTAAATAATATTTTTAAAATAAAAAGACTGAGACACGCTTCAACCAAAGGAATATCATAGCACATAAATTGGTAAGTATAAACTATTTACACAGAAATTCAGTCGGCTTTTAGCGAGAAGTCATGATGTACATGGGCTTCCCTGATAGTTCAGTTGGTAAAGAATTTGCCTGCAATGCAGGAGACCCTAGTTGGATTCCTGGGTCAGGAAGATCTGCTGGAGAAGGGATAGGCTACCCACTCCAGCATTCTCGGGCTTCCCTGGTGGCTCAGCTGGTAAAGAATCCACCCACGATGCGGGAGACCTGGGTTCAATCCCTGGGTTGGGAAGATCCCCCTGAGAAGGGAAAGACTACCCACTCCAGTATTCTGGCCTGGAGGGGGTCGCAAAGAATGGGACACGACTGAGTGACTTTCACTTTCCTGAGGCATACATTATGAATCCCAGTGTGTGAGAGGGGCAGAAGAAAAGGGTCTGAAGCTGAATCTGATTAAGGAGACACACAGTAAAAAGCCCAGACTATTCATAGACTCCTTAACAGGTCTCTCAAACCAAAGAGAGGGATAGGGCAATTTTGTAATAATAGACAAAGATGGCATTTTTGTCTGGGGGAACCCTTCAGTAATCACATCCACATCTATGGAGAAGCGTAAAGGCTGAAAACTGTAAAAAAAAAAAAAAAAAGGCATAAAAGCTGTAACTGCTTCTCCATGGAGTAAAATGGCCATGTGTAAGGTCTGACATCAGATAGGTGTGAGTCCTTGTTTTACCATTTACTCACCATGTTACCTTGGTCACCTTACATTTCTGAAGCTTACTTTCTTCGTCTGTTGAAGGGGAATAAAAAGAATGGTCATTATCTCAATCACAGTTAACACTAAGGGCTATGTTCTAAGCACTGCTTGTAACATCCCCTTAGGGATGAAGGGAGATTTCTGCAAAGAATTTAGCCAGGTGACCAAGATCACAGTGCTCAATAAATGCTATTAATGGTCCTTAGAATAGCTGCAAGCATGTAAATGGTAATTATTTAACAACTGTTATTTGTGTCTATAATTCACACAGCTCTATATGGTAAGGCAGGGAAGGATAAAAAGATAAATAAGACACATTCTCTGCTCCCAAGGACTCTACAACTTTTGGGGAAGGGGCAGAAGAGAAGGAAATGCTGAGTAAGGCCTCATATAAAAGCGATCAACCTCATGGTGCCAAAGAGGACTCAGTCTGCTTGTTTTGGAATTTTATCTCAAGGAGATGTCAAGGGTGTCATTCTCCCTGGGACCTGAGGCTAGATGGCTACATAGACTGGGAGGGGGTCAGCTTTTATTCCTGCATGTTAAGTCTCTTCAGTCATGTCCGACTCCAAAACCTTAAGGACTGTAGCATGCCAGGCTCCTCTGTCCATGGGATTCTCTAGGCAAGAATACTGGAGTGAGTTGCCCTCACTTCAGTGAGATACTCTCCTCCAGGGTATCTTCCTGACCAGGGATCGAACTGGTATCTCTTACATTTCCTGCATTGGCAGGCAGGTTCTTTACTACTAACGCCACCTCCCTATTTTAATACAAAAAAAAAATTGAAGCAAATATTTGATTTCTGTTTTGAAGGTTATCATAAAGTTGATACACCTTATTTGACTCAGCTGAGTCTGAAAGTCAAAAACTATTAGTGTCTACTGGGAAGATAAAAGAGTTATTCTATTGTTTTCTGTCTTCTAAAAAAGATATAATGCCTCAGATCACATTCTTTTTTAAAAAAAAGAAAAGCACTTTCTTTTTCCAAACATGAGAAAAATGATCTATAAATAAATGACCATTGCAGTTTTAAAAATCACATTATCTTGTATTTGCATTTTTCTCTTATGCTTTTCAAAGTATATTTCCAGTCACTTGACTCTTTCAAAAGTCTTGTGAGATAGCAAAAAGCAGTGTTGTTTCGTCCCATTTTGTTGATGATGAAAATAGGATATCCAAAAGTTAGTGACTTTCTTCAAAGTCATGAAAGGTGATGGAACTGGTCTCAGATCCATGACTCCTGATTCTTACCCTTAAAGTGTTTTATGTCTATTACAGTCAAAAATATTTTAACACATATTATACAGATGATTTATATAATTTGTATATTTGAAGACACAGAATTAAAAGAGTGCCTATGACTTTTAAACTGGTTTAGAGAGGTTTCATGAAAAGGCCATGCTGGTATTTCACAAACCTGAAACTGCAGTCCATGGCTAACACTGATTATCTCCTGGACTGTATACACAATGAGATCATTCATCTCCAGATAGAATATTCAATTCACAGAATTTGGTCTTGCTGGACCACAGATTCCCTGTCCTAGTTCTGTAATGCACTAAAGCCCTCTGATGGCATAGCAGAGACTGATGACATGGTAAGTATTTATTAAAGTATCCTTCCTTTTTAACATTTATGAGTATGGTCCAAGAAAATAAAATTAAAGTTGCTTCTCAAAAGAAGGAGTGCAAAGCACATGTTAAAAGATTCTTCATGATTAATAATGAATAAAGCTGTGAAACATTTGGCAACTATATTTGGATGCACTAGGGTATTGTTTCTTATATATTTGTCACATGGGGGAAAATACAGCTTCCACTTGCAGGATTTAATATATCCATACAATTAAAAAGATATTAATAAACTTCCATTTCCAAAACTTCAATCATTTCATGAACGTTAAATAATTTATTCCAGAGGAGGACTGTTAATAATCCAGAGACCTCATATATTCTAATGTTCATTTTTATTATTTAATAGAGTCATGCTATTATTTTATTAAATTTGAAATTAGTCTTTGGTCATTAATAACAGAAGTGAGTTCCTCTAGATTTTATTCATTCAAAAATAGCAAGGATTTTAAAAAATATTTTTTAAAAGCCACATACACGTACTGTTCAGTTCAGTTCAGTTCAGTCGCTCATGCGTGTCCATGAATCGCGGCACGCCAGGCCTCCCTGTCCATCACCAACTCCCGGAGTTCACTCAGACTCACGTCCATCGAATCAGTTGTGCCATCCAGCCATCTCATCCTCTGTCTTCCCCTTCTCCTCCTGCCCCCAATCGCTCCCAGCATCAGAGTCTTTTCCAATGAGTCAACTCTTCGCATGGGGTGGCCAAAGTACTGGAGTTTCAGCTTTAGCATCATTCCTTCCAAAGAACACCCAGGGCTGATCTCCTTTAGGACGGACTGCTTGGATCTCCTTGCAGTCCAAGGGACTCGAAAGAGTCTTCTCCAACACCACAGTTCAAAAGCATCAACTCTTCAGTGCTCAGCTTTCTTCACAGTCCAACTCTCACATCCATACATGACCACTGGAAAAACCATAGCCTTGACTAGAGGGACCTTTGTTGGCAAAGTAATATCTCTGCTTTTGAATATGCTATCTAGGTTGGTCATAACTTTCCTTCCAAGGAGTAAGCGTCTTTTAATTTCATGGCTGCAGTCACCATCTGCAGTGATTTTTGAGCCCCAAAAGATAAAGTGTGACACTGTTCCACTGCTTCCCCATCTATTTCCCATGAAGTGATGGGACCAGATGCCATGATCTTCGTTTTCTGAATGTTGAGCTTTAAGCCAACTTATTGACTCTCCACTTTCACTTTCATCAAGAGGCTTTTGAGTTCTTCTTCTCTTTCTGCTATAAGGGTGGTGTCATCTGCATCTCTGAGGTTATTGATATTTCTCCCGGCAATCTTGATTCCAGCTTGTGCTTCTTCCAGCCCAGAGTTTCTCATTATATGCTCTGCATAGAAGTTAAACAAGAAGAGTGACAATATACAGCCTTGACGAACTCCTTTTCCTATTTGGAACCAGTCTGTTGTTCCATGTCCAGTTCTTTTTTTTTTTTTTTCCATTTTTTTTAAAATTTTATTTTATTTTTAAACTTTACATAATTGTATTAGTTTTGCCAAATATCAAAATGAATCATGTTCAGTTCTAACTGTTGCTTCCTGACCTGCATATAGGTTTCTCAAGAGGCAGGTCAGGTGGTCTGGTATTCCCATCTCTTTCAGAATTTTCCACAGTTTATTGTGATCCAGACAGTCAAAGGCTTTGTCATAGTCAATAAAGCAGAAATATATGTCTTTCTGGAACGCTCTTGCTTTTTTCCATGATCCAGTGGATGTTGGCAATTTGATCTCTAAATATAAAAAAGCATAAAGAAGAAAGTAAACACTTGTAATCATACAAAAGATAACTACTGTTAACATTTTGGTGTATTTCCATTATGTATCTTTTTTCTCCAATTGAGGTTTTTTAATATATCTCTCCATATGTATTAGGTAAAATTTTATAGTTTTTCTGTAATCAGAGATTATATTGTATAATTGTAGAGAGGTTGTGTTGTATAGAGATTGTATACACTATATTGCATGATTTTTTTTCTCTTCACATAGAGATTTTTCTTCTAAATTTTTTCCCTTAAAAGAAAACAAGAAGCGATAATTAACCTTGAGAGTCTTGTTATAGAAGTCTAACCAGGTCCACCAAAATAGACAATTTCTTTGAGTTTCATGCTTTTCTCTTTCATGTGAATTTTGCATTGCAATATTCATCCATGTTAGTTTTAAAGAATTGTCCCTCAGATATATTTAAATGAAATTGACAGTCTGGAGATAAGTTATGTTTATCCTATGTGTCAAGCATCATCTCACATGTAAGGGAACAGGTATCTCTTTTAGAGGAATGTAGACAACCTCATACTGGCGCAGTGGTAAAGAGTCCACCTGCAATGCAGGAGACGTGTGTTCAATCCTTGGGTTGGGAATATCCTTTGGAGGAGGAAGTGGCAACCCACTCCAGTATTCTTGCCTGGGAAGTCCCATGGACAGAAAAGACTGGCAGGCTACAGTCCACGGGGTTGCAAAGTGTTAGACACAACTCAGCAACTAAACAACAAGACAACCTCATATGGAAAGCCATTGCCTGTGTGATTAACTGGTTCTCTAATTTGTCAGTTGTTTTGAGTGCATAGTCTTCCATTGCATCATTGTACTGTGAGTTTATTGTCTCTTCTCTGAATGAACTTGTGTTTATTCTCCCTCACTTGACTAGCACCTCTAAAAAAAAAAAAAAGAACAAGGACCACACTGTTCAAGAGAAGTCTTTTTGCCATGAAAAATCAATACGAGTTTTCTTTAGTACCAGTAACTACAAATATAGAGAGACCCTGGAGTTGGGTAGACTTGAGATTAAATCATGTCTCTGCTTCTTAAAAATTGATTTACTGTATGTTTACCCTCCCCATGGATCAGACTTTGGTCTTTCAGATGGGAACAGCTACCTTATGAGATTTATGTGATGATTCAGTTAGATATTTTCAGTCCTTGGTAAATTTTCTCATTCTAATTATCATTTGGTACTTTAATTTTTTCAATCCCTCTATGGAACATTCTCTCTTTCTGCCCCTCACCCTCACCATACTTCCCCTTCCCACCCGCACACTGGAGTTAACTCCTCCTTAGCAGAGGGTCCCTTCCCCAGTAGAAACAATATGGGCCATAGGAAGCATGTCTATTTAGGTCATTTGCACCAAGAAGGTTTTCCTAGTACAAATCACCAAATTTAAGAGGCTCCAAACTGGCATATAGTGATGGATCACCAATACATCATAAAGAAAAGTGCCCTTACCTAGCTGTCCCTTTTGTTTGTCTTCTTCATGGTTAGCAGGTGGCTGAGGATCCACTTATTGGATTCCAAGATCCTCCTTTTCTAGAGATAAGGTTAATTTAATTCTGATACTTATAAAAAGGAATGAAATTGTTTCATTTGTAGAGACATGGAAGGACCTGAAGACTGTCATACAGAATGAAGTAAGTCAGAAAGATAAAAACAAATATAGTTTATTAATGCATACATGTGGAATCTAGAAAAATAGTATGCTGCTGCTAAGTTGCTTCAGTCGTGTCCAACTCTGTGCGACCCCAGAGACGGCAGCCCACCAGGCTCCCCCGTCCCTTCGAGTCTCCAGGCAAGAACACTGGAGTGGGTTGCCATTTCCTTCTCCAATGCATGAAAGTGAAAGTGAAGTCGCTAAGTCGTGTCTGACTCTTCGCAACCCCATGGACTACAGCCTACCAGGCTCCTCCATCCATGGGATTTTCCAGGCAAGACTACTGGAGTGGGGTGCCATTTCCTTCTCCACAAAAATGGTATCAGTTCAGTTCAGTTCAGTCGTTCAGTCGTGTCCGACTCTTTGTGACCCCATGAATCGCAGCACACCAGGCCTCCCTGTCCATCACCAACTCCCGGAGTTCACTCGGACTCAGAGTTCACGTCCATCGAGTCAGTGATGCCTTCCAGCCATCTCATCCTCTGTCGTCCCGTCTCCTCCTGCCCCCAATCCCTCCCAGCCTCAGAGTATTTTCCAATGAGTCAACTCTTCGCATGAGGTGGCCAAAGTACTGGAGTTTCAAGCTTTAGCATCATTCCTTCCAAAGAAATCCCAGGGCTGATCTCCTTTAGAATGGACTGGTTGGATCTCCTTCCTCTAGACATGGTATTCCTCTGATATTCACCATTTCAGTGACTGGCACAGCCCTTCAATCAGCTGGATAAGCCAGAATTCAAGAATACTCTTGACATGTCTTTCTCTTTCTCCCTCTCTATTCCATGAATCACTGAGTCTTGCCTATTCATTATATGTCAAATTAAATGCCCTAAAATCCTTGCCACAGCTCTTATCTATTCTCCTATAGCCTCTCACTGGATTACTGTAATAGCTTCCAAACAGGATTTTCCTATTTTGCTTCTTGACTCTTTGTAATTCTCTCTATATACAGTAGCCACTCTTTGAAACATACAGATGCAGCCAAAATCCTCCTAGATTTTCCTTGCTTAAATCTTTCATGATGAATGCTGGAGTCCGGTCACATCACTTCATGACAAATAGATGGGAAAAATGGAAACAGTGACAGACTTTATTTTCTTGGGCTCCAAAATAACTGAGGATGGTGACTGCAGCCATGAAATTACAAGACACTTGCTCCTTGGAAGAAAAGCTATGACCAACCTAGGCAGCATATTAAAAAGCAGAGACATTACTTTGCCAACAAAGTTCTATCTAGTCAAAACTAGGTTTTTTCCAGTAGTCATGTATGGATGTGAGAGTTGGATCATAAAGAAGGCTGAGTGCCAAAGTATTGATGCTTTTGAACTTTGGTGCTGGAGAAGACTCTTGAGAGTCCCTTGGACTGCAAGGAGATCGAACAGTCAATCCTAAAGGAAATCAACCCTGAATATTCATTGGAATGACTGATGCTGAAGCTGAAGCTCCAATGATGAAGCTCCAAAGCTGAAGCTTTGGCCCCCTGATGCGAAGAGCCAACTCATTGGAAAAGACCCAAATCTTGGGAAAGATTGAGAGCAGGAGAAGTGGGCAACAGAGGATGAGATGGTTGGATGGCATCACTAACTCAATGGACTTCAGTTTGAGCAAGCTCTGGAAGATGGTGAAGGACAGGGAAGCCTGGCATAGTGCAGTCCATGGGGTCTCAAAGAGTTGGACATGAGTAAGTGACTGAACTAACATGGTTAATAGGTAGGATGACTATATAATTTGTTATCTAAAATAGCACACATTTACATATGAAGGAGGGGTGCTATTTATAATTATACCAATAATTAGGGCAATAAGAAAAAAGTGGGAGAATCTGAGGCAAACCAGGGTGTGTGGACATTCTTCCTATAATGTTCTATGTGATTTAGTTTCCTACCAATATTTTATGCTATATTCTTCTCATCCACTGTGCATTAGAAACATACTTTCAAATTCCCTATAATATCATACTTTTTCTCATCTCATAGATTTTGTACAGCTGTTTTTTCCTCCTAACCTCTCTAAATCTTACCTTCTCCAGTATAAATCCTTTCACATCTCTTAGAAAATGCTATTTCTTTAGGAACACATTGCTGTACTCCCATTGTGCCTTATGTTTCTACTTCTGTCTGGTACATAGTAAGGTCAATAAATATTTATTATGAATGAATGAAGGCAGTGTGATTAAATAATAAATATGTTTTATATTTTTCTCTCCTACATGAATTTTTATTTAAGATAAACAGTGGCCATGCCAGCGTGGAACACAGCACTTCCCACATTCAGTTCTGTTTGAGACTCAGCTTGTTCTGGTCTGCAAGTATAAGTTATTAAATTTTCAGGAGTTTTATGAGCCAGTTATTGAACAGATTAATTGTTAAAATTAAATTATATAAACTTTCAATTAAAAAACTTATAGTAAAAAACAGACAATAAAAACTCATTTTCCATTACTTCCTAATTATTTTATACATTTTCCTATAACTTTTGCTCTCGAGATTTTGTATGAATATTGTATCTGTGTGGATGAAATACTATATTGTGGTGTGCTACCATGTGTCTCTTCTCTGCATTCAGTGATCTATGTAGGTACCTTTACAATCACTCACCGTGGCAGTATTTGCATCATGGAAATCAGAAACCATTACTGTTCATTGTTTTGTTGATTGTCTAGTCTTAGAAAAATGATGAAAATGTTAAGAACAAGAAAATGTTAAACTTATTGTCTGTAGCCAATCTATTGTCACTAAGGCTGGAATCAGAGGAACTATTCCTCTAAGTATTTGGAAATTATTAACTGATTCAGCAAAAAATATTGTTCATGTCATTAATGAATGAAGTTCTAATATGTATCTTCATTGTGTCACGTTTCCTCTTTTTTGTTAACACAACCAATTCATCAACATTTATGCCACAATACCCATTTGTCAATTGCAACTGTAGGTTGGTTATGAACATAAATGTTTAGCAAAAATGAAGGAACTATATTTTGTGATAATTAATTGGTAATTTAGGATCTACAATAAAGAATATTGCATATTTTATTATTATTTGTAAATTGCTGTCTTTCATCTTTGAATTAGTTACATTTAGTGGCTCAGAAAAGGAAAGATACAAGCATCTGAATGCAGAATTCCAAAAAATAGCAAGAAGAGATAAGAAAGCCTTCCTCAGCGATCAATGCAAAGAAATAGAGGAAAACAATAGAATGGGAAAGACTAGAGATCTCTTCAAGAAAATTAGAGATAGGAAGGGAACATTTCATGCAAAGATGGGCTCGATAAAGGACAGAAATGGTATGAACCTAACAGAAGATATTAAGAAGAGGTGGCAAGAATACACAGAAGAACTATACAAAAAAGATCTTCACAACCCAGATACTCACGATGGTGTGATCACTGACCTAGAGCCAGGCATCCTGGAATGTGAAGTCAAGTGGGCCTTAGAAAGCATCCCTATGAACAAAGCTAGTGGAGGTGATAGAATTCCAGTTGAGCTATTCCAAATCCTGAAAGATGATGCTGTGAAAGTGCTGCACTCAATATGCCAGCAAATTTGGAAAACTCAGCAGTGGCCACAGGACTGGAAAAGGTCAGTTTTCATTCCAATCCCAAAGAAAGGCAATGCCAAAGAATGCTCAAACTACTGCACAATTGTACTCATCTCACATGCTAGTAAAGTAATGCTCAAAATTCTACAAGCCAGGCTTCAGCAATACATGAACCGTGAACTTCCAAATGTTCAAGCTGGTTTTAGAAAAGGCAGAGGAACCAGAGATTAAATTGCCAACATCTGCTGGATCATGGAAAAAGCAAGAGAGTTCCAGAAAAACATCTATTCCTGCTTTATTGACTTTGCCAAAGCCTTTGACTGTGTGGAGCACAATAAACTGTGGAAACTTCTGAAAGAGATGGGAATACCAGACCACCTGACCTGCCTCTTGAGAAATCTGTATGCAGGTCAGGAAGCAACAGTTAGAACTGGACATGGAACAACAGACTGGTTCCAAATAGGAAAAGGAGTACGTCAAGGCTGTATATTGTCACCTTTCTTATTTAACTTATATGCAGAGCACATCATGAGAAACATGGGGCTGGAAGAAGCACAAGCTGGAATCAAGATTGCTGGGAGAAATATCAATAACCTCAGATGACACCACCCTTATGGCAGAAAGTGAAGAAGAACTAAAAAGACTCTTGATGAAAGTGAAAGAGGAGAGCGAAAAAGCCGGCTTAAAGCTCAACATTCAGAAAACTAAGATCATGGCATCTGGTCTCATCACTTCATGGGAAATAAATGAGAAAACAGTGGAAACAGTATTAGACTTTATTTTTCTGGGCTGCAAAATCACTGCAGATTGTGACTGCAGCCATGAAATTAAAAGCTGCCTACTCCTTGGAAGGAAAGTTATGACCAACCTAGATAGCGTATTGAAAAGCAGAGACATTACTTTGCCAACAAAGGTCTGTCTAGTCAAGGCTATGGTTTTTCCACTAGTCATGTATGGATGTGAGAGTTGGACTGTGAAGAAAGCTGAGTGCCGAAGAATTGATGCTTTTGAACTGTGGTGTTGGAGAAGACTCTTGAGAATCCCTTGGACTGCAAGGAGATCCAACCAGTCCATTCTGAAGGAGATCAGCCCTGGGATTTCTTTGGAAGGAATGATGCTAAAGCTGAAACTCCAGTACTTTGGCCACCTCATGCGAAGAGTTGACTCATTGGAAAAGACTCTGTTGCTAGGAGGGATTGTGGGGCAGGAGGAGAAGGGGACACAGAGGATGAGATGGCTGGATGGCATCACCGATTCGATGGATGTGAGTTTGAGTGAACTCCAGGAGTTGGTGATGGACAGGGAGCCCTGCGTGCTGCAATTCATAGGATCACAAAGAGTCAGACACAACTGAGCGACTGAACTGAACTTAACTAAACTGTGGCTCAGATGGTAAAGAATCTGTCTGCAGTGCAGGAAGCCCCGGTTCGATCCCTGGATCAGGAAGATCCCTTGTAGAAGGGAATGACTACCCATTCCAGTATACTCTTCTGGAGAATTCCATGGACAGAGGAGCATGGCAGGCTACATTCCCTGGGGTCTCAAATAGTCAGACACAACTGAGCATGTTGGATCAGCTGCATGTCAAGGTTGTCAGTGAACTTTATTTCAAAGGATGGTGAATACTATTCACTCACACTTTCACTTTCATGTGTGTGTGTGTGTGTGTGGCTTAGTCGTGTCCAACTCTTTGTGATTCTATGGGCTATAGCCCACTGTGCTCTTCTGTCCATGGAATTCTCTAAGCAAGAATACTGGAGTGTGCTGCCATTTCCTTCTACAGGGCATCTTCCTAACCCAGGAATCGAACCTGGAATTCCCCTGAATTCCAGGTGGTGTCTTTACCTACTGAGCTACCAGGAGATATATATGTATACACATATATCTTATTTTTGGAGAGTTGATGGTTAAATATTTACCAGTGTACCACTGCTCACAGTAGAAACCCAATAAATATATGAAAGAATATATTGTTGACACACTCTTCTATGTGCATTTCTTATCAAACCTAACTCTAATAAGAATGGTGAAACACTGGAGTGACCGAGAGAGTGAAAGTTGTGAGGAAGGGCAGGGGTTGGCCATAGCATTTTGCCTTGTGAACCTGCGTTTGTTGATGCCTGGAGTATGAAGACAGCCAGGGGGACAGCTGGTGCCCTCTTCCTTATTACTGTTTTTCATTATGTCTTTATTTTATGAAGAAATATTGGTTTAAAATCAGTCCTAAGTAGGATTTCTTCTAAACCTAATTTGACCTGTCCTGTTAATTAATAATTAGGGTTTCACCTTGATACAGGTATGAAGATGTATCTTAATCTTGATTTTTGGTCTTGTTGATATTTGTCTATTTTCCTTGCTTGCAATTTTGAATTGTGAATATTGTTCTCCTTTGCATGTGAGAAATGTGGTTTTTAGAAACACTTTCTTATTTGGAAAAAGATGTTTCCAAGGAAAATAAATTGTTTTCCACTTTCATTCACTTCAGTGACTTCCCCATGAGCCAGATGACTTGTCCATTCGTTGCCATTGTTAGATCAGCTTCCCTCAGGACAAGGTCCTCAGGGAGCTTTGATTATTTCAAAGGATGATGAATACTATTCACTCTGTGTATTTAAAAAATTTGTTTTAGTTATCTTTTAGCTTCTTTATGTGACCTATGTATGTATGATGACATCATCTTTTTATTCTCTGAAGGGAAGAAAAATAATGAAGCGAACCCTTCCTCATGCTCTGTCTAGGTTAACTTTAGAAATATGCTGTTCATCTCTTTTTGTAATTTGAATATAGAATCTAAAAAAGAGAGAAATGAACACACTGTCTATTTGCCTTAATGCTAGACATTTTACAGAGATTCAGTTCAGTTCAGTTCAGTCGCTCAGTCGTGTCTGACTCTTTGCAACCCCATGGACTGCAGCACCCCAGGCCTCCCTGTTCATCACCAACTCCAGGAGTTTACTCAAACTCATGTGCATCGAGTGGGTGATGCCATCCAACCATCTCATCCTCTGTCATCCCCTTCTCCTCCCAACTTTAATCTTTCCCAGCATCAGGGTCTTTTCAAATGAATCAGTTCTTTGCATCAGATGGCCAAAATATTGGAGCTTCAGTTTCAGCATCAGTCTTTCCAATGAATATTCAGGTCTGATTTCCTTTAGGATTTGACTGATTGGATCTCCTTGCAGTGCAAGAGACTCTCAAGAGTCTTCTCCAACACCACAGTTCAAAAGCATCAATTCTTTGGTGCTCAGCCTTCTTCATAGTCCAACTCTTACATCTATACATGACTAATGGAAAAACCATAGCCTTGACTAGATGGACCTTTCTTGGCAAATAATGTTACTGGTTATTAATGTGCTGTCTAGGTTGGTCGTAACTTTTCTGCCAAGGAGCAAGCGTCTTTTAATTTCCTGGTTGCAGTCACCACATGAAGTGATTTTGGAGCCCTTCCCCCCCAAATAAAGTCTCTCACTGTTTCCACTGTTTCTCCATTTATTTGCCATGAAGTGATGGGACCAGATGTCATGATCTTAGTTTTCTGAATGTTGAGCTTTAAGCCAACTTTTTCACTCTCCTCTTTCACTTGCATCAGGAGGCTCTTTAGTTTGTCTCTGCTTTCTTCCGTAAGTGTGGTGTCATCTGTATATCTGAGGTTATTGATATTTCTCCTGGCAATCTTGATTCCACCTTGTGCTTCATCCAGCCCAGCGTTTCTCATGATGTACTCTGCATATAAGTTAAATAAGCAGGGTGACAATATACAGCCTTGACATACTCCTCTCCCTATTTGGAACCAGTCTGTTGTTCCATATCCAGTTCTAACTGTTGCTTCTTGACCTGCATACAGAGGCAGGTAAGGTGGTCTGGTATGCCCATCTCTTAAGAATTTTCCACAGATTTTTGTGATACACGCAGTCATAGGCTTTGACATAGTCAATAAAGCAGAAGTAGATTTTTTTCTGGAACTCTCTTGCTTTTTCGATGATTCAACAGATGTTGGCAATTTGATCTCTGGTTCCTCTGCTTTTTCTAAAACCAGCTTGAACATCTGAAAGTTCACAGTTCATGTACTGTTGAAGCCTGTCTTGGAGAATTTTGAGCATTACTTTGCTAGGGTGTGAGGTGAGGGTGATTGTGCAGTAGTTTGAGCATTCTTTGGCATTGCCTTTCTTTGGGACTGGAATGAAAACTGACCTTTTCCAGTCCTGTGGCCACTGCTGAATTTTCCAAATTTGCTGGCATATTGAATGCAGCACTTTCACAGCATCATCTTTTAGGATTTGAAATAGCTCAACTGGAATTCTATCATGTCCACTAGCTTTGTAGAGATAGCTACTAACTTTATAGAGATGGCTTTAATTCTCTTTTAACTCTATGCATAGATAACTATTGTCATCTTTTGTATGTGAGGAAACTGAAAACTCAAAAGATTGTCTACTGGCTCCAACATAATGGTAGAAGCTGGGTTTGAGCTAAAGTCTGTCTGATTTTTAAGACTTGTCTTCCTATGACAATGATGCTATTTTGTTGTTGATGATCTCAAAAATTTCAAAGCCTAGTTGTAAAAATGACAGCACAGTCTGTTTTGACACTGTTCTGGTACACAGCAAGGAGCAGAATGCAGTAAAGAACAGTTTCTAGGAACATCAGGTTATAGGTGTTTAGTTGCTAAGTCACGTCCAACTCTTTTGCGACCTCATGGACTGTAGCCCACCAGGCTCCTCTAGCCATGAGATTTCCAAGAGAAATATTTACAGTCTCAGTGATCCCTCAAGGCTTGTTTTTGGACAATCTATTTTATCTGATTTTTGTGCTTCAGTTTCCTTCTTTATAAAATTACACAGAAGACTAGAAAATCCATTAGATTTCATTTTAATTGTAACACTCTTAAATTTTCTTTTCTCCCAATACTCCTACTAGAGAAACACAAAATATGATTTCTTCATGCAGAAAATGTTCTAAAATAGTAAGCAGACATCTCAAACTTCAGAATCATGCAAGAAGTGAAAAATGTTGGCTGCCCATTAGAGGTAAACGACTGATTACATTTTTGCCCCAAATTATGTTAGAACAGCATTTTATCATTGGTATCTTGCTTTGATTGATATTAGGCAGCTGTCGACATAGACATGCAGTATTTTCCCTTGACTGAAAGCAGATCATGTGAGGGTTCAGTTTAAAACATTTAAACAGGAATTGTGTTTCTCACTATGGATGATCAAAAGGTCAAGATGGTGATGGGACTGTGTCTTCTGAGGATTATTGCCATGGTTACTAAGGCTTCATATGATGCATTTAATGGAGAGCCAAGGGCCTTCTGTTTTGGAGCAGCTGGGACATTCTGACAAGGGCATGACCTGAGGCTGGAAATTGAGTCTAAAGTGATCAGCCTGTTCTGAAATAAGGAATTGCCTCTAAAGCTGCAGAGTCAAATGCTGTCTCTTAGAATTCTGCAAGGATCAATTAATCAAAGGAAGCAGGACAGGTCGCCCAGGGTGAGATCAGCAACCAGAGATTCTGGTGCAGTTAATTGATTCTAAAGGCAATAAAAACTGTGCTCTGGAAAATATTCTTTATCTCTGTAAGAGGAATTATATTTTTTTCCCACTCATGTAATCATAGATTCTCATCAAGCCCAGTGTGCCCATCTCCTCTATGCTTTTAATGGAATGCTCAGTCAGGAATTTCACAGTCCTCCAGAAGATTTTACCTATCATATATGAAGCTGAAAATGAAAGTGAAAGTGTTAGTCACTCAGCCATGTCTGACTCTGTGACCCTATGGACCCTATCAGGCTCCTCTGTCCACAGAATTCTCCAGGCAAGAATACTGGAGTGGGTTGCCATTCCCTTCTCCAGAGGATCTTCCTAACCCAGAGATCAAAATGGGATCTCCTGCATTGCAGACAGATTCTTGACCATCTGAGCCACCAGGGAAGCTATATGAAGTTAAATTTATTAATTTTTAATTCTGTACTTGACACTGCATTACAGTTTTGTGTTATTTTATTTTCTCTTCATAGAAACCTTATGCATATGCATTGCTTTTTTCTCTATTTTACAAACGAGAGAGCTGAGTCATAGAGTTTAAGTGTCCAAGTAGTCACAGGTAGTTAGTGGTGTAACCGGTGCTTCCACTCATATCTGTCTGACTCCATAGCACGTCTTCTTCCAATACCTAGCCAGTGAGCAAATCCCGTGACTTGTCCCTCCTTAATAGTTCCTCATTCATTCCCATCTCCGTTTTCCCATGGCTTTAGCATAGACCTTCATCAACCTTCACTTAATTATTACAAAAAATTTCCCAAGGGTGTATACATTGCTGCTGATAAGTCACTTCAGTCATGTTCAACTTTTTGCAGCACAATCGATGGTAGTCCGCCAGGCTCCTCTGTCCATGGGATTCTCCAGGCAAGAATACTGGAGTTGGTTGCCACACCCTCCTCCAGGGGATCTTCCCAACTGAGGAACTGAACACACATTTCTTGTCTTCTGCATTGGCAGACAGGTTCTTTACCACTGGTGCCACCTGAAAAGCCCAAAGGTGTATATATATCTACAGATTTCCCTGCCATTTGAGTGACCGTTATAAATATATAAAATACAAAGTTGATCAAGTTCTGTGTCTGCTTAAAATCTCTCAATCTACTGCATATATGTAAAATCAAGTCCAAACATCTTAGCCGAGCAACAGTATTCTTTACAGTCTGACTACAACTTGTCTTTGTTGCCTTGAATCGACTTTCTAGCTGCTATTCTTAAGAATATCCCCAACTCTCATCATAGAGTTCACCAATGCCTCTCCCTTTCCTGAACATGGCACATGTTTCTACTTTTTCATGTGCTTGGTTATCGATGCTTAAGGGATTATGAGACAGTAAGTAGTGCCAGGGCATTGGACTTTGTTAGAGGCAGGGTAAAGAGGGCATATTTTAGTGTAAAAGAAAAAAAAAAGCAAGGGATTTTTTCTTTCTTTGTTATTCATTGTTATTTGCTCACTTGTTTAGGATTGTAGAAAACTTCATGAGTTATTGCAGCACTCTGAGGACACCTGCCAAAGGTCAGGGCTTGATGGAAATCCCACCATCACAGTCCCTGCAATTAGAAGCTGCCTGCATAGCAGTGGGCAGCTGAGACAAGCAGATTTGCAGAGCACATGCTGGAGGGATGTACTGTGGTAGATCTTATTTTTATTTTTTTTTTTTAATATAAATTTATTTATTTAAATTGGAGGCTAATTACTTTACAATATTGTATTGGTTTTGCCATACATCAACATGAATCCGCCACGGGTGTACCCGTGTTCCACATCCTGAAACCCCCCTCCCACCTCCCTCCCCATAACATCCCTCTGGGTCATCCCAGTTTACCAACCCCGAGCATCCTGTATCATGCATCGAACCTGGACTGGAGATTCATTTCACATATGATATTATACATGTTTCAATGCCATACTCCCAAATCATCCCACCCTTGCCCTCTCCCACAGAGTCCAAAAGACTGTTCTGTACATCTATGTCTCTTTTGCTGTCTCACATACAGGGTTATTGTTACCGTCTTTCTAAATTCCATATATATGAGTTAGTATACTGTATTGGTGTTTTTCTTTCTGGCTTACTTCACTCTGTATAATAGGCTCCAGTTTCATCCACCTCATTAGAATGGATTCAAATGTATTCTTTTTAATGGCTGAGTAATACTCCATTGTGTACATGTACCACAGCTTTCTTAGCCATTCTTCTGCTGATGGACATCTAGGTTGCCTCCATGTCCTGGCTATTATAAATAGTGCTGCAATGAACATTGGGGTACACGTGTCTCTTTCAATTCTGGTTTCCTCAGTGTGTATGCCAGCAGTGGGATTGCTGGGTCATATGGCAGTTCTATTTCCAGTTTTTTTAAGGAATCTCCACACTGTTCTCCATAGTGGCTGTACTAGTTTGGATTCCCACCAACAGTTTTTCTCCACATGCTCTCCAGCATTTATTCCTTGTAGACTTCTGGATAGCAGCCATTCTGACTGGTGTGAAATGGTACCTCATTGTGGTTTTGATTTGCATTTCTCTGATAATGAGTGATGTTGAGCATCTTTTCATGTGTTTGTTAGCCATCTGTATATCTTCTTTGAAAAAAGGTCTGTTTAGGTCTTTGGCCCATTTTTTGATTGGGTTGTTTATTTTTCTGGAATTGAGCTGCAGGAGTTGCTTGATTATTTCTGAGGTTAATTCTTTGTCGGTTGCTTCATTTGCTATTATTTTCTCCCATTCTGAAGGCTGTCTTTTCAGCTTGCTAATAGTTTCCTTTGTTGTGCAGAAGCTTTTAATTTTAACTAGGTCCCATTTGTTTATTTTTTCTTTTATTTCCAATATTCTGGGAGGTAAGTCATAGAGGATCCTGCTGTGATGTATGTCGGAGAGTGTTTTGCCTATGTTTTCCTCTAGGAGTTTTATAGTTTCTGGTCTTATGTTTAGATCTTTAACCCATTTTGAGTTTATTTTTGTATATGGTGTTAGAAAGTGTTCTAGTTTCATCTTTTACAAGTGGTTGACCAGTTTTCCCAGAATTACTTGTTAAAGAGATTGTCTTTTCTCCATTGTATATTCTTGCCTCCTTTGTCAAAGATAAGGTGTCCATAGGTGCATGGATTTATCTCTGGGCTTTCTATTTTGTTCCATTGGTCTATATTTCTGTCTTTGTGCCAGTACCATACTGTCTTGTTGACTGTGGCTTTGTAGTAGAGCCTGAAGTCAGGGAGGTTGATTCCTCCAGTTCCATTCTTCTTTCTCAAGATTGCTTTGGCTATTCGAGGTTTTTTTGTATTTCCATAGAAATTGTGAAATTATTTGTTCTAGCTCTGTGAAAAATACCATTGGTAGCTTGATAGGAGTTGCATTGCATTTATAGATTGCTTTGGATAGTATACTCATTTTCACTATATTGATTCTTCTGATCCATGAACACAGTATATTTCTCTATCTATTAGTGTCCTCTTTGATTTCTTTCACCAGTGTTTTATAGTTTGCTATATATAGGTCTTTTGTTTCTTTAGGTAGATACATTCCTAAGTATTTTATTCTTTTCATTGCAATGGTTAATGAAATTGTTTCCTTAATTTCTCTTTCTATTTTCTCATTATTAGTGTATAGGAATGCAAGGGATTTCTGTGTGTTGATTTTATATCTTGCTACTTTACCCTATTCGTTGATTAGCTCTAGTAATTTTCTGGTGGAGTCTTTAGGGTTTTCTATGTAGAGGATCATGTCATTTGCAAACAGTGAGAGTTTTACTTCTTCTTTTCCAATTTGGATTCCTTTTATTTCTTTTTCTGTTCTGATTGCTGTAGCCCAAACTTCCAAAACTATGTTGAAGAATAATGGTGAAAGTGGGCACCCTTGTCTTGTTCCTGACTTGAGAGGAAATGCTTTCAATTTTTCACCATTGAGGATAATGTTTGCTGTGGATTTGTCATATATAGTTTTATTATGTTGAGGTATGTTCCTTCTATTCCTGCTTTCTGGAGAGTTTTTATCATAAATGGATGTTGAATTTTGTCAAAGGCTTTCTCTGCATCTGTTGAGATAATCATATGGCTTTTATTTTTCAATTTATTAATATGGTGTATTACATTGATTCATTTGTGGATATTGAAGAATCCTTGAATCTCTGGGATAAAGCCCACTTGGTCATGATGTATGATCTTTTTAATGTGTTGTTGGATTCTGATTGCTAGAATTTTGTTAAGGATTTGTGCATCTATGTTCATCAGTGATATGAGCCTGTAATTTTCTTTTTTTGTGGCATCTTTGTCAGGTTTAGGTATTAGGGTGATGGTGGCCTCATAGAATGAATTTGGAAATTTACCTTCCTCTGCAATTTTCTGGAAGAGTTTGAGTAGGATAGGTGTTAGCTCTTCTCTAAATTTTTGGTAGAATTCAGCTGTGAAGCTGTATGGACCTGGGCTTTTGTTTTCTGGTAGATTTCTGATTACAGTTTCAATTTCCGTGCTTGTGATGTGTCTGTTAAGATTTTCTACTTCTTCCTGGCTCAGTTTTGGAAAGTTATATTTTTCTAAGAATTTGTCCATTTCTTCCAAGTTGTCCATTTTATTGGCATATAATTGCTGATAGTAGTCTCTTATGATACTTTGTATTTCTGTGTTGTCTGTTGTGATCTCTCCATTTTCATTTCTAATTTTATTAATTTGATTTTTCTCCCTTTGTTTCTTCATGAGTCTGGCTAATGGTTTGTCAATTTTATTTATCCTCTTAAAGAACCAGGTTTTGGTTTTGTTGATTTTTGCTATGGTCTCTTTTGTTTCTTTTGCATTTATTTCTGCCCTAATTTTAAGATTTCTTTCCTTCTACTAACCCTGGGGTTCTTCATTTCTTCCTTTTCTGGTTGCTTTAGGTGTACAGTTAGGTTATTTATTTGATTTTTTACTTGTTTCTTGAGGTATGCCTGTATTGCTATGAACCTTCCCCTTAGCACTGCTTTTACAGTGTCCCACAGGTTTTGGGTTGTTGTGTTTTCATTTTCATTCATTTCTATGCATATTTTGATTTCTTCTGTGATTTGTTGGTTATTCAGCAGCGTGTTGTTCAGCCTCCATATGTTGGAATTTTTAATAGTTTTTCTCCCGTAATTGAGATCTAATCTTATTGCATTGTGGTCAGAAAAGATGCTTGGAATGATTTCAAATTTTTTTTTTATTTACCAAGGCTAGATTTATGGCCCAGGATGTGATCTATCCTGGAGAAGGTTCCGTGTGCACTTGAGAAAAGGGTGAAATTCATTATTTTGGGGTGAAATGTCCTATAGATATCTGTTAGGTCTAACTGGTCTATTGTATCATTTAAAGTTTGTGTTTCCTTGTTAATTTTCTGTTTAGTTGATCTATACATAGGTGTGAGCTGGGTATTAAAGTCTCCCACTATTATTGTGTTATTAGTAATATCCCCTTTCATACTTGTTAGCATTTGTCTTATATATTGTGGTGCTCCTATACTGGGTGCATATATATTCATAATTGTTATATCTTCTTCTTGAATTGATGCTTTGATCATTATGTAGTGTCCTTCTTTGTCTTTTTCACACCCTTTGTTTTAAAGTCTATTTTACCTGGTATGAGAATTACTACTCCTGCTTTCTTTTGGTCTCTATTTGCATGGAATATCTTTTTCCAGCCTTTCACTTTCAGTCTGTATGTGTCCCTTGTTTTGAGGTGGGTCTCTTGTAGACAACATATATAGGGGTCTTGTTTTTGTATCCATTCAGTCAGTCTTTGTCTTTTGGTTGGGGCATTCAACCCATTTACGTTTAAGGTAATTATTGATAAGTATGATCCTGTTGCCATTTACTTTATTGTTTTGGGTTCGAGTTTATACTCCCTTTTTATGTTTCCTGTCTAGAGAAGATCCTTTAGCATTTGTTGAAGAGCTGGTTTGGTGGTGCTGAATTCTCTCAGCTTTTGCTTGTCTGTAAAGCTTTTGATTTCTCCTTCATATTTGAATGAGATCTTTGCTGGGTACAATAATCTGTGCTGTAGGTTATTTTCTTTCATCACTTTAAGTATGTCCTTCCATGCCCTCCTGGACTGAAGAGTTTCTATTGAAAGATCAACTGTTAGCCATATGGGAATCCCCTTGTGTGTTATTTGTTGTTTTTCCCTTGCTGCTTTTAATATTTGTTCTTTGTGTTTAATCTTTGTTAATTTGATTAATATGTGTCTTGGGGTGTTTCACCTTGGGTTTATCCTGTTTGGGACTTTCTGGGTTTCTTGGACTTGGGTGATTATTTCCTTCCCCATTTTAGGGAAGTTTTCAACTATTATCTCCTCAAGTCTTTTCTCATGGTCTTTCTTTTTGTCTTCTTCTTCTGGGACTCCTATGATTCGAATGTTGGGGCATTTAACATTGTCCCAGAGGTCTCTGAGATTGTCCTCATTTCTTTTAATTCATTTTTCTTTTTTCCTCTCTGATTCATTTATTTCTACCATTCTATCTTCTACCTCACTAATCCTATCTTCTGCCTCCATTGTTCTACTATTTGTTCCTTCCAGAGTGTTTTTGATATAATTTATTGCATTATTCATTATATATTAACTCTCTTTTATTTCTTCTAGGTCTTTGTTAAACCTTTCTTGCATCTTCTCAATCCTTGTCTCCAGGATATTTATCTGTGATTCCATTTTGTTTTCAAGATTTTGGATCATTTTCACTATCATTATTTGGAATTCTTTATCAGGTAGATTCCCTATCTCTTCCTCTTTTGTTTGGTTTGGTGGGCATTTATCCTGTTCCTTTACCTGATTCCTCTGTCTCTTCATCTTGTTTATATTGCTGTGTTTGGGGTGGCCTTTCTGTATTCTCGCAGTTTGTGGAGTTCTCTTTATTGTGGAGTTTCCTCACTGTGGGTGGGGTTGTATGGGTGGCTTGTCAAGGTTTCTTGGTTAGGGAAGCTTGTGTTGGTGTTTTGGTGGGTGGAGCTGGATTTCTTCTCTCTGGAATGCAATGAAGTGTCCAGTAATGTGTTATGAGTTGTCAATGGATTTGGAGTGACTTTGGGCAGCCTGTATATTGAAGCTCAGGGCTATGTTACTGTGTTGCTGGAGAATTTGTGTGGTATGTATTGCTCTGGAACTTGTTGGCCCTTGGGTGGTGCTTGGTTTCAGTGTAGGTATGGAGGTGATTGATGAACTTCTGTCAATTAATGTTCCCTGGAGTCAGGAGTTCTCTGGTGTTCTCAGGATTTTGACTTAAGCCTCCTGCTTCTGGTTTTCAGTTTTATTTTTACAATAGCCTCTAGACTTCTCCATCTATACAGCACCATTGATAAAACATTTAGGTTAAAGATGAAGAGTTTCCCCACAATGAGGGACACCCAGAGAGTTTCATAGAGTTACATGGAAACAAGAAGAGGGAGGAAGGAGATAGAGGTGACCAGGATGAGATGAGGTGGAATCAAAAGAGGAGAGAGCAAGCTAGCTAGTAAACACTTCCTTATGTGGGCTCCACAGTCTGGACCGCTCAGAGATGTTCATGCAGTTATACAGAGAAGAGAAGAGGGAGGAAGGAGACACAGGTGGCCAGGAGGACAAAGAGGGGAATCAAAGGAGAGAGACAGATCCAGCCAGTAATCAGTTCCCTAAGTGTTCTCCACTGTCTGGAACACAGAAAGAGATTCACAGAGTTGGGTAGAGAAGAGAAGGGGGAGGGAGGAGATAGAGGCAACCATCTTGGTGGAGAAAAAGGAGAGTCCAAAGAGGGAGAGAGTGGTCAAGCCAGTAATCTCACTCCCAAGTAAAAATGGGTACTGAAGATTGGGTTCTTAAAGGCACAAAATTGATAACAAATACCAAAAATCAAAGATTAAAAATCTAGAGTAGAGGTTGGATTTTCAAAAATTCAATATTAAAGAAAAAAAATACAAAGTCACAAAAATTATAAGATATATATATATATATGAAGTTTGCTTAAAAAAATAGGGTCTCTTTTTTTTGCAAAGTAATAGTAGGTTATAAAAATGAAAATTAAAGAAGTGATAGAGGACTTAAAAAAATTAAAGAATGATAGTAAAAATAGTAAAAATATATCTAGGACTTTCTCTGGTGTTATTGTGGGCAGTGTGGGGTCAGTTCATTTTCAGATAGTTCCTGATCCAGCTTATATTTTTCAAGATCTATAGGCCCCTTCTTATGTAGTTGGTACTAACTACAGGGTTTTAATCTATTGCACCTGTCACTTCCAAGGAGGTTCCCTCTGTTTTGGCTTCTTCTGTTTGCTGGTCTCTTCAGTGTCTAATTTCCACCCTGATGCAAGGGGGCGGTAGTAGACACTTTTTTAGGCTCACTTGTTCAGTCGTGCTTTGGGGAGGGAGGGACGCTGCAAACAAATAACACTGGCTTGTGCTCGCAGTGTCTCAGCCACACTGGGCCTGCCCCTGCTCACGGCGCGTGTGCCCTCCCTGTCCACACTGCTCAGGCTCTAGGTTGCTTCGCCAGGAACCGTCCAAGGCCAGGCCTGGTCTGCATGCACCTCCCAGGTCTAAGCTGCTCAGGTTCAGGCACTCGGGTAGTCCTCAGAGTCGCAGAATCGGTTGGGCCTGCGTTTTGTGCCTTTCCTAGGTCCAAGCAACTCAGGTGACCAAGTGTTTGGTGAGCACAGTCGCTGTGACTTATCACCTCCCCCATCCCTGCCTCTTGGTTTTCTGGGTGTACAACTGGCACACTTTCTCAGACAGATGTTGACCATCCAGAATCCCAGGAAGTCTTGGTTAGCAATGAAGCCTGCTTGCAGTTTGGTAGATAATGCCTCTCTGGGGCCGCGATTGCCCTCTTCCGGCTCTGGCTGCCCTTGGCTGTCTGTCACTGGAGGGGGATGGGCGGCTAGCTCTGCTCAGTCCTTTGTTCTGTGAGCAGGCCTGACAGTGTCCTAGGTTAGGGCTTTTTGCGTGGTAGCTATCCCATAGTCTGGTTTGCTATCCCAAGTTAGTTCCCTCAGATTGCCCTTGGGGCATTCAAGCCTGGTCCTTACTCTAAGCAGTGCAGTCCACGCCTCCCTGCCAAGACCCTGCTTGCTAGTGGTGGATGCGGCGGTCTGCGCTGCTTCTCCACTGGGGAAGGTACCATTGAGCATATACTCTGTAGGTTTTAATTATTTATTTATTTTTCCTCCCGGTTATGTTGCCCTCTGTGGTTCCAAGGCTCACCACAGACTCAGCAGTGAGTGTTTCCTGGTGTTTGGAAACTTCTCTCTTTTTTAAGACTCCCTTCTGGGGACAGAGCTCTGTCCCTACCTCTTTTGTCTCTCTTTTTATCTTTTATATTTTTTCCTACCTCCTTTCGAAAACAATGGGCTGCTTTTCTGGGTGCCTGATGTCCTCTGCTGGCATTCAGAAGTTGTTTTGTGGAATTTGCTCAGTGTTCAAATGTTCTTTTGGTGAATTTGTGGGGGAGAAAGTGGTCTCCTTGTCCTATTCCTCCACCATCTTAGGACTGCCCTTCTTTTTATTTTTAATAATTTTATTTATTTATTGGCTGTGCTGGGTCTTCATTGCTACATGGGCTTTTCTCTAGTTGCAGCAATGGGGGATACTCTCTAGTTGTAGTACATGGGCTTCTCATTGCCGTGGCCCCTCTTTTTTTGGAGCACAGGGTCTAGGGCATGCAGGCTTCAGTGGTTGCAGCATGTGGGGTCAATAGTTGTGGCTTCTAGGCTCTAGAGCAAGGGCTCAATAGTTGTGGTGCATGGGCCTAGCTGCTCTATGTCATGTGGGATCATACCAGTTCAGGGATCAAACCCGCTTCTGCACGGGCAGGCAGACTCTTCACCACTGAGCCACCAGGGAAGCCCTATGTGGTGGATCTTCTTAAGATCAGCCGTATCAGGTCTGTGCACAATCATTTAAAAACTAATGGCTAAATGTATAGAACGACATGTGTGTATATATTAAGTCACTTCTGTAATGTCCGACTCTTTGTAATCCTATGGAAGGGAGCCGGCCAGGCTCCTCTGTTCATGGAATTCTCCACTCAAGAATACTGGAGTGGGTCGCCATGCCCTCCAGGGATCTTCTCCACCCAGGGATCAAATCTGGGTCTCTTGGGTCTCCTTGTGTCTCTTATGGCTGGTAGGTTCTTTACCTTTAGCACTATCTGGGAAGCCCATAGAACTACATACATATATTTATAAAACATCACTAAAGCTGTTCACCAACCCATTTTATATTCATTAAAGTATAAATGCTTTATCATACCAAGGGTTAAATTTAAATGTAATTTTGTAAGCTAAGATGTTTCTATTTATTTCTAGGGATTTTATGTTTCTTGAGCTGTATAATTCTAGCAGTGAACATAACCTTTGAGTATTATTCAGAATAATACTGTCAATAATATTCAAAATAAAATTGCTCAATGATATTTCTGTAAAATATTTTTGTAACATATGCCTTAATTTATTATTATACCAATACATTTCTCTATAGTTAATTTAAAAAGCCAATCATGACAAGATATTCCAACTCTGCACTGTTCATTATATCATGCTTTTCAAATAGCATCTACAATGTATTATGTGTAAATTGGATGAGCTATTAAACATATTTCAGATAATCATTATGTGAATAATTTTTTCCATTAATGACTTATAGATAAGAATGTTATCTATAGGATCATATTCAGGGAGCACAAATAATTATTGTATTCATATTTTCCTAAATAAAGCTAAGTCTGAATCTGATAGAAGATTTTACTGTGTATATTAATTTATTTATTCATTGATTTTCCACCTCCACATGCTTTTTATTTTCAAAAGTTAAAATCACAGTGATGTAGTTTGAAGCAAATCCATTCTGCCTCTTGTTCTCTGAAAGTGAAAAAAATACAAACTAAATTAATTTTGTAATATTTTTCATTATGTATACATAATTGCCCTGTATTCTAAAAGAAGAAATAAAGGCCTTCCTGTCTTTCCATGCCCTCAGTTCATCAGAGTATAATTTTGGATGTCCTATTGTAATCTAAGAAACATAATAACGTATTTATTTTGCCAAATATATCGGTTAAAATAGTTTTAAAGAGCAACCAAGGCTAAAACATTTATATGCAATGTAAACCTTTTGTACAGTTGGTGTTGGAAGTAGCTATTAATATATAAATTGTACCACACCCGGTTTTCTCTTTCTATTTTGGAATATAATCCCATCATTGGCACATCCAAATCAGCAGCATCCAGCAGTATAACTCCCTCACTGTGAGTTTTATATTCATCACAAGAGAATGAATATTTTTAAGCTAGGAATAGGCAATATCAAATTTACTACACTTAAATGTTTGGCAGTTCTTCAGGCTGAAGAATCATTTCCAAGTCAAGGTTTCTAGATGTATGTCTTTTTTTTTTTTTTTTTCAATCCAGAAAATTTATTCTACCAACATGTTCCTTAGAGAGAATTTGAAATTCTTGATTCTGATACAAATAGATTACAATTTAAGAGTGAATTCTACCTATACACTTATGGTTAATTATCCTACAACAAAGGAGGCAAGAATGTATGTGGAGAAAGAGAGTCTCTTCAAAAGTGGTGCTGGGAAAACTGGACAGCTGTATGGAAAATAATGCAATTAAAACATTCTCTAACACCATATACAGAAATAAACTCAAAATGGATTAAATGCCTAAATGGAAAACTGGATACTATGAAATTTTTAGAGGAAAATATAAGCAGAACACTCTTTGACACAAATCACAGTATTATTTTAGGGGAATCTGTCTCCTAGAGTAACAGAAATAAAAACAAAAATAAACAAATTAATGCCTAATTATACTTAAAAGCTTTTTGCACAGCAAAAGGACTGGTGCTGAAGCTAAAGCTCCAATACTTTGGCCAACTGATGTGAAGAGCCGACTCATTGGAAAAGATCCTGTGCTGGGAAGGATTGAAGGCAAAATGAGAAGAGAATGCCAGAGGATAAGATGGTTGGATAGCATCACCTACTCAATGGACATGAACTTGGGCAAACTCCAGGAGATAGGGACAGGGAGCCTAGCCCTGCAGTCCATGGGGTTGCAAAGAGTCAGACACGACTTACTGACTGAACAATAGCAGCAACATAATCCTCCTGGTGGTGACTGGTGGTTTAGTTGCTAAGTCATGTCCGACTTTTGCAACCACATGGGCTGTAGCCCACCAGGCCCCTCTTTCCATGGGATTCTCCAGGAAAGAATACTGGAGTAGGTTGCCATTTCCTTCCCTAACAATCCTCCCACAGAGAGATAAATATTTAAATCAATAATAATACAAATTCATACTCATTTTCCATATACATAAAATCACATTTGACAATAGTTGTTATTTACCCGACCTAACAGAATTAATGTGATAGCTATGACTTTTGCCAGAAAAGCCACCAGCCACTCTCTGCAGCTCTGAGCACCTTTCCCTCTGACTTGCCTAGAGATCTAGCAGATTGACTGCAGCCAAAGGGGCCACTCCTACTGCAAACACTGTATAAAAGAGGAATAGAGGACCTTAGATTTCATTTGCCATTGTTTTGATCACAGTTGCACCCATAGCTGGAGAAGGCAATGGCACCCCACTCCAGTAAGCTTGCCTGGAAAATCCCATGGATGGAGGACCCTGGTAGGTTCCAGTCCATGGGGTCGCTAAGAATCGGGCACGACTGAGTGACTTCACTTTCACTTTTCACTTTCATGCATTGGAGAAGGAAATGGCAACCCACTCCAGTGTTCTTGCCTGGAGAATCCCAGGGACAGAGGAGCCTAGTGGGCTGCCCTCTACGGGGTCTCATAGAGTCGGACACAACTGAAGCAGCTGAGCAGCAGTAGCAGCAGCAGCATCCATAACTGTGATAATCGTCTTTCTGGTCTACCTTCCTGCATAGCCCTCTGATCTTTAGCAAAGACAATTTCATCCATATTATGTATGCTAACACTCACTCTCCTTTCAGTCTCCCAAGACTTTTGCTCTTTGAATTTGTGCTCCAAAGCACTGCCATGACTCTGTGACTGGTCACAGAGGTTTGAAGGGGATTCAAAATATACCTGAACAAATCCTTTCTGACCTCCCCCACCCCCACCTCAGTAGTTTGCAAGGTTGTTAAACCAGTTCTCTGTTTCAAACACTTACTCTTACTAAAACTTGTCCCTGTGGACTGTTGGTGTCTTCAGTGCTGGCAAACCTCAGTTAAGACTGTCTCAGTCCATTACAGACTCAACAAAACAAAGAAGCTGGGTTCTCTATCACTTTCCTTACAGGATACTCAATGCCAAAATTTTGCCAATCTTTTCTCTGCAGGGAAAGTCCACTCACTAAAGGTAGTTAGAAGTAGTCATCCTTGTTAGACTAATCAGTGAAGTTTCTGTAATACTTCATCCTCAAGGTGATGAGTGTCAGCTTACCTCACATTTATACAACTGGAAACAGCCACACAAGCATCTCTTTCCCAGGTGGGAAAAATTGTGGTCAAAGGTGACTTGTCTTCACTCATAGGGGAAGATGAGAGCCAGTTTTTACAGTTATGCTCAATCAGGTTATCCTCTGCAGGTACCAGTTCCTACAGGAAATACTGCTAAGATAAAGTAGATTGAAAGATTCTTTTAACAAATGAGCCCTATTTGTAGGTTGAATTTTACCATTCCTCCAAAGGCATGAATCCAAGTCCTAACCCCTCAGTAGCTCGGAATGTGAAGCGATTTGGAAACATGGTTGTTTTAGATGTCATTAGTTAAGACAAGGGTTTTACTGGAGTAGAGTGGCCTCTTAATTCAATATGACTGGTGTTTTTAGAAAAGGAGCAAATTTGGACACAGGCATGCATACAGGGGCAATGCCATGTAAACAGTAAGGTGGCCATCCATAAGCCGAGGAGAGACATCTAGAACAGATCCTTCTCTCTAAGTCCTCAGATGGAATCAACCCTACCAGCACCTTAACCTAAGATGTCTAGCCTAGAACTGTGAGACAGTCAATTTCTGCTATTTAAGCCGTTCAATTTGTGGTACTCTGTTTTGGCAACCCTTGAAAACTAGTATTAACTCTTTGCACAGAAAAAGAGTGCTTAGGACTTCTTATATTTATACTGGACATTTTTTACTAGATTTAATGTGCAAATTCTGAAAGTCTTCTCTTTACAAGTGCCATGAAAATACTAGAAGCTTCACAATATTTCACCATCTAATCTACAGGCCCTAAATTGTTCTGTGGCTGAGAGTGGTACAAAAGTCCTTCATTATAAGATGGGCTGATTTGTTTGGGGGAGAAATGGACAATTGTTCTTTTAGTAGCTGAGGTGATTCCTAGGCTCCTGGGTGGTCTGTAATATGCAGGGCTCTAGCAAGGGAGAAAAAGGTGATTTTTTTTCCTATTTTTTCATTTAACTTTTAAAAATTGGAGTATAATTGCTTTACAATGTTGTGTCAGTTTCTGCTGTACAACAAGATGAATCAGCTATATGTATACATATATCTCTTCCCTCTTGAGCCTCCCTTTCACACCCCCTCCCCATCTCAACCCTCTAGATCATCATAGAGCACTGAGCTGAGCTCTCTATGCTATACAGCAGGTTCCAACTAACTATCGATTTTATACATGTTAGTGTATATATTTATATATCAACTGGGTCATTTTTAGTGATGTCTAAAAACCTAGAGTCTGTCATACAAAGTGAAATCAGAAAGAGAAAAACAAATATTGTATATTAATACGTGGAGAGCTTCCCAGATGGCTCAGTAGGTAAAGAATCCACCTGCAGTGCAGGAGACAAAGGAGACATGGATTTGATTCTTGGATTGGCAAGATTCCCATGGAGGTGCATGGCAACCCACTCCAGTATTCTTGCATGGAGAATTTCATGGACAGAGGAATCTGGTGGGCTACAGTTCATAGGGTCACAAAGAGTCAGATATGACTGAAGTGACTGAACATGCATGCATGCATTAATATATAAAATCTAGAAAAATGATACTGATAAACCTATTTGAAGGGCAGGAATATAGACACAGAGGTAGAGAAAGTTTTAAAGATGAGCCTCTGACCTGTATATGCCCCTGCTCATAATTGAATTCACTGCAGTACTTCTCTGAATTCTTCCTCTGAATCTGATCAAGACAGTATTACAGATATCCTTCTCAAGATTTCTATTTTAATTTCAACTTTTCCCACATGGATAAAAGTTTGCTAAATTCTATTGGGTTTATCCCATTTTTTTTTAAAGCAAGGTGGGTGGAATATATTGCATTCCAAAATAAGTATTGTCCAAGTTCATAAATGTTAAGGTTGTATTAGTAACTTGGAGAAGCTCATTTGCCTGAAAGTGTGAATATTGAAAACATGAGAGAGCATATTTATAAGTCTCTATAATTGGATCTATGTAATTATTTACTGTAGGAAACGAGGCAGCATCTCACAGAAATTACCTTCTTTTGAAACTTATTTCAATAGTCTTTTGTGCTTAGAAACCATTGAGTCATTTAAAAGTCATTCCCAAACTTTAAATACAACTATATTCTAAAAATGACAAGCACTTTCTAGTGAAGATGTTTCTATATCCAGAAACTGAAGTTGCTGTTCTAAATATCATCTTTACAGATACTTCAGTACAAAGTGTGCAAAACATTGTTTTTGGTAATTTTCTCAAGAAAACTGCTTTATTCCTTAAGAAAAGGCTGTTTCAAAAAGGTATATCCTATATGATTTCATGTATGTAACATTTGTAAGATAAGTTATCAAGATGGAGAACAGTTCAGTGATTGTGCTTTATTGACTATGCCAATGCCTTTGACTGTGTGGATAACATTAAACTGTGGAAAATTCTGACAGAGATGGGAATACCAGACCACCTGACCTGCCTCTTGAGAAATTTGTATGCAGGTCAGGAAGCAACAGTTAGAACTGGACATGGAACAACAGACTGGTTCCAAATAGGAAAAGGAGTTTGTCGAGGCTATATATTGTCACCCTGCTTATTTAACTTATATGCAGAGTACATCATGAGGAATACTGAACTGGAAGAAACACAAGCTGGAATCAAGATTCCTGGGAGAAATATCAATAACCTCAGATATGCAGATGACACCACCCTTATAGGAGAAAGTGAAGAGGAACTAAAAAGCCTCTTGATGAAAGTGAAAGAGGAGAGTGAAAAAGTTGACTTAAAGCTCAACATTCAGAAAACGAAGATCATGGCATCCGGTCCCACCACTTCATGGGAAATAGATGGGGAAGCAGTGGAAACAGTGTCAGACTTTATTTTTCTGGGCTCCAAAATCACTACAGATGGTGACTGCAGCCATGAAATTAAAAGACGCTTACTCCTTGGAAGGAAAGCTATGACCAACGTAGATAGCATATTCAAAAGCAGAGACATTACTTTGCCAATAAAGGTTCGTCTAGTCAAGGCTATGGTCTGAAGGGGTTAGGAATGGGAGAGGAGTTCAGATCAGATCAGTCGCTCAGTCATGTCTGACTCTTTGCCACCCCATGAATCGCAGCATGCCAGGCCTCCCTGTCCATCACCAACTCCCAGAGTTCACTCAGACTCCCGTCCATTGAGTCAGTGATGCCATCCAGCCATCTCATCCTCTGTCGCCCCCTTCTCCTCTTGCCCCCAATCCTTCCCAGCATCAGAGTCTTTTCCAACGAGTCAACCCTTCGCATGAGGTGGCCAAAGTACTGGAGTTTCAGCTTTAGCATCATTCCTTCCAAAGAACACCCAGGGCTGATCTCCTTCAGAATAGACTGGTTGGATCTCCTTGCAGTCCAAGGGACTCTCAAGAGTCTTCTCCAACACCACAGTTCAAAAGCATCAATTCTTCGGTGCTCAGCCTTCTTCACAGTCCAACTCTCACATCCATACATGACCACTGGAAAAACCATAGCCTTGACTAGAAGGACCTTTGTTGGCAAAGTAATGTCTCTGCTTTTGAATAGGCTATCTAGGTTGGTCATAACTTCCCTTCCAAGGAGTAAGCGTCTTTTAATTTCATGGCTGCAGTCACCATCTGCAATGATTTTGAAGCCCAGAAAAATAAAGTCTGACAGTGTTTCCACTGTTTCCCCATCTATTTCCCATGAAGTGATGGGACTGGATGCCACGATCTTCGTTTTCTGAATGTTGAGCTTTAAGCCAACTTTTTCACTCTCCACTTTTATTTTCATCAACAGGCTTTTTAGTTCCTCTTCACTTTCTGCCATAAGGTGTCATCTGCATATCTGAGGTTATTGATATTTCTCCCAGCAATCTTGATTCCAGCTTGTGTTTCTTCCAGTCCAGCATTTCTCATGATGTACTCTGCATATAAGTTAAATAAACAGGTTGACAATATACAGCCTTGACATAGTCCTTTTCCTATTTGGAACCAGTCTGTTGTTCCATGTCCAGTTCTAACTGCTGCTTCCTGACCTGCATACAAATTTCTCAAGAGGCAGATCAGGTGGTCTGGTATTCCCATCTCTTGAAGAATTTTCCACAGTTTATTGTTATCCACACAGTCAAAGGCTTTGGCATAGTCAATAAAGCAGAAATAGATGTTTTCCTGGAACTCTCTTGCTTTTTCCATGATCCAGCGAATGTTGGCAATTTGATCTCTGGTTCCTCTGCCTTTTCTAAAACCAGCTTGAACATCAGGAAGTTCACGGTTCGCATATTGCTGAAGCCTGGCTTGGAGAATTTTGAGCATTACTTTACTAGCGTGTGAGATGAGTGCAATTGTGCAGTAGTTTGAGTATTCTTTGGCATTGCCTTTCTTTGGGATTGGAATTAAAACTGGAGTTAGGTCGTAATAAAAAGGTAATGCAAAGAAGGCTTACAGTGATGATACAGTTGAGTGTCTTGATTTTGGTGGTGGTTTGGAAGATACACAGGCTTTCCTCGTGGCTCAGTGGTAAAGAATCTGCCTACCAATGTATGAGAAGCAGGTCAGGAAGATCCCCTGGAGAAGGAAATCTTGCCCAGTATTCTTGCCTGGGAAATCCAATGGACAGAGGAACCTGGTGGGCTACAGTCTATGGGGTCACAAAAGAGTTGGACGTGACTTAGTGAGTAAACAACAACAACAGGCAGGTATACATGTGATAGCATGGCAAAGATACACACACAGACATGCAAAAATGAGTGCTTGTATAACTGTTGGAAGATGAATAAGCTTTATAGATTGCATGAATATCCTGATTTTGGTTTTATACTATGATTGTGTTATAGGTTGGTTTTAACTGTGGAAGGGTGCACAGGGTTTCCTTGTGCAGTTCTTTGCAACCTCCCAGAAATCTATAATTTTTTCAAACTGAAAATTATAAATACTGAACCTATGGAAAGACAAAAAAAACCTAAAAGTCTTGAAATTAATGAGTTACCAATCTTGAGTCTGTACAGAATTCTATTCAGCCTCTTCTGGGACATTGATTCAATCACTGCTCTTATGTATTTCCAGCATCCATGCTTATTCTAAGTCCTCTGTCTATTTCAGTCTTTAAAGAAAACAAATCTCCCTTGATTCCAGTTTATTCTCCAAACATTGTTTGTTTTCTTTTTTACAGCTAAGCCTCTTTATATATGTGTGTGTGCTCATTTACTTCAGTCGTGTCCGACTCTTGAGACCATATGAACTGTAGCCTGCCAGGCTCCTCTGCCCATTGTATTTCCCAGGCAAGAATACTGGAGTGGGTTGCTATTTCCTTCTCCAGGGAACCTTCCCAACCCACGGGTCAAACCCTTGTCTCCTGTGACTCCTGCATTGCAGGTGGATTCTTTACCTCTGAGTCACCAGGGAAGCCTATGTATATATATAGCCACACTCAGTATTTCAAATTGTACTATAAGCATCTTGACTGGGACCTATGTTTCTTGACTGGGAACTATTTAGAGAATCTCTAAAAGGAGTGACTGCTGCTGCTGCTGCTAAGTCACTTCAGTCGTGTCCGACTCTGTGTGATCCCATAGACGGCAGCCCACCAGGCTCTGCCGTCCCTGGGATTCTCCAGGCAAGAACACTGGAGTGGGTTGCCATTTCCTTCTCCAGTGCATGAAAGTGAGAAGTGAAAGTGAAGTCACTCAGTCGTGTCCGACTCTTGGCGACCCCATGGACTGCAGCCCACCAGGCTCCTCTGTCCAAGGGATTTTCTAGGCAAGAGTACTGGAGTGGGTTGCCATTGCCTTCTCTGAATGGAGTGACTGGGACTTATTAATTTCTGGATTCCCAACAGTTTGCTATCTTCTTTGAAAATCTTGATGCTAGTTATTGTCTCAGAGATGATAAAGCTCATTGTAACTTTTACCCA
Organism: Bos taurus; assembly: GCF_002263795.3. NCBI lineage: Eukaryota > Metazoa > Chordata > Mammalia > Artiodactyla > Bovidae > Bos > Bos taurus. Next base: position 71,808,292 of record NC_037335.1, on the reverse strand, counting down.
CTTGAAAGCAGGCCAGTCTGTCCTGGATCCTACGTCTAGTACAGGGAGCTTGGCCAGGACCTGATTTCATCTTACTCCTCCTGAGACACAAATAATCATAGAAAAGACCTAATCCAAGGGTTAATAAGGAGTTCATGTTTACACAATTTTAATTCTCACTACATTTTATCTTATTTTTTAAAGCCTTAGCTGTAACATGGAATTGATAACTTTTTTTTTTCTGTTGGGGAAAAAGAAAACCAAAACCTTAAAAAAGAAAAAAAGAGAAACAGCAAGTCAGTACATAAATAAGAAAAGAGAATATGACCCAAATGGAACCTCTTCAGTTGTGAATGTGTACTTTTCTTATAACTTATGAAACAGCAGCCTCCTAAATTGCCAAGATGGTGAAAATAAATATGAAATAGTTCTCTAGAATTACTATTACTTTTTGTTTTAGAAAAATGACTTTTAATGTTTTTGTTACACCTATGCTGAATGCCAGATTCTCAGACTGTCAACAATTTCATAAGAACTGGAAAACTTCTTTTAAAGAGGAAAAAAAATATTATGCCAGTGACAATTGGTATGTTTACTTGGGAGAGCAAAAGTATGTCTGTAATCAAAAAAAGATGCTTTCAGCTAATTAGTTTTATTAAAAATGCTTTTATAGTGTTTCTTTCAACATTGTACTCATTTTCATTATATATAGAACTACCTTTACATTTTATTTACACATATAATTTATGGCTAATTATATCTACCTTCATTATGTACTGTTTGGTTTTTTCCCCCAGAGCTGCACTTTGGCATGCTGAGAACTTGTGTTGTTTGAAATTATTATAAGAAATATACGTGCTTCTTATAGCCATGTTGTGTACATGTGCCCAGTTGCTTAGTGGTGTCTGGCTCTTTATGACCCATGGCCTGTATGTAGCCCACCAGGCTCCTCTGTCCATGGGATTTCCCAGGCAAGAATACTGGAATGGGTTGTCATGCCCTCCTCCAGGGAATCTTTCAAACCCAGGGATCAAACCCACATCTCTTGCATCTCCTACATTGGCAGGCGGATTTTTTGCCTCTAAGCCACCTGGGAAGTCCGTATCCATGGTATATCTTATTAATTATTCCAGTTCTTGGATTGTCCTTGATCATCTTTAAATCTGCAGCCTGTAGCCCAGAACACAGACTGGGTGGATAATCTTCATTTGTTCAGTATCTAATTACCATTTATTTGAGAATCGCTATTCCCCATAGTTCCTGCTTTGATACCCCATACTTTCATCTGCCCAGGCATGATTTGTGAAGAATGTCTTCATTTAAAATGTCAAGCTGATTAAATATTTGAGAATTTTCAGTTTGCAGTATCTTGGGTAGAGTAATTCTGGTTTGCCCAGGACTGTCTTAGTTTTAAAACAAAAAGTCCCACAAATAGGAACCCATTCAGTCCTGGGCAAATTGGTAGAGCTGATTATCCTAATCTTGGAACATTCTAATATTTTTAAAAACATGTTGAAAATCCATGTTCCATGTATTTATTTCATATATACTTCTGGAAACTGTAAGATTTGGGTAAAACTAGGCTGAATACTTTATCCACCCCATTTGACTCTTCTTACGTATCATAAAACCATTCATTAAAATCTGATAAAATGTTACATAGCCCAGAAAACTGGTTTCCTATGGATAGTGCCTTGGTTTTCCCCTAAATCAGGATATTTGGAACTGTCTTCCCCTTGGTTAGTTATGCTGCACATGTGATGAATAGCATTCCTGGAAATGTTGAAACAATGAAATATTCACTGCTTGTTTTTGTGAATCAGGAAGAAATATGGCATAATCATAGTGATCTAATTTATATCTAGTTTCATATTCTTGATATGAAGAATCTAAGTAGATTAATATTCATATTAGTGCCTTTGTGGTGATATTGCTGCAAATAGAAGAAATATTTCTTGCTTACTTACTAAAAACATGCACACCTTAAACATCATACCTGTCCAACTCTTTTAAACCCACTATACTTTTTAATAAACTAGGCAAGATGGTACATAGGATATTGTTTTTCAGTGTGTGATACTCATATCACCTGCTACAATGTCATCCCAGGGGGTTCCTTACTGTTATCCTGGGTGTCTACATTTAACAAGATTCCAAGTTATTCCAGTGCCCAGTAACATTTATAGACTTTTAGTAATGTAAGTGCAGGCATCTCAAGCGGCACTAATGGCAAAGAATTCTCCTGCCAATGCAGGTGACACAGGAGACTTGGGTTCGATCCTTGGGTCACAAAAATCTCTTGGAGTAGAGAATGGCAGCACATTCTAGCAGGCTTGCCTATAAAATCCCATGGACAGACGAGCCTGGTGTGCCGGGGACCAGCCCCGGCTGATCCAGGGAATTTGAAGCGGGGACGGCGTTGGCGAGGATCAGGAAACAACTGCTTAATTAAACGTTTATTAAGGATATAAAGAGTGGTGAAATAAGGATAGCTCAGCGAAGAAATTCAGTGAAGAAAAGAGGCTGAATAAAATTCCAAAGCAGGGAATTTATGTCACCTACGAAGGCGCAGGCGTCCTCCCGTTCTCCCGAAGGAGAGGAGACACTAAGGCCTCCCCGGTCAGATCTTAGAAGCCCAGGCAAAATTAGTAGGCTTGACGAGCTTCCCTGCCTCAGAGGAAAAGTTCAGCTAGAAGGTGAAAGAAAGAACGACATGGGGAGACCAAATTCCAGTGAACAAAAAGACATACTTTATTTTCCAAAGCAGTTTTATACCTTAAGTTGCGCATAGAGGATAATGGGGGAAGGGGTAGAGTCATGCAAAGAGAGCAGTTTCTGATCCTTATCGAAGTCAGACTTTCAAACTTATCATATGCAAAAGTTTAGGTGATTTACATCGTCTTCTGGCCAGGAAGCCTGTTAACATTTTAAGAAACTTATTTTTCTCTAAAGGTGATTATTCTAAAGTCAGGCGCCAGCCTCCAAAAAGCATTGGAGAAAGTTGCATTCCTATAGGGCAAAGGTGAGGTGGGCTCAATCAAGAAAAGAATTAACTCAAGGGTCCAAGATTACAAACATTGAGGCAACTGCTTACATTTCTATACACCCATTATACCAATCAATACACCGCCAAGGACACAGTAGGTAAGGGATATGGAGACTAAGCAGCAAACATTGGCCCAACAAGTGAAAAACCCTTCACCAATACAATTTCTAATCAATCTTTTAACTACTCAAAGGAATCTGTGTTTAGACAGTTTAGAACATCTCCTGCCTCTCACAGTTGGGAGGCTCTGAACAATCACATGTTGCCGGAAAAAACCTATTCACGCAGGCTAGAGGACTTCCAAAGGAGTTTGTAGGTTGAAACACTGTCACACCCAGGGATTATTAACTGGAGCTGTAAGCTAACTCTTTTTTCAGAGAGAGGTAGTGGGGGACAGCCCCCCGTAAAGTCAGAGGTGTAGGTGAAAGCACAAAGCAGAAAGTAGGCAGACTCTGGTTTTGGGGGTAGATTGCTCGAGAATTTCCAGGGAGACTCCTGAGGCTTGATCCCGCCTTTGCGTATGTCAAGCCTCCTTCCTCATGACCTTTGCCAGGGGCGGAGCTCGCTCCCCACACTGGTGGACTACAGTCCATGGTGTCGGAAAGGGTTGAACAGGACTGAACATCTGACAAGCTAGCAAGTAATTTAAGTGTCATGGTATTTCTAGAGAAAAGACCCAGTTTTGAATTCAGATTTTCTAATTTATTATAATCATGTTTTGGGTAAAATTGCCTATATTCTCTGGATTTTAATGTCCTCATCTGCAAAATGGAAAAATACACTAGCTATCGTAAGGATGATGTAGTTCAAGTGACACATGAAAGGGGAAATGTTAGATAAACCATGAAGTTCAGGAACAATTGCAGGCTACTGGCTAGGGTCCTTCTCTACAGATCCCTAAGTTATATTAAAGAGAAGTTATTTCATAGTGTTTTCATGCAAACTACTTAACTACCTTTATTAAGAATGCATGTCTATTTAAGTAAGCGAGCCCATTAATTCAAATAAGAATCATTTTTAAGGATTTTTTTTGTCTGATTTGATTGGTTGTATGTAAAATATAGGCAGCTTTGATAAAAAGATTACTGTTACATGCAAGCAAACCGAGAATAACTAAAATATGAGATCTTTTCAATTCTGTGGTGCTGATTAAAACCTTGTGTAAGTAATTGGACAGGAAATTTCAGATTTGAGAGGCTCCAACAGATGCCTGTTACAAACTGAAACAACTGCTTTTGATTCAATATGTCCAACCCTCTGCTTTTGGCGTATTTTTGTTAAGTAACACACTGCCCTAAGACATCAAAAGAAAGAATGCAATTAGTAGCCTTAGTCTGAACTTTCTTGTACAGAGCCCGCCAGGCTTCTTGTTCATGGGATTCTCCCATGGCAACCAACTCCAGTATTCTTGCCTGCAGAATCCCACAGACAGAGGAGCCTGATGGCCTACAGTCCATAGGGTCGCAAAGAGTCAGACACAACTGAAGTGACTTAGCATGCACACAGATATCATATATAATATATATTAATGAAAGAGGGCGGGAAAAAGACCACATGGAAAAATCATAAAGAAGAGAAGAAGAAATTCTCAGAATATAACTGGGTTGATTAGAGAAAGTCTCTGAACGAGAAAGGTCATACAAAGTTTCCAATGTAGAGCACAAGGAACTATATCCAGTCTCCTGGGATAAACCATAATGGAAAAGAATATAAAAAAGAATATGTATTTATGTGTAAAGCAGTCACTTTGCTGTACAGCAGAAATTACACATTTTAAATTAACCACAATTCTAAAAAAGGATTATAGTTCTTTTCCCCTCTAAGTGATTAGATGATGCTCCTATGAGTGATGAATCCAGTCACAAATGAAAAATATTTATCTAGGAAAAAATACTTTAGTCTTAGATACTTTGAATGTGTGACAAAGTGTGAAAGTGAAAAAATACATTGGAGACATGAGACCAAATCCTTTATTTCTTAAAATTGTTTTGAATATACCCCATCCTCCCCTCCATCTCCCTGCTGGTATCCTTGTTCAGACTTTCATTCCTCTCATCCTCTTGCCTGGGCTAGCAATAATCACCTTAGTTGTCTCTGGGTCTTTCCATTGTCTCCACTGTACTTCCTTGAATGCAAATATGTTTCTGCATTTCCTGAATTAGAACTTCTAGTGGTCTCTCTTATGCCCCCATCCCTTTGTCCTCATTTACCAAAACATATCCAAAATCCTTAGTGTGACACACAGGGAATTTTTCTCTCCATCTTTGCCTTAATTCTCTTGCCTTCTCCATCTCTCACTGCCTCCATGCCCCAGCCCCTCGCATTCCCAAGAAAGTTTTCAGTAATTGATGTCAGTGGATTATCCCTACTTCACTCGCCATTCCTGACTGTCTCGGAGACAACGGACAGTCCCTCCCCCCAACAAGGCAAAAAGAGGTCATGGCCACTCTTTCTGCATCATCCACATAGTCAAAAACTTTTAATTATCGGAATAAAAGATTCTAACAGAGTCTTCAGGTAAGAAGCACAAATGCAGGAGTCAAGAAGTGGTGCTTCAAGGAAGTGAGAGTATTCTACAACATAAATGCTTCATCTCTATTAAAAGTTCAACTTTCATCCAGAAAGCTGCACAGTATCAGTGCTCTTTTTGCTCAACAGGGTTAAGTGGGAGTGAGACTGAGGAAGAAGACTTGAGCTGCCCTAGAGCACCGGCTGGTCTTTCCAGGTGACACAGTGGTAAAGAATCCATCTGCCAACGCAGGAGATGCAAGAGATGCAGGTTTGATCCTTGGGTTGGGAAGATCCCCTGGAGGAGGAAATGGCAACCCACTCCAATATTCTTACCTGGGAAATCTCACAGACAGAGGAGCCTGGTGGGCTACACACCATGGGGTCTCAAAGTATTGGACAGGACTGAGCATAGCACAGAGCACTGGCTATCATTTTCTGTTTTTTAAGCTTGGTTTGGAGAGTAGATTGTTAACTGACCTATCCCTAAATGGTTATGCATGCTGTTTTGGGGACAAGTGAGCTGGGTAAAGACTTCAAGTCTCCTCTGTCACATTCTCCCTAGTAAATTAAAGAAAGTAAACCTCAAACCAAGTTCTTCCACAATTTAAGGACTCGTTAGAAAATATCATAGAATAATCCTGCAACCTGTTCTGTAAACCCTGTGTCTCTTTTCTTGACAATAACATTTGTTTAGTGCTTAATAAGTGTAAGCTCCTCTTGCGAAGCACTTGACACACATTATCTTATTTACATTCATACTTTTCACAACAAACCAACAAGGCAGATGTGGCGCTTATGTCCATTTTACAGATGAGGAAATTGAGATTTGGAAACATTAAATAACACACTCTAGAATTTACTCAGAGTGGCTGAACCAGGATTCAGACTCAGAAAATCTGACTCTGGATGCTAGAAAATATTCTATATCTTTCAGGAAACTCATCACTATTGTGCATGGATGGGGTCTTCAGGAAAGCACTGTTTTAGAGACAAGGTTGAGTTACATTTAGCATGAAATTAAAAGACACTTGCTCCTTGGAAGAAAAGTTATGGCAAACCTAGACAGCATATTAAAAAGCAGAGACATCATTTTGCCACAAAGTCCATATAGTCAAAGCTATGGTTTTTCCAGTAGTCATGTATGGATGTGAGAGTTGGGCCATAAAGAAGGCTGAGCACTGAAGAATCGATGCTTTTGAATTGTGATGCTGGAGGAGACTTTTAACAATTCCTTGGACTGCAAGGAAATAAAACCAGTCAACTCTAAAGGAAATTAACCCTGAATGTTCATTGGAAGGACTGATGCTGAAGCTGAAGCTCCAATACTTTGGTCACCTGATGCAAAGAGCTGACTCATTGGAAAAGACCCTGATGGTGGGGAAAATTGAGTACAGAAGGAAAAGAAGGCAACAGAGGATGAAATGGTTGGATAGCATCACTGACTCAATGGACATGAGTTTGAGCAAGCTCTGGGAGATGATGAAGAACAGGGGAGACCGGCATGCTGCTGTTCATGGGGTCACAAAGAGTCAGACACAACTGAGTGACTGAACAACAATACCAGTCTTCATCAGGCAACCAGAATCTTCTTGACACAATTTATATTTCCAAATCAAGCTCTATTACACGGAAGCATAGCAAAAACCTCAAACAATGTTACATTCTGTTCATGCAAGGCCAGGAAGCAAGTTCTGCAAATGCTAGCTTGAATGCTAGTAATTTCCCTAATGATTGTATGCTTCTAAAAGTCAAGAAAATAATTTTCATATAAATACAGACCTAAAAATTTTTCTCTATCAAAATTAGCTCTGAATTTAAAAAGAAGATATCTGAGTGTGGGGAGAGGCTCTCATCCAAATATTGACAGAAAAAGTCTTTCTATAACCATAGACATATTGCAGCAATGGATTTAAATTTTAGAATATAAAAGCAATTGTGGATCATAATGGCTTCTCCATTTTCCTGACAGTCCCTTACACATTTTAACACATTGATTTTTCAATGTAATTTTATAGGCCATCAATATCAAGACATTAAACCAAACCTAAATGTGTTCTCCTCTGATAGAGCTAATGCCAAACATATAAATCTTAACTTTTGGCATCTTACCATTTTTTCTTTTAGCATGTTTCCAGAAGGACTGTCTAGAGAGAATAAATCCATGGTTCACTTGGAAACTGATGCTTCTTTAAATGAATACTATTAGGGGGTGCAGTTAACTTATTTATTTATTTATTTATTGAAGTGTAACTGACAGAATATTATATTAGTTTTCATGTGTAAAGTATAGTGATTCAATATTTGTACCCATTATGAAATGAACACCACTGTAAATCTAGCTACCATTTATCATTGTACAATGTTATTACAATATTATTGACTCTGCTATATATGCTGTACATTACATCACTGTAGCTTATTTTTTTTAAATTTTATTTTATTTTTAGACTTTACAATATTGGATTAGTTTTGCCAAATATCGAGATGAAGCTTATTTCTTTTATTAATGAAAGTTTGTACTCTTAATTTCCCTTAACTATTTAACTCATCTTTCTACTCCTCTCGCCTCCAGAAAGCACCAGTTTGTTTTATGTATCTATGACTCTGTCTCTCTTTTGATGTGTTTGTTCATTTGTATTGTTTTTTAGATTACACATAGAAGTGAAATCATGCAATATGTATGTACATATCATACAATATGTATCTTTCTGGCTCTGACATATTTCACTTATCATAATATCTTCTAGATCCATCCATGCTGTTGCAAATGTCAAGATTTCAGTACTTTTAAAAAATGTCTGAGTAGTATTCTAATTGTATATGTGTATGTATTGATGCTTTTGAACTATGATGTTGGAGAAGACTCTTGAGAGTCCCTTGGACTGCAAGGAGATCCAACCAGTCCATCCTAAAGGAGGTCAGTCCTGGGTGTTCATTGGAAGGACTGATGCTGAAGCTGAAACTCCAATACTTTGGCCACCTGATGCGAAGACCTGACTCATTTGAAAACACCCTGATGCTGGGAAAGACTGAGGGCAGGAGGAGAAGGGGATGACAGAAGATGAGATGGTTGGATGGCATTACCGACTCAATGGACATGGGTTTGGGTGAACTCCGGGAGTTGGTGATGGACAGGGAGGCCTGGCATGCTGTGGTTCATGGGGTTGCAAAGAGTCGGACACGACTGAGTGTCTGAACTGAACTGAATGATGTATATACATATGTATATGTATGTGTGTATATATATATATATATATATCACATATTCTTTATCCATTCATCTATCAGTGGGCACTAAGATTTCTTCCACATCTTTGCTCTTGTAAATAATACTGCATTGAAACTGGGGATCCATATATCTTTTTGAGTTAGTATTTTTGTTTCCTTTGGAAAACTACCCAGACGTGGAATTGCTGGATTGTATGGTAGTTCTAGTTTTAATTTTTTGAAAAACCTTTATACTGTTCTACACAGCAGCTGTACATCTTACATTACCAATGACAGTGCATAAGAGTCCCTCTTCTATACTTCCTCATCAACAGTTGCTGTTTCTTTTCTTTTGGATAAAATCCATTCTGACAGGTGTGAAGTGACATCTCAAGGTTTTGATTTGAATTTCCCTGATGATTACTGTTGTTTTCCTCTATTTCTTTGCATTGATCACTGAGGAAGGCTTTCTTATCTCTTCTTGCTAGTCTTTGGAACTCTGCATTCAGATGCTTATATCTTTCCTTTGCTTTTCGCTTCTCTTCTTTTCATACCTGTTTGTAAGGCCTCCCCAGACAGCCATTTTGATTTTTTGCATTTCTTTTCCATGGGGATGGTCTTGATTCCTGTCTCCTGTACAATGTCACACACCTCTGTCCATAGATCATCAGGCACTCTATCAGATCTAGGCCCTTAAATCTATTTCTCATTTCCACTGTATAATCATAAGGGATTTGATTTAGGTCGTACCTGAATGGTCTAGTGGTTTTCCCTACTTTCTTCAATTTAAGTCTGAAGTTGGCAATAAGGAGTTCATGGTCTGAGCCACAGTCAGCTCCCGGTCTTGTTTTTGCTGACTATATAGAGCTTCTCCATCTTTGGCTGCAAAGAATATAATAAATCTGATTTCGGTGTTGACCATCTGGTGATGTCCATGTGTAGAGTCTTCTCTTGTGTTGTTGGAAGAGGGTGTTTGTTATGACCAGTGCGTTCTCTTGGCAAAACTCTATTAGCCTTTCTCCTCCTTCATTCAGTATTCCAAGGCCAAATTTGCCTGTTACTCCAGGTGTTTCTTGACTTCCTACTTTTGCATTCCAGTCCCCTATAATGAAAAGGACATTTTTTGGGGGTGTTAGTTCTAAAAGGCCTTGTAGGTCTTCATAGAACCATTAAACTTCAGCTTCTTCAGTGTTACTAGTTGGGGCATAGACTTGGATTACTATGATATAGAATGGTTTGCCTTGGAAACGAACAGAGATCATTCTGTCGTTTTTGAGATTGCATCCAAGTACTGCATTTCAGACTCTTTTGTTGACCATGATAGCTACTCCATTTCTTCTGGGGGATTCCTGCACACAGTTGTAGATATAATGGTCATCTGAGTTAAATTCACCCAGTCCAGTCCATTTTAGTTCGCTGATTCCTAGAATGTCGACGTTCACTCTTGCCATCTCCTGTTTGACCACTTCCAATTTGCCTTGATTCATGGACCTGACATTCCAGGTTCCTATGCAATATTGCTCTTTACAGCATCGGACCTCGCTTCTATCACCAATCACATCCACAACTGGGTATTGTCTTTGCTTTGGCTCCATTCCTTCATTCTTTCTTGAGTTATTTCTCCACTGATCTCCAGTAGCACATTGGACACCTACCGACCTGGGAAGTTCCTCTTTCAGTATCCTATCATTTTGCCTTTTCATACTGTTCATGGAGTTCCCAAGTCAAGAATACTGAAGTGGTTTGCCATTCCCTTCTCCAGTGGACCACATTCTGTCAAACCTCTCCACCATGACCTGCCCATCTTGGGTGGCCCCACATGGCATGGCTTAGTTTCATTGAGTTAGACAAGGCTGTGGCCCGTGTGATCAGATTGACTAGTTTTCTGTGATTATGGTTTCAGTGTGTTGGCCGTCTGATGCCCTCTTGCAACACCTACCATCTTACCTGGGTTTCTCTTACCTTGGAAGTGGGATATCTCTTCATGGCTGCACCAGCAAGGTGCGGCCGCTGCTGCTTACCTTGGATGAGGGATAAGGAGGGGAAAACAACAGAATGGGAAAGACTAGAGATAACAACAGAATGGGAAAGACTAGAGATCTCTTCAAGAAAATTAGAGATACCAAAGGAACATTTCATGCAAAGATGGGCTCGATAAAGGACAGAAATGGTATGGACCTAACAGAAACAGAAGATATTAAGAAAAGGTGGCAAGAGTACACAGAAGAACTGTACAAAAAAGAGCTTCATGACCAAGATAATCACGATGATGTGATCACTCACCTAGAGCCAGACATCCTGGAATGTGAAGTCAAGTGGGCCTTAGAAAGCATCCTACTAACAAAGCTAGTGGAGGTGATGGAATTCCAGTTGAGCTATTTCAAATCCTAAAAGATGATGCTGTGAAAGTGCTGCACTCAATATGCCAGCAAATTTGGAAAACTCAGCAGTGGCCACAGGACTGGAAAAGGTCAGTTTTCATTCCAATCCCAAAGAAAGGCAATGCCAAGGAATGCTCAAACACCACACAATTGCCTTCATTTCACATGCTAATTAAGTAATGCTCAAAATTCTCCAAGCCAGGCTTCAGAAATACGTCAACCCTGAACTTCCAGATGTTCAAGCTGGTTTTAGAAAAGGCAGAGGAACCAGAGATCAAATTGCTAACATCTGCTGGATCATCAAAAAAGCAAGAGAGTTCCAGAAAATCATCTATTTCTACTTTATTGACTATGCCAAAGCCTTTGACTGTGTGGATCACAATAAACTGTGGAAACTTCTGAAAGAGATGGGAGTACCAGACCACCTGACCTGCCTCTTGAGAAACCTATATGCAGGTCAGGAAGCAACAGTTAGAACTGGACATGGAACAGACTGGTTCCAAATAGGAAAAGGAGTACATCAAGTCTATATATTGTCACCCTGCTTATTTAATTTATATGCAGAGTACATAATGAGAAGTGCTGGGCTGGAAGAAGCACAAGCTGGAATCAAGAGTGCTTGGAGAAATATCAATAACCTCAGATATGCAGATGACACCACCCTTATGGCAGAAAGTGAAGAGGAACTCAAAAGCCTCTTGATGAAAGTGAAAGAGGAGAGTGAAAAAGTTGGCTTAAAGCTCCACATTCAGAAAATGAAGATTATGGCATTTGGCCCCATCACTTCATGGGAAATAGATGGGGAAACAGTGGAAACAGTGTCAGACTTTTTTTGGGGGGGCTCCAAAATCACTGCAGATGGTGACTGCAGCCATGAAATTAAAAGACGCTTACTCCTTGGAAGGAAAGTTATGACCAACCTAGATAGCATATTGAAAAGCAGAGACATTACTTTGCCAACAAAGATTCTTCCAGTCAAGGCTATGGTTTTTCCTGTGGGCATGTATGGATGTGAGAGTTGGACTGTGAAGAAGGCTGAACGCTCAAGAATTGATGCTTTTGAACTGTGGTGTTGGAGAAGACTCTTGAGGGTCCCTTGGACTGCAAGGAGAGCCAACCAGTCCATTCTGAAGGAGATCAGCCCTGGGATTTCTTTGGAAGGAATGATGCTAAAGCTGAAACTCCAGTACTTTGGCCACCTCATGCAAATCTGACTCATTGGAAAAGTCTCTGTTGCTGGGAGGGATTGGGGGCAGGAGGAGAAGGGGACGACAGAGGATGAGATGGCTGCATGGCATCACTGACTCGGTGGACATGAGTTTGAGTGAACTCTGGGAGTTGGTGATGGACAGGGAGGCCTGGCATGCTGTAATTCATGGGGTTGCAAAAAGTCGGACACGACTGAGCGACTGAACTGTACTGAACTGATGATTAGTGTTGAGCATCTTTTCACATGCCTCGTGACTACCGTTATGTCTTCTTGAGAAAAAGTATCAGTTTAGTTCATCTACTCTTTATTTATTTTTTGATGTTGAGTTATATGAGTTTTCTGTATATTTTGGATATTAACCCTTTGTCAGATATATCATTTGCATGTAACCTCTGTTATTCAATACATGGCATTTCCATTTTGTTGCAAGTTTTTTTTGCTGTGCTAAAGCTTTTTAGTTTGTTGTCACATATGTTTATTTTTGCTTTTGTTTACCTTGCCTGGTGAGAGAGATACAAAAAAGTACTGAAGACTAGTGTCACAGACCATGATGCATATTATTGGTAACTTTTCTCCTTTTCCTTGGTTAGGCTGGCTAGAGATTTATCAGTTTTATTGAACTTTTCAAAAACTAAATTTTGGTTTCATTGATTTTTCTCTGCTGTTTTCCTGTTTTCTATCTCCTTAATTTCTGTTCTAATTTTCTGTTTAAATTTTTTTTCCTTTCCTTGCTTATGTTTAAACTGTTTTTTTTTTTTTTAAACATCTAGTTTCCTGAGATGGAAGCTAGGTTATTGATTTTAAATATTTCTTCTTTTTGGATATATGCATTTAGTGTTCTATAATTTCCCTAATTATAACTTTTATTTCATCCCACAAATTTTGATAACATATATTTTCATTTCATTTTGTTGACAACATTTTAAAATTTATCTTGAAACTTCCCTTTGGGCCTATGTGTTATGTAGAAGTATATTTTTTACTTTTCAAACATCTGAGAATTTTCCAGCTACTTTTGTTATTGATTTTCATTTTAAATCCATTACTATCTGCAAATATGATTTGTATAATTTATATTGTTTTACATTCATTAACGTGTATTTTGTGAGCCAACATGTGGTCTATCTTGGTAAATGTACTATGTGAGCTTGAAAAGAATGTCTATTCTGTTGTTATTGAGAGGAGTGTTCAAAAATACCGGATCAAGTTGATTGATAGTGTTGTTCAAGTCCATTATAGTTTTACTGATTTTCTGCTTACTTGATCTATTCATTATTAATGGATGCAGCAGCAGCACAGGGTGTTAAAGTCCCCATCTATAACAACGTATTTATTAATATTTCTTCTTTCTGTTTTTAGATCATGTATTCTGGTGATCTATTGTTTGACAACTTCAGGATTTTTTTATTTAAAAATTGACCCCTTTACCATTATGTAATGTCCTTTTTTATCACTAGATACTTTTCTTTGATCTAAATTCTGCTTTTCTTGATCTAAAATTAATGTAACTACTTCAACTTTCTTTTGATCAATATCAGTAAGATAAATCTTTTCCACTTCTTTATTTCTAGCCTATTAGAATTTTTATATTGAAGGTGATTTTTTTGTAGACAAAGTAGTCAGACTTTTTTTTTTAACCCATTGTGATGATCTCTGTTTTAATTGGTATATTTTACTTTGACCATATTTAAAGTGATTATTGAAATAGTATTGAAACGTAACTCCATCACATTTGCAATGCTTTTTATTCATTATGTTTGTTCTTTGTTTTGTTTTTTTTCCCCCCCTTTTTGGGGGCTTCTCTAGTTTTAATTGAACATTTAATATAATTTTATTTTATCTATTCTCTTTTAAATAAATGGTTGTTATCCTAGAGTTTGCAATATTTTTAAGCTAATTTAAATCCACCTTCAAATAACTATAGCACATTATCTACAATGCATTCATTTTATAACAGAGTACAATCATCTCTTAGTATCCATGGGGGGCTTGGTTCCATGGTCCCCCATAGAAACCAAAATCCATGGATTCTAAAGTTTCTTGTATAAAATGACATAATATTTGAACATATCCTATTCATATCCTCCCATATACTTTAAATCATCTCCAGGTTACTTATAATACCTAATACAATGTAAATGCTATGTTAATAGTTGTAAATTCAATGTAAATTATATGTAAATAATTACAAGCATCTGGCAAATTCAAGTTTTGATTTTTAAACTTTCTGGGACTTTTTTTCATACACTTTTGATATGTGATTCATTGACTCCACATATATGGAACACACACATATGGACTGCCAATTGGATTCCTAATTCCTCTCATATTTCTTAGCATCGCTGTCATTCATTTAATTTATTTAAATGTTATCATTGCCCAATACTTTACTATTATTGATTTAAATAGAGTTATATTTTAGATTAGTTAGAATAAAAACATTAAAAGTTTTATTTAAGCCTCACCTATTCTTTTTCTGATTTACCTCATTTCTTTATGTAAATATATAAAAGTTTCTGACATATATCCTTTCACTTCTCACTGAAGCCTTTGTAGGACAGTTTGTCTGGCTGTAAATTCTATCCATTTTTATTTGTCTGAGAAAGTATATTTGTCCTTTGCTTTTTAAGAATAATGCCACTGAAGCTGAATTCTAATTTGGTGTTTTCCTTTCTCTCACCACTTTAAATATATGTTGACTGAAAGGTTTTACTCATGATTAAGAACTCCACATTTCCCCCCACCAGACTGGGTAATCATCATTCTACTTTTCTGTTTCTACAAGTTTGACTTTTTAAAAATTTTGTACACAACTGAGATCATGCAGTATTTATCTTTCTGTGTTTAGCTTATTTGACATAACATGTTCTGCCAATATCATACATCTTGTTGCAAATGGAGGAATTTTCTTTTTTCCTTAAGGCTGAATAGTCGTTGTTGATTAGTCCCTACGTCTGACTCTTTCAAGACCCCATGGACTGTAGCCTGCTAGGCTCCTCTGTCCTTGGGATTTCCCAGGCAAGAATACTGGAGTGGGTTGCCATGCCCTCCTCCAGGGGATCTTCCTGATCCAGGGATCAAACCCATGTTTCGTATGGCTCTTGCATTGGCAGGCAGATTCCTTACCACTGAGCCACCTGAAAAGCTCATATTAAGGTCATGCAGGGAGATCAAACCAGTCAATCCTAAAGGAAATCAACCCTGAATATTCATTGGAAGGACTAATGCTGAAATGGAAGCTCCAATACTTTGGCCACCTGAACCGAAGAGCCGACTCATTAGAAAAGACCCTGATACTGGGGAAAATTGAAGGCAGGAGGAGAAGGGTACGACAGAGGATGACACGGATAGCATCACTGACTCAATGAACATGAGTTTAAGCAAGCTCTGGGAGATTCTGAAGAACAGGGAAGCCTGGTGTGCTGTAGTCTGTGGAGTCAGAAAGAGTTGGACACAACTGAGCAGTTGAACAAAAACAACAACATTTATAATTTTATCCTTTTATGAATGGACTCCTTTGCCATTATAAAATGACCTTCTTTGTCTCTTGTTACAATATCTGTCTTAAAGTCTATTTTGTCTTACATTAACATAGTTATTCTCATTCTTTTCTGATTTCCATTTACATGGGATATCTTTTTCTATCCCTTCACTTTCCACCTGTGTACATTCTTAAATCCGTAGTGAGTCTCTTATAGGTAACATGTAGTTTGTACTATTTTTAATCCATTTTTGGAGAGTTTAATCCATTTACAATTAATTATTAATAGGTAAAAATTTACTGTTGACATTATATCTTTTTTTTTTTTTTTTTTTGCTACTTTGTAGTTCTTTCTTGGACCCTAATTGTGAAAAAACCCAGTGAGTTTCCTGGCAGAAAATTCCCAAAATGTGTGGGCTCCCCTTAGACTGAGTTCCAGGAGTTTCTCACTTTCATGCTAGCTGACACTCAGTTTTCAACAATAAATCTAAATTGTGAATTTTCCTGTCAATTAATGGCTTCCATTTTGCCTCTTCCAGTAAGTAGATTCCCCCTGTGTATCTTACTGGATACCACTGTCTTTCCCGATTTGGGGTCTGGTGTTTTGTTCTATGTCTTCAGTTCTCTGAAGCGTGTGAGAAAAGTCTTTGCTTTTTAGATTATCAGCTCTGTTTTCTTGAGGCCTCTTGCCCTCCAGCAGGTGGGCTTAGTCTTGTTCTGTTGGTGACGGCAGAGGACCAGGAGAAAAGTGGATGTGTACAAGGTCTCTTGGGGTCTAAGCTTGGAAATGGCTCAGAGTCTCTTCCATCACATTCTGTTGGCCAAAGCAAGTCAGTCATGAGGCCAGCCTAGATGTAAGAGGTGGAAGAATGAATGGTCTTCACTTCTTGATGGCAGAAGCTTCAGTTATACCGCAGAGAGTGTGGATACAGGCAGAGGTGGAGAATGAGACAAGTTTTGTAATCCATCTACTTAAGTAATCACATATCAGAATGAGGGGTTGAATTAAACGACCACTATAGTTTGTTCCAACCCTGGGACAGAAACTTAACCACACTTGAAAGAAATTAATGATTCTTTTGTCTCAGAACTGTGGCTTCCTAAAAGATGTATACCCTGCAGTGCCTCTGACAGGAATAAATGTTGATTTTAATTCTTAACACGAATGTCTAGGTGTGTCAGTTTGTTTCTCCAATAAGCAGATACCAGGGTGGAATTCAGTGTACAAGGGATTCATAGGAAATACCTGTGTAGGTAGGGAAAGCTTTAATCTGTAATGCAGTTTAGATACCGGTGCAAAAAAAAAGGGGGGGGTGGATGGAAGGCTTTGGGTAGAGAGAGCCTCAGATCTCAGTGCAGTTCTGGGGAGTTTGGGCCATGCCAGTATATAGAAGGGACCCAGTTCAAATATCTCTGCTATGCTCAGTTACTGGCTGGGAGCTGCCTAGGTAAAGTGTGTTTTTGTGTGAATATGAAGGTGTGTCTCACAGTGAGGCACCAGGAGGTTTGAGCAAACTCTGGGAGATAGTGAAGAACAGGGGAGCCTGATGTATTACAGTCCATGGGGTTGCAGAGAGTCAGACAGGACTTAATGACTGAACAACAACAATACTCCCTATATCAGCTTCTACTGAAGGGAATTCTGAGTGAATTAACCCTATCCTACCATAAATAGGGGCTGTAAAATAAAATAAGCACTCAAAATTATCAGGGCCAAATTATTTTTGTGTTGGTCATATTAATATAATCAGACCCAAGACTAGCTATGAACATGTGGGTGTGCTCATTCATGTCCAGCTCTTGGCAACCTCATGGACTATAGCCTGCTAGGCTCCTCTATCTGTGATATTCTCCAACCATGAATACGAGAGTGAGTGGCCATTTTCTCCTCCAGGAGATCTTCATGACCCAGGGATTGAACCTGCATCTCCTGCATTGGCAGGAGTATTCTTTACGACTAGTGCAACCTGGGAAACCCCTGCATGTATGGGATGCATACGGGCAAGAGTGAGTATAACAATAGGAATAGAATCCTGTGAGTGGATGCCGAAATTGTCAATGGAAGACACTCAGATCAGATCAGGTTAGTCGCTCAGTCATGTCCGACTCTTTGCGACCCCATGAATCGCAGCACACCAGGCCTCCCTGTCAATCACCAACTCCCGGAGTTCACTGAGACTCACGTCCATCGAGTCAGTGATGCCATGCAACCATCTCATCCTCTGTCGTCTCCTTCTCCTCCTGCCCCACAATCCCTCCCAGCATCAGAGTCTTTTCCAATGAGTCAACTATTCGCATGATGTGGCCAAAGTACTGGAGTTTCAGCTTTAGCAACATTCCTTCCAAAGATATCCCATGGCTGATCTCTTTCTGAATGGACTGGTTGGCTCTCTTTGCAGTCCAAGGGACTCTCAAGAGTCTTCTCCAACACCACAGTTCAAAAGTATCAATTCTTCAGCGCTCAGCCTTCTTCACAGTCCAACTCTCACATCCATACATCACCACAGGAAAAACCATAGCCTTGACTAGAAGGACCTTTGTTGGCAAAGTAATGTCTCTGCTTTTGAATAGGCTATCTAGGTTGGTCATAACTTCCCTTCCAAGGAGTAAGCATCTTTTAATTTCATGGCTGCAGTCACCATCTGCAGTGATTTTGGAGCCCAGAAAAATAAAGTCTGACACTGTTTCCACTGTCTCCCCATCTATTTCCCATCAAGTGATGGGACCAGATGCCATGATCTTCGTTTTTTGAATGTTGAGCTTTAAGCCAACTTTTTCACTCTCCTCTTTCACTTTCATCACAAGGCTTTTGAGTTCCTCTTCACTTTCTGCCATAAGGGTGGTGTCATCTGCATATCTGAGGTTATTGATGTTTCTCCCGGCAATCTTGATTCCAGCTTGTGTTTCTTCCAGTCCAGCAC
Source organism: Bos taurus (assembly GCF_002263795.3). Lineage (NCBI taxonomy): Eukaryota > Metazoa > Chordata > Mammalia > Artiodactyla > Bovidae > Bos > Bos taurus. Next base: position 71,789,556 of record NC_037335.1, on the reverse strand, counting down.
TTCTCATGATGTACTCTACATATAAGTTAAATAAGCAGGGTGACAATATACAGCCTTGACGTACTCCTTTTCCTATTTGGAACCAGTCTGTTGTTCCACGTCCAGTTCTAACTGTTGCTTCCTGACCTGCATACAAATTTCTCAAGAGGCAGATCAGGTAGTCTGGTATTCCCATCTATTTCAGAATTTTCCACAGTTTCTTGTGATCCACACAGTCAAAGGCTTTGGCATAGTCAATAAAGCAGAAATAGATGCCTTTCTGGAACTCTCTTGCTTTTTTGATGATCCAGCAGATGTTAGCAATTTGATCTCTGGTTCCTCTGCCTTTTCTAAAACCAGCTTGAACATCAGGAAGTTCATGGTTCACATATTGCTGAAGCCTGGCTTGGAGAATTTTGAGCATTACTTTACTAGTGTGTGAGATGAGTGCAATTGTACAGTAGTTTGAGCATTCTCTGGCATTGCCTTTCTTTGGAATTGGGATGAAAACTAACCTTTGCCAGTCCTGTGGCCACTGCTGAGTTTTCCAAATTTGCTGGCATATTTAGTGCAGCACTTTCACAGCATCATCTTTCAGGATTTGGAATAGCTCAACTGGAATTCTATCACCTCCACTAGCTTTGTTCGTAGTGATGCTTTGTAAGGCCCACTTGACTTCACATTCCAGGATGTCTGGCTCTAGGTCAGTGATCACACCATTGTGATTATCTGTTTCATGAAGATCTTTTTTTGTACAGTTCTTCTGTGTATTCTTGCCATCTCTTCTTAATATCTTTTGCTTCTGTTAGGTCCACACCATTTCTGTCCTTTATCGAGCCCATCTTTGCATGAAATGTTCCTCTGGTATCTCTGATTTTCTTGAAGCGATCTCTAGTCTTTCTCATTCTGTTTTTTCCTCTATTTCTTTACATTGATTGCTGAAGAAGGCTTTCTTATCGCTTCTTGCTATTCTTTGGAACTCTGCATTCAGATGTTTATATCTTTCCTTTTCTCCTTTGCTTTTTGCTTCTCTTCTTTTCATACCTATTTGTAAGGCCTCCCCAGACAGCCATTTTGCTTTTTTGCATTTCTTTTCTATGGGAATGGTCTTGATTCCTGTCTCCTGTACAATGTCACACACCTCTGTCCATAGTTCATCAGGCACTCTATCAGATCTAGGCCCTTAAATCTATTTCTCATTTCCACTGTATAATCATAAGGGACTTGATTTAGGTCATACCTGAATGGTCTAGTGGTTTTCCCTACTTTCTTCAATTTAAGTCTGAAGTTGGCAATAAGGTGTTCATGGTCTGAGCCACAGTCAGCTCCTGGTCTTGTTTTTGCTGACTGTATAGAGCTTCTCCATCTTTGGCTGCAAAGAATATAGTCAATCTGATTTCGGTGTTGACCATCTGGTGATGTCCATGTGTAGAGTCTTCTCTTGTGTTGTTGGAAGAGGGTGTTTGTTATGACCAGTGCATTTTCTTGGCAAAACTCTATTAGTCTTTGCCCTGATTCATTCAGTATTCCAAGGCCAAATTTGCCTGTTACTCCAGGTGTTTCTTGACTTCCTACTTTTGCATTCCAGTCCCCTATAATGAAAAGGACATTTTTGGGGGGTGTTAGTTCTAAAAGGCCTTGTAGGTCTTCATAGAACCGTTCAACTTCAGCTTCTTCAGCATTACTGGTTGGGGCATAGACTTGGATTACTGTGATATTGAATGGTTTGCCATGGAAACGAACAGAGATCATTCTGTCGTTTTTGAGATTGCATCCAAGTACTGCATTTCAGACTCTTTTGTTGACTATGATGGCTACTCCATTTCTTCTGAGGGATTCCTGCCCGCAGTAGTAGATATAATGGTCATCTGAGTTAAATTCACCCACTCCAGTCTGCCGGGGACCTGCCCCGGCTGATCCAGGGTATTCGAAGCGGGGACGGCGTCGGCGACCTATTTATTTAAATATTTTATCAAAGATATAAAGAGTAATAGGATGAGGATAGCTCAGTAGGAAAATTCAGTGGAGAAAAGAGGCTGAGTAGCTTGGTTTACGCGGGAGACCAATAAAACTTCAAGACAAGAAGTTTGCACCACTTACGTAGGCCGCAGGCGTCCTTCCGTTCTCCCGAAGGAGAGGAGACACTGAGGCCTCCCCGGTCGGATCTTAGAAGCCCAGGCATAATTAGTAAGCATGGCGGGTTCCGCGCTCCAGATGGAGACTCAGCCAGAGTGAGAGAGAGAGCGACATGGGGAGACCAGTATTTCGAGAAACTGATCCCAATTCTTTATTTTCCATGGTCTACTTTTATACACTGAGATGTTATGCAAAAGTCACGTGGGGTCAGCAGTCCTGACTTTTATCAAAGTCAGGTGCTTCATACAAATGTATACAGAGGTCTTAGGGGTGTTACATCATCTTCTGGCCAGGGGGGCCTGCTGACAATTTACGACCCTCTCCTTGTGACAGCGGTCAGTCAATCAGGACACTTATTTCTCCAGGGCTGATTATTCTCAAAACAGACGCCACCCAAGTAAAGTTACATTCCTACAGGGTGAGGGTGTAGTGGGTTTTAGCTAAGGAAAGAATTTACTTAGCCTAAGGTCTAACGTGATTAATATCAAAGGTTAATACTTATTTCTTCTATATATTCATTAATGTGTGTAAGGGCAGGGGATGTGGAGACTTAGCAACAAACATTGGCTCAACAAATGAAAAACCCTTCACCAATACAATTTCTAATCAGCCCGTTATACTTATACTAATAGTTTTCTAACTTCTCTAAAGAACCCGTTTTTAGAGGGTTTTAAAGCATCTTGTGCCTCTCACGGTTGGGAGGCTGTGAGCAATCACATGTGGCCGGACGAGCCTGTCAGGCAGGCTAGAGAACCTTCAGAGGAGTTTGTAGGTTAAAACACTCTTATCACGCCCAGGAATTATTATAAACTGGAGCTCTAAGTTAACTCCTTCTCCAAAAGAGGTGGTGGGGGACAGCCCCCCGTAAAGTCAGAGGTGTAGGTGAGCACAAAGTAGTAAAGTAGGCAGGCTCTGGTTATGGAGGTAGATGCTCGAGGAGTTCCAGGGGGACTCCTGAGGCTCGATCCCGCCTTTGCGTATGTCGAGCCTCCTTCCTCATGACCTTTGTCACGGGCGGAGTACCTCACTCTGGCCCCCAACATCTCCCCCTTTTTTATTTCTTAAAACAACCAGATGCAGCTCAGTCGCGAGCTTCCGAATGCTCTGCCGAAGAATCCTGACAATACAAGGAAGAGTGATTATGAGAAGTAGAATTAGAGACTAGGGATATTAGACAGAATATTTTTTCCAGAAATAAAGTTAGAGAAGGTGTGAAAAAAGTCATTAGCTGCTCCAGTGGTGGTAAAATCCAGTCGAGAGTGTTCCAAGGTCTGTATTTGATTATGAAGTTTCCCTAAGTCCAGGCCAATATCAGAACTGTTCCAAACACCTGAGATATGATTTTTAATCTTTTCCCATTCATAATCTGTCTCGTTTACCTTCAAAGATGTCACGCATATCCACCTGTAATCAGCGTGGCACGTCAAAACCATCTTCACCTTTAAAGCCTGTAACTCAATCCCAATATGCATAATTGCTTCTTCTAAGGCGTCTACTCTCATCTCTAATTTCCTATCTATAGCTTCCTGTGTTGCTAGAGTTAAAGAAACAATTTTAGACATGGTATCAACATATTGGGCAGTATGCACTTGTTGAGTCAATGATATTGCTGCCGCAGTAACAGAAGTAATTGTTGCTATTAAAGCTGATATTCCTAAAATAAATAAGACCACAAACCGTCGCGATCGCATTAAATCCTGCAGTTGTTGTAACACAGTAAGACCATAGCTATCATATAGGCACCATAAGATAGGATGGGCATTGTAACACCACAAAGGAGCAAACATTACATTGAGGGTTTAAACAAGATGAAAGCATACATTGTTCACAAGTCACTACGTTAGGTCCACCTGAATAATTCATGCCTACATTAAGTTTGTTGGAGTCATTAGTAAAAAGGAAAACATAAGGCAAGGGTGGATAAGCTAAAACAGAATAAGTAGAATTATTTTCTGGTTGGAGTTCACGCTGCAGCTGCCCTGTCAGTCTCGCCGGGATCTCGATGTTTATCTTGTCTCCCCTGCCGGCGGGCTCCTCTTTTGTGATCGAAGCAATGGGGGCTGGGGGTCTGCAACATGGAGAATCAACCTGTCCCGGATCTAAATTGGAGAATTTGCATCCTGTGGAAAAATACAAGCACATCCTCGACCGCTAGTTAATAATGGGTCAGGACCCTTTCACTGTCCTGAGAGGAGGTCCTTCCATTTGACTAACGGTTTTGCATTTAATTGCTCCAGGCACCAATGACGAAGCATTGCAGTAGTTCCAGCCTAAACGGCATTTAAAATATTTATTACAAAAAGAGCAAGTTGCAAGATTTGATGGGGAGAGCTATACTTAAACTCCCCTTCTTTTAATTTTTGAATTTGAAGCTTTAATGTTTGATGTGCTCTTTCCACAATGGCTTGTCCCCGGGGATTATAAGGGATGCCTGTATTGTGTTTAATTTGAAACTGTAAACAAAATTCCTGAAAAGACTTAGAAGTGAAAGCAGGAGCATTGTCAGTTTTCAGAGCTTTTGGTAGGTCCAAATATGAAAAACAAGTAAAGAGATGTTGTATAACATCTTTAACTGCCTCTCCAGTACGAGACGTTGCAATAAGGACATGAGAAAAAGTATCTATAGTTACATGAACAAAGAAAAGTTTTCCAAATGAAGAGACATGAGTTACATCCGTCTGCCAGAGTACGTTAGGTTTGAGACCATGAGGATTAACTCCCGTAGGTAGACTATATTATAAACAGTGGGGCAGTGTAAGCAAGAGCGCACAATCTCCCTAGCAGTTTCTCTGGGAATTTGGAATTGATATCTTAAGGCAGTAGCATATTGATGATGAAGTGAGTGAGAGGCTCTGGCCTCCTCAATCACAGTAGCCACTGCATTTCTGGTTAACAAGTCAGCCAAGTCATTAAAGGCATTTAAAGGGCCAGGCAATCTGGAATGAGCCCGAATGTGTCCAATGAAAAATATTTTATTTCTTTTCCAAATTTGTTGCTGTAAATTACTTAACAAATGAAATATGGTAGTTTTATTTTCAGGCAAAACTGCAGTTTCAATGTGTGGAAACAACCTGACAATATACTGAGAATCAGAATAAAGGTTAAATTCTTCATCTGCAAACATAGCAAAAGCCTCTATGCTGTTTGAAGTTTCCCATGTTTCTAAAACCTTTTGGTGATTTTTAGTAACTATGGAGGCTTTACCGTCTGCTGACCCATCAGTAAAAACTATTTGAGCATTTGGAATAGGAGATTGTCAAACATTAGAAGACCACCAAGTTGTTCCTCATTATATGGAATTACAATTTCAATGCTCCGCTTTTTTGCTTTAATATCAAAGTAGCTATCAATCCTGGATAAGAAGCCACTACATTTTTAGTTTGAGCGGGAAGATGGACCCACTCTAGGGGGCCGTTTTGCTATAAAACCAATTTTTTGTCTGGCTACCACAATTACACCTATGGGGGTTTTATGGTAAAAGAATTGTCAAGCAGTTGTCAATTTAATTTTTAAAATTTTTAAAATTTACATTTTAACAGCATAAATTTTGGGATATGTTAATTTAGGTCTAATGTTTAGTTTAAGTCTCTATATAAATTTAAATAATAAATGCATAATCTCCTTATCTCATTTTGGTATACAGATATATCTAAATGCAAAATGTATTTATATATGTATTTATACATGGCAACAAGTATAAACTTATTGACATAATCAATATACTTGAACTAATCTTTATAATTAATATGTTAATTAATATATATTACAGCAATACAACACGTACACAGCTAATACCAGCCAACACAAACCAATGTACTGCAATAATACATGTCACACATATACAATTATACAGTATATAGAACATATATCATCACAGCACATCAAACCATACCAATTAATATCAGCCACACACATTATACTACTGCAATATATATTTGATTATACAGTATATATATAATATGCATATATACTATACATATTAATTATATACAAATTAATTAAGTATAGATCTATAAATAGAATTAGGTATACCTCTATTATATTTTATTTATACCCATACCTAATTAGGCGAACTGCAATTAGGCAAATATATTTATATTATGTATTTATAATAATATATATAGTATTATTAATTGTACCGCCTGTTGATAACTAAGAAATTGAGAAAACCCTTCTCTGAGTATCTCCTATTTTAGATAGCACGTCCCTCTCCCATAGGGTAAAGGGGAGCGTAGGAACTACATAGGGTTGGAAAGTTCCACAGGTATCCTCAAACTGCCAATCTAACATTTTTGAACTTTTAACTACTGTGGGGGCTTGAGGGCAAATGAAACAAAATTTGACCCCTGAAATCTATCAGGGCAACTTGCCAATCATCACTATTTTGTAAAAGACTTGCAGTTGATCCTTATTGAGTGAAATTATTATATTTGCTACTTATTTTCTAAAAAGTTCCACACTTCCTTTTTTCCTCCTTTTATAATTAATTGTGCCACCAAGCTGGGATAAGATAAAACTACTTTTCTTGGGGTCACTGGTAGATGGAACCAATGGGCCTTTTTGTCACAAGCATCCTGTAGGTGTATGTTTTATGGCAAGAATAATTTAATCTCATCTTTTGGTAATATTAATCCTAATTAACTGACCATTTAAAGTCTCATACACTTCAACAAGAGCTAACTCTGTCTCATTAGTCAACTTTCTCTTAGAACTGGAATTAGGATCAATTTTTAAGCAATCAAATAAAGGCTTTAAATCTGCAGTAGTCAGTTTTAAATGAGGGCATATCCAATTAATGTCCCCTAATAATTTTTGGAAACCATTTAAAGTTAGTAAACAATCTCTCCGCAGCTTCAAAGGGGCATTATCAGTTTTTAAAACTTTTGGCACACCTAAATATGAGAAGCAAGTAAAGAGGTGTTGCACAACATGTTTATAAGCTTCTCCAGTTAGTTTTGTAAACCAAATCTGGTCTATAGCTTTTTAGATGACAAGTAACCATCTAATCTTTGCTTGAATACGTCCAACAACAGGAAACTCACTACTCTTCAAGGTTTTAAACTCTCCCTCACCTTTTTTTTTTTTTTACAGCATTCTCACCCCGCATATCACTTTCTCTAATCCCACCAACTCATTTTTAGTAGTATGTGTGGGCCAGGAACTGGGCCAGTCTTTTCCAGCAATGTTAAGAGACGTCTGTTCTTGTGTCTAATAGCCCTGACATTTTATTTTCTTGAATTAAAAGATCTTTTAAAGGCCTTGGAGCTGTAATTTCCTGCACCCAAAAAGCTAGATCACTAAATCTAAATGCTCTGTGGCTCTTAGCTTGAGAAGTCAAGGTTTTTCTTGTCTGATAGCTGTATTACTCTTTGACCTTTATTAATTTGCACAGTTTTAGTAGGCGGTGAGAACAAAACTTTAATTTCTCAATATAATCAGAATCTACTACACCATGCACCACCGAAATTTTCTTTTTCTTTTTTTTTTCTTTCTTTCTTCTTTCTTTCTTTCTTTTTTTTTTTTTTTTAAGAAAGCGAGCTACGCCCTAGCACAAGTCCTACAATGCCCTCAGGTAGGGGGCCAGCCACTCCCGTTGGAATTGGAGTAACCTCGTCAAGGGTTAATATTGTTGCTAAATCCCCTTACCGTTTGGTTTTTCTCTTAGCCTGGGTGAGACCCCCCTGAGGGGGTTTTCTCCAAGGAGCACGCTCTGCATATTGTGCATGCAGTCTGTTTTAAAAGCTCCACTATTTAAAAAACTTTTTATCTTTTTCAGGCTTAGGCAACATTTTGAGAGGCTTTGGGGGCAAAGTGGGGAACTCTTGGGCCCTGGAAGGCGCAAACGGAGGCGGCGGCTATCGCCCCAAATCAGAAAGTGGTGGATAAGTTTTTTTAAAAGTTTGTGCAGAGGGGGAGGTAGCTCGCCAGGGCGTCTGGCCACAGTGTCCTGTAAGTCCTCTCCTCTCTCCTCTGCTGATTTTTTCTTCCTTCTTCTCTTTAAATCTTTCTCAAGTTTTCTTTCCCTCACTCTATCTTTTTTCCTTCCTCTTCTCTTCTCTTTTACTTTCTATCATTTCCTTCTTGTTTCCCTCTTTCATTCTCCCTTCTTCCTTCTTACTGTCTTCTCTTTCTTTCATTTCTTTCCTTTACCATCTTTCTCTCTAACTTTTTCTTTCCTCCTCCCTCTCTTTCTCTCTGTATTTCTATTTCTAACTTCCTTTTTTTTTTCTTTTTCTATCTTGCTGCATTCCCTGATTCCTTCCTCCTCCGATCCTCTCTCCTTTTCACTCTTTAGTTCTTTTTCTATCTTTAGATCTTTCTCTATATTCTTTCCTTTTTTCTTTTTCACTTTTTCCTTTTTTCTTTTTATTTTTCTCTCTCTCTTTTTTTTTTTTTGCTTGGGTGAAACCCCCCTGAGGGGGTTTTTCTGCAAGGAGTAGGCTCTGTATATTGTGTATTTTTTAAAAGCTCCTTTCTTTAAAAATAAAACTTTTTAATCTTTTTCAACCTTAGGCAATGCTCTGGGAGGCTTTGGATGTAAACTGGGGAATTTTTAGGCCCTGGGAGGTGCAAGCGGAGGTGGAGTAGTCGCCTTAAATCAGAAATTGTTGGATAAATTTTTAAAGGTTTGTGTAGAGGGAGAGGGGGCTCGCCAGGGCGCCCGGCCGCAGCGTCCTGTAAGCCCTCTCACTCCTCGGGAGGTAGAGCACAGTGTCCCTCCTCTTCCTTGTCAATGGCAGAAAATATGATCTGCGCAGAAGGTGGAGACCCACTACCATCCACCGCTATAGCCTCTCCCATAGGTCATCCCACAGCCTCATGATGAGGGTCCAGAACATTTTTAATCATATTTATAGGATAAGTGTTCAGTTGTTTTTTTCACCTTCACCCAAGTATCTAAATTAACAGTAGCTTTAACAGTTTCAAGATTACTTGTATAAAGAGTTGCCATTCTTAGTTTCAGTGTTATCCATGTCAGAAAGTTAAATATAATAGAAGATAAAGCTTTTAGCTTTCAAAAGATCAGGCTTTTCTTTGGCCTTTTAACTTCAGAAACCATTTTTTCTCTCTAACTCTAACTCTTTAACACTTTCAACACTTCCCACTCCTACTCGCCCTGTCTATCCTACAGGGGGGTCCGCGGCACCCTGAGTGGGGTCCTATCCGTCCCTAAAATTCAACACTGGGGAAAGGGTTGGGGACCTACCTTCGAATCGTCCCTGTATCGGGCGCCACCTGCCGGGGACCTGCCCCGGCTGATCCAGGGTATTCGAAGCGGGGACGGCGTCGGCGACCTATTTATTTAAATATTTTATCAAAGATATAAAGAGTAATAGGATGAGGATAGCTCAGTAGGAAAATTCAGTGGAGAAAAGAGGCTGAGTAGCTTGGTTTACGCGGGAGACCAATAAAACTTCAAGACAAGAAGTTTGCACCACTTACGTAGGCCGCAGGCGTCCTTCCGTTCTCCCGAAGGAGAGGAGACACTGAGGCCTCCCCGGTCGGATCTTAGAAGCCCAGGCATAATTAGTAAGCATGGCGGGTTCCGCGCTCCAGATGGAGACTCAGCCAGAGTGAGAGAGAGAGCGACATGGGGAGACCAGTATTTCGAGAAACTGATCCCAATTCTTTATTTTCCATGGTCTACTTTTATACACTGAGATGTTATGCAAAAGTCACGTGGGGTCAGCAGTCCTGACTTTTATCAAAGTCAGGTGCTTCATACAAATGTATACAGAGGTCTTAGGGGTGTTACATCATCTTCTGGCCAGGGGGGCCTGCTGACAATTTACGACCCTCTCCTTGTGACAGCAGTCAGTCAATCAGGACACTTATTTCTCCAGGGCTGATTATTCTCAAAACAGACGCCACCCAAGTAAAGTTACATTCCTACAGGGTGAGGGTGTAGTGGGTTTTAGCTAAGGAAAGAATTTACTTAGCCTAAGGTCTAACGTGATTAATATCAAAGGTTAATACTTATTTCTTCTATATATTCATTAATGTGTGTAAGGGCAGGGGATGTGGAGACTTAGCAACAAACATTGGCTCAACAAATGAAAAACCCTTCACCAATACAATTTCTAATCAGCCCGTTATACTTATACTAATAGTTTTCTAACTTCTCTAAAGAACCCGTTTTTAGAGGGTTTAAAGCATCTTGTGCCTCTCACGGTTGGGAGGCTGTGAGCAATCACATGTGGCCGGACGAGCCTGTCAGGCAGGCTAGAGAACCTTCAGAGGAGTTTGTAGGTTAAAACACTCTTATCACGCCCAGGAATTATTATAAACTGGAGCTCTAAGTTAACTCCTTCTCCAAAAGAGGTGGTGGGGGACAGCCCCCCGTAAAGTCAGAGGTGTAGGTGAGCACAAAGTAGTAAAGTAGGCAGGCTCTGGTTATGGGGGTAGATGCTCGAGGAGTTCCAGGGGGACTCCTGAGGCTCGATCCCGCCTTTGCGTATGTCGAGCCTCCTTCCTCATGACCTTTGTCACGGGCGGAGTACCTCACTCTGGCCCCCAACACCAGTCCATTTCAGTTCGCTGATTCCTAGAATGTCAACATTCACTCTTGCTATCTCTTGTTTGACCACTTCCAATTTGCCTTGATTCATGGACCTGACATTCCAGGTTCCTATGCAATATTGCTCTTTACAGCATCGGACCTTGCTTTTATTACCAGTCTCATCCACAGCTGGGTATTCTTTTTGCTTTGGCTCTATCCCTTCATTCTTTCTGGAGTTATTTCTCCACTGATCTCCAGTAGCATATTGGGCACCTACTGACCTGGGGAGTTCCTCTTTCAGTATCCTATCATTTTGCCTTTTCATACTGTTCATGGGGTTCTCAAGGCAAGAATACTGAAGTGGTTTGCCATTTCCTTCTCCAGTGGACCACATTCTGTCAGATCTCTCCACCATGACCCACCCATCTGGGGTTGCCCCACGGGCATGGCTTATTTTCATTGAGTTAGACAAGGCTGTGGTCCTAGTGTGATTAGATTGACTAGTTTTCTGTGAGTATGGTTTCAGTGTGTTTGCCTTCTGATGCCCTCTTGCAACACCTACCATCTTACTTGGGTTTCCCTTACCTTGGGCATGGGGTATCTCTTCACGGCTGCTCCAGCAAAGTGAAGCCATTGCTCCTTACCTTGGACAAGGTGTATCTCCTCACCACCACCCTTCCTGACCTTCAACGTGGGACAGCTCCTCTAGGCCCTCCTGAAGCACAAAAAATGTTTGTTATGGATAGTACTAAACATGCCTTGAACCAGGCCCTTCTATGCCCTACATATGAAGCATGAATATTATGTCTTCCCTATTATTTATGTTATCCTTTTTGCAATGTTTCTTATCTATTCTCCACTTGTCAAACATCCGTACTTAATATATCTGCTCTGCCAAGTCACCACTTCTATGACCAGTATAAAGACAACACCCTCCCTCTAAACACCTAAAGAACATTGTTGTCATGCTACTTTTTACATCTTAGTGTATTTGCTCATAAAATTACTTAGCTTGCTATGTTATTTAGAATTTATGTTGAAAGCAGACACTTCAGGTCATCAACTTTTATAATTTTTTTCTTGTTCTTTTGAGTATTGTAGAGAAAGAAAAAGAAATTGAGTGGAAAATCACCCTCTTTTAAAAACATGTTCAAATAATAGCAAATGAAGCAACTGACAACAACTAATCTCAAAAATATACAAGCAACTCCTACAGCTCAACTCCAGAAAAATAAACGACCCAATCAAAAAATGGGCCAAAGAACTAAATAGACATTTCTCCAAAGAAGACATACAGATGGCTAACAAACACATGAAAAGATGCTCAACATCACTCATTATCAGAGAAATGCAAATCAAAACCACTATGAAGTACCATTTCACACCAGTCAGAATGGCTGCGATCCAAAAGTCTACAAATAATAAATGCTGGAGAGGGTGTGGAGAAAAGGGAACCCTCTTACACTGTTGGTGGGAATGCAAACTAGTACAGCCACTATGGAGAACAGTGTGGAGATTCCTTGAAAAACTGGAAATAGAACTGCCATACAACCCAGCAATCCCACTGCTGGGCATACACACTGAGGAAACCAGAAGGGAAAGAGACACGTGTACCTCAATGTTCATCACAGCACTGTTTATAATAGCCAGGACATGGAAGCAACCTAGATGTCCATCAGCAGATGAATGGCTAAGAAAGCTGTGGTACATATACACAATGGAGTATTACTCAGCCATTAAAAAGAATACATTTGAATCAGTTCTAATGAGGTGGATGAAACTGGAGCCTATTATACAGAGTGAAGTAAGCCAGAAGGAAAAACATAAATACAGTATACTAACACATATATATGGAATTTAGAAAGATGGTAACAATAACCCGGTGTACGAGACAGCAAGACACTGATGTACAGAACAGTCTTATGGACTCTGTGGGAGAGGGAGAGGGTGGGAAGATTTGGGAGAATGACATTGAAACATGTAAAATATCATGTAAGAAAAGAGTTGCCAGTCCAGGTTCGATGCACGATACTGGATGCTTGGGGCTAGTGCACTGGGACGACCCAGAGGGATGGTAGGGGAGGGAGGAGGGAGGAGGGTTCAGGATGGGGAACACATGTATACCTGTGGCGGATTCATTTTGATATTTGGCAAAACTAATACAATTATGTAAAGTTTAAAAATAAAATAAAATTAAAAAAATAAAAAAACAAAGAGTGGGGGGAAAAAAAAAAACATGTTCAGCCAAAAAGATGTATGTATATGATGTAGGGATAGAAAAGTAAAGGTTATTTGATGTCATGAAAAGAATTCCAAATCTTCAGACTATGCTTATCTGCAGATACAATCTTTGTATCATTTTCAGTCACACTGAAACTATATAGGCAGTATCTATGGGACTTTGGAAATTAGTTAAGTCTCCCTCCCCTAGGATTCTTTATTTTCACACTCCTATTGATTTTATCTCACATCTCTGACAACTCTCCATCCTCATTATCAGCATCATATTGGTTGGATGTGTAAAAACATTAGTAAACACAAACCTGAATTAAATAGAGTTGAGAGATCAGAGGGGGAGTTCTCAGGTTCTATGATGATGGCAGCACTCAAATGAAGGAAGAAAATCTATTTCTGTTCTGGCAACAACCCATTCGGTGAAAAGCCATCAACTCTGTTTATGATAGCCCTCCCAGTTACCCTTTCCCTTCTTAATAGAAGAGTTTTCCATCCTTTGCTTTGCAGGGATTTGCATGTATCTTGCCATGGCTGCAGAACTCCAGTTGCAATTCTCTGCTGATACTGCATACATTTGTTTTTTCTGGAGAATTAACTGACAGGTTCTGTGTTTTAGGTCAACGGATAGTGGTGGTAGCCACATAACTGTCCTCCCTGCTCTCAAATTCATTCATTTACCAGCATCTGGACTCATTATATATAAATTATAAATATGATTATGTCACTTCTCTGTGAGAAACAGTGACGTGAAAATGAAAGTTGCTCAGTCATGTCTGACTTTTTGTGACCCCATGGACTATACAGTCCATGGAATTCTTCAGAATTCCTAGAATTCTGGAGCAGGTAGCCTTTCCCTTCTCCAGGGGATCTTCGCAACCCAGGGATCGAACTCAGGTCTCCCACATTGCAGGCGGATTCTTTACCAACTGAGCCACCAGGGAAGTGTGAAACAGTAGTTCACTAGAAATTTGAAAACATTCAAATCCCAAATATTCTTCATGTGATTTTCTTTCTAGTGGAAGCTCTTGAATTTTTCTTCATGTATTATAACTTTTAAATCTGGAATTCATTTTTTCAGCTCTGAAAAATTTATTCTGTTACTGTTTTTATAAGATTCTCCCTTTTTTCTTTGTTCTTAAATTTTTCTAGATAGATCCTCTGGCTTTCTTACATTTTAATCTTAATTTCCATTTTGCAGTTTTTCACTGGGAGATAGAAATGATTTACCAGAATGTTGTTTCCCAAACTTGCTTACAAAGATTATGGTTTTAATGAGCTTGACCTCAAAATCTATTTTGATGTGCTTAACCTTTCTGTTAAGTGATGAACTAGGATTAGTTTTCATTTTTTCCCCTCTTATCTCTTCAGTAGTTTCACACATCTCATCTTGCACTGATGGGTTTGCTAACAGTTTAAGTTAAAAAGTCACTGATAGAAAACTCACAGTCCTTCTCCTGTGTAAGGAAAAACCCAGTTCTTCTCTATTATATGTTTCTCTTCATTGTGTGTCTCCATTACCTTCTCAAGAACACTTCAAATCTGGTCCCCAAATATACAAAGGTTTCCCCACTCTCACCAAGTGGTTCTCCTGCTATCTTAAATTTAATTCAACTCTGACAGTCTACCCAGAGATAGCATCAGATTACACAGGTTGAGGGCTCAGTCTTACAAGACTGCACGCTGCCCAACTTCAGATGCCAATCACAGGCCCAGGGTTTTTACATTAGTTCTGACCAACAGGCTTTATTTATTTATTTTTTTTCTAATTTTATTTTATTTTTAAACTTTACATAATTGTATTAGTTACAGGCTTTAAATCAGAGGTTCCCATAAACCCCTCCTCCAGTTCAATTAATTTGCTAGAGTGGCTCACAGAGTTACTGGGTTTTTATGGAGGCTTCATTTCATAGGCATGATTAACTGAATCATTGGCCATTAGCCATTAATTCAGCTGCTAACCTCTTCCCCTGCTGCAGAGGTGAGGGGGTGGGACTGAAATTTCCAGCCCCCTAATTACCTAGGGTTTCCAGGTGGTGCTAGTGGTAAAGAATCCACCTGTCAATGCAAGAGAATTGGGTTCGATCCCTGGGTCAGGAAGATCTGCTGGAGAAGGGAATGGCAATCCATTCCAGTATTCTTGCAGGGCAAATCCCATGGACAGAGGAGCCTCACAGGCTAAAGTTCACAGGATTGCAAAGGAGTTGGACACAGCTTAGCGACTTAAACAGCAACAATAAACCACCTAGTTGGCTCCTTTGGCAACCAGCTCCCATCTTTAAGTGCTTTACAAAAGTCATCTTATTAACATAATTGCTGTTCAGTGGTTAAGTCATGTCCGACTGTTTTGCAACTGTATGGACTGTAGCCTGCTAGGTTCCTCTGTCCATGGGATTTCCCAGGCAAAAATACTGGAGCAGGCTGTTATTTCCGACTCCAGGGTATCTTCCTGAGCCAGGGATCTAACAGGAATCTCTTGAGTCTCTTGTATTGTCAGGTGGGTTCCTTATCATCTGAGCCACCAGGGAAGTCTATTAACATGATATAAGACACCGTTATCACTTTCAACACTTAGAGAAATTCTGAGACCTGTGAGCCAGGAAATATGGACAAAGATTAAATATATATGAGAAATGTATTTTATCTGAATGGACAAATATATATTTCTTATAGACCACAATATCACATTTACCAAGAAGTATGTTCACATCATTTTTTTTTCTTTACAGCAGTGAGATAAATTGGGTTGTTAGAAGTGAGGGTAAAGTTCAAAGTAACATAAATTTAGAAAGTAGGTCAAGTCCTACATCTGTGTCAGGAATAAAAATGAGTCTAAGATTCAGAAAGGGAATATTCAGTAATTGACACAAAGAGAGAGCTCCCCAAAGTCAAAGTCATTTGTCAGTTGGTTATGGAATTCAGGAACTCTAATCAACAGCATAAACTCACGGGATGGTAACTCCAGGCTGTTCACTATAGAATTTATAAGGTATAAAAAATTTTAGAAGTAGAGGCTATAAGAGAAAAGAAGAGAGAGGAAGAGAGGGATACCAGTGGTCAGGCAGCATATTAAGAGGAAAATCACTGGATTTGAAATGGAGTTTCATTTTGGTTCAGTACTTGTGACCAAGGGCCAGGCAGACGTGATGTCTGTTGTGGCTCACGCATGCATGCTAAGTCGCTTCAGTCATGTCCGACTCATGAGCCTGTCATTAAATGCAAGCATGAAATAAAGTATGTGACATCTTGGAGAAGTATACTTTTTATAAATTTAATAATTCTTATGACTCACAAACTATTTCAATTTACAGTAGGATCAATGATACATTTAATTGCATTTTATTATAATAAAAATTATATTTCCTTTATCATCTTTTTCACATTAGAAAATTGTCACTAAATGAAAGTGAAGGACTTCAAAATACATAAAAAACATAAAAATACATTAAAAACTGTATAAACTTTGGTCCATTAAACAAAAGGAGATTTAGCTGAGAATTTATGATGACCTGCTCCACATGCAAGGAAATTGATGTCTTCAAAGGCTGTGATGACTATTTCTAGTGTGGTTGGTAAAATATATGGTGAGTTTAACACATTGAAACATTAATTTTACATTCTTTGTGTTCTCATTTATCTATGGTCATTAGTCTTACCCACAGCAGAAACAGATAGTATATGACTCTAAGATTATTTATTGAAAGAATTCAGAAATAAAAGAAATCTTATTAGCAAATGGAAAATATTATTAGAAAGTGTATAAAGGTTTCTTTTATGTACTAACACCCACTTGGCTGGCATCAGTAAGATGCTACGTGGCACTATTTACAATAGCCAGGACATGGAAACAACGTAAATGCCCATCAGCAGAGGAATGGATAAAGAAGATGTTGTAGATATATAAAATGGAATATTAATTAGTCATAAAAAGAAACAAAATTGGGCCATTTGCAGAGACATGGATGAACCTAGAAACTGTCATACAGAGTGAAATAAGTTAGAGAAAAACAAATATTGTATAAATTGTTTATGTGTGGAATCTAGAAAAATGGTACAGATGAACTTACTGGCAAAACAGAAATAAAAATACAGATGTAGAGAACAAAGTTACAGATTCCAAGGAGAGAACAGATGGATGGAATGAATTGGGAAACTGGGATTAACATATAGACACTACTATATGTTATATATATATATATATATTAGTTATAACATATTAATATGTTAGTATACACACTACTATATGTTAGTATAACATATATACACTATTGTATCTATAAAATAGATAACTAATAAGAACCTACTGTATATGTATAGCACAGGGAAGTCTACTCAGTGCTCTGTGGTGATCTAAATAGGAAGAAAATACAGAAAGAAGGGATATATGTATATGTAGAGCTGATTCACTTTGCTGTACAGCAGAAAGTAACAGCATTGTAAAGCAACTATACTACAATAAAAGTTAATTTAAAAATTAAAAATAAAAGTATTAAAAAAGATGCTATGAGGCTACTAACAAGTAGACTGGCTAAGTAGACTCTGGAGAACAATTCTAGCTCTAAGAATAGACCATAAATTAGTCATTGATTTCTAAGCCATTCCCTACATGAAATATTGTTCTTAGAATATTAGAATATGCATCTTTTCATTTACAGTTGCCTCTGGGAAATGTTTTTCCTTTATTCTTAGCCCAACCTTTGCAGCTTGAAAACTCAGCATGTGTCATTCCACAGATAAACCTTTACTAATGTTATTTTTTATTTAAATATTAAGTCTCCATGTTCCCATCTGCATAGTATGATGCTTTTTACACTATCTGAAGATTGAGGGTCATTAGTCTGTGTTTCACATGGACTGCATAAACATTAGGGCAGGACCTTATAAAATCATGTTTTCCTAGCTTCTCACACAATACCTACTAGACCAGTTACCCTCAATAAAGCAATGAAGTAAAAGAAAACAGCATGGAATTTATAATTGGAAGACCTGAATTTGAGTCCCAGTTCAGTTTACTTCCAGCCATTTCACTTTGGGGAAATCAATAAAACTCTCCAATGGGGATAATAATAACTTCGTTATATGCTTTTTGAGAGGTAAATGTGAGATTTTGTAAAGCTACTTTGTAAGCAAAAACACTCTACCCTAATATTACCATTATTATTCTACAAAAGGAAAGAGGTGTCATAACTCTGCCATCTCATTATACCAGACAAAAGCTGATATCAAATGCCTTTCCATTTAAAAAGTATCAAATCCCTCTACAAACATGTTTCCCAACTAAAATTCTATTATGAAACTCAGAAGTATCAAAACTCCTGGTAAACAACACTGAGGGAGATGATCATGTTTGAATGCTTGAAGTCAAGTGTGGGGCAGGAGTGGGGTTAATCTGCCAATAAGTCACAGAAGGGGAGATAGGGGACAAAAAAGTAATGAAGTAGAATTTGAATTTTGTTGCTGTTAGTCACTAAGAGTCATGTCCTACTCTTTGCAACCCTATGTACTATAGCCCTCCAGTCCATGGGATTTCCTAGGCAAGAATACTGAAGCTAGTTTCATTTCATTCTCCAGGGTATCTTCCCTACCTAGGGATCAAACCCACATCTCCTGTGTCTCCTGCATTCGCAGGCAGATTCTTTAATGCTGAGCCACCAGGGAAGCCCATTAGAGCTTGATTTTATCAATTTTAAATGAATAATTAGAAAACACTCTTCTATAAAATTTATGAGTAAAGATATTCCTATTCAGAAATCACAAATATAGATATTATCTAAAAGCTAACAATTACAGGAAACCTGGTTTTGATGGTTTCTCTTATCAGTGGTTGTAGATTAAAAAATATCCAGCGACTTTGGGAAAAGATGAACTAAATTATGATGTATAGATTTTCCTTCCTTTGAAATAAAATTTTGTCAGTCTCCATTTGTATGCTGAGAAGCCCTGAGTAAAAGTGATTTGATGTACGTCCAGAAAATCTGAAAGTAACTCCCATGTAGAAGTGAAAAAAAAAAAAAAAAAGAGGAATGACATTTATTTAGTTTATGTAAAAGGCCAAGTCAGGATTTCTGCACTGGGATAGGAGCAAGGAGACCAATGCTCTTACCCAAACCAACTAGAAAAGTCAGATAAAATTTTTTTTTAAAGATTTAATGTGCCTGAGAACAACAGAATTGTGGGGACTAGAGAGTAAAATTCTAGGAGAAGGCAATGGCACCCCACTCCAGTACTCTTGCCTGGAAAATCCCATGGATGGAGGAGCCTGGAAGGCTGCAGTCCATGGGGTCACTAAGAGTCGGACACAACTGAGCAACTTCACTTTCACTTTTCACTTTCATGCACTGGAGAAGGAAATGGCAACCCACTCCAGTGATCTTGCCTGGAGAATCCCAGGGATGGGGGAGCCTGGTGGGCTGCCGTCTATGGGGTCGCACAGAGTTGGACACGACTGAAGCGACTTAGCAACAGCAGCAGCAGCAGCAGCAGAGAGTAAAATTCTAGGAGAGGAAAGCTTTTAGATGGTGAAATCCAGACATTCATCTCTCACTGCAGACATTATCTGATTCAGGGCATGGGCTGAGTCTGGGCTCAGCCTAGGTTGCAAGCTACTTCTAGACTATAAAACAAGCACCAGAGATTGGAGCAGTCATGGAGGGTTGGTGTGTGCTCAGTTGTGTCCAACTCCCCATGTTCTGTAGCCTGTCAGGCTTCTGTGTTCATGGAATTTTCCAGGCAAGAATACTGGAGCAGGTTGCCATTTCCTACTCCAGGGGATCTACCCCACCCAGGGGTGGAACCCAGTTCTCTTAAATCTCCTGCATTGGCAGGTGGGTTCTTTACCACTAGAGCCACCTGAGGAGTAACAGATTTAGAGATGTGGACATTTTTAAACAGATGGCCAATTCCCCTTTAATACATGAGCTGAACTACAAATCTACATAGAATGGGAGACTAAAGAACTAAGCCCAAATCTCAGAAGAGCTGAGTGGAATTTCCCACAGTTTCCTGCTATTTAGAAAACAAATACTTATAAGAGGCAGGAAACTTGAAAGTAAGAGGTGAGAACTGAAAACTCTTTTAGGACTGGTGAGCTGACACAGATGCGAAGTTTCAACTTTTTCCCTGGAGGCACTTGCAGATCTGATACAGCTATAATCTGAGAATACAGGTTTGACCTCTGAAAGAGGACCATCGCTATAGACAGAGAAACCAGCAGAGCTTTTGTGATTTACTCAGAATTGGAGTGATAAAATTGGAAACTTGATGGGACTTTAATCACAGCTGTCCTCCTTCTCAAGACAGTTGTCAAGCTGTGATGTTGTGTGGGATGGGAGGCTAAAGAGCTAAGCTGAACCCCCCCTGGAATTAGAGCAGAAATTCCTGGAGTTTTTCATTGCTGAGGAGACAGAGATTTACAAAGATCTCAGTGGAAAACCATGAGAGGCCATGCCCTAGGAACAGGTTCAAAAAGGAAGTTGACTGAGTCTTACCACACTGCACCTCAGCATTGGCCCAGAGAAACCTTGATAAGATTAATGAGCTGGTCTCCTGCTAACATATTTAGCAAAGGAAATGGGAAACTTTTTTATGGTAGATAAAATAATTGGAAGCATCTGCACATTTTTTTGCCCAAATATATGGCATTCAATACAAAAAATTACTAAGCATGTGAAGAGACAGAATATAGGACCAAATGCTAAGACACAAAACAGACACTAGAAGTAAACCAGTCAGTAGTCCAGATACTGGAGTTAGCAGACAAGTTCTTTAAAAATAAATTTGATTAGAATGTTCTAGAAAACAGAGGAAAAGAGGGAAAACAGGAATATTGTACAACTTTAACATGGAGTTGGAATACATATAAAAAGTCAAATGGACATTATGGAGCTGAAAAATAACAGTCTCTGAATTGGTGATTTTAATAGCAAATTGAACAAAACAGTAAGTCGTATCTGATTCTTTATGACCCCATGGACTGTAGACAGCCAGGCTCCTCTGTCCATGGGATTCTCCAGGCAAGAATACTGCAGTAGGTTGCCATTTCCTTCTCCAGGGCATCTTCCTGACCCAGAGTTTGAACCTGGGTCTCTTGCATTGTAGACAGATTCCTTACCAACGGAGTCATCAGGGAAGTCTGAACATAATAGAAGACAGAACAGAGACTAGGAAAAACAGTGACAAATATCCAAAGAGAAGCAGAGAGATAAAAAGAGAGTTAAAAAATTTACTAGAATTATCGTATGCTTTACAAACTCAAATAATTAATAAAATTTAGTTACGATATCTCCTCCCCAGTGGAATTAAGCCAGAAATAAATAATAAAAAGATAACTTGAATATTACCAATCTTTTAGAAATTAAACAACACACTCCTAAGTAATTAGTAGGTCAAAGAAGAAACTACAACTGAAATTAGAGAATATTTTGAATAGAATTACAGCAAAGATACAACTTAGACAGCAACTCACGAGATTAAGCTAAAGTAAGACTCAGGCAAATTTTTAATTTTATATGTATGTATTAGAAAACAAAGAAACTGGTACATTCTTTAAAAAGCAGGAAAATGAAATTAAATATGAGAGAAGGAAAATAATAAAGTTAACTGTAGATATTAATAAAGTATAAAAGAATACAGATTTGGCAGAGGGAAGGTATGGGGAGGGAGGAGGGAGGAGGGTTCAGGATGGGGAAAACAGGTATACCTGTGGCGGATTCATTTTGATAGTTGGCAAAACTAATACAATATTGTAAAGTTTAAAAATAAAATAAAATTAAAAAAAAGGAAAAAATGAGATATTTAACAAAGCAAAAAAAAAAAAGAATACAAAGACAAAAGTTGATTCTTTTAAAATTAACATTGATAAAAACCTAGAAAGAGTGATCAAA
Organism: Bos taurus; assembly: GCF_002263795.3. NCBI lineage: Eukaryota > Metazoa > Chordata > Mammalia > Artiodactyla > Bovidae > Bos > Bos taurus. Next base: position 71,767,827 of record NC_037335.1, on the reverse strand, counting down.
AAAAAAGAAATGAAAAAGAGGGATGGAAGGAAAGAAAGAAGAAAGGCAGCAAGGGAGAGGAAACAAAAATTACCAATAGAAAGAATGAACATCACCACATATGCTACACACATAAAAGTGATGAGGATGTTAGAAACAATTAAGTTTGACTATTTGGATGAAATAAATTCCTTAACAAAAAACTATTCAAAGTGAAGGTAATGGGAACAACAAACTCTTGCTTAAATAGTTAGCAAAGAAATTGAACTCATTATTTAAAAAAAAAAAAATATATATATATATATATAAAAATAACAACAAAACCCCAAAACATCCTCATGTAATTATACCAATGAATGTTTCCAAATATTTAAGGAAACAAATCCCACCAATTTAAAAATATTATCAAGGAATGGAAACAAAAGAAATAATTCCCTATTCTTTTTGAGGCTAATATAACCTAAAATTCAGAACCTGATAATGACATTGCACAGCAATCTTTCTCATGGACATAGATGCAAAAATTCTTAACAAAATTTTAGCATAGTGAATTCAGCTACACATGCACACACACACACACACACACACACACACACATATATATATATTATAATTATATATGATAATACATCTTGACTATCTCTCTCCATGAATCAGTTCAGTTCAGTTCAGTCGCTCAGTCGTGTCTGACTCTTTGCGACCCCATGAATCACAGTACGCCAGGCCTCCTTGTCCATCACCAACTCCCGGAGTTCACTCAGACTCATGTCCATTGAGTTGGTGATGCCATCCAGCCATCTCATCCTCTGTCGTCCCCTTCTCCTCCTGCCCCCAATCCCTCCCAGCATCAGAGTCTTTTCCAATGAGTCAACTCTTCCCATGATGTGGCCAAAGTACTGGAGTTTCAGCTTCAGCATCATTCCCTCCAAAGAAATCCCAGGGCTGATCTCCTTCAGAATGGACCGGTTGGATCTCCTTGCAGTCCAAGGGATTCTCAAGAGTCTTCTCCAACACCACAGTTCAAAAGCATCAATTCTTCGGGGCTCAGCTTTCTTCACAGTCCAACTCTCACATCCATACATGACCACTGGAAAAACTATAGCCTTGACTAGATGCACCTTTGTTGGCAAAGCAATGTCTCTGCTTTTGAATATGCTATCTAGGTTGGTCATAACTTTCCTTCCAAGGAGTAAGTGTCGTTTAATTTCATGGCTGCAATCACCATCTGCAGTGGTTTTGGAGCCCCCAAAAATAAAGTCGGATACTGTTTTCACTGTTTCCCCATCTATTTCCCATGAAGTGATGGGACCAGATGCCATGATCTTAGTTTTCTGAATGTTGAGTTTTAAGCCAACTTTTTCACTCTCCTCTTTCACTTTCATCAAAAGGCTTTTTAGTTCCTCTTCACTTTCTCCTATAAGGGTGGTGTCATCTGCATATCTGAGGTTACTGATATTTCTCCTGGCAATCTTGATTCCAGCTTGTACTTCTTCCAGCCCCGCGTTTCTCATGATGTGCTCTGCATATAAGTTAAATAAGCAGGGTGACAATATACAGCCTTGACATACTTCTTTTCCTATTTGGAACCAGTCTGTTGTTCCATGTCCAGTTCTAACTGTTGCTTCCTGACCTGCATATGGGTTTCTCAAGAGGCCAGTCAGGTGGTCTGGTATTCCCATCTCTTTCAGAAGTTTCCACAGTTTATTGTGATCCACACAGTCAAAGGCTTTGGCATAGTCAATAAAGCAGAAATAGATGCCTTTCTGGAACTCTCTTGCTTTTTCCATGATCCAGCGGATGTTGGCAATTTGATCTCTGGTTCCTCCCCCTTTTCTAAAACCAGCTTGAACATCAGGAAGTTCACAGTTCACATATTGCTGAAGTCTGGCTTGGAGAATTTTGAGCATTACTTTACTAGCATGTGAGATGAGTACAATTGTGCAGTAGTTTGAGCATTCTTTGGCATTGCCTTTCTTTAGGATTGGAATGCAAACTGACCTTTTCCAGTCCTGTGGCCACTGCTGAGTTTTCCAAATTTGCTGGCATATTGAGTGCAGCACTTTCACAGCATCATATTTCAGGATTTGAAATAGTGCAACTGGAATTCATCACCTCCACTTGCTTTGTTCATAGTGATGCTTTCTAAGGCCCACTTAACTTCACATTCCAGGATGTCTGGCTCTAGGTGAGTGATCACACCATTGTGATTATCTTGGTCGTGAATATCTTTTTTGTACAGTTCTTCTGTGTATTCTCCATGAATATGAGTAAGATAATATCTGAAAATCAACCAGTGCAGCAGTTCTCCATATTAGCAGAAAAATGAGTGTGTGAGAGAAATCAAATTATCTTTTCTCTAGGTGCTGAAAACATTGGACAAATCTCAACACTATTCAGAGTTTAAAAAAAAAAAAGAAAGAAAGAAACTTTTCTGTAGACTAAAAATACAAAAAACATTTCCTTATTCTGGTAAACATGGATGAATTTCTCATTGTATCAAGGCAAAAAACCAAATATGCAGAGTGTATATTGTGTAATTCTAGTTATACAAAATTAAAAACCAAGGAAGACTAATTTATGCTGTTAGAGGTCAGAACAGTTGTTACTATTTTTCTCAGTCTGCTTGGGCTGACATAACAAAATATTGTGAATTGGGTGGCTTATTCAACATAAATTTGTTCTTTTCTGGAGGCTGGGGAGTCCAAGATCCACGTGTCAGTTTTCATTTTGAGGCCTCTCCTCTTGGCTTGTAGGTGACTGACATCTTGCTGTCTGTGCACAGGATTTCCTTTTTGTGCATATATAGGGAGGAATCAGGGTCTCATGTATCTCTTCTTTAAAGGCACTAATCCCATCATGGGGGCCCCACTTCATGGTTCCATCTAACCCTAATTATCTCCCTAAATCCCATCTCCAAATGCCATCACATTAAAGGTAAGAGCTTCAACAAATGAATTTTGAGAAGGTACAAACATTATCTATAGCATCATCATTCAAGAGAAAGTAGTGATTGAAGTGATGGCCAAGTTCCGATTATTAATTGGTCACTGTTTTCATGGATGGGATCACTGTAAATATACAACAATTTATACATTTGAAGTCTGTGCACATTTTGGTGTATATTTTATGTTTTTTAAAAGGTTCTCAGAAACTTTACATGATGTCCTTCTTATAACTTTATGGCTCTTGCCCCTTTTGAGATTTAGGGAGCTGGTCAAGATAATCTATATGGATTTCAATTACTTTTCCCATCCTAGGTTTTACTTAGCACTTCTAAAAAAATTGTCCAGTTTTCTAAATATGAAGCCTTTTTTGAACATGATTTATGAAAATTCAACACAAATAACAAATCTATTTACAAATTACAATTTTTAAGATTTAAAATACAGAATTGGATTGGATTTCCTTCTTGACTCTTTTTAACTTTGGATCCATTTTGTTTTTATTGCTTCCCATTCCCTGCAGCTCTATTCTTACAGAGCCGTGGCAGGACATTTAAAAATTTCAATAGAAAACATTAGAAGGCAAGTCTATGCAATCACTAGTGACTAACTGCTGGAAACCTATTTTCTCAATTTTCCTGTACATTGTGTGCTTTGTATTCTTAAGATGATAATATATTGTGTATTTGGATTGTTGAAAATTGAAAATGAAGTTTAAGATATGTGTATATAAAGCACATGTATACTATGTTGGTGAAATAAAGGTAATTAAAAATATAGAAAAAAATTTAGCAAGAACTTAATTTCTTGTTGGCCTTCCTACAAAATTGTGAATCATTCTATTTCATGCCTTGAGTCCCCAGAGTGCTATTAGTATTGTGGGGAAAGGTACTTGGAAGACAGGTAAAGGAGGCTCAAGTTCTGGTACTTTCCTCATCCTGGTTTCCCTGGAAAATCATAAGTAGCTACTGCTTTTACTGTTTTTTTTTTTTTTTTTAATGGGGAAAGCCAAGATTAGTGCAAATTTGTCCTTGACCTGTATTCATGAATATATGAGAGAGAAATGAAGGGAATCTGTTTCTGGGGATGCTAACCAAATGGTTTTAATTGCAATACCCCTAGAGATCTGAAGGGCTTTCCAGGTGATACTAGTGGTAAAAAAAAAAAAAAAAACCTGCCTGCTAATGCAGGACACACAAGAGACCTGCATGCCTGGGTCAGGAAGATCCTCTGGAGGAGGAAATGGCAACCCACTCCAGTATTTTTTCCTGGAGAATCCCATGGACAGAGAAACCTGATGGGCTACATCCATAGGGTTGCAAAGAGTTGGACACAACTGAAGTGACTTATCATGCACACATGCAGAGATCTGTAACTTTGTATTTCAAGGGCATGAGCTAAGAGGTGGTGATAGAGAAAGAGTTTTGACCCGTCATAAACAGGCTATTGGTCTGGGGCTATAGAAATCTGTCCTCTTTTGCAGAGGCTGACTCATGTAGCGTCAGAATGAAGCTGTTCATGTTGTCTCACTTTTAAAAACTGTTGTTTATAAGCTCTATGACAAAGGCTGCTAAATAAATCTTCCTGCTTGGAATTAACATACATATAATGCAACAAGAGAGGCAATTTTCTTGTTCTTAATGACCCTGGCCCATGAGTTTAAAATAACTTGGTCTACTAATCACTAAGCAGATTTTCCAAATTGCCAAATAAATATTTACCAGTATGAGAATCCTGTCTAATTGTGCAGATTTCCATCATCCTTTGGGAAATATAAAGTAATAAAATGTTGTTAATATCTGCTTTAGAACATTGCTGTAACCTTTGAATTGCCGATGATGGTCCAAACAAACAAAAAAAGTTTGTTCATTACATCATTCAAAGTGATTCCTTTCCCAGTTTCTGCTCATCCTTTATCTCAATATGGGCTAAGGCTTTCTAATTGATCCTAATTTGCTTTTCTCTGCCTCTGACTCCCCTTTTCTGCCTCCACCTTCATCTCCAAGTCTATCTTTATAAAATGCAGGTCTGAGCATGCCACTCTTTTAGTTAAAATCCTTCCATGTATCCCCATTGCTTCCAGAGGAAAACTTGAAGTCTAACTTGGAATATAAGACATTTCATCACTTGGGCTTTGCCTAGCTATTGAGCTGAATGACCTTGACCAGTGCATCATAGCCTCTGCATCTCCTCTTCAAAACTGGGATAATGGATAATGAAGGTTCTACCTCACAGGGCCCTGGTGAGGATTAAATGAAATAAGACATATAACAGACTTTGCTCAGTGCCCTGAATGGAGTAAGTGAGCAAGATGTTGGCCATATAACTATCATTGTATAACAGTAATTTTAATGGCTGGGTTTCCCGGGTGGCTCAGTATAAAGACCCTGCCTTCCAATAAAGGAGATGCAGTTTTGATCCCTGAGTCAGAAAGTTGCCCTGGAGAAGGAAATGGTAACCCACTCCTGTATTCTTGCCTGAAAAATCCCACAGACAGAAGGAGCCTGGCAAGCTACAGTCCATGGAGTTGGACACGACTTAGCAACTAAACAACAAGAAGAGCAACAATTATAATTGTTATCTCCAACCACTTCCACCACACACTCTCCTTCCAGTCTTAACAAACCTTACTGGTTGCCACATCAAGTGCTTCTTTCGTTCTCCTGCACCCAGCCATTAACTTGGTACAATTCGGACACCAATTCCGACCTATGTGTTTGATTTTTTTACACATTGATTTCCTTGGGACTTTTACCAAATGTCCCATAAATTTAACTCGATTCTGATACTATCTGCCTGGACTTAACGTCAGATTCCACAGGTTAAGCTGGGTTCAGTCCCACAAGTCCGCTTCCACTTCAGATGTCCATCTTAAGTGCAGGTTCATATCTGTGCCTCTGGCTGCGTATAAATGAAAGGTTCTCATGACTCCCCTCCTTGGTTGATTAATCTGCAAGAAAGGCTTACAGAAGTCAGGAAATCAGTTTACTCACCAGATTACAGAATTCTTGAAAAGAATGTTGAAGGTAACAGCCAGATGAAGACATCCGTAGGGTGAGATCTGAGAGGGTACTGAGCATGGGAGCTTCTGTCCCCATGGAGTTGGGGTGCATCACTTCCAGGTACTCACCAACCTGGAAGCTCTCTGAACCCTGCCCTTGGGGTTTTATGGAGGCTTCATAACCTAGGCATGAATTGATTAAGTCATTGGCCATGAGTGATTGCAGCCCCCCTCACTCCCTGTGAGGTCAGGAGCATGGTACTGAAAGTTCCAATCCTCTAATCCCAAGGTTAGTTCTACTGGCAACCAGTCTCCATCCTTAGGGGTCTTCCAAAAGTCACCTCATAATCATAAAGAAAAACATCTTTATTGTGTCAATTACAGGAAATACCAAAGGTTTTACAAGCTCTGTGCCAGGAACAACAGTGATCTAGGACAAAATAGGTATTTATTATAAATCACAGTATTATACCTGGCTATCTCCTTTGAGTTTTATCTGAAGAATGACCTACTCAGAATGATCTGTTCCAGTAACATTGTACAGAGTGTTTCTACTGCATGTGCCTTTCACTTGGCTTCCTTTGTCTTTTCTGCACCATTCTTGCTATGCCTGCAGTCTTCAATGAGACAATCAAACCGTGTTATTGAAGGTGGGGAGATAGAAACTTAATTTAAATGTCTGTGGATTTCTTCTTCTTCTTCTTCTTTTTTTTTTTTTTTTTGATGTGGACCATTTTAAAAGTCTTCACTGAATTTGTTTTGGGCTTCACTGGTAGCTCAGGTGGTAAAGAATCTGCCTGCAATGCAAGAGACCCTGGTTTGATTTCTGGGTTGGCAAGATTCACTGGAGTAGGGATAGGCTACCTGCTCCAGTATTCTTGGGCTTCCCTGGTGGCTCAGCTGGTAAAGAATCTGTCTGTGATGTGGGAGACCTGGGTTCAATCCCTGGGTTGGGAAGGTCTGGAGAAGGGAATGACTACCTACACCAGTGTTCTGTATGGTCCATGGGGTCACAAAGAGTCAGACACCACTAAGAGACTTTCACTTTAATTGAATTTGTTACAATATTACTTATGTTTTACATTTGTTTGTTTGTTTTCCTGGCCACAGGCATGTAGGATCTTAGCTTCCTGACCAAGGGTCAAACCTGCACCCCCTGCTTTGAAAGGTGAAGTTTTAACCACTGGACCACCACAGAAATCCCATCTGTGGATTTCTTAAGTGGAAATCTAGCACTAATTGCCTTCTTCTTTTATGCTTAAGAAGTTTATTTATTTATTTATGTTTTTGTTTTGTTTTGTATTTATGATTTTAAGTCTCTATATTTTTCATCCTTTGCTCAGTTGTTTAGTCGTGTCTGAATCTTTGTGACCCCATGGACCATAGCTAGGCTCCTCTGTCCATGGGATTTCCCAAGCAAGAATACCGGAGTGGGTTGCCATTTCCTTCTCCAGGGGATCTTCTCAACCCAGGGACTGAACCTGTGTCTCTTGCATTAACAGGCAGATTCTTTATCACTGACTCACCCAGGAAGCCCCTTGCATCCTTTAGGTGAATATAATGTTACCAAATGATTCTTTTCTCTATAGCTTGACAGAGCTCTGTCCGCTTGTTATTATCCTAGGGAACCCTGACAAGCACATCTTAGGATGGAGTCAGTTTTTGTTGTAATACAAAGAGAGAGATGAGAGCATTTTAAGTCTTTGATTCTGATGGATGGAATGACTATGAGATGCACCTCAGTATGACAACTGAGGGCCTCTTTCCTAGTGTTTGTAGGTGACAATCTGAAATGGCCACAGCAGGAATTGTCCCTGGGTAACCTGACAACAACAAACTTCTTCAATGAGGCCCAGAGCTCCTGGCATTTTGAAGTCACTGCTGCAAGGAAAGGCAAGTTTAATTACTGCAGACGAAATAAATCAGAAGGATCTCATTGGAAATGCAGGCATACCAGACAGCCTTAGCTGCAGTCGTCTCAGCCATCTGCCAATAAGGGTAATTTGTTTTAGCTTCTGAAGGAACAGACTGCACAGTCTAAGGGGAAAGCTTAAAGGCAGAGACTCCAAATGCCTGTACACTCTCTGCCTTTAGGAAAGCAACTAAGGAAATGTTGATGAAATTGAGGGGAAATAGATTCAGTTCCAGTATCTGGGTGCCCTCTCTGACCCACTTCATCTCCACCCACACAGCCTCGTTTACAGCTTCTGGAAACTTTAATTTTCACTGTACCTTAAATATGCTCATCACACCTTTGCACAAACTAGGACTGACTGTATCCTCTACCTGAAATGCCCTTCCACAACACAGTTGCAGAGGAGGAGATGGTTGTAGGCATCATTCACTCAATGGACATGAGTTTGAGCAAATTCTGGGAGATGGTGAAGGACAGGGAAGCCTGGTGTGCTGCAGTCCATGGGGTTACAGAGTCAGACATGACTGAGTGACTGAACAAAAACGCATTTGTCTCTGCTGTGTTGCATCTTTATATATGTCTATCTCCTTACTGACCCATAAGGATCTTGAAACACATGAAATTTCATGCTTATGTACCTACACTTACCCATATCTCAGTATTTGTTAAATCCTTGAATCTCTACACTTCTGCCTGGATCTCTACATAAAGCATATAGTACCTACTCAGAACAAATATTAGCATATACAACATATTTTTGGAGTATCTACTCTTAGAGCTAAATCTGACCACCTTTTGTGCATTTTCTCATTTAATTTTCCAAAATGCATATGATCTTGATGCTGTCATCACTGCAATTCTATAGAGGTATGTAATGCCAAGGAACTTCAGTGATGAGTGCCATGTCACAGAGCTTGTAGGTGGCAGAGGTGGTTACTTCCATCAAATCAAATGATTCAAGGATCCTAGAATTTCACCTAGCACATTCTGCTTAGCTGGCACTGAATTGTGCAGTGTAGTTTGTTATAAAACAATATTATTATAAATTAAATTTTAGTCACTCAGTCATGTGTGACTCTTTGCAACCCTGTGGACTGTAGTCTGACAGGCTGTTTTATCCATGGAATTCTCCAGGCAAGAATATTGGAGTGGATAGTCATTTCCTTCTCCAGAGAATATCCCTGACCCAGGGATTGAACCTGGGTCTCCTGCATTGCAGGCAGATGCTTTACTGTCTGAGCCACCAAATAACAGCACAATCATAAAAACATTAATATTTTTATAGCAGTAATCTCACCCTGGCAATATAGCTCATGAAAATAATTCTGTAAAAGAAACAAGCCAGAATATGGGGATTTGGGATTGACATATATATACTATTGATACTATATATAAAATAGATAACTAATGAGAACCTATTATATGGCACAGGGAACTCTACTCAATGCTCTTTGGTGACCTAAGTGGGAAGGAAATCCAAAAAAGAGGGGATGTATGTATATGTATAGATGATTCACTTTGCTGTAGAGTAGAAACTGGTACAACATTGTAAAAAAGCTATACTCCAATAAAAACTTTTATTCATTTAAATTTTTTTAAAATGATAAATCCTGAATGTGAATATTCAGAAGAAAGACAAATAGGTAGAGCTTATGAATAAAGACTTACATCTCTAGATTTATATTGTTGATGGTTGCTTCTTAAAATTTTCTATGTTTTAATATATTTATTTAGAAATATTGTTTTAATATATTTTAAGTATACCTCAAGACTAGTCTATCCTTGTTAAGTGACCAAGGAAATTTTTTTCCCTAAATTAACTAACTTCATCTTCATTTCTGCGATAGGGTTCTTGGATTTCTAGCCACAAAACAATATAATCATAATAATATTACTAGCTAACAATTGTTGAGCTTTTAGGTACACACAGTTCTAACATTTGCATGTGTTAAACCAATGTTCAAACAACCTACAGTTATTCCCATCTAATAGGTGAGAGATGGAGGCACAGGAAGGGTAACTTAACCGCTTTCATCAGAAAAAGGGGGATGTAGTTATAAACCCAAATATCTGGCTCAAACTGTATCCTCCCAGGTGGCTCTAGTGATAAAGAACCCACTTACCAATGCAGGAGACATAAGAGATACAGATTTGATCCCTGGGTTGGGAAGATCCCTTGGAGGAGGAAATGGCAACCTACTCCAGTATTCTTGCCTGGAAAATCCCATGGACAGACAGGAGTGAAGCGACTTAGCATTCCATGCATGTGTCCTCACCTCTACCCTTGAGCACTAGGCTGGACCCCTCTGGACCTCTCTGAATCTTCCTGGTTTATTCCACACCTGGACTAGGTCTGTTCCCTGGGTATAATGCTTCTGGCATGCTGCTTCCTCTCTCAGTTACTGATACACATGAAATCCAGAAGTCAAGATCCAGCTCCAGCTGGATCAGATTTTTATGGTAGCCATTTCCAAACTTACATTTCAGTACCTCTTGTGACACTTAATGTACTTATTGAAGATTTTTAGTTGTCTCAGCAACTGTGTCAAGGATTTCAAGACCACCTTCAGATTTAGTGATTTTCTAGAAGGACTCACAGAACTCAGTAAAACTGTCATCCTCACGGTGAACATTTATTACAAAATGAAATCATACAGATTAAAATAAGTGAAGGAAAATGGTGCATAGTGCAGTAGTCCAGAGGAAACCAGTCTTAACTTTCCTATTGTGCTCTCCCAGTAGAATCATATAGACAGCACCTACCTCTCCCAGCAATGATATGGGATGATACATCCGAAGTATTGCTAATGGAAAAGTTCATCTGTGCTTTGGAGTCTAGGGTTTTAGTTTTCTCATACATCAGTTCTATAGGCATAGAGTGCCTGCAAGACCAACCTTAGCTACTCAGCCTCTCTCCCTCCTACAACTGCCCAGAGGTCACACTGATACACCAACACCGAGAGCCCAAGCAAATAAAAATATGTGCTCATCATAAATTGCATTATTGTTATAAATCTAATTTGTCTCAGGGCCCCAGGAATTTAAAGATACTCTTATCAAACAGAAAATTACAGACACTTAGAGGTTCTCTCACACAAACTTGCACATTTCTTTGGAATGTGTAGGGTTTAGGAACCCAAGCCTACTAAATTAACCCTTTGTTAGTTGCTAATAGTGTCCAACTCTTTGTAACCCCGTGGACTGTAGCCCACCAGGCTCTTCTGTCCATGGGATTCTCCAGGCAAGAATACTGGGATGAGTTGCATTCCTTCCAGAGGATTTTCACAAACCAGGAATTGAACCCGTGTCTCCTGCATTGGCAGGTGGATTCCTTACCAGTAAGCCACCTGGGAAGCCCCCAAATTAACCCTTGACTGCATAGCAATAGAATTGTATCCTCATCAAACAATAGGAAATTCTTATGGTCTTAGTTCAGTTCAGTTCAGTTCAGTTCAGTCGCTCAGTCATGTCTGACTCTTTGCGACCCCATGAATCGCAGCACACCAGGCCTCCCTGTCCATCACCAACTCGTGGAGTTCACTCAAACTTACGTCCATCGAGTCGGTGATGGCATCCAGCCATCTCATCTTCTGTCATCCCCTTCTCGTCCTGCCCCCAATCCCTCCCAGCATCACGGTCTTTTCCAATGAGTCAACTCTTCGTATGAGGTGGCCAAAGTATTGGAGTTTCAGCTTCAGCATCATTCCTTCCAAAGAACACCCAGGACTGATCTCCTTTACAATGGACTGGTTGGATCTCCTGCAGTCCAAGGGGCTCTCAAGAGTCTTCTGCAACACCACAGTTCAAAAGCATCAATTCTTCAGCATTCAGTTTTCTTCACAGTCCAACTCTGACATCCATATATGACCACTGCAAAAACCATAGCCTTGACTAGACAGACCTTTGTTGGCAAAGTAATGTCTCTGCTTCTGAATATGCTATCTAGGTTGGTCATAATTTTTCTTCAAAGGAGTAAGAATTTTAATTTCATGGCTGCAGTCACCATCTGCAGTGATTTTGGAGCCCCCCCCAAAAAAGTCTGATACTGTTTCCCCTGTTTCCCCATCTATTTCCCATGAAGTGATGGGACCAGATGCCATGATCTTAGTTTTCTGAATGTTGAGCTTTAAGCCAACTTTTTCACTCTCCTCTTTCACTTTCATCAAGAGGCTTTTTAGTTCCTCTTCACTTTCTGCCATAAGGGTGGTGTCATCTACATATCTGAGGTTATTGATATTTCTCCCAGCAATCTTGATTCTAGCCTGTGCTTCTTCCAGCCCAGCGTTTCTCATGATGTACTCTGCATATAAGTTAAATAAGCAGGGTGACAACAATATACAGCCTTGACATACTCCTTTTCCTATTTGGAACCAATCTGTTGTTCCATATCCAGTTCTAACTGTTGCTTCTTGACCTGCATACAGAGGCAGGTAAGGTGGTCTGGTATGCCCATCTCTTAAGAATTTTCCACAGTTTTTTGTGATACACTCAGTCATAGGCTTTGACATAGTCAATAAAGCAGAAATAGATGTTTTTCTGGAACTCTCTTGCTTTTTTGATGATCCAGCAGATGTTGGCAATTTAATCTCTGGTTCCTCTGCCTTTTCTAAACCAGCTTGAACATCTGGAAGTTCATGGTTCATGTATTGCTGAAGCCTGGCTTGGAGAATTTTGAGCATTACTTTAGTAGCGTGAGAGATGAGTGCAATTGTGCGGTAGTTTGAGCATCCTTTGGCATTGCCTTTCTTTGGGATTAGAATGAAAACTGACCTTTTCCAGTCCTGTGGCCACTGCTGAATTTTCCAAATTTGCTGGCATATTGAGTGCAGCACTTTCACAGCATCATCTTTCAGGATTTGGAATAGCTCAACTGGAATTCCATCATCTCCACTAGCTTTGTTTGTAGTGATGCTTTGTAAGGCCCACTTGACTTCACATTCCAGGATGTCTGGCTCTAGGTCAGTGATCACACCATCGTGATTATCTGGGTCATGAAGATCTTTTTGGTACAGTAGGGGAAATCATCCCTGGGATTTTTTTAGAAGGAATTATTCTAAAGCTGAAACTCCAGTACTTTGGCCACCTCATGCGAAGAGTTGACTCATTGGAAAAGACTCTGATGCTGGGAGGGATTGGGGGCAGGAGGAGAAGGGGACAACAGAGGATGAGATGGCTGGATGGCATCACTGACTCAATGGATGTGAGTCTGAGTGAACTCCAGGAGTTGGTGATGGACAGGGAGGCCTGGTGTGCTGCGATTCATGGGGTCACAAGAAGTCGGACACGACTGAGCAATTGAACTTAACTGTACTGAACTGAGACAGTTCCAAAAGATGAATTATCTTTTGGAAAGATGATTTTTGCCACTTCTAGCTGAATATCATGTAAAAATCTGTTGTTTACTTATGACTCATTATTAATGGCATGAGAATCAATTTTTATAACATCTTGAAGTAAGTAGAATTATTTATCACTATATTAAATGACCTTCAACCATTGTGTTCTTTATTCCTCAGAATTTTTTTATTTTGTTTTGCCCTGCCTTTTCTTTCACAGTACTGTCAGGGTTTAGCATAATTTCTTACTGCTGTCTATAAACCTGTTTTGAGATTTAATGCCTTTCATACTTTCTGATCTTAGTGAATCAGGAGTTCTATAATCATGGTCACTTGACTGAAAAAATGTGGATTCTAAGTAAGAGGCTGAGATTTAATGCATACTCTTTATCATGTGGAATATAGATGACTACAGGCTTCTTTTCCTCCAGCAGGTTCTTGGTTGCAGTCTAGAGATCTGAGATTACTAGATAGATGCCATTAAATAAGCTGAATTGTGTGGGAAGATGTAACTACTTATCTGTACTCTATGTTTTTTAATCTCTAAAAAGTATATAAGTACATTATAAAATTTATTTTGCAAAATATTTTGATTGCATATCTCTCTTATACTAGTACATTTTGGGATGGCGTTTCCAAGTCATTTAGCAAAAGATTGATTAATCAATTAATGTCATTTGGGTAAATGACTAGGAATTTCAACAAAATAAAGTTGGTTCCCTCCTTCTTATAAAAAATAAATTGAAGTTGATGAAAAATGAAATGTAACTAGAATAAAAGAGTGCTTTGATAAATATTAAGGGAATATTATAATGTCTCAGTGTGGCACTATGGGAAAAACTCTATAGAAAAGTGATGGCAATTTTGACTATGGTGAGAGGGTGGAGGTTGGAGACGGGGTAGGGGGTGGGGAGGAATCATCATGTTACAAATAACAATCATGATAAAGTTAAAAATAAAACTAAAAAAACCAAAAACTGGAGAAATCATCTTCATGTTAAAGATAAGGATTCGATATTCCTAACAAATGAAATCTATTACAGATAAGTAAAATGAGTATTTCAATGGTAGAGTAAACATATTACTGTGTTGTAAGTTCCAAGAACAGTGTCTTGTAGGTGATACATTTCATTTTTTTAATGAGCAGATAGTGCATTTTAAATGGATGTAAATTACATACATTTTGAGTATGTAATTTAATTCATATAGAAAATAACTATATGAAAATATAGTCATTTAGTCAATAAAAATATGTTAGAATGAACTTTGGTTTTGTCTCTCAGATTTCCAGTGATTAAGAATTAATAACAGTGCTGTTCTTTGCTTTTGTTAACCACTCTGTAGGAATAATCAGTATCTTGATTAAATATTTTACCATAACTCATGTTTGGTCTTCTTTTCCCCCATTTTATCTTTTCTTTGTTTTTCTTTTTAAGTTAAGTTTTCTTATTTGGTTTGGCTTTCTCTAATAATTTGGGAAACATATCTATTTTTGCATGTCATGTGTAGTTTGCTCAAACTTTAAAAATTATCTTTATTGGTGTTCAGTTGCTCTCTTATGTCCAACTCTATAATAATTAGGAATAGGAAAATATTAACTGTCTTTCATGTAAAAGGGGAATACATTATTTTCTATTTTCTATGCTTCTGGTGCTATTTTCTTAGATTTTAGACCTACTGTTTGCATGACTTTCTCTTAGTCATAAAGTAGAATTTTCCAAATTTATATGAAGATAGAAATCACACTGGACTTTAGATGCAAACACAGAGTACTGACTTACACTGTTCAGGAGTGGACAGGAGCATTAATATTTTCAACATGTACTCAATGTGTACTTTGTTTTAAGAAAATCAAATATTATAAGAGTTTATTTTCAACCTCTTGATTCTAAAATAAGGTTAGATGGTTTATTATTGTAAAATGAAAGGTATATATGGAGTACATGACTGATGAAACAAAAGGAGTGTTTTTAGTAAATAATCTAATATGTAGAACTCGACACATTTTATTTGTCTTGAAAAAAAGAAATGTACTATTATCTCACAATTTTTTTCTTTTTTTTACTTCAATGGGCTTAAAATAGAAGAAATGAGGTGATCATGGATATGGCAAAAGGGAATTTTTTTTTTTTTTGGTTAGAAAAATTTCATCTGAAAAATACTGTAGTTCCAACTAATTCCAGACCCATTTTTACTTTGAACTTTCAAGATTTAATGTCCATGACGAATTATGTCAGATTAGAAGGAAAAAGAAGGATGATAAGCTTTCCAATTCATTTAACAAAAAATGCACATGCCTAAAAATGTATCTGATAATGATAGAGGATATAATACAACCATTATCAAAATACAGAAAAAGAAAAGAAGGAAAAAAGAGAGGAGGCAAGAGAGGAGGAAGGAAAGAGGGAGGAAAGAGGAAATAATCACAAAGGATTTTTATTTCCCTAGCAATCGAAGAATGCAGATTAAAGCTTTTTGCTTTCATGACCATGACCATAGTTTTGATTATTAATGATGGTGAAAATGTAGGAAAAGAAGAAGTGTTCATTTCTGAGTGAAAATTCTGATAAATTTTACAAAATTTTGTGAAGATTATCCTGGCCAAAATTCTAATCAAGAACTTTATTCATAGGACATTATCTAAAGAGGTCTACAAGGATTTATATACAAGAATGTTTGCTATATTCTTATTTATGATAGCAAAAATTGGAAAGTACTTAATATCTAAAACACATTGTTTAAATATGTGATAGTATATCCATTGGAGAAGGAAATGGCAACCCACTCCAGTATTCTTACCTGGAGAATCCCAGGGATGGAGGAGCCTGGTGGGCTGCCGTCTATGGGGTCGCACAGAGTCGGACACGACTGAAGCAACTTAGCAGCAGTATATCCATAATGTGGAATTTTGAGATCATTGCTAAAGATTTGGGAGAATAATCTCTTTTTTTAAGATTTTTTTTTAATGTGGACCAGGTGTTTAAATTGAATTTATTACAATAAATTCAATTTATTGAATTTGTTACAATACTGCTCCTGTTCTATGTTTTGCTTTTTGGCCTCAAGGTTTGTGGGATCTTGGCTCCCCAACCAGGGATCTAATCATTGGAAGGTCAAGTCTTAACCACTGGACTGCCAGGGAATTCTGCTGGGAGCATGGATCTTGATAACATGAAAAAAGTTTTCAACAGTATATAGTATTCAGTTCAGTTGCTCAGGCATGTCCAACTCTTTGTGACCCCATGAACTGCAGCACGCCAGGCCTCCCTGTCCATCACAAACTTCCGGAGCCCACCCAAACCCATGGCCATTGTGTTGGTGATGCCATCCAACCATTTCATCCTCTGTCATTCCCTTCTCCTCCTGCCCTCAATCTTTCCCAGCATCAAGGTCTTTTCAAATGAGTCAGCTCTTCGCATCAGGTGGCCAAAGTATTGGAGTTTCAGCTTCAGCATCAGTCCCTCCAATGAACACCCAGGACTGATCTCCTTTAGGATGGACTGGTTGGATCTCCTTGCAGTCCAAGGGACTCTCAAGAGTCTTCTCCAACACCACAGTTCAAAAGCATCAATTCTTTGGCACTCAGCTTTTTTTATAGTCCAATTCTCACATCCATACATGACTACTGGAAAAACCATAGCCTTGACTAGATGGACCTTTGTTGGCAAAGTAAGGTCTCTGCTTTTTAATGCGTTGTCTAGGTATGTCATAACTCTCCTTCCAAGGAGTAAGCATTGTTTAATTTCATGGCTGCAATCACTATCCGCAGTGATTTTGGAGCCCAGAAAAATAAAATCACCCACTGTTTCCCCTGTTTCCATATTTATTTATCATAAAGTATAGGACTGGATGCCATGATCTTCATTTTCTGAATGTTGAGCTTTAAGCCAACTTTTTTACTCCCCTCTTTCACTTTCATCAAGAGGATCTTTAGTTCTTCTTCACTTTCTGCTATAAGGGCGGTGTCATCTGCATATCTGAGGTTATTGATATTTCTCCTGGCAATCTTGATTTCAGCCTGTGCTTCTTCCAGCCCCAGCGTTTCTCATGATGTATTCTGCGTATAAGTTAAATAAGCAGGATGACAATATACAGCCTTGATGTACTCCTTTTCCTATTTGGAACCAGTCTGTTTTTCCATGTCCAGTTCTAACTGTTGCTTCCTGACCTGCATATAGGTTTCTCAAGAGGCAGGTCAGGTGGTCTGGTATTCCCATCTCTTTCAGAAGTTTCCACAGTTTATTGTGATCCACACAGTCAAAGGCTTTGGCATGGTCAAAAAGCAGAAATAGATGTTTTTCTGGAACTCTCTTGCTTTTTCCATGATCCAGCGGATGTTGGCAATTTGATCTCTGGTTCCTCTGCCTTTTCTAAAACCAGGTGTATATAGTAAGATACTAATATTTTTAGATATGTAAAATATACATTTAATTATATTGTGCCAGAATAGCCAACACAATATTGAAAGAGAAGAACTAGTTTGGTGGACTGACACTACCCCACTTGAGGACTTACTCTATAACTGCAGTTATCAAGACAGTGTGTTATTGGCAATAGAATGGACAAATAAATCAATGGAAGAGAGTAGAGAGCCAAGAAATAGACCCACATATGTAGTCAACTGATATTTGACAAAGGAGAAAAGGCAATACAACAGAACAAAGATAATCTGTTTAACAAATGGTGCTGAAACAACTGGACATATACCTGCAAAAGAATGAAATCTAGACATGGAACTTACACTCTTCATAAAAATTAACTTAAATTTTATAGTTACCAGGGGGGAAGTATTCTGGAGGGACAGTTAATAAGTTTGGGATTGACATGTACACACTTCTATTAATATATTTAAGATGAATAACCAACAAGGACCTACTGTATAGCACAGGGAACTCTGCTCAATATTCTGTAACCAACCTAATTGGCAAGAGGAGAAGGGGATCACAGAGCATGAAATGATTGGCTGGCATCACCAACTCAGTGGACATGAGTTTGAGCAAGCTCCAGGAATTGTTGATATAGAGGGAAGCCTGCCATGCTGTAGTCCATTGGGTTGCAAAGATTTAGACACGACTGAATGACTGAACTAAATTGAGCTGAATTTAATTCAGAAAAGAACTTGAAAAAGAATAGATACATGTATATATATAACTGAATCATTTTGTTGTACACTTGAAACTAACACAACATTGTTAATCAATGGTACTCCAATTAAAGTAAAAATTTAAAATATTAACTCTGAATAATGTTATTTCAGGGAATGGATGTGATAGTCATTCTATAATACATCTAGAGAAGTACTTAAAAAGCAGCATATGTAATAAAGGTTATAAGACTGCAAAAATTAATTTAAAATGGATAACAGATCTAACTGTAAAATATAAAACTACAAAACTTCTAGAAGATAACATAAGACAAGATATGGATGACCTTGAGTATGATGGTAACTTTTTAGATATAACACTAAAGGCATATCCCTTGAAATAAATAATTGATAAGCTGGACTTGATTAAAATTAAAAACTTCTTCTATGAGAAAGACAAAGTCAAGAGAATAATAAGACAGGACACATATTAGGACAAAATATTTACAGAAAACATATCTGATAAAAGACTGTTATCCCAAATATACAAAAAATTATGAAAACTTAACAATAAGAAAATAACCCAATTAAAAAATGGGTCAAAGAACTAAACAGACACCTCTCAAAAGAAGAGGTACAGATGGAAAGCAAACATATGAAAAGATATTCCACATCATATCTGATGAGAGAAATTCAAATTAAAAAAAATAACAAAATACCATTGCATATCTCTTAGAATGGCCAAAATCTAGAACACTGACAATCCCAAATGCTGGTGAGGAATGTGAAGTGATAGGAGCTCTCATTCATCACTGGTGGGAACGTAAAATAGTGCAGCTACTTTGGAAAATAGTTTGATGGCTTTTTTTTTTTTTTAAGAAAAAACAAAACTAAACATCCCCTGCAAGGATTCAGCAACTGCACTCTTTGCTACCCTTGCCCAAAGAAGTTGAAACATGTTTATGCAAAAACCTGCACACCAATGTTTGTAGAAGCTTTATTCATCATTACTAAAATTGGGAAGCATCCAAGGTGTTCTTCAGTAGATAAATGGTTAAATGTATAGGGGTACATCCAGACAATGGAATATTATTCAGTACTAAAAGGAAATGAGCTATCAAGAATAAAATGACAGGGAAGAAACTTAAATGCACATTACTGAGTGAAGAAGTCAATCTGAAAAGGCTTCATACTGTATGATTCCAACTATATGATGTTCTGGACAAGGAAAAACTATGTGGAAGATAAAAGGATTTGTGGTTGCCAGGGGTTGTGAGTGTGGAGAGAGGAAGAGATGAAGCACAAGGGATCTTTAGGCCAGTGAAAATATTCTGTATGATCCTGTAATGATGGACACATGTTATTATACAGTTGAGCAAATGCACAAAATATACAACGCCAAGAGTGAACTCCAACGTAAGCTACGGACTTTGGATGCTTATGATATATCAACCCAGGCTCGTCAGTTTAAACAAATGTACCACTCCGGTGGGGATGTTGATAATGGAGGAGGCTATGCAGCAAGTAAATGGGAAACCTCTGTACCTTCCCCTCAATTTTGCTCTGAACCTAAACTAAAACTCCTCTTTAAAAAGTCTTAAAAATATTGAGTCCATCCTAGAGCATGTCATATAGAATGAAGTAAGTCAGAAAGAGAAAAATAATTATTATATATTAATAGGTTAGATAGATAAGTAGACAGGTTTCAAATTTGCATAAGGGAATTTATATATGATGAATAAATACTAGTCTCTTGTGTTCACTTTTATAATTTTAATTTTGTGTAGGGGATTAAAAGCATTTGGCTTGTTTTTACAGCTTTGTATTTTCCCCAACTCTTACAAAGATCAGCTGATGATTCAGGGGAAAATGACCCCTTTAGGTGGACAGTTTCCCCAAAATAAATAGGTTTGAGTCTATCTGAGTTTTGGGACCCATCATGGGGCTCCAAAAAATATCCAGTTATAGACACTATCTTAAGAAAGAGGATGATTCTGCTGCTTTGTAGCTGGCTGAATTGTGCTCATTTCTTACCAGTTTGTTTAGAGTCACATGCCCCCATAACTCAGGGGACACTGATTCAGAGTAGATTCGCTCTTGGGAGTGGGGTGCTGTATACGTTCATTTCCCAAGAGTTTAGCATCCTTCCTCCTTAACTAACTGTATCTGGTGAGCTATAGAAAATTTACTGTTTCTATTTTAACTGTTCCCAGAAAACCATCAGAAGGTTTTAGCTAGAGTGTGTCTATGAATATTCATAGACAGTCAGCTTCTGTATTAGAAACCACACCCACATCTCTGCAGTATCTGCAGCAAGATCAAGGGCGTCCTTGGGGACTCACGGGGCAGCATGAAAACCTGACTGCAGTCTACCTGCACAATGAGATGAGGTTTGCTTTGCTGCATTGACCTGTATAGAAAAGCCTTTCTGATGAGCTTTTTGGTCTCTTGGAAATGTTTTTCAGTTTCTTTTATCTGTTGTGCATGATCTGCCTAATCACAAAACCCTCATTAAATTAAAAGTCATTTTCTAAAATCAGAGATTGATAATGTAGCTTTAAAAAGAGTATATATATATATTCTTTCTGTATTATTTTGGGATGTACAATGAAGTGACAATTTGTATATAAACATGGTAATGAATGTAGAAAGGTGGTTAAATATAGAGACAATATGGTTAAATATATAACTAAATATGATGGTTCATGCTATGCATCTCAATGAGACTATCATTTTGAATTTGAGTTTGATATATGAATATGGAGGCATATATGAAAGAGCTGATATATGGGAAAGATTGGCAACTTGCCTAAAATCACATAGCTAGTTAGCTAAAGCCAGTGTATATGACCTATTCATAGGCATTATTTACGTATGTCTCTACTGTGTAACATGCTGCTCTGGTGGCTCAGTGTTAAAGAATCTGTCTGCCAATGCAGGAGACGTGGGTTCGATCACTGAAGCAGGAAGATCCCCTGTAGAAGGAAGTGGCAGTCCACTCAAGTATTCTTGCCTGGAATATCCTATGGACAGAGGAGCCTGGTTGGCTCTACTCCATGAGGTTGCAAAAGAGTTGGACATGATTTAGGGACTAAACAACAACAACAACAAATACTATGTAACAAACATCAACTGGGACCTTCCCCTCCCTATGGGGAGTAAGGAACCCTTGACACAATACTTTTTGATCAGCTCCTGTGGCTTAATCTCTCATAGCCCCCTCTATTTTGAATATAATAAAGGCAGAGGAACCAGAGATCAAATTGCCAACATCTGTTGGATCATAGAAAGAGAGTTCCAGAAAAACATCTACTTCTGCTTTACTGACTACGCCTAAGTCTTTGACTGTATGGATCACAACAAACTGGAAAATTCTTAAAGAGATGGGAATAGCAGACCACCTGACCTGCCTCTTGAGAAACCTGTATGCAGGTCAGGAAGCAACAGTTAGAACCAGACATGGACAAATGGAGTGGTTCAAAAATGGGAAAGGAGTACATCAAGGCTATATATTGTCACCCTGTTTATTTAACTTCTATGCAGAGTACATCATGAGAAACGCTGCGCTGGATGAAGCACAAGCTGGAATCAAGATTGCCAGGAGAAATATCAGTAACCTCAGATATGCGGATGACACCACCATTATGGCAGAAAGCGAAGAAGAATTAAAGAGCCTGTTGATGAAAGTGAAAGAGGAGAGTGAAGATGTTGGCTTAAAATGAACATTCAGAAAACTAAGACCATGGCATCTGGTCCTATCAATTCATGGGGAATAGATGGGGAAATAATGGAAACAGTGAGACTTTATTTTTTTTTTTTGAGGGGGGGATGGGCTCCAAAATCACTGTAGATGGTGACTGCAGCCATGAAATTAAAAGACGCTTACTTCTTGGAAGAAAAGCTATGACCAACCTAGACAGCATATTAAAAAGCAGACAGCATATTTAAAAAGCATATTAAAAATCCATCTAGTCAAAGCTATGGCTTTTCCAGTAGTCATATATGGATGTGAGAGTTGGACTATAAAGAAAGCTGAGTGATGAAGAACTGATGCTTTTGAACTGTGGTGTTGTAGAAGACTCTTGAGAGTCCCTTGGACAGCAAGGAGATCCAACCAGTCAATCCTAAAGGAAATCAGTCCTGAATATTCGTTGGAAGGACTGATGTTAGAGCTGAAACTCCAATACCTTGGCCACCTGATGCGAAGAACTGACTCACTGGAAAAGCCCCTGATGCTGGGAAAGATTGAAGGTGGAAGGAGAAAGGAATGACAGAGGATGAGATGGTTGGATGGTATCACTGACTGGATGGACATGAGTTTGGGTAAGCTCTGGGAGTTGGTGATGGACAGGGAGGTCTGGGGTGCTGCAGTCCATGTGGTCACAGAGTTGGACACGATTGAGTGACTGAACTGAACTAATTTTGAATATTGTCTTCTAATCTCTTTCATTTTTTAAAATGTTTTTTGGAGTACAGCTGCTTTACAATGTTATGTTATTTTCTGCTGTACTAAATAGCAAAAGTGGAGAGCAATGGATTTTTGAGAACTGACTACCAACTCCCACACCCAGTGCCAGTGAATCCACAGGCATAAAGACATTAGTGGACTGAAGACTTAGTGAAGTTTTCATTTGGGAGTGAGAACTTAAAACTGAACACAGAACGTCGATCTCTTTACAGCCTATTTCTTTCCTAAAGTTCCTGCCAAGGTGTATCCCTCTGATCTTACTAAGAATCCTGCCTTTCTTTTGTGTTCTTTCTTCCCCTGTTTTTTCTTTAAGTAAGGAATTTCAGTTCCTTTTAATGTGCATAGTAACTCAGCAAACTTGCCTAGCTCAAATTTGCTTACCCTAACCTATCAATCCAGAGACGGCAATGGCACCCCACTCCAGTACTCTTGCCTGGAAAATCCCATGGATGGAGAAGCCTGGTAGGCTGCAGTCCATGGGGTCGCTAAGAGTCAGACATGACTGAGCGACTTCGCTTTCATTTTTCACTTTCATGCATTGGAGAAGGAAATGGCAACCCACTCCAGTGTTCTTGCCTGGAGAATCCCAGGGACGGGGGAGCCTGGTGGGCTGCTGTCCATGGAGTCACACAGAATTGGACACAACTGCAGTGACTTAGCAGCAGCAGCAGCAACCTATCAATCTGCTCTCAAAACAAGGCTTTTCTCTTTAAAGCGAGGATGGGATGATTTGAGAGAATAGCACTGAAACATGTACATTACCATACGTAAAATAGATGACCAGTGCAAGCTCAATGCATGAAGCAGGGCACCCAAAGCCAGTGCTTGGGAACAACCCAGAGGGATGGTTGTTCAGGATAGGGGGAACACATGTGTACTTGTGACTGATTCATGTTAATGTATGGCAAAAACCATCACAATATTGTAAAGTAATTATTCTCCAATTAAAATAAATTAATTTAAAAATTACAGTTAGGATTATATAATATAAAACATGCTTTTCTTATTAGACACACAAGGCTTTTTCTTAAGCATTGGTGCCTCAAGTTTCCATTTTCGACTTACCTCCTTATCTGATATTCTTCCTGGATCCCCTTTGCTTCTCCAGTGCTTCAAACTTCAGTTTCTATTGAAGTGATTTGCAAATTCCCTTCTCAACATCCACCTCCTCCTGTGCAGCAAACCCACACACAGATCTGCATACTGGACATCGAAGATTTGGAAGTCCCTCAAGCACCTTAAACTGAGCATATTCAAAGCAGATCTCTTTATATTCCTACAGACAACCTATTCTTTTCTGTACTCCTGTGTTTGTTGGTACCAGCACTGTCTTCACAAACACCCAACCCAGAAATCTGGGAGCCATTATTAAGTTCTAACTTTTCCTTATACTTCATTTTGTATTACTAATAGAAATCTCTCTCCTCTAAAATCTATAATTTTCTTGCCTGGGGTGTGAGCTATCCTTGAGACCTTCAGTACTTTTTTTTCTCCTAGGCTCTGGAAATACTAAGTTAGTCTAAGTCCATTTGGCCTGTTCCTGTTAGAATCTAGGGCTTCCCCAGTGGCTCAGTGGTAAAGAATCCACCTGCCATTGCAGGAGATAGAAGTTCACCCTCTGGGTCAGGAAGATCTCCTGGAGGAGGAAATGGCAATCCACTTCAGTATTCTTGCCTGGGAAATCCCATGGACAAGAGGAGCCTGGTGGGCTACAGTCCATGGTATTGCAAAAGAGTTGGACACGACTGAGCACACATGCACATTACAATCTATCTTCTTCCATTCGTGCCAGAGAAATCTTTCTAAATGACAAATCTTACTTTCTCCTCCCATCAAAGGTCAAGCCCAAGTCCATGAAGTATTCAAGTACAATGTCTTTCACTGTCTGGCTCCAGGTGGCTATCAGACTTAACTATTTCTGTTTTCCTCCAGATTCCCAATGCTTGTCTAGCTTCTTTCTACATTTCTCAGTAAGTTGTCACATTTGATGTTCTTCGTTTCTTTGTGTACCTGTGTAACTGTTGATGCTTTTGCCTTGAAAAAGGCAATCTCATTTTTCTGTTTAATGCCTCCTCTTCTTTCTGGATCCAATCCCAAAGAATCTTCTCCACCCCTGTTCTTTTCTCTCCTACTTAGCACTAACTCCCTCTCCATCCCTGTGTTTCTATAGTAGGAATGCTTTATACCTCGTATGCTTTATTACACTGTAATTATTAACTTACCCCTTGATTTCCTCACTAGATGGGAGCTCCCACATCAGGAATGCATCATATGCAAATGTATTCCCTCCTTATTTAGTGCAGTGCCTAGAGCAAGCTGGGTGAATGAATACTGTTGAATTAACCAATAAGTGGTTCTTATTTAATTATTGATAGCTGGAAGCCAAGGGACTTCAGATGAGCTCTTGAGAAGACCTTTTATGTGACAAAGACCCTCTCCCCAAACTTTAGTCATACTCTTCTGAGCTCTCTTTGTGACTTTACATTGTCCTTGGGTCCTTCGGTCTGTTGAGTTCAGTTTTAGCAAAAATTCTGTTAAATAAGTTTAGCAAAACTCTCCCTGCCTTTTATGTTTTCTCTTAGTAATTTTCCACTCACTGACCTTTAGGTCTGCTCTTTGGCTATGAATCCCCAGCTGTCTTTCTGTATTCAGTATTAAGCCCTATCTATCTTCTCTATGGGCAGGCATGGTGACCCACTCCAGTATTCTTGCCTGGAGAATTCCAAGGACAGAGGAGCCTGGTGGGCTATAGTCCATGAGGTCACAAAGAGTTGGACATGAAGCAACTTAGTACGCACATCTCTTCTGTTGTGATAGTCTTGAAACCTTTTGCAATGGTCCTGAGTCAAATATTCCTTAACATTTTAGCTAAAGTCAGAGTAAATAATTTTTCTTTAACATATGCTGTGTTGTTCCCTTTGAGGAACATAAATGAGAATCTCTGAGAGGTACACTGATTCTTCTAGACCACTTTTAAAAATTCTACAGAATTGATGTTCTTTCCAACCTACGTGATGGTTAATTTGTGTCTAAAGACTAACTTACTTGCATGTCAGAATTTGACTATCTATATTCAGGCTAATACCATTTTTAGTTCAGTTCAGTTCAGTTCAGTTGCTCAGTCATGTCCGACTCTTTGTGACCCTATAAACCGCAGCACACCAGGCCTCCCTGTCCATTACCAACTCCCAGAGTTCATCCAAACCCACGTCCATTGAGTCAGTGATGCCATCCAACCATCTCATTTTAATATCTCATTAATACATATATGTTCATACTTACACATAAAAAACTGGTTTTATAAAATAATGCAAAAGTATATGTACATCTAAATAATTATTGACCACTGAGATTCTCTAAATGAGATAAAAATGCTAACAAAAGAAAATCACCCAGTGTCTAATGAAGTCTAAGCATTTGTTATATGCTACTTTTCCATATTTGCTTAATCAATATAATATCCTTAAGCAACTGTACACTTACTCTAATGATATTGACCCTGATTAAATGCTAGAAAACTCTCCCAGGAGCATATGAATTGCAGTATTTTAGGAAACTCAATACTTCATAATTGCACTTCAGTGTTTCCTAAATATTAAAATGCCTCATGCCTACCTCAAAAGATATATTAAACAGTACCTTTCCTGAGTACTTTGTTAAATATTTTGTCAGCACCTACTGCTAGAAGCTGAGAATATGGAGAAAAATCCAGAGCAAGTTCTCGTCCTCATAGAGTTTATTTTGTAGTGCAAGAAAATGACAGTAAGAAACATGGGGGAAAATATAGCAGTGCAAAAAAAAAATAGCAATATAAAAAACATAGCAATGTAAAAGAGATGGGGTTTATATAGAGGATGTTGTTTTATATGGAGTGATCTGAGAAAGATCTCTGAGAAGGTAATAATAGAGGAAAAATTCAGAGAGAGAGAGAGAGAAAACCATCCTGTACAAATCCCATATGAACACTCAGTGCAAAGGAGGTTGAAGTGTTGAATTATTCAAGGAGCAGAAGGGGCTGGTGATAAGAGAGAGGCGGTGCACTGGAGACAGTAGGGCCAGATCATTGTATGGCCTCTGGATTTTAATTTTGAGTAAGATGGGATCATTGGAGGGTTGGGAAGAGAGGAGTGATATAGCTGTCTTTGTTTTTAAAATTATCACTCAAATCACTGTGTGAACCATAGACTTTGTGAGGACAAAGCAAAGAGAGTAGTTAAGAGGTGAATGTACTAATGCAGAGGAAAATGACAGCAGTTTTGACCAGCAGTGTAGACAAACACTGGGCTGGTTTGTGGATATATTTTTGGAGATAGGCCTGCAGGATTTGCGGATAGAGTCACAGTTGGATGAAGGAGGAAAAAATGGAAGAAGGATGCTTCCATGGTGTTTTCTCTTAACAACATGAGACTAAGATTACTACCTACTAAGATCAGAGGAGTGGTGATTTTGGAAGGAGGGCGTTGAGTGGTAAGGAGATTAGGAGTTTGCTTTTGAATTTGTTAAAAATCTATAACCAGTGCTGTCTCTTAGAAAAGAAATATGTTGCATTTGTTCTTGCCAAGATAGCAAGAGACTTAAAGCTGTAGTTCTGCCTATGCTGTGGATCGTACACATAGATGGTCAGACATTGTAACATAAAGGTGGATTACTTGCCTCAAAACCTACCGATATGAAGATGGAAGTTAAGTGTCCCAAAGTCACTAACAGTATTTCCATATTTCACAAAGATAGATGTGGTCTTCTAGTTAGATAATTAAGCTTCAAAGCAGCTTGGATAGAACTCTGTCCAGAGAAAGCCTGCATCTTTCTTTCTAGCATTAAAGCACAGACAGCTTTCTCAGCTTCAGGGACTCTACAGCATATGAAAGTATCACTTCTAGCCAAGAGGCTTTCTGTGCTTGCTTATAAAGGGTGCTATGTTGCCTCAAAAATAAGAAATCATCAGTGTCGTCTTTCTTAAAATATAGGCAGGTCTGGAATTTGAGGTAGACACTTATGTATTTTATAACTCTTACATATACAGTATGTAGTTAGATGTCCTTGCATGCAAAACTCTATGAAATAGGTTGGACTAGCACAGTTATTCGGAGAAGGTAATGGCACCCCACTCCAGTACTCTTGCCTGGAAAATCCCATGGACGGAGGAGCCTGGTAGGCTGCAGTCCATGGGGTCACTAAGAGTCGGACACGACTGAGCGACTTCACTTTCACTTTTCACTTTCATGCATTGGAGAAGGAAATGGCAACCCACTCCAGTGTTCTTGCCTGGAGAATCCCAGGGATGGGGGAGCCTGGTGGGCTGCCATCTATGGGGTCGCACAGAGTCGGACACGACTGAAGTGACTTAGCAGCAGCAGCAGCAGCACAGTTAGTATCAATGTGAGCTAAGAAATCCAAAGTCCCCCAAAAAATAAAAGAAAAGGAGAATAGAAGAAACATGGCGGGGGGTGGAAGGTGGGATGAATTGGGAGAGTAGTACTGACTTGTATACACTGCTATGTGTAAAATAGACAGCTAGTGGGAACTTCCTCTACAGCACAGGGAGCTCAGCTCAGTGCTCTGTGTTGACCTAGAGGGGTGGGATGGAGGGTGGGAGGAAAACCCAAGAATAGATAACACAACATTGTAAAGCAATCATACTCTAATAATAAAATTTTTAAAATGTTAATAAAATTAAATTTTAAAATGATAGATTATATTCTAGAAGTAGTAGCAGCACAAAGTTACAAAGATGATTTTATCAGAGCTGAGATGAGGGAAAGGTGTCTTAACTTCTGGTGCAGTATTCTTTACAACACAGTACACAAATATAATCACCGAACATTTAACTCTGTGTTTCTTAATTTCTTATGTAGGTTTTCTTTTGGACCCAGCAAGGATCCCTGCAGTCGAGTTTATGTACGAGTGCTGCTGAGATATAATTCAGAGGAAGTTATTGTCAAGTTGAGGAGGGACTTGCTTTTATTGAATGATCATAAAATATCTTATATAAGCAATTGGAGACTATCCAGTTCTTTCCGGTTGCAGAGAAACTTATCCTTCAACTCCTGGAGACAAGAATTTTAAATTCAACCAATGAAGCACAGGCAAATAGCATTACCTCACCCAAAGAGTGTTTCATTGGCTGTTCACTTTCCAAGTTGCTTAAAAATAGTTTCTAATACTTTAACCCTTGTGTTTGTAAATCCTACATGATGCAGTGTTAGAGCAAACTCTTAATACTAAAGACATTCTATGTGATATACACATAATGTATGGTTAGATTAAAGAAACAAATGCCACTTATCGCCATTAAAAACATATTTTAATGCCAATGATCAATTTGATTTTTAAAAAGAAATCTTAATTTTCTTTTTTGCTGAATCATAATATCTGTATTTGCATGCTAGAAATGTATCATACTTGAACTAAAAGAGCAAAAAGAATCACAAACGGATGGTCTGCTATGTGTACCAAATCCCACAGCTTCTGAAATATCCAGTATTTTCCACGGATTATACTTTCTCATACATTTGTCTTTGGCAAGTTGGGGGTTGCTATTGGTTTATGTTCTGGAGAAAGAAGTAGAAATTTATTTATGTGTGAAAAAATGATGGCTCCAGTTAAGGAATTTGTTGTTGTTGTTTAGTCACTAAATCGTGTCCGACTCTTTGTGACCCCATGGACAGTAGCCCACCAGGATCCTCTGTCTATGGGATTTTCCAGATAAGAATACTGGAGTAGATTGCCATTTCCTTCTCCAGGGGATCTTCCCAACCCAGGAATTGAACCCAGGTCTCCAGGGAAGCCCCCAAATGACCGTAATTCTTAATAACTAATAGGAAGGAAAAAGCAACCCACTCCAGTATTCTTGCCTGGAAAATCCCACGGACGGAGGAGCCTTGTAGGCTATAGTCCATAGCCTACAAGTCCATAGTCGAAAAGAGTCAGACACGACTGAGCGACTTCATTTTCACTTAATAGGATGATGAAAGTTTATTCCAGAAGACAAGATCTGAGTCTTCTGTCTCTTTTACAGTTCACAGACCTAGTTCCTCTGAGTTTTAAGGTGGTTTAAAGTGTCATGATCTTGGAAAAGATCTAGATTTGACACCTCGCTCTATCACTTTCTGAACTGTAATTTCTGACAAGCTATTTGAATTACATGAGCTTTACTTTCCTTATCTACAAAACTAGGAGAAACGGAACCCTACAACAAATAGTTGTAGGGATTACAAACAGTTGCATAGATTCTTCCCTCTTGCCATCTTCTTTACTGTCTTCCCTTTATTCTGGGTGAAATTTTTTCATCCTGGATGATACTTTATTTGTATTAGTTGCTCAGTTGTGTCTGACTCTTTATGACCCCATGGACTATAGCCTGCCAGACTCCTCTGTCCATGGAATTCTCCAGGCAGGAATAGTGGAGTGAGTACAGGTTGCCATTTCCTCCTCCAGGGGATCTTCCCAGCCCAGGGATCGAACCTGCATCACTTGTGTCTCCTGCCTTGGCAGGCAGATTCTTTACCACTAGTGCCACCCAGGAAGCCTATTTTGTTCTTAGCAGGAATTTTCTGGTGTCACCTCCCACTTTACTCATTCCTGTCCCATCATGAGATGCTGAAACATTTTACTCATGGCTTAACTACTTTCTGAGTCTCTAGCTAATCTCCATCAAAACAGAAAGAAGTACATAAACAGCATCCAGCTCCCAAATTAATGAATATTGCTTTACCTTGAACATCTGAATGTCACAAGAATACAGCCTTAAGCTTTACCTCTGAAGTGCACTTCTTTGTCCTGAACGGCTGTGTTTTATTTTCCTGTTCAACTATTCAGTTCCATGATAAAATAAGTCTTAACCTTTGACCTAGCCACTGTTGGCAGCACTTACCTTTCCTCAAGAATGAGCCATGCTGGCCTCTCAAAGTATGGGGACTCTGTTCATGAGCCACAGGCTTGACCTGATTCTATGTTATAACTACTAGTAGTAACCTATTTGTCTTGATCTTTTGGGGCTTTAGTTTTGTAAATTAATTGATTTTTGACTGTGCTGGGTCTTCATTGCTGTGTGCAGGCTTTCTCTAGTTGCAGCCAGCAGGGTCTATTGTCTAGTTGTGATGCAAGGGCTTCTCCCTGGGGCTTCTCTCGTTGCAGATTATGGGCTCTAGTGCTCTGCCTCAGTAGTTGTGGTGCGTGGACTTAGTTGCTCCATAGCATGTGGGGATCTTCCTGGACCAGGGATCGAACCCAAGTCCCCTGCCTTGGCAGGTGGATTCTTAACAGTTGGATTACCAGAGAAGTCCTGGGCTTTACATTGCTGGGCATACAATTGGCATACATCCTTCAAGATTAGTTCATTCATTCCCTGTTTCATTTTTTCATTCATTCCTTCATTCACTTTCTGAGCATGTAAACTCTGCTTCAGACCCTTCCCTAAGTTCTAGGATGTGAAGTAAAATATACTCGAGTTAGTTCCATTGGTCTCAATCTGATGATGTCTCAGCTTCACCTCATACAGCACTTATCCCAACATGACTTATAGCTGAGCCCAACATATCCTTAAATGCTACCTTTTACTATTTATAGGAAAAGATATTCAAATGGGAAATGAAAATGCCATTAACAGATCCAAATGCATATTGAATAGTTCGGATATTTCCTGAAGTCTTTAATTCACCTGAAGATAAATAAGCAAATAGTCTTTTCCAAGTAGAATTATTTACATTAAAAACAAGATAAGTTAGAAACAGCAACATCTTTAAAAGTGTTTTTAGATAACATACTGCACTTTCCTAGGGAGAGGCAGAGCATGGGACAAAACAAATTTCATACAGAACTCTGTCTTCTCTACACAAATTCTCTACTCTTCCTAGTGGCTGATTTGTTACAGTTCTAATAAAGTTAATGGAAATGATCAAAATATTTCCAAGTATTTCTTGCTTTTATTTAAAAAATCAATACCTAGCTTTCCATCAAATTGTAATAAAGAATGAAGCCAATATGTAGACTTTACAGAGTCTGCCAGAAATGTCTATTTAAAATGACCTAACGCAAGGACAAATGCCCTAATGCTTCTGTGGCCCTCCAATGCTTGATCCACTGGCAGCCGGACTTGCGTTCTCTGAGCCACTCCTTACAGGAACAGTGGTTGTACCTGGCAGTTGCTTTTCTCTGGTTGATCTTGGGATTAAGTCATATACTTCAGTCTGAATTTCAGTGGTCACATGGAATCTCTTTTCATGTCAAGTTGACCTTGGATTTTGTATGTGGAAATAAGGGCATAGCACAACCAGAATTTCTAGCTGGCCCTAGAATTCCAAGTTGATTTCCATGTTAGGGTTCCTCTCCCTGAATTGTTAGTTCCCATCTGAAGGTTTTTTTTTTTTTTTTTTTGCTCCTATCAAATCTCCCTGGTGGCTCCAAGATAAAGAATCCACCTGCCATGTAGGAGATCCAGGAGATGTGGGATCCATCCCTGGGTCGGGAAGATCCCCTGGAGGAGGAAATGGCAACCTGCTCCAGTATTATTGCCTGGAGAATTCCATGGACAAAGGAGCCTGGCAAGTGACAGTCCATGGGGTCTCAAAGAGTTGGACATAACTTAGCGGCTAAATAACAACAACAACAATGTAGTCTCAATGATTAAGAGTCTCTTGTTCTCTGTAGGTTTTCAATACATTTATTTTTGAAACAAATATTTATTGAACAATGTGTCAGCCAGGTACTGTATTACTGCAGTAACAAGGTGAGATTTCCCCTATCTCCACAGAATTTAGAGTCTATTGAGGTGATAGGTATGTAACAAGACATTACTTTAAAATACAATGAGTGTTAATAGGAGAAGTATAATACCTATCTCCTCAAGGGGCTCAATTTTGAATCTGCTCAATGAGGAAATTTCCTAGAATTATAACAACAGTTTACCTGATTGCCAAGAGTCCTGCTGCTCTCCCTTTCAATTTCTGCATACCGTGTCCTGCCTACTTGATTCTACTCCTCAACACTGATTACTTAGAAACTCATAACTGAGTCTTGTTCCACTATTTCACTATGCTCAGAGCTACCTGGTTATCTCTTCAGCTGACCTCATTTGCAAGGTCAGCTCCTTCTAGTAGGGCTTTGGCATTTAGCCTCAAGCTAGCCACTGTGCCTTACTCTTCCTCCCAGCTCTACAAGCAGAAGTCCCAGAATTCAATGCATATCAGCCCAGTAGGCTGCAGGTGCAAAAAAAGTGTGTTACTTGCTCAGTTGTGTCCTCTCCACCGCCATGAGCTGTCACCCGCCAGGCTCCTCTGTCCATGGGATTCTCCAGGCAAGAATCCTAGAGTAGTTTGCCATTCCCCTCCCCAAGGGATCTTCCCAACCCAGGGACTGAACCTGGGTCTCCTGCATTGTAGGTAGATTCTTTACAATCTGAGCCACCAAGGAAGCCCATTTGGCTACAAAGATCTCTGCAAATAAATATTTATTGAAATTTGGATTTGAAACTGACTGTTTCTGTAGTTAAACCATGTCAGTGCCTTAAGATACAATGCATTGTTTCTTTAAGGAGCTTGTAATCTCTAACGGAGAACCTGATTCATTCCAAGGCAATGTTATACTTTAAACTTCCTTAATGAGGTATGCACTAATTTCTCATGTGCCAAACAGAAATAATTAGTGTTGAGTTTAGGATCAAAAAGAGATAATACACAGGAAAACACTTCAATGCATCACACCCATGTGAAATAGTTTTATAGTTGCTTGCTAAAGGATACACTAGTAAGATGAAAAAAGCATTACCACCATCAAAATTGGCTTGCTTATGCCCAAGAGAGTAAAATTTGTTCTTCTTTGGGTGTCAGTTTTCTCTTCTATTAAATGAACGAATTTCCAGGATTAATATTTATTCCATTATACTATTGTATCTTATCAGTGCTTAAATATTTCAGTAAGATCAATTAATAAGCAAATCCATCAACATATTCACAGTCAAAGTGTTACCAAAAGGTACGTGTGGGCTCTGGCTGCTCACCACTCAAAAGCCAATAAACAGGCCAGGCTGGTGGAAAGGGAAGTTTGCTTTACTTCAGATGCTGGCAGCTGAGAGGAGGAGGGTGTCGGGCATCTGTCCAAAGGCCAACTCCCCCCACCCCCACTGGAAACCAGCGGGGCAAGAGCTTTTATAGACAGAGTGGGGAGGGAACTACATACAGAAACAGCACAGTCAGCTCTAAGAGTCATCTTCAGATTGGTCCGTGGTGGTCTGACCAGCATCATCTTGGTTGTTTTAAGCACTGACGTGCTTGAAGATTAACAGAAAGTTAATCTTCAGTTCCAGGGTCCATTTGTTCCCATTTCTTTGTGGCCAGTTCTTGGAACTGCGGCAGCTCATGTCCTGGGTACAGTCTGGTCATCATGTAGTTAACTTCTCTACCTGGTGTTACGGTATCTATAAGACAGCTCACAGGATAGGACTCAGAATATTATCTATAGTCCTTGAGAAAGAACTAAAGGTCCTTGATTATCTTTAATGATTGCATTATTATTATTTAGTCTCCTTTGACTGTTTTCCTTTGTTTCAGCATTCCTCACTTCTCTGATTAAACTTACTTTTTGACTAAAGTTTTCCACAGACAAAAGGAAGGCAGAGGACATGGTGGGCAGAGGCAGGGAGGAATGGTGGTACCAAGGACGATAGAGTCCTGCTCTGTTTCAATCACAGGGCCCGTGTGATAGGCTTCCGAACGCATTTGCTATTTTTCGTATTAGTATTAGATAATTAGAATTATCATTTCTTTCTACCAAGCAGAGGATGGGATAAATAGCTCAGTAAGTATGGTTCACTGACTCTTGACAAAGAGAAGCATCAGTAGTATAGTGGATTTGAAGTTCCAAGCCTTGGTTTCAGGTTCCAGCTTTTCCATGGAATGCTTTTGGGCAAGTTGTGTTACCTTGCTAAGGCTCAGTTCTCCCATCTGTATAAACAGCTAAAGCTTCTCTTTATAGAGCAGACTGCCTCACAGGGTCGTTATGAACTTTAAAAATAAAATATTTAACCATCTGAAAGGTACTACATAAAACTAAATGATTATATGTTGTCTTCTAACATGTTTTATTACAAATAACTCAAGAATTTATTCAATAAAATGCGTATGGCACTTGGACACTTTCAAATATTTTTAAGTATAAAAATAGCCTTAGCTCTGGCAGCCTGGATGGGAAGGGAGTTTAGGGGAGAATGGACACTTGTATATGTATGGCTGAGTCCCTTCACTGTTCACCTGAAACTATCATAAAATTGTTAATCAGCCAAACCTCAATACAAAATAAAAAGTTTTAAAAAACTAGCCTAAACTCTTTTATCACTTGTAACTTAATTGATGACTTAACATTGGCAGGATTGTATTAAGGTGTTAAGAAAACTCACAATTATCAGTTTGTGGGGAAAGAGCCCTATGTCCAGAGTTTGCCTCATGGGCAAAAGAGTTGTCAGCAGACCAGCAGTTGGGTACAATCTGTGCCTCACTGCCAAGGCTTTGGAGAACAACAGACTGTATTTTCTTATATATGTGGTCCATGTTCCAAACTGGAAGTATATTATACATTAAAAAATACAGGAATGAAAACATTACCAGCATTAAGGCTAGCTCTGCTTGAAGAGATTTTGTGGTGCATTGCAGATAAACAGCAGCTGCACTGCGGAGTCCAGTTCTGGAATCAGCTTCAGTTTCCACTTGCTGCCTTGGTCAATCAGCTAAGGAAATGGAAAGAACCAGAGTTCAGCAGTGGGCCAGAAGGGATCCTGAGGCAATTTTCCAGGGAGAGTTTAAAAAAAAAAAACAGGGAAAAGGGAAAAGACTCTATGCTGCACTGAGTTGCTATAAAAATCAGATTAAATGCAGAACATCCCAGGTGAGAATCCTGTGAAAGAAAATAATTAAAAAATGTAATTTGATGTAAAAGCTGTATTCCAGAAGGACATACTGAGATTAATATTCACTACCTTTGAAAGAGATGTGAGTGCTTCCGTCGGCTTTCCCAGGGCACGTGTGAACACCCAGTGCTTGATGCTGTAATGCCATTATCCCATTTATCATTCCCAACAGTCAGAACAGTCCCGTTTTCTCACTGGGGAAATGGATTGGGTTTAACTGCACTAAGCTCACGAACTGGCCATTTCCGGGTTTGTTCTTTCTCACTACTAAACCCCAAGCATCATTCAAATCTGTCAAGCAGAGAAATTTTATAAAATGCACTTAAAACTTAAGTGGTTGAAAGAGCCCACGGTTGCCTAGCAACAGAGCTTTCAGAGGTAAGCAATGTGACGCGCTGAAGAAATCTCTAGAGAGGAGAGGAAACCTTGCTTCTAGCTGTAGCTTTCTTGCTTCTTTAAGTAGGGGAAGCATTTCTGCACTTGAGGGAACTCATGTATAAACTGACGTGCTTGAGTTAGATTATCACTAGGGTTCCTTTCATTATTTTATCTATGATTGGATGAAATATCGATTTAGTATCATCTCAGACTCTGAGATATGACCCTTGGGTTTAGATTCTAATTTCACTTGCTTGCTAAACCACTTCTGTCATGTCTGACTCTTTACAACCTGTAGTCTGCCAAGCTCCTCTGTCCATGGGAGTCTCCAGGCAAGAATATTGGAGTGAGTTGCCATGCTCTCCTCCAGGGCATCTTCCCAGGGATTGAACCTGCATCTCCTGCATTTCCTGCATTGCAGAGGATTCTTTACCCACTAAGCTATCTGGGAAGACCAGATTCTAGTGTTTTTGTTGATTAATGCATTTTTGACCATTCCCAGTCAAATTCCTTGCTTGTCTAACCCTCTAAGTAAGATACTGTCTTGTCAATATACAATTCTTTTGCATGATTTACTTAACAAATGTTTCCTAAGAAAGTATAGAATACAAGGCACTATACTTGGGCTAAGGGAATAAAAATAAGTAAATCACAAACTGCATCTTCTAGGAACTTGCAGCCGTGCAGAGACAAAAATACATTTAAAAATTATCTAGATATTCTATTTCTTCTTGTGTTGGACCATTTCTCTTTAATCTTTGTTCCTTCCTCTGTTTTCCAGTACCTGGCAAAATGCAGTTGCTCAAATAATATTTATTGAATGAGTAAATGACTTAAAAGTGGATTTGGACAGAGGACACTGGGGGGGTCACAGTCCATAGGGTTGCACAGAGTAGGACGTGACAGAGCAACTAACACTTCCACACTCACATACATATACATGTATGTATATCTTATTCTAGTGTTTAGTTGAGCATGACTGTAAGAGGCTTTGCCATGAGGCTTCATAAATCATCTCCAGATGCTCAGCAAGAAGCAGAGTAAACAGACACAGGCTGGGTCAAAACTAACAGACCCAAATGTAGTACTCATCTCTAAGGGCATACATAAACCTGAATGAGTTTATCCACAAGCAATGTTAATTATTTCTTGATTTGGGTTATCATTTAAACACAAAAGGGTGTGATCTGATGGATGGTGCAAACTAAAGAGAAGGTCTAGATAATGGAGATATATCTAGTCAAGTGAAATCAACATGTGATTGTAGGAGGTTCATTTGGCCTCAAACAAAATGGAAATCAATAAAGGAAGTAGAAAAAACAAAATTTTTTTATTAAAAGAAATCCATACTTTTTTAAAACTAAAAACTGGATAAGCAGACATAATGAAAACACGTAGCTGACAAAGTACACTGATGGTATGACTACTGTCCTAAGTCATTACAATAGTCTCCTGACAGTAGTTGGCAAGAATAACTTGGAAAATAACTTAATCCAGCAATAGGACAAAAACATTATCAGTAGTACTTAATATACCTTTTTTATATGTATATATCTATATGCATTCATGTGTGCTAAATTGCTTCAGTCATGTCCAACTCTTTGTGGCCCCATGGACTGCAGCCCGCCAGCTCCTCTACCCATGGAATTCTCCAGGCAAGAATACTGGAGAGGCTTGCCATGTCCTCCTCCAGGGGATCTTCTTGATCCAGTGATTGAATCCCTGTCTCTTATTTCTCCTGCATTGGCAGGTGGGTTCATAACCACTATCACCACCTGGGAAGCTCATATATCTATATGTGAGTGAGAGAAAGTCAGTCAGTCATGTCTGACTATCTACGACCCTATGGACTATACAATCCAATGGAATTCACCAGGCTGTATACTAGAGTGGGTTGCTGTTCCCTTCTCCAAGGGATCTTCCCAACCTAGGGATTGAACCCAGGTCTCCAGCATTGCAGGCAGATTATTTACCAGCTGAACCACCAGGGAAGCCCATATCTCTACATATAGGTTTGCAAATCCCCAAATGCCAGTGAGGCTTCAGTTGTGTGTCAGAGTCCTGTACACTTTAGTTGGACTCTGGCTTCAAATTTCCAATGCCATCAGGACCTAGAGAGCAAATCAGGAAATGGAGACATAAGCCCAGGTCTTTAGTCTGGAAACTGATAGTAGAAATTAATGCAAGACTGCAACACAATTTACAAAGAGCTGCCTGTGAATAACTACAGCAGAATAGACCCTGGGCTTGGAGAAGTAAAACCAACACTTGAGCCTCAAAATGGCAGCCAGTTTCCTTCTGGATCTCTTTGGTTTTATCTAACTTGACTCAGAGGTGAGTCTTCACATGATGGGCTCACAAACTACAGTCAGGCCTGCGTGACTAGGGCTGGAAGGGGCTCAGGGTGGTGATCCTGTAAAAGGTTTCAACTCTACGCATTCAGTGAGGTCTCACTGTAAATAGTTTATCTGTTTTAAAGACAAAATTAGAAATCGTATTGCCTTATTCCTCGGGTAACAATCCCTTTTTCTCAGTGGAATGTGTAAACCTTTAAGTCATGCGTGAGATATAGAATCTGAAATTGTGCTTCCCCATTGGTACTTAATGAGAATACATGAAGAGGTAGGGCCAGCAAATTAACAACCTCAAAGACAAAAGTTTACAATAAACATCGTATGCCTGTGATATTCTAGTCAAAAAGAATGCAAGCAATAATACTGAATTCAAGACAGGGGAATTAGATAGCAAACCTGCCCTCTGGTCCTCTTTACCAGTTGGAAGAAGATTCCTTTCATTTTCACATTCCTGAGTTAGTCATGCACTGTGTTTTATGAAAGTGCATTATTAAAATGTTTTGATTTGTTTTTACTCCAGGATATAAAACCAACTGGGGGATCTGGGATGTGTAAGATGTTTATTCTTGCTCTTTGATTATTAATCATTGCCTTCACTTTCCCTTGCTCTTCACTGGATATTTCAGTGTTCATAAATACCTGTCATAGAAATTATAAATAGAATAAAGGACTCAGAGTTAATGAAGCTATTTTTAACACAGTGATATTGCTGACACGAACATTTCCTGTGTGCAGTTTCTGTCCTAATTTCTTTACATATATTAGCTCCTTTGATCCTTATAACAACCTTATGAGATGGATACTGTTATATTTTACACTTGAGGAAAATCAGACATGGAAAGCTTACCAAATTTGACCAGGTTTACATGTGTAAGTGGTGTAGTTAATAATCAAACATAGGATTTATTAATATGAGTCCCTTCTATACACTTAACCATCAAACTCTTCTGCCTCTTAAAGATGTTGAATACTATCAGCAATCAGAAGATCTATTTAATAAGCCTAACTTTAGTATCATCTATGAATTAGATACTAGGATCAGATGGTAAAAAAATCTGCCTGCAATGCAGGAGTGAAGTGAAGTGAAAGTGAAAGTCGCTCAGTTGTGTCCGACTCTTTGTAACCCCATGGTCTATACAGTCCATGAAATTCTCCAGGCCAGAATACTTGAGTGGGTA
Source organism: Bos taurus (assembly GCF_002263795.3). Classification (NCBI taxonomy): domain Eukaryota; kingdom Metazoa; phylum Chordata; class Mammalia; order Artiodactyla; family Bovidae; genus Bos; species Bos taurus. Next base: position 71,728,295 of record NC_037335.1, on the reverse strand, counting down.
AACTTTCCCTTATCCAGGGGATCTTCCCAACCCAGGGATTGAACCCAGGTCTTCTGCATTGCAGGTGGATTCTTTACCAGCTGAGCCACAAGGGAAGCCTGGGTTCATTCCCTGGGTTGGGTAAATCCACTGGATAAGAGAATGGCCACCCATTCAGGTATTCTTACCCAGAGAATTCCATGGACAGAGGAGCCCGGTGGGGTATAGTCCACAGAGTCAGATATGACTGAGTGACTAACACTTTCACTTTTCAACACATGCTGTAGATAAGTAACACATTTTGTCAGTAGGTCAAAAAGATACATGACACAAACTACAGATGTGGGAAAAGGTACCCATATTCAGATTCTGTCTAATATTACTAAAAAAAAAAAAAAAAAAATCGGTGCAGAACGAGAAGCAAGTTCAGATTTTTATAGCACCTGTCTTAGACTGGAGTTGCATCCCCATAGATTTCAGCCACAATATTTCACAGAGGAACTTGTTCCTGCAATGTTTCCAAACTTGCTGGTAAAAGTCCTTTATCACTACGGCATCTCTTGGTTTTCTTTCTGCTTAGGATCTAAATCATTTTGCATGGTCTATTTCTGTATCTGGAGGTAGGAGGGAAGACTAACTCCCACATCTTAGCTCAACCTCACAGTACCTCGATTGTACTTAAATGTACTGTTCTCAAGGATTCAGTTCTGGGAAACATGAGGCTAGAGTTTTTGGAGGATTGGTGTTTCTTAGTAGAGGTCACTGCAGTATAAACCAAAGTAGCATCTTTGTTGTATTTATGTAAATTCATGCAGCCTAATCGATAGAGCCAAAGGAAATGGACAGGAAAGAAACCGTATTTCACAGTAACATAGTTTCCTGCTCCCCGACCCCAGTGGATTGATCATGTGAGGTGGTTTAAGGCTGATGGCTCATTGGATTACATGCCATTGATATATCAGTGGCAGTAACAAGACTTCCACAAATCACAACCATGAGCTTCTGTGACTCCCAGGTCTATCTCTGTAATATTTTCATTTTGCTTTTTAAGAGAGAGATCTGATACTTCAGTTTTTCATGGTCCAGGCAATCAGTCCTATGCTAAATCTAGACTTAAAAACTTATGGGCTTATCAAGCTAAGACATTAACAGAACTCAGGGAACTTTACAAGTTGTCATCCTTCCCTACTTCTAAGGCCCTAGAATGCCAGAGCCATCACTGCTCAGGCCCCTAGTCCTTGCTTTTTCTTAGCCACAATGACTTGCAAAAATCACTCATAAAGATTTTCCCCATCAAGCAAGCAATAAAAAAGGATACAAAGCATTTGGGAAATGCAAAATGCTACATAAATTTAAGAGCAGTTCTGTTTATTGTAAACCTTGCATGAAAACAAATATGACTTGCTTAATTTAGGAGGAGAATTGATGTGTGCAGTGAGGAAACTGGTGCAGTGTGAAAAGCGTAGATTTGGGTTCTAAGAGACAAGAGTTTTACTTTCAGCTTTGGCACTTACTAGGTAGGGGATCTGGACAGATTAATCTCTCAGAGCTTCAGTTTTCTATATAAAAATATATAATATTATAATAATCATGGGCACCCATGAACACACACATGCACACACACCCACACACACACACACACACACACCCTTCAGAGACTTGTGAGAGCTACATGAGATAACAGGTAAAGTGCCCAGCAGAATGTCTATCTGACAGTTTTCCTAATGTTTTTAACGCTAAATCACTAGAGCAAATGGTGCTCAATAGAAGACAAAGAGGCACATGGTGCATCCAGTAAAGTTATCACAAAGGAAGAGGAAACCCTAATGGTGTCTCATTCTTTCTCATCCTAGTGGCTCTGCTTGGAATAAAAATCCATGCAGACCTGGAATGACATTGAATGAATAGATAGAACTCTTCCTGAAACTACCCAATAACAGGTCATTGCAAGTTCATCAATGATGGAGAATGATGTTGATGTTGGGGAGTGTACCAAAGAAACATGATGCAGAGGAAGCAATCCTGGACATGTGCCAGGTGTGGAGGGATCTGGTTCTACCCAGTTGCCAGCTAGCCAGCCCTCCAGTCTTTGTGGGTGGCAGGTTCCTCACCTGAAAAAAAAAAATGTGGAAAATGGCCCAATAACCTGTGATAGCCTTGAACTGCATTTTGAATCTGTGAAATGAAATTCCTTCATGAAAAAGAGATTTTTCTACAGCTCAGCAAATAGGCCGGCTGCTAAGAAGAGCTATAAGGTTTTTAGAGCAGGAAAGAAACCAATCTCTATTATTTCCAGGATGGGAATTTAGCTTCAGCCGTCTCTAGAGCACTGACTGTTGGCAAAGCCATGAGTTCCATCACTGAGAAGTAAAGCACATGACTTTATTCCAAGTTGGGAATGTCACTGTAGATGCAGCAACATTTTTCTAACCAGTATCATTAATAGAGTTGTCCCAGACCTTGAGGATTTTACAAGAAAGTGAGAAAGTAAAAAAAAATAATAAATAAATAAAAGAAAGGTAAGAAAAACCTCTCTTGACTTGAACATTGAGAGTGAGACAAAGTGATTTTAAAAGCATCTTCCATTTCTATATTTTCTATTTTTATTCTACATACATAATGGAGTTCTTAATAATCTCACAGTTGTATTTGGAACTGACACAGATTAAAGGAATGCTAAAATGACTTTTCTGCTCAGAAATATAAAATGACTCTTCAGTACCTAAATAAATTTCAAGATCCCCAAAGCAGGCATTCAGATCCTTCACCACATACAATCTATCACTTCAACATAATATGTTTTCCAGGGTTTCATTCAACAGACATTACTCAACATACATTTAAAATTGCCTTTCTTTGTAAAAACTCCCTATGTAAGGGATTGCAGTTTAATTTTTCCAGTAGTCCTTGTAAATGCCTTACATATAGGTGGTGATAAAATATATGAAAAAATAAAAGAATAAACAACATCAAGTCTTTTTTCTCAAACACAAAATTAAGGAGCAAAATAATTAAGGAAACCCAATGAAAGTCTCTTCCCTGATGGCCCAGTGGTAAAGAATCCACATGTAAATGCAGGAAGTGCGAGTCTGATCCCTGCGTTGGGAAGATCCCCTGGAGGAGGAGGTGGCAACCCACTCCAGTATTCTTGCCTGGAGAATCCCATGGGCAGAGGAGCCTGGCGGGCTACAGTTCGTAGAGTTGCAGAGTCGGACACGACTGAACAACTAAACAACAAAAACAATGAAAGTGTCAGGGAAGGAATAGAGAGTGGATCTTCTTTAATTAGAGGCTTAATAGTTAAGCCTGGTGGCTCAGACGGTAAAGCGTCTGCCTGCAATGCGGGAGACGTGGGTTTGATCCCTGGGTCGTGAAGATCCTCTGGAGAAGGAAATGGCAGCCCACTCCACTATTCTTGCCTGGAAAATCCTTTGGACAGAGGAGGCTGGTAAGCTACAGTCCATGGTGTCTCAAACAGTCAGTCAGGACTGAGCGACTTCACTTCCTTTTCTTTCTTAATTTAGATCAGAGAGATAAAGGACTGATTGCAAGCAGGAAGTCTTAGCTTGGCAGTGAACCTGTTGAAAATACTTGGAAGAAACAATCAGATCTATTGGGTTGAACATATATAGATTTGAACAAACTATTTCTGTTCAGTCAGTTATACCAGATGAGAAGCACATGAAAATAATTGACTGTTCAAGATGGTGCGTCATAATTTATAACCTGATGCTGTGTGATCTGGAGAAGGCAATGGCAACCCTCTCCAGTACTCTTGCCTGGAAAATCCCATGGAGGGAGGAGCCTGGTGGGCTGCAATCCATGGGGTCGCTAAGAGTCAGACACAACTGAGCGACTTCACTTTCACTTTTCACTTTCATGCATTGGAGAAGGAAATGGCAATCCACTCCAGTGGTCTTGCCTGGAGAATCCCAGGAATGGGAAAGCCTGGCGGGCTGCCATCTATGGGGTCCCACAGAGTTGGACACGACTGAAGCGACTTAGCATCAGGAGCCACGTGATCATGGACAAATTCCTTAACAACCCTGAGCTTAATAAAACTGATATTACATGAGGAAATGCACAGAACAGCCCAGAGCTCCATCCTTCTTTTTTTTAAAGTCTTTATTTAGTTTGTTACAATATTCCTACTGATATATGTTGCGGATCTTTGGCCAGAAGGTATGTGGTACCTTCCTGACCAAGGATCATACCCATCCTCCCTGCATCGGAAGGCAAAGTTTAACCACTGGACCACCAGGGATGTCCCAGCTCTTCTTAAATGTTCAGAAACATGTTAGTATTTTTCCTCTCTGCTGATTCTATATTTCTTATTCTTGTCTATGAGATAATAAAGAAAAAGTCATGGGCAGTCATTTAGATGATCAAAAAGCACACACCGATTTATGACCTGTAATCTTCTGGGGTCCATTGTGAATGGGTTTTGCTTGCAACCGTTTCTGGGTCACTTTCATCTCTTTGCCCTTTTTTATATTAGTGCTTCTTTTAGACTGCAAATCAAACATGTGTCATGATACATGTAGCATGGGGCTAAAGAATTATTGACTCATTTTTTCAGAAATGGAAATTAGGGAAACTTCCCTGTGGAGCCATCATTTTTGGATGAGTTTCTGGACATTTTGACAGCTTTGCAGTTTCTGAGCTCAGAATTGTGTCCTAGGTCTATTTATCTGTCATCTCTCCTCTACCAAGCAGAGATTTAGCAAAGCGCCATGACTCTTTTAACTAAAGATTTCAGGATTTCCAAATGGGCCATGATAGAAGAATTGGCTTGGCTCCTATTGGGTCCTGCATCTTCCTGAAAGTCTAATGTGATGCTTCTGAGGAGAAAAATGAAAAAAGGGAAAATGTTAGTTGCTCAGTTGTGTCCCACTCTTTGAACCCCCATGAACTGTAGCCTGCCAGGTTCCTCTGTCCTTGGAATTATCCAGGCAAGACTGCTGGAGTGGGTAGCCATTCCTTTCTTCAGGAGATCTTTCCAACAGAGCACCATCACAAATCCAAAACCCTATTAAATTAACCAAAATCACGGAAACAATTTCTCCCAGTGGTCTCATCATGTTTAGCTTATAACTTCAATGTTTTTCTATTGCTAATTTAAATCTAACATCTAATTTAAATATTTCTACCTAGCTCTCAAGCTCTTCTACTGAATGGCTTCATCGACTCATTAAATACCATCTTCCCTTTGCTCCCCAGCACCTGCTGCCCACAAGCTGTTAATGTTCTACTGGGTTATTATGGAGTCTTGCCCGAGGTCACAGCTGAAAGGCCTTGCACCTAAACCACAGAAGCAGAGCCCAGAACCAAGATCACCTCGGAAGCTGACTGAGTCCCTTTGTAACTGTTGTCAAAAGCTCTCCTGATCATCACTAGCCAGCTTTCTGACCCCAAATTAGGCAAAAAATACCCACCCCAGTGTTCACCCTATAGCGCCCTAAGCAATCACCTAATGCCAGCTTTCCAGCAGGAATTTTCTTGGTCTTGAGACTACAAAAATTGCTACCAACCCATGAAAAGAATCAGTTCACCTTGAGCCAGCCCACTGTTATAACAACATCCCCCAGTCTAATAAACAATAAAATAAGTAATAATATAATAAATATAATAATAATAAAATAAAATTCTCCCTTCTGATGACTCTCTCTGGCCGGTTCAGAGGTCTGCACACTGCACTCGAAGTGCCCACTTTATCTTTGCTCTTTGTTCTTAATAAACTCACTCCATTCTGAAACGCTCTGTATCTTGCACCTACTTAACATAAACGTCACCTGCTTCCTGAAATGCACTCCAAGCTCCCTAGTCCCAAATCCTTTTTCTCCAAGATCAAGTTGGTCTCATCTTGTCCAGTAAACTTTTCTGATTAGTCCAATTTTTGTAATTATGAATTTCTCACTCTTCCACTAACATCCTCACCATCCCCCCACCAATGTGGACAGTTCTGTCTTGGAACTGTGAATGTTTTGCTTAGATAAGTCAATGGCCTCCACCAGTGGCCCCCAAACATTTTTGGCACCAGGGACTGGTTTTGTGGAAGACAATTTTTCCACGGACAGGGAGGGGGAGGAGGGATGGTTTGGGGATGATTCAGGCATGTTACACTTATTGTACACTTTATTTCTATCATTATTACATCAGCTGAACCTCAGGTCATCAGGCATTAAATCCTGGAGGCTGTGGACTCCTGCTCTAGGCCAAGCCTTCCTCCTCATAATCCTACCAGCCATGTCTCTTTGTGTCCATATTTTATGCTTAAAAGAGGTGATGTGAATAGGAACAGGGCCTAATGCAAAGGATGGAGAGGGTAGTTTAAGGGTTTTTTTTTTTTTTTTTGTGCATGTTTCCTGAGATTATAGTGAACTGAGTTTCATAATATTTTAATGACTTAACTAGATAAAAGCCGATTTGTTTTAGAGTCCCATGTATTTGCATGCGGCACCAAATGCGGAAAAAGGATGAATGTTCTCCCCACCTCTGCATGAAACTAAGAATTTTGACGTGTAGTCAATGGGGTCTAGGCAGCTCACAGATGTCACACTCAGCTGAGGGTAATAGATGAGTATGCATGAAAAGAATAGCAAGAAGAGAATTTTCTGTTTTGGAAAAAGGTGTGATTAGGGTTTTAGGAGAATCAAAAAAGATGGTAAAGCATCTCACGTCTACTCAGTGTCTTCCCAAGTTTTTTTTTTTTTTTTAAAAAAAAATAGGATTTCTCCCTCATACTAAATATTCAGCACAAAAGCCGTGTTTAAGTAAACAGTGGCCAAATGTCTTCATCCTAAGTGCTTATCCCCCAGTAGCACATTGGGTAGGTGGGGAACTCTAAATAGCTTCTTACTTAGGAGAGAGGTGGGCAGTGAGGCTGAAAATGCATGTTAACGATCTGCCTTCAGTGGTAGCAGAGGCTGAGCATGGGATGCCCTTGTTACAGATTATTTGTTCTCGTTCTGACTGTTTTAGGACATCGACAAACCATTTTCTATGCTGAGAATGGAGATGGGAAATCAGGCATGACTCATTTTTCTAAGTTAAAAACACAGCATTTCTTTTTAAATTACAAAAAGTAATCTCCATTGGCTTTTAACTAGTAAATTATGCAAACACACAAAGAAAAGTTTAATAATCTTCTTGCCTCCTTTATTTCCTTTTCTCTACAATAACCAAAGTTTTGAGCCTGAAAGATGGCCTATCAGAAAGTCTCTGGGGTTCAAATCAATCCACAGTCACTTATGCCACTTAACATGAGACTTTTTTCTTAAAAAAATTAACCTTTTTCCCCCAAGCTGATATAAGTAAGTGCCTTGAGAACAGGATGATTTAAAGTATCTTTTGGAGACTTCCCTGGCAGTCCAGTGGTCAAGACTGCTTCCTGGTGCAGGGGTGCAAGTTCGATCCCTGGTCAGGGAGCTAAGATCCTATATGCCTTGGACCAGAAAGTCAAAACATAAAAACAGAAGCAATATTGTAACAAATTCAATACAGAAGGTCTTTAAAAATGGTCCACATCAAAAAATCTTTGAAAACATAAAGTATCTTTTTGTGTCCTATCAGATAAATCCTTACCTCCCAAACCAATCAAACCCACACAGCACCAAGGTGCTGCAGACCATGTCTTGGGCTTCCTACCATACTCTGGTTGCCGTTAGAAACACCAAAGTTTCCTTGGTTATCACTGGCTTTATTAAAAAAGCTAGCTAACTAAAGCAAATCTTGTAGTCCTATTTCTAATATGTTGTCAAAATGCAAGTGCCTTAAGGAGGAACTTTGTAAGTTTTGTAATTAAGGGAAAAGATATATATAATATGCATGGGCTTCCCTGATGGCTCACACAGTAAAGAATTTGCTTGCAATTCAGGAAACCCAGATTCAATCCCTGGGTTGAGAAGATCCTCTGATTCCAAGGGAATGGCTATCTACTCCAGAATTCTTGCCTGGAAAATCCCATGAACAGAGGAGCCTGGTGGGCTACAGTCCATGGGGTCACAAAGAGTCAATCATGGCTAAGCACATACAACATATACATAGATCAAAATTTTGGTATGAAAAAGGGAAGGATTTTAACCATAGGACTGCAAGTATTAGCATCATTGGCTTAGAAGATTTTACCATTTTTCTTGTGACATAGCTATTCCTCTTCTAAAAACCATTTTTAGTTATCTCATACAAGTGGGCATTCTCTGACTCTGCTAATAAAATTTTTTCTCAGTGATAAGAAGAAAACTGCACTACCATCTGCTAAGTACTGTAGTGTAATGTAAGATAGTCTGATCACCACTACATCTAATTAAAATAGTAAATCACTTTTAAAAATCCTTCTGTATTATGAAGATTTGATTATAACAGTCCTATATTAGCAGTGCCTCTTAAAGAGGTTAAGTAAACCCATTACCCAGAAGATATCAGCCCTCAGTGCCACACTTCTTAGTCAAAAGCAGGATGCTTTGTCAAGTCAGTCAGATTTCTAGTGGCACTGACATCTTATGATGCTGTTTCAGCATTACAGCAAAGCTGGGTTCTGTCTTGATCACTCAAAGACTGGTAATCTCATGATTTACAGAAGCCATGCATTGAATTTCACAAGAGAGAAATTTACCCTTTGTATTCATATGTGTGTTTGTTTGTTCAATTTCTGAGTCTTTTCATAGGACTGAGCTTCCCTGTGGCTCAGATGGTAAAGAATCTATCTGCAATGCAGGAGACCTGGGTTTGATCCCTGGGTTGGGAAGATTCCCTGGAGAAGGAAACAGCAACCCTCTCCAGGAATTCTGTCCTGGAGAATTCCATGGACAGAGGAGCCTAACAGGCTACAGACCATGGAATTGCAAAGAATTGGACATGACTGAGCAACTCTCACTCACTCATTCACTTCATAGGACAGTCTGGTTTCTTGTCCCCTCCATCTTCTTTATTGGTTGAACTCACAGATGCCAATGTATATGAGGAATTCACACAAGGCTAGTGGCAGGCACAGACTCCCATCTCTCTAATTATTCCAGACCACCTCCTATTCTACTCATTCCAACAAATTGTCCCTAAATTGCCTAGCTCTCCAACTCCAGTTAATTTTCAATATGCAATTTCTTGACACTTCTTCTACTGCATTTTAAGGACCCACTTTGTACATGTCTCTTTGGATCAGCCTCAGTTTTGTCTCTTAGTCAATTTTACATTGTCCCTCTGGCAGAATGATGATGGCACAGTCGTGGTGCTTGTTGAATCAATGACAGGATTTAGTCTGCCCTGCCTAAACTCTCCACTGCTGCTGCTGCTGCTAAGTCACTTCAGTCATGTCTGACTCTATGCGACCCTAGACACGGCAGCTCACCAGGCTCCCCCATCCTTGGGATTCTCCAGGCAAGAACACTGGAGTGGGTTGTCATTTCCTTCTCCAATGCATGAAAGTGAAAAGTGAAAGTGAAGTCGCTCAGTCATGTCTGACTCTTAGCGACCCCATGGACTGCAGCCTACCAGGCTCCTCCATCCATGGGATTTTCCAGGCAAGAGTAATAGGGGAAACCAACTTGTAATATAGGGGAAAAATTATTGTGAAGATCAGAAAAATGGCATCTTTTGATTTTCATCCAGAAAATAAATATATTAAATTTTCATCACAGTTGCCTACATTATTTTCTTATTTATATGAACCAAAACTTTGATTTCTAAATTAGGTTACTGAGTCTCATAAAGGACAGCTGTCTTATCTTTTTCAAAAGTTTTTTTTTTTTCCAAAAGAATAGGTGCATGCATATGTAACACTGAAGCACTTTGCTGTACACCTGAAACTAACACATTATTAATCAACTATAAACCAATATATAATAAAATTTAAAAAATAAATACAGTAATTTTTCATGAAATACATATAGTTTAAAATATCCAATAATATTCAAGATTTATAATGAAAGATAAGGGCTTCTGCTGCATACTTCCCCATTCCTGGTTTCCATCCACTATACACCAAACAATCAATACTATAAGTTATTTCCACTATCTCAATATTTCTAAATAAGTCACTTACACTTCCCCTCAGCTATATCTCACAATGCTACTTAACTGGATACCTTCTTTAGACCTGTCATAAAACTTATTAGTTCTCTCTTTGGCTACGTCTAACATGCTGCTCAGCACATCCATTGCATTTTAATTTTTAATTATATTTTATCTATTTTTAAATCTACAGGTTATTTTTGTTCCTTATTTCTTTTTCTAGTCAATTTTTAACTCTTTAAAAGTAATTATGTACTTATTTCTTATTTTTGAAACTGCTAATTCCAACATTAATTATATTTGTGAATTTTAGTCTGTTGTTTTTTTTCCTACTAATTCTCACTTCTAATGATTTAATTTCAATTCTGCTTTGAAATTTTCCAAAATGTGGTATGCTGTTCATTGAATCCTTACTATGAGACAAAAATTGAAATTGTGATTAAAGTGGCATTCATTTAGCTTGCATTTCTGAATTCATGTTTCCCACGGTTTCTGAATTCATAGAATTTCCTTTGCTTCTCTGGTGGCTCAGACGGTAAAGAATCTGCTTGCAATGAAGAAGAGTCAGGTTTGATCCCTGGGTTGGGAAGTTCCCTTGAAGAAAGGAATGGCTTACCCACTTCAGTATTCTGGCCTGGAGAATTCCAGGGACAGAGGCTACATTGCACAGGATTGCAAAGAGTCAGACATGACTAAGCAACTAAAACTTCCCCTTTCCTTCAGCTCCTCCTCTCTCTCCTCCAGCCAGTAACTCTTCTTGCCTGTTCACTAGACGCCAGCCCCTGTATGCCCGCTGTTATACTGTACTACTTTACTTTTCAAGGTACTGCACAGCAAGATTAAAAAGGTTTTATTTTTATTTTTTTGCTTTTATTTTTTATGCATTATTTGTGTGAAAAGTTTTATAAACCTATGACAGTACACTACTATATAGCCAATTGTGTTAGTTGGGTACCAAGGCTAACTTTGTTGGACTTACAAACAAACTGGATTTATGAAATGGCTCTTGGAATGAAACTTGTATTTAGGGGACTTACTGTAGAAGAGCCCACCCTAATGACCTCGTTTAACTTAATTATATCTTTAGAAGCATTATCTCCAAATACAGTAAAATTCTGAGGTACTAGCTATTAGGACTTCAGCATATGAATTCGCAGATGGGGAATCAATTCAGCCCATAACACACCTCCCTCTGGCTTCTCCATATTCATGTCCTTCATGCATGCAGAACACATTCACCCCATCACAACAGCCCTAAATGTCTTAACTCATTCTAGCATGTGCTCTGAAAGTCCAAACTTTCATCTCAATATGATCTAAATCAGGTATGGGTGAGACTCAAGGTATGACTCAACCTAAGATGAAATTTCCGTCTAGCTGTGAACCTGCTTTTGTTTCTGGCTCCTTGGAAATGGCAGCTGGTTTTGGTGTTTATGTATCTTGCTGTCCATAATTTGCCACAACTTCACATGCACACATTTATTTTTAGTCCCTTGTATTAACAGTTACTTGGTGTTTTGTTGCTTGAGGAAGTATTTGTCCAGGTGCAAACACTGCAGCAAAGGTCTCAGGTCCCAGGTCCCAGTCTGTCTCACCCGATCCAGCCATCAACCTGAGGATGGGGAGGAACTGTGTCCTGTATCAACATCTAGGGGAATTGAGTCCTGTGCCAAGAATTATCAATATCTCAGTTATTTTCCACTAAGTATTTGACATCATTGGGCTTTATTTTCATCACTTTAAAAAGCAACACATTTATTTTAAATCTAAACAGTAGGTAATGAACCTATCTTGTATTCAACCCTGTGCTACTGATCCAAGGATCTGCTGGAAGTAGTCAGCTTTTAGCACAATAATGGAGACAGTGAAGAAAAAGTGAAAAGTGTTAGTCGCTCAGTCATGTCTGACTCTTTGTGATCTTATGAACTGTAGCCCCCAGGCTCCTCTGTCCATGGAATTCTCCAGGCAAGAATACTGGAGAGGGTTATCATTTCTTTCTCCAGGGTATCTTCCCGACCTAGGAATCTAACCCAGATTTCCTGTATTGCAGGTGGATTCTTTACAATCTGAGCTAAAAGAGGGAACAGAATAAATATTTTTAAGTCACCTTTTTAAAAAAAAGTAATAAAACTTTTCTGAGTAATTTTCTCTAGTTTTACTTTGCTATCATATTAATTCACTACACTATCTACATAAGAGTCAGTTAAAAATGTTTCCAACTTACTATATTGCCTCTAGTCTAAGCTGGCTCATCCTCTCTCTTGGTGAAGGACCTGATGAAGCCTTGTCTATATAGAACAGAACCCTAGAAGCCAATATCAACTTCCCCTCTGCCCCATTTCTCTCCCCTCACTCAGAAAAAAAGCTTTGTGAAGCCACTGTCTTCTGTCTGTCTTTACCATACTTGGTCTCTATAAAGCATGGCATCTTCTAATCTGGACAATTCATGAGTTTCTCTCTAATCCATATTTATTAGTGTCTTTTTTTCCTTTAAAGACAAGTTTGATCATGCTGCTGTCCCTGAAATCCCTTTAATAAGTCCCACAGCCTTTAAGGTAAACTCACATAGAATACCCTCTACAGTCACCTTCAACGTGTGCTGATTATACATGTTTTCCTATACACCTTATAATTCATCTACAGTAACTACTCACTATGAATGAACCCATTAAACCACATACTTTCCAGTTCTCCTTGTAGTCCTCATTTTCTGCTTGGTAAATCTTTGTATATTTGTTAAGATCTTAATGAAAATGTGCCTTCTTGAAGGCTCCTCCACTCTAACAAAGAGTGTACACCTCCTCTTCTTTAACCTGGGCAACCCCATCTATTACCTTCCTCCTTTGTGCCTTTCATCACCTGTTTTGCCTTTCTATGGGGCTTGGGTTCCTTGGGCTTTCCTAGTGGCTCAGATGGTAGAGAATCTGCAATGCAGGAGGCTCAGGTTCAGTCCCTGGGTCAGGAAGCTCCCCTGGAGAAGGGAATGGCAATCCACTCCAGTATGTTTGCCTGGGAAAACCAATGGACAGAGCACCCTGGTGGGCTACAGCACATGGTTTCACAAAGAGTTGGGCATGACTGAGCAACTGACTTTTACTTTGAATTTCTCGTTGTCGTTCAGTCACTCAATTGGGTCTAACTCTTTGTGACCCCGTGGACTGCATCACGCCAGGCTTCCCTGTCCTTCACCATCTCCCACAGCTTGTTCAAACTCATGTCCATCGAGTGGGTGATGCCATCCAACCATCTCATCCTCTGTCATTTTCTTCTCCTTCTGCCTTCAATCTTTCCCAGCATCAGGGTCTTTTCTAATGAGTCGGCTCTTCGGATCAGGTGGCCAAAGTATTGGAGTTTCAGCTTTAGCATCAGTTATTCCAATGAATATTCAGGACTGATTTCCTTTGGGATTGACAGGTTGGATCTTCTTGTAGTTCAAGGGACTCTCAAGAGTCTTTTCCAACACCACAGTTCAAAAGCATCAATACTTTGGTGCTCAGCCTTCTTTATGGTCCAACTCTCACATCCATACATGACTAATGGAAAAACCATAGCTTTGACTATATGGACCTATGTTGGCAAAGTATTGTCTCTGTTTTTTAATATTCTGTCTTGGTTGGTCATAGGTTTTGTTTCAAGGAGCAAACCTCTTTTAATTTCATGGCTGTCATCATCATCTGCAGTGATTTTGGAGCCCAAGAAAATAAAGTCTGTCACTGTTTCCACTGTTTCCCCATCTGTTTGCCAGATGTGATGGGACTGGATATGCCATGATCTTTGTTTTTTGAACATTGAGTTTTAAGCCAGCTTTTTCACTCTCCTCTTTCACCTTAATCAAGGGGCTCTTTAGTTCTTTGCTTTCTGCCATTGGGGGGGTGACATCTAATGTACCTAGAATAATAACCTCCAATACAGCAAGTATGCAATGAATCCATGCTGAATAATGGAGAAAATGGATAATTAAAGAAGCAGAACCTAAATGGTATCAATCCATGTTTGCTATATATTTAGTTATTTTAAGCCATTTTTCCCCTCTGAAATGTATAAGGATTATTGGTCTCTATTTCTAGGTTTTTCTTGTTTGCTTAAAGAGTTACTTTAAGTGAGGGAGTTCCTAATGAAAAAGATCATATTTTGGCTGTTTTGTGATCCTGGAAATGATTTTCATTGTAACACCCTCTTTTTTAAATTAACTTTTATTGGAGTATAGTTGCTTTACAATGTTGCATTGGTTTCTATTGTACAGCAGAGTGGATCAGCTATATGTATTGTATACATGCATTCTCAGCCAGTCGCTCAGTCATGTCTGACTCTTTGGGGTGCTTTGGACTGTAGTCTGACAGGCTCTTCTGTCCATGGGATTTCCCAGGCAAGAATACTGGAGTGGGTTGCTATTTCCTCCTCCAGGGGATCTTCCTGACCCACGGATTGAACTCTCATCTCCTGTGTCTCCTGCTTTGCAGGTGGATTTTTTTACCTGCTGAGCCACAGGGGCAGCCCTGTATGTATGCATATATTCCTTCCCTTTTAGATTTCTCACTCTTCTTTCTGAGAGTTGAATATCCAAGTGACCCCAGGGTGCAGTTGGCATTACACTGGACTTATGACTGATAATTCATTTCTGAAGGTGGGATATTACATGTCAAGTGTCCAGCTGGTGTTGTTTTCAGCATAGAACCTGTTAAACCACCAAGGCAGCATTAATAAGATGGAATGAATTGATTTCTACTCTGGATTGACCAGCACGGCCTCAATACTGTGGCACCTAATATGCTCTGTGTGCTACTTGGAAGGTATTTTTTCATTCCTTCAGCAGCATAAACACTCCAATAGGTAACAGTATCTAAATCCAAGTCTCTCTTCAAAGAGAGCACCACACACATTTCTGAGATCAAATTCATCTCCATTTACTTTCCCTGGACCTTAATAAGCATGTCCCTGAGTCAGGACCTGAGGTTTTTTTTTTTGTTTTTGTTTTTGTTTTTTTAAATTTCACCATTCCTGGGTCATCAGTATAAGCTATTATATCAAGAGCCTGATGCTGATAAGGTAAGAGAATGAAAGAGTTTAAATATGAGATGAGAATGATTTTTATTATTTCTTTATTTTTGGAAATCAATGGGACACTGTTATCCTTTTTTAAAAATATTAAAAAAATATATTTTGGCTGCGCCACGCAGCATGCAGAATCTCAGTTCCCTGATCAGGAATCAAACTCTTGCCCCCTGCAGGGGAAGCTCAGAGTCTTAACAACCAGACTTCCAGGGAAGTCCCAAGAATGATTTTTAAATGTTGGATGATTTGCCTAAAATCATTTGTTTTTCTATCCAATGAGCCTTTTTTGAGTCCAGCTGGAATGATGACAGACCTTTGAATATTTCCTTCCCTCTAATCATTACTTTGAAGAACCTGCAGAAGATGTGAAAATGAAATTGATATCTGCTGCTTTACGGCAAAAACGCAGGCCCACCCACTGCACCTGGGTGGCAAACCACTCTCTAGATCAATGTTGCCTTCTCCAAGAGTGAACTCTGAAGTCATTCTGTGACCACCTGTGGTGTTGTTGTCATCTTGGGGCATGACTCAGTGCTCAGTAGCTAAGTTGTGTCTAATTCTTTGAAACTCCACGGACTGTAGCCCAACAGGCTCCCCAGTCCATGGGATTTCCCAGTCAAGAATACTAGAGTGGGTTGCTATTTCCTCCTGCAGGGGCTCTTCCTGACCCAGGGATGGAACCCGCATGTCCTGCATTGGCAGGCAGATTCTTTACCACTGAGCCACCTGGCATGACCAATCAGCCTCAAAACTGGAGTGGGGAAGAGTTCAGATTGTGGCTTTGGTCTGAAGCATAGATCAGATTTTTTTGTTTTGCCATTTACAGCTGCATATCTGGGGACCGGTTATGCTTAGTTTTCTCATCTGTAAAATAATACTGGTCACAAAGCTTTGCAGAGGACATCCCACGGTGAGTGTATAAAAGTCTGGAAGTTTAGACCTGGAGTCTAAAAGGGTGCAGTACAAATGTCCTCTCTTTCCTTACCTATTAAAGATGACCATTCATCTGGTGCATTCTATATTCAAGCAAGCAAGAAGGTTTCATTAGAGACTCTGACTCTGTATTGATGCCTACCATCCCCCAACGCATTGGCTCCTTTCGAGTGTCAATAATTCTGCTGGTCTTCCTTCTCTGCACAGATGGTGGGGCAGCATCAGACAGCTTTCCTAGGCATGCTAAACTGAAGTAGAACATCACCCAGAGAGAGCCCTGTCCTGTTGAGAAAGCATCCTCCAGAGCCTAGAAAGTGAAAGTGTTAGTCGCTCAGTGTGTTGGACTCTTTGTGATCCCATGAAATGTAGCCCGCTAGGCACTACCGCCCATGGGTTTCTCTAGGCAAGAATACTAGAGTGGATTTTCATTCCCTTTTCCAGGGGATCTTCCTGATACAGTGATTGAACCCAGGTTTCCTGCATTGCAGGCAGATTCTTTACCATCTGAGCCCCAAGGGAAGCCAGAACCTAAAGTAGTTGTAAAACACAGTAAAGATTCCGGGATCACAAGCACCTCCTAGGGAGTGGCCAACAGAATGGTAAAAGGAACTGAAGCCTCAGCTGTATCCCCAAACACAGCCCTCTGTGAACAACAGCATCTCAACTAGCAAGTTCCTAAATTGGGGGGTCACTACTGGGTGATTCTCTTGTCTTTCCTGGCTGTGTAAACCTATGAATCATTGTCCCTGTGGCTCCAAAGGTTAGGAAGTTTGCTGGATGGAAAATGAAAGTGGGAGTGAGATATATTCATTTCCTTTCTAGGAGTCTGAAATTGAGTGAGTCTGCATTTTCCCTATCAAAATTATATTTACCCAAGAAACATGGGAGTGATTGAAAGCATACTCTTTGGAGTTAAGACTTCCCGGGTTGATGTCCTGACTATGATATTTAATAAGCTAGCTCTCTCTCAGTGGATTATTTGACTTTTGAGCTTAATTTTTCTCAAACTGTAAAATGAGGATAATAATATTAGCTCACATGTACGAATGTAAGAGTTAGACCATAAATAAAGATGAGCGCTGAACAACTGATGTTTTCGAATTGTGGTGCTGAAGAAGACTCTTGAAAATCCCTTGGACAGCAGTGAGATCAAACCAGTCAATCCTAAACGAAAGCAACCCTGAATAGTCATTGTAAGGACCGATGCTGAAGCCGAAGCTCCAGTATTTTGGCCACCTGATGTGAAGAGCTGACTCATTGGAAAAGACCCTGGTCCTGGGAAAGACTGAGGGTGGGAGGAGAAGGGGATGACAGGATGGGGTGGTTAGATAGCATCAGCACCTCAATGGACATGAATTTGAGCAACCCGAAAGAGATAGTGGAAGACAGAGGAGTCTGGCATACAGTTCAGGAGATCACAAAGAACTGGACTCGACTGAACAATGCTCACAGAGTTGTTTCAATTTAAAAATGAAATTATGCTATTAAGTGCTTAGATTAATGCTTAACAAATAGTATGCACCCAATAAATGCCGTCTTTGCTCTCCTGGTAGCAAATCGCTGGTGTCCACGGCTTTTGCAGTCACTTATCTAGGATTCTCTAAGATAGCTCTGGCATGGTTTCTTCCAAACTAGCCCTCCTTTATGTCTTTCGTCTCTGGAGACCCCAGAAGGTTTAAAGTTATATCTTCTTTTCTGAGCAATCGATATCCATTATGTATAGCTTAGGATAGCTTTTCCTGGAGAAAGATGTTAATGCATTCTGTCAAAGCCTCCAGGCAGCCACTTCCTTACATAATGACTTCTGAGTTTCCTAAAAGCCTGACCTTCAGTCAGAAAGCGATCAGGAAGCTGCCAATCAGCTCAGTCTTCCAATTATTTCTCAGTCTTTGGTGATGATCCATTGTCATCAAGGGTCCACCATTGAGTCCCAGCAGTCACACAGGCTGTGGCTTCTCCTGACATTTAAAATCCATTAGGTGTACCTGGTTGGCGGGGTAGGGGGCGGTACCTTCACGCGTCCATGGCAGCAGTGGCCAATCTGATGGACTCCAAAAACTAAGTAAACAAGATACTACAAAATTTAAAAACAAAAGCAAAACTCACAAGAGTCTTCAGGAGACTGGGTTATCTGGGGCTACTGACAAGCCAGCTTCAACAAGACTGGATTTCAAAACAGAATAAACAGGACTTGTCTTTCTAGTTAGAATCTCCAGTCAAAACTTTCAGGCTGCCAACCCGGCTCTCCTTTCTTTTCAGCGATATGCTCTTTGTTTTCTCCCTGAACCCACGATCCTGGCAGACAGGGAAGTTATGTCTGTCAAAATTCACCCAGAGCTACTTCCTTAATAATCAGGAAGAGGACTTTAACAAAATTCTTAGTGAGTTTGTTTACAGTCACTGTTTCCTACGACTGCTGCTGCTGCTGCTAAGTAGCTTCAGTCGTGTCCGACTCTGTGCGACCCCATAGACGGCAGCCCACCAGGCTCCCCAGTCCCTGGGGCTCTCCAGGCAAGAACACTGGAGTGCGTTGCCATTTCCTTCTCCAATGCATGAAAGCGAAAAGTGAAAGTCAAGTCGCTCAGTCGTGTCTGACTCTTATCGACCCCATGGACTGCAGCCTACCAGGCTCCTGCGTCCATGGGATTTTCCAGGCAAGAGTACTGGAGTGGGGTGCCATCGCCTTCTCCGTTCCTACGACTGGTGTTTAACAAAGGAATGGAATCAGGCTACCTGCTCGCAGATTTAGTTTTCTATGTCGCCTCCTAGTGACCCTTCTAGGAACTTCATTGATGGATTATCAGATACCGAGAGACCTGCCGCAGAAGGGAAATGTTTATAAGGAAATGTTTAGCTTTCTTCAGAATGATTTCACAATTGTAGCACATCCAAAGTCCATTTTTTTAATTCCACAATCACCTATCAGCCCAGATGCCTTGATAAAAAGGCAGAGTGGCTCTATATCTGGTTGATATTTGAGAAGACAGTTTTCTGTTTCGCATCTAGGAATTCAACCTAGATGAAAAAACATTAAAAAAAAAAAAAAAATTGAACGTTCCAAAAGGCAAAAATTGAATTTGCCACATCTCAGCCATTATTTATGTAGCATTTACATTGTATTTATAACTATTAATAAAAGAACTATTTTCTTTGCATTAGGTATTATAAGTAATATAGAAATGATTTAAAGTATACATTTGCATTGCATAAGTGTTAGACGCTCAGTCTTGTCAGTCGCTCAGTCTTGTCCGATTCTTGGCGACCCCATGGACTGTATGTAGCCTGCCAGGAGCCTCTGTCCATGGAATTTCCCAGGCAGGAATACTGGAGTGGGTAGCTATTCCCTTTTCTATGGGATCTTCCAGATCCAGAGCTTGAACCCAAGTGTCCTGCATAGCAGGTGGATTCTTTACCATCTGAACCACCAGGGAAGCCCATAGATTACATGCAAATAATACAAAAAAAAAAAAAAAAAGAACAAGTTCACCATTTTATGTAAGCTACTTGAACTTGGGAGGAGGTTAGTCTTCCCTGGGGGCCTGGAACTAATCCTCCGTTGATACCCAAGGAGGACTGTAATGGATGCTACTGGGAATGTTGGGTTTGTTTTAGTTTGTGTTGTCATCACTGCAGTCCTAGGCTTCCCTAGTGGCTCAGATGGTAAAAAATCTGTGTGCAATTCAGGAGACCTGGGCTCTATACCTGAGTTGGGAAGGTCCCCTAGAGAAGGGAATGGCTCACTGCAGTCCTGGCAGGACTGATGTAAAAATATACTTGATATTCCTTGGTACCATAACATTTAGATAATATAGTGTAACAAATACAGATTTTAATTTATTTTTTCAGAGGATTTTTAAAAGTGACTTGCAGAAACTTACATTGCAGAATTCATCCCCTGCCCATCCTTCACCCTTTGAGATGTACAGCCACTAGTAGCTCTGATCAATTTGACTTCCTTTTATATTTTATACTGTTTTTTCTGTGGGGTTCCCTGATCCTGCATCACTCAGTGGTTGGAGATGTGGGTACCAGTTTTGTCCAAACTCTGGGAGCCTATAAACCTTTGGCCCTCAGCCATTGATCTGCATGTGGGCTGGGGAGCATAGTCAGGGTTCAGCTGGGTTTCACTCCAGTCTTGGATTTTCCTCTTTGTGGCGTTCTCCTGAGTACTCAACACCCAGGCAGGTCGTTCCCCAGTTAACTGGGAGGATGTGGGAGGCTCATCAAACCTACCACGCTTCTCCTATGCCTACATCCTTCTTGTACCATTTCAGGCTGGTCCACTCTCACTCTCCCCGTGATTACAACTTCAGTCTAAGGTGCATCTTTGTCCTATTTGTTTCCGATTGGCACTTTAAAAAATTAATTAATTAATAATTAATTGTCTTAATTAATTAAGTCTTAAATACTTAATAATTAATTCTTATAAGTGGAATATAGTTGCTTTACACTGCTGTGTCAGTTTCTGCTGTACAACAAAGTGAATCAGCCACATGCATACACATATCCCTTCTTTTGGGATTTCCTTCCCATTTAGGTCACCACAGAGCACTGAGTAGAGTACTGTGCTGTATACACACACTGAGTAGTGTGTTCCCTGTGCTATACAATAGGTTCTCATGGCTGATATATGGTTTGAATTTCTTCTTCCCAATCCACAATGGCCCACTGAATGTCACTGAAAAAAAATATAAATGCAAAATTAGATAAAAGGTCTTGGAAGCAGCAGCATATGTGATGGGCCCTGAAGAGCCCCAGATTCGTTAGCTTCCAGATAAATCCACCTCTGTCCAGGGCAGAGGGCACTTGACTAAGTGCAGAGAGCCAGTCCAGCATGTCAAGACACAACATTCCAGGCTGGTAGCAAGTTCAGATTAAGCTGAGGCATTAATAAGGGTTGTTTATTCATGACTGGACAGCAAGACGTTCAGGGGGCAGAGGTGGAGGGCAGAGTTGCTTAGATAGTAGGTCTAGCAGGTGTGTCCATTCCCAGAAGGAGCCTTGACAGTGCTTGTGGATTCAAGGGGTAGGAGTCAAACCCCGGGGAAATGACAAGAGCCAGAAATATTAGGGCTATGAAATCGTAACTGCTCCACAACCAGAGACAGAACTGTGTCTACAAGGGGACTACTGGTTAGAGGTGGCTGTGAAAATGCTTCTGAGTCTGTAGACAGTATTAGAAGAAGATCCCTAGGAAATAGAGCAGAGAGAGGCATTTGAAACGAATGTAAAGTCTTGAAGGCCTAGGGTGAGTGATATGGACGAGCATGATGAATATTACTTAAAATTAAAAAGAGGCTTAATTGTCAGAAGACTCCTGGGGTTGTTTGAAAAACAGGGTAGCAGATGAGAAGTCTAGAATGATTATCTAGGCAGGAAGCAATGAAGTGGGAGGACTTAGGGAATTCCAGACATTTATAATTGGAGAGAGAGAGAAATTTGGAAAAAAAAAAAAAAATCACTAGAAATTGGTAGGTAGTTGAATGTGGAGCCCAGGACAGAGGAAATGAGTGATGATGGAGAGTTCCCTGAAGGAGATGTGGGAACAATAAGGAAAGTAACAAATCAAAAACAAAAAATCATTCTTTTAAAGGGAGAATAAGATATCACCAAAATGTATATTGTTCATCAACACATGTATTGTCCAGGGGACTGGAATATGTGAACATCTCTCCATTTTGTCAATTTAAAAAAAAAAAACACTATTCATAGTTGATATACAATGTTGCGTTAGTTTCAGATGTACAGCAAAGTGAATCACTTGTACATATACATATATTCACTTTTTTAATATTTTTTCCCATATAGGTCATTACAGAGTATTGAACAGTTATCTATTTTTATATAGATATGTGGATATATGTCAATTCCAATCTCCCTATTTATCCTTGCCCCCAGCCCAGTAATCATGTTTGTTTTCTACATCTGTGAGTCTATTTCTGCAAATAAGCTGATTTATACCACTTTTTTAGACTTCCCATATAAGCAGTATCACATGACATTTGTCTTGGACATGAAGATTATTGCTTGCTTTAATGAGGCTAGTGTATATGATACAGAATTTTTCTTTTTTCAGAAATTTACATAAAATGTTTCAATTAGCATGTTTTCTTTAAGCATGCATTTATCAGTATTCTTTCTCAAGGAATGGCTTTAATAAGAACAGATGCTTACTGAAAGCACACTAGGTATAAAGTGCTGAGTCACTGCTATCCTTTGCTGATTTAACTAGCTCCTCCCATCAATCAGTCGGCATTGCAACAGAAATGCACCAGGAACAACCAGCTTTCTTCTTTCATTTGCAGCTTTTATTTAATTGAATCAGAAAATTTGCATTTAGCACTTAAAACCTTTATTTCAGTAAATTAAAAAATGATTGCGGATAGCTTGAGCAGTTAAGAAAAAAGAAAATAGAGAACATAGGAGAACATGATGAGATGCTCTCTTATAAGAAAGAGCTGAAATCATTCCCAGGACAACCCCACATACCAAAGTAATCAACTGGAAACAGCACAGAAATTGCACACTGGAGTGCTCAAACCCATATATTGCAAGGATCTCAAAAGCCTTTCATGGAAATTGTATTTCCTCTCTGCTGGAGTCAGTTTTTTGAAAATTTTGTACGTCTATGAGTTTTCTGGCTAGTTTTCAAGAAGTCTAAAAAATTAAGGAAGTTAGAATTGACTTCTAGGCTTTTTGAATGACCAGGAGAGCTTCATGTCCTCTTTGGCCACCCTCACAAGTTTAAGAAAGATTTGGTAGCCAAAATGATTATTCTTTTTCCTCCTTCAGCGATAGGGAATGATCAGAACAGCCATTGACCTTTTAATTAGGAAGTGGAATCTGATTCTTCCTGCATGGATTTCCTCGGCATCTCCGCAGGAGAGAACTTTATTTAAACTATAATTAGTGGTAATTATGTCAGGTTCAAATTAAGAGAAGTACTTTTATGTTCCCAAAGCAATAACCTGTAATAAAAGATGTTTTCCTTCTTAGATTCAACATTGTAATTTACT
Source organism: Bos taurus (assembly GCF_002263795.3). Taxonomy (NCBI): domain Eukaryota; kingdom Metazoa; phylum Chordata; class Mammalia; order Artiodactyla; family Bovidae; genus Bos; species Bos taurus. The sequence goes on along the minus strand of NC_037335.1, from coordinate 71,705,307 downwards.
TCCAAGTTTTAAGTAATTAGATTAATATTTTGCAAGAACATACTAGTGTAAGAAGACTACTTATTGTTGTATGAAGCTAAAGGAGCATGTAAAAAAGGATAGTTTTTTTTTTTTTTGATATATTAGCATATGTCTAAGCCACAGGTTGTGAATTCTACAAGTAAATGTTATAGAAAGATACTGCTTCTCTTCAGCATGTTCTGTCTGGATAAAGAACAGCTGAGAAACTACCAGAATTTGTGTAGCAAATATCTAGGGAAGGTTAAGAAGATCTTGCTTCCAGGATCCTCAGCCTAGCCTCGCACAGCCATTTTGGATATCCAATTTCAAGCTCTAAATAAAAAGAGATGGTTAAAAGTGAATTATTTTCTGCAAAATCTATAAGCATGTTATATTTCAGTGACTCATCTATATCTGCTAATTACGGTAACCTTTTTACATTCTGTTGTACTATATTTATGCATGCTTTCCCAGATCTCCTTAGCCATGGCTGATTAAGCAGTTATTGTAAAATTGACCAGTCTGTCACAGAAGAAAGAAAGCCGTTTTGTTTTTTAATACAGAAAGGCAAACAGTTTGCTTGCCCTAAGGACCATCTCTCTCTGCTCTCCAATGTGAGACAGCTTCATCTTTGTGGAGTGGAAGGACAGCTTGAAAACATTTCTGGAGACAATGGGTTTGATTCCTGGCCCAGGGAAGATCCCAGATGCAGCAGGGCAACCAAGACTGTGCACCGCAGCTACTGAGCCTGTGCTCTAGAGCCCATGCTCCACAAGAGAAGCCACCGCAATGAGAAACCCTCACACCACAACTAGAGAATAGCTGCCCCCCACCCCAGCCGCAACTAGAGAAAAGCCTGCACAGCAACAAAGACCTAGCACAGCCAAAAATAGAATAAATAAAATTATATTTAAAAAAAGAACACATTTCTAAAAAACATTTCCTTCTCCATCCCAAAAGGGAAAGTGTACTGGGCAGGATTTCCAGGAGAATGCTTTCTAGGGAAAACCCTCCTATTAACCCAGTACTTTGTAAAGACTCAAGAAAAGTCAATGAATGGATGAATGAGGGAATGAAAACAAAAACTCTAAAATGAAGTCAGTCACACAATGCTCTTTTGTCTCCCTTTGCAAAAATTACAAATTTTTGATAAATTTTCTATCATTAGACATACTCATTCAAAATAAAATTATACATCAGGTTTAGTGAATTATTGATTTGTAAGTGAAAACTTTCGCAAAGCAATCATGCAGCAAACTCTTCCATTAGAAAGGATAACTTTTCTATAATTGTTTAGTTGCTCAGTCATTTTGGACTCTTTGCGACCCTGTGGACTGTAGTCCTCCAGGATCCTCTGTCCACGGGATTTCCCAGGCAAGAATACTAGAGTGGGTTGCCATTTCCTCCTCCAGGGGATCTTCTTAAACCAGGGATCAAACTCTCATCTCCTGTGTTGGCAGGCAGATTCTTTACCACTGAACCACCAGGGGAGCCCATTTTCTATATCTTTATTTTGTTTTTGTTATTGTTTCCTAAATGCATTCAGACTCTGACACTGTTAAATTCTAGCTTACTCCTTTGGTAAGGTTGAAAACTCTTGGACTAAAATGAGCACTGCTGAATTATCTGTGAGACATTTAAGCACATCACGGAAAACAATTTTAATCATCTCAATCTTTTGATAAGAACAGAGAATCCCTCCAATCAACGAGTAGGCAAAAAACACAAAAATAAGCTAGCATTTGAAAAGGAGGGAACCATTTGATGTGGGAACTTACCATTTTGGCACTTGAATTGGGATCTGCCATTCCTCTGTGTTCTTTATTTGCAGATTTCTATAATAAACGTTTTGTTGTGTCAGGAACTGAACCAGAAGATATCGTGCACAGACACACATACACACTCAGACCACCTCTTTTTGATCCATGAAAAACTAAGACTGTGTAGGAATGAAGTGGGCAAAGGTGGGTGAGGGTGGGGGTGGTACTGGTTAAGTGACGTTTTATCAGAAACCATGTTTTCTTGTTAGCCTTGCTGTAACCACCCTGCCTGTCCAGCATGCTCTGAGACCCTTTTGTGTGATATGAGGATTCTGTGAAGTCACAGACTGAACACTGTCTTGGTCACCCCTTCTATCCATTAAAGAATGCACAATGAGAATTGCTGATTTTATAGAGACATAGTTGAGCATCTTGGTGATTAGCACCCAGCTCTAAATAATACATGTTCTATGTGTACTTGAGGATACTGGTGCAGATAAAGACTCCAGTGGTTCAGGTGATCTTAGAGACTCTGTAATCTCTCTCTTCTTTTTGCATCCAAGTAAATGACAACTTTGGGAAGTAAGCCCATCAAAGACACTGGAGATTATGAGATATTGGTGCATATTCAGAGATTGTATGATTCACTCAAATTTCCTGTCACAAATAATCATCTCCTAAAGAAGGCTGAGCACTGAAGAATTGATGCTTTTGAACTGTGGTGCTGGAGAAGATTCTTGAGAGTCCCTCGAACTGCAAGGAGATCCAACCAGTCAATCCTAAAGGAAATCAACCCTGAACATTGGAAAGACAGATGCTGAAGCTCCAATACTTTGGACACCTGATGCGCAGAGCTGACTCATTGGAAAAGACCCTGATTCTGGGAAAGACTGAGGACAGGATGAGAAGGGGGCAGAAGGGGATGAGATGGTTAGATAGCATCACTGACTCAATGGACATGAGTTTGAGCATGCTCTGGGAGATAGTGAAGAACAGGGAAGACTGGCATGCTGCAATCCATGGAGTAGCAAAGAGTCAGACATGGCTGAGCGACTGAGTAACAATATGGTGGTAAAAATTATAAAAGAAACCTATAAATCTGAGCTAAGGAAAAATATCTGGGCTTGTTTATCGTAAAGAAAGATGTATTTTACTTCTCTGCTTTCCTACTTATGTAATGTCTCTGTTTTGGCTCCATGTCTCTCATGCATGTGTGTGCTGATTTAACTACTTGGTTTCTCTGTCATCAATATTGATTTGAGAAACACACCTCCTCAGTTAGTGGAAAGCCCTCTGCTGCTCAAGGCCTCTCTGGAAGCCATCATTCAGCTTGACCCCTGAGAACCAGGGCTGGGTCTACAGCAGGGTAAGCAAGGCATTGTCCCAGGAATAACATTCAAGGGCTACAGACAAGCTCTGTGATCATAGTAAATAACATGTTACTGTGTTTTTTTAAAAAATCAGAACTAATTTCCAAGACTTCATGATGAGACAGTCAGTGTTTTAAATAAAGACAGAATCTGTGTACTTACAGGAGTCATTGTACTCCTATCACCGTAATCCCAGCCCTGCTGAGAAGTTCCTATTTCTGCCCAGAGTCAGAGAGCTGTGTTATATCACTGGACCTTTTCAAGGAACTGATGAGTGGTTAAGTGGCACCAAGATTATTAGTGATACGGACACAGATTAGCACAACTAATACAGAGGAGGGACATACCAAAGTGATGTAGTGTGGACTGGAGAAGCTGGTTGGAAGTCTCTCCAAGGACTCTGTGTTTCTTCGCTGGTGAAAAGAGATACTCTTAAGCCTCCAGTTAATGCTCAAATAGGACTGTTTCCCATGCCTACAGAATCATTTTTCGAGTCCTCCCTAGAATATAGTCTTAGTAAATGTACAAATGTTGCAACACACAGAGATAACATTCTTGCCTAGGTTGTTCTCTTGTGAAGGATGAGTCTAAGAACCTACCTATAAAGCAATCATACTTTTGAGAGAGTGGGAGTTTCTTTGCATGTGTTAGTGCTAAGTTATTTTAAACTCTTTGAGACCCCATGGACTGCAGCCCGCCAGGCTCCTCTGTCCATGAGATTCTCCAGACAAGAATAACTAGAGTGTGTTTCCATGCCCTCCTCCAGGGGATCTTCCTGACCCAGGGATTGAACCCATATCTCTTATGTCTCCTGCATTGCAGGCAGGTTCTTTACCACTAGTGCCACCTGGGAAGCCCAGGAGTTTCTTTACGTTCTGGCCTAGGTTACCCTTTGTTAGGTGCTGTCTCTTAACCCTCAGTGGTTTTTATAATACAATCAGAAAGAACGGTTCAGTGGAAACAGAACCGGGAGAGGCCCTGGGTACCAAAAATCTAACCAAGCATCATTAATGTAACTGAAAAAAGGATCCCAAACACCATCCTTCCCCAAACCACTGTTTTCCTAAGAACTAGCCTTTTGATGGGTAACTAATGTATCAAACAGGCATCAGTTGAATCATGATTTATATAATTTTATGACAAATAATACAAAAAGCCTAAACAAGAAATGCAAGGACTCAAACTGTCCTCTACAATCTGCTGCTGCTGCTGCTAAGTGGCTTCAGTCGTGTCCGACTCTGTGCGACCTCATAGACAGCAGCCCACCAGATTCCCCCGTCCCTGGGATTCTCCAGGCAAGAACACTGGAGTGGGTTGCCATTTCCTTCCCCAATCCATTAAAGTGAAAAGTGAAAGTGAAGTCGCTCAGCTGTGTCCAACTCTTAGCAACCCCATGGACTGTAGCCTACCAGGCTCCTCCGTCCATGGGATTTTCCAGGCAAGAGGACCCGAGTGGGCTGCCAATGCCTTCTCCAGTCCTGTACAATCTACACTTACAGTATATCATGCTATGTGCATGTGTGTGCTCAGTTGCTTAGTCATATCTGACTCTTTGTGACTCCATGGACTATAGCCTGCCAGGCTTCTCTGTCCATGGGATTCTCCAGGCAAGAATATTGGAGGGGTGGTCATTTCTTCCTCCTGGGGATCTTCCTGAATCATGGGTCGAACCTGTGTCTCTTATGTTTCTTTCATTGGCAGGAAGATTCTTTATCACCGTGCTACCTGGGAAGCCCCATATTATTCTATATAGCTAAATTCACCCAAATATTTATTAAACTCTTCTTCTAAGTTCCCCCATTTAACTAAAATTTCGGACTTCCCTGGTGGCTCAGACGGTAAAAGCATCTGCCTACAATCCAGGAGACCCGGGTTCAATCCCTGGGTTGGGAAGATCCCCTGGAGAAGGAAATGGCAGGCCACTCCAGTATTGTTGCCTGGAAAATCCCATGGACAGAGGAGCCTGGCAGGCTGCAGTCTATGGGGTCGCAAAGAGTCGGACATGACTGAGCGACTTCACTTTCACTTTCTAAGTTCCCCCATTTAACTAAAATTTTGGATAGCTCTTAGGGATTTTGTATTCTAGAAGTGCAACAAATATGCCCCAGGCTCTATTTGAACTTCTGGTAACTATTTATCATTGTTCATGTGGTCAGAGGATGAGATGGTTAGATAGCATCACCGACTCAATGGACATGAATCTGAGCAAACTCTGGGAGATAGGGGCTTCCCTGGTGGCTCAGATAGCAAAGAATCTGCCTGTAATGCAGAGACTCTGGTTCAATTTCTGGGTCGGGAAGATCCCCTAGAGAAGGGAATGCCTACTCACTCCAGTATTCTTGCCTGGAGAATTCCATGGACAGAGGACCCTGATGGGCTATAGTCCACGGGATCGCAAAGAGTCAGACACAACTGAGTGTCTAACACTAACTGCTGCTAAGTCACTTCAGTCGTGTCCAACTCTGTGAGACCCCATAGACGGCAGCCCACCAGGCTCCTCCGTCCCTGGGATTCTCCAGGCAAGAGTCCTGGAGTGGGGTGCCATCGCCTTCTCCTAACACTAACAACAGGAGTTAGTGAAAGACAGAGGAAACTGACGTGCTGCAGTCCATGGGATTGCAAAGAATCAGACATGACATAGTGACTGAACAACAGCATATAGTCAGACTACCTTCTCCCGACTACCTTCTCTGAGAGTGAAACTGTTTTGCATATTACTTTAAAGAAAATACAATTGGGAAATCTACTGCAACAGTGCATGAGGCATAGTAGATAATTAACAGACATTAAGTGCTAAATATATATAAACACGGGGCTAAGTGCAGTTATATACAGTTTCTTATTTAACCCTGATATTGACATCCTGTGTTTCCATATCAGAAAATCTCAGTGTAAGCTTAAAAAAGTACCACACAATATTTCCTGTTCATCTGAGTGGACAATGAAGACTTGTTTCTTGGGGTCACTATTGTCATAATAAAAAGTAAGCATGGATAAAAATGAGAAACCATCATATTACCACAGAAGGAGTATACAATCCTGAGTAAGAGAAGTTCAGTAAAAACCTTTCTACTATCATGTCATAGATATGTCCCTGGGGGTATGGTGGGAGCATGTTCTATAATACTGTACAGTAAAAAGCACAGGACTTATCAGAAATGGAGAGTTGGGGCAAGATCACTAACCAAAAAAAATTTCTAATTTTAAACACTAACACCACTATATTTTCATTGGCATTTGCATCTATCAATAAGCAGTTCATACTTCCTTCAAGAAATAGGTCCTTGTGGGCAGTTGCATTGGTATAATCTTATCACCAAGTTTTCTTCATTGGTTAATTTTTTTAAAGAATGCTTTCGTAGCTTCTTAATCAGCACTCACACTTGTTTTCCCCCCACTGAGCCAAATACACTGGAAATCATAACTATTGTTAAAGGTACTAAACAAGCCATAACTTGCTGGGATTTCTCCAGGATTGTCATCTTTTTTTATTATTATTATTTCTATAGGTATTATTTTAATAAGCTTTCCCTTTAAAGTAAAAAGATACACAAAGAAATATATGAATAAAAAGTGTTGAGATGGGTGAATTTTCCACAAATGAGCACATCTGGGTAACCAAGCTCCACCAAGATCAAAAAAAGAACTGTACTGCCACCCCCTACCCCCTCAAAATCCACTCTTCCCTGTGATAACAACTACCCGGACATCTAATATCATAGATTGGTTTTGTTAGTTCGAACTTATGTAAGTTGAACTGTACAGTTTGCCTTTGAGTCTGACATGTTGTCTAGCAGTATGTTTGTGGTAGTATTACATCACCTATAATATGTTGTAAACATCTATAGTTTGTCCATTTTTCCTTCTCTGTAGTATTCCACTGTATGAATATATAGTGAATCATTCCCCTTTTTTGTTACTAAATATTTGTATTATTTTTGCTTTTTGCAAATAATGCTGTTGGAACATTATTGTTGATGTTTTCTGATATGCACATGTACCTCTTTCTGTTGGGTGTATTCATATGACCGAAATTGCTAGATTACAGGGAATGTGTATGATCAGTTTTAGGCCATAGTATCAGTTTTACCTACTGGTTGTACCATTTAAATTTTCATTAGCTTTTATGAGAGTTTTCACTCTGTATATCCCCACTAATAATTGGCATTATCATCCTTATTCATTTCTAGTCATTTCATGAGAAAATACAATACAGACTAAAAAAAATACACAAAACAGATTCGTGGCTTAATGAAACATTTAAGGTAAATACCCTTGTAATTACTAAACTGATTAAGAAATTTCAAGTTTCCCATCATTACTGCCACCCACTTCCTACCCCTCTAAATTAACCACTTTCCAATCTTAAAGTAATGACCTCCTCCTTGCACACAATTATACTTTCACCCCTGAATATTAATCTCTTAACACTATACACGGTACATTTTTAATTTTTATGAGAAAAAGACTTTTCCCAATATTTTTCTGCCACTGATTTCTAATAGAATTTTATTTTGAGGACATATTTTGTATGACACCAACTCTTTTAGATTTATTAAGACTTGTCTTATATCCCAGTGGTGGTTTATATTTGTAAAATTTTCTAGCTGTGCACAAATTAGTATTTTATTTAACCAATATATTCTTCAGAAATAATGTCTTGATTTATTTCAGTCCTGACATTCTTTCCTTCCTTATCTGTCAATAGAAGATCATTGATATGGAATCATGTTAGACTATTCTTCTACATTTCCCACTTCACTTAGCTTAGGGATAGTTCACTTCAAACATACATACAGCTACTTTTGCAATTGATTAAAACTAGTGCAATCAATATTTTCTTACATGTAGAGGATGAATATCAGGTAAGATGGGCTCATTCCTTGTCTGCTGCTCATCACCAAAGTATGCTTTATTCTCCACTCCTAGGGTTTCTCGAGGTGGGCTGTCAAGAAGGAATTGAATATTGATACCAGCTATAGTATGGGATAAGCCTATGGTTAATAGTAAATCATCTAGGAGATTTTTAAAAGACTGATTGATACTCATGTGCCACTCTATAACAATTACATCTGAAGGAGGAATCAAATTTAGCGTAAAAAAAAAAACAAACAAACTTGTAATTCTGATGTGCAGAGAAGTTGGGAACCATGGGGCTAACATCTGAATGAGAATGAAGTGTGTAAAAGCTCAACTTGTTACACTTTTACTTGGTCTTCAGTAAGAGGTTTATACCTTCTTCCCATCAAATATTCTTTGTGGCCACAAAGTTTATACTGTCTTGGTAATGGTCCCCTTCAACACATAAAGAATACAGACCTACCTTTGAACTTGCTTCAACCTAATACACTTTTTGTAACGAATTAGTAATATGACAACCACAACACCAAAAATAACCAGGAAAAGCACGACCACCAGGATGCAGAGATCTGTAACATGAAAACACATGAGCTTCAGCCAAGACATCAACCTTGGAACAATGGAATCTTAACATTTAACTGAGATGTTAAAGTTATGTTTCTGTCTTCCTTGAAGGACTTTAATTCTACCCTCCTCTGTTTTTTTTTTTTTTTTAAATAAAGTCAAAGACCAGGACATTGTACAAATTATTATCTGTATTAGGAATGGACTTTCCACCCAAGATTACATTATGTTTAAGAGAATCCCAGTCGGTGGAAAAATTTGGATTATCAGTGTTTAACTGACTAGAAAAGGTCTTACTGGGTTAAGGGTTCTTGAAGGAACTAATCTACATTTAACTGGAAGAAGATACATTCATTCCAGATTAATTGTAGTAAATTCAAACTTGGGTATTTAAACATTAACAATAAGAAAAATATCATACAAATCCATACAGAAATACAACACATGTGTAGCAGACCTGGCATATAAGCAGAAAGTATTCTCACTGGTGAGGTTTCTGATATATATGCAAGATATTATGTGTATATACTTTGTTGTTTTATTGTTTAGTTGCTAAGTCGTGTCCGACCCTTTGTGACCCCATGAACTGTAGCCTGCCAGGCTCCTCTGTGCATGGGATTTCCCAGGCAAAAATACTGGAGTGAGTTGCCATTTCCTACCCCAGGGGATCTTCCCAACCCAGGGATCAAACCCATGTCTCCTACATTGGCAGGCAAAATCTTTACCACTGAGCTACCAGGCAAGCCCCTATATATTTTTTAATGATTATTATTTATTTATTTTTTGGTCGCAGTTCACAGAATGCAGAACTCCCCTGACCAAAGATTGAACCTATGCCCCTTTTAGTGGAAGCACAGAGTCTTAGCAACAGGACCACCAGGATGTTCTAAGATAGTATATTATTCTGGGATGCTCACTGGTAACATTTAAGGTTTCCTCCCATTCCGTAGAGGCCTGAATTCCCTCACACTGACACTCAAGTTCACCGTCATCCACCTGCAAGAGCCATAAATCAAATAATTCATCACATGACTGACATAAAACTTGTGTTTTCCACCTCATTCAGCTTAGTGTTCACACACACCCAAAATACACACACCCACACACTCATGAACATTTTATTGACTAATTAACTAATCCAAAATCAAGGTTGGGAAAAATAAGGCAATAAAATACAAGGAGCAGCTATCTTTGAAGATGGCCTTAGAGCAAGAGAAGGATTCTGACAAATTTGAAACTCAATGAACCAGATGGTTTGGCTTATCTTTCCAGAAGCCATCAATCTTATTGAATGAATAGCTCTTGCCAAATTTGGGCATATCATAGCCAAAGAGAAGACTTCAACTAGATTTTGTGAGATGACATTAATGTGAGGGAAAAAAAGCAGTGACATAAATGCTTACTTCATCCAAAAGCATTGTGTAATGGTTAAGGACATACACTGTTTCTATACTGAAAGCTCAGCTTTTCCTTTCATAGAATATCAGTGTGACTGCTTCACAATCTCTAAAAGAAGGCATAGGAATAGTACTTATCTTTCAATTATGAAACTTTTAAAATTTAATATATATATAAAACTCTTGAAAGAGTACAACTCTATATAGTGTTACTGATTAATTTGATTTAGGAAAGATATTATCCACAAAAGCAAACTGCTAGATACTGCTAGTATTGAACAGCGTCAAAATGAGTGAAAAAATTGTTGTTGCTTTTTTTGTTTGTTGTTTGTTTGTTTTTCTCAAAAGCTTTGGGCTAATGTTAGTACTGGTATAATTTAACTGTAAGAGAAATTATGATAGATGCAACTTTTTAAAAAGTTTTTTTGGAAGTAGATCATTTTTAAAGTCTTTATTGAATTTGTTACAATATTGCTTCTGTTTTATGCTCTGGGTTTTGGGCCAAGAGGCATGTGGGAGCTCAGTTCCCCGATGAGGGATTGAACCTGAATCTCTTGTATTGGAAGGTGAAGTCTTAAAGTCTTAACCATGGTCTGCCAAGGAAGTCCCAATAGACCCAACTTTAAACTTTTGGTTTAAACTTCATACATACATAAATTACTGGGTTTCTAGATTACCAGTCCAATGATAAGACATATACTTGCAATATTGGCATTATCTATGTATAACACTTGGTTTGGCTCTTTGGTTCAGTATTATTACTGCATGAAAAAATATGGATCCCAAATGCATATTTGATTTAAAAATCACCATGCATACATATATACATACACACACACACACTCATGGGTGCACCTGTACTTATACACAGGCTCGGAAATGAAGTCTTGTGCAAACAAGTGACTGGTAAGACATTAATTTAAAAAGGGGTCAAACCTTACAGAATTTTCATTGCACTGAGCAGAGCAATCAGTTGAATTGTAGGCCTTTTCAATAGTCACACATTCACCATTGCTGCACACCTAGAAATGAAGTCACCAAGATCAATTAGAATTACTCACTCAGAATTTGCATTATTTGTCCTAATGAAAAACCACATGTAGAGTCTTCTGTGGAAAAAGAAATCTTCTATAAATGTTAAGTGGGTATTTGAAAAAAATGCACTGTACAATCAAATATTGTTATATACAAATACATTAATCATTATAATGTCTATGTCCTCATGACTTCTTCAAATGTTAACCTATCAATGATTCTACCATTGTAATTGCAGCAATTTCTTCTATTATTTCTACCACATTTTCTTCTAATTTGATAAGGATCCATGTTTGTTATATCACAGTTGCTAGCTGGGCATTTTGTCAATATCCATTAATCTTATTATTATGATTTATACTTATTAATTTTGTTTTAAATTATGCTTTTGGGGGGGGGTAAGTTTTATGACCAAATTACTGTTCTGTTGCTCTTGGTTATTACCTGGCTTATCTTAGCTCATTTATTTGCAAAGAGTCAGACACGACTAAGGGACTAAACAGTTTCTTTATCTAGAATTCCTATTAAATCTGTATCAGATTTCTTAGAACTACATATCTTACTTTAATTCACTTTCTTTTCTTTTTAGAAATTTCATCTTAGTTTTATTTTTTAAGAAGAGTAGCTTTCAATTTACTGATTTTTTATAGTTTTGATTCCATGGCTTACTGCATAAATTGCATAAAAGCAATCATGATTCATTTTGTACTCTGAAGGCAGTGCTTCTGGATTTCAAATTGTATCATTTTTATAAATTTAGTACCCTTTTTAAAAATTTTTAAATAATAGCATCTTTTATTTTTTAAATTAATTTTTAGTGGAGCATAGTTGCTTTATAATATTATGTTTATTATATATATAATATATATGTTGCTATATAATGTTATATATCCATTAAAATATAAATTTAATTTATTTCTAAAGGATTTTCCTCTTTCTAAAAATGTATCAGTTTCACAGGAACTATCATCTTTGATTTCTTAGACTGTCTCCTTTGTTCACCACCTGGTTTCTTTCATGTCTGTTTTTCAGTCTTCTTTCCTTATGTTTACTGAATGGGTTTTCTATATACATGATTAAACACTGAGAAACTTTGTTTTAAAACCCATGCTGACCTCTTTTCAAGGATTTCAGGCTCAACCAAAGGAAAATACTGAGATGTTTCTTATTTTTATTTTGCAATTTTAAATGTTTACTAAAGAGATAGCTACAGAGACCAATTTTGAGCAATTCTGTATGAGAGAACGAACCAGCGAATTTCCTCTTTTCTCTACTCTTAATCTCTCTGCAGTCTACATCTTTCTATCTTACCTTCTCTTCTCTTTTTGTCTTTTTTTTTCTTATCTATGTTGTACATTCTGTAGTATAACTAAGGAAAAGGGCACCTAGGTGTAATGGCATATGCTTGCCCTCTTTGCTATGCCAAATTAAATTGACCAAGAAAGAATAACTGCTAAGAGAAACTAGAATGCTTTTAAGGCATTTGAAGTTCCTCATGTCTAAAAAACTAGTAACTCATGTCTAAAACATAGTGTAAATATGAAAATGACAAATTCTATAAGTAGTGTCTTTGTGATACCTCTATAGACTAGTGTTTGCTATGCACGGCTTCCCTTATGAGGAACCAACAGCATTATGAGTGGTGGTGCACTTCTGCACAAGCTTTCTCTTGAAGGAATCAGGTACTCTGTGCGGTGGTGGTACCTAGTCACGGTGAGTTTGCACCATCACTAAATGCTCTTTAACAACTGCTCCCCTTTCAACTTCTTTGTTGAATCCCAGTCACTCTATGAAGGGGACCTCATACTTTTGCTTGATACCTCTGGCTGATTTTCCTTACCTGAAGTGAACAGAAAACTATTTGGTATTTTCTTTAAACTGATGCCTCATACACTCTGTTATTGAAAGCTCTTGACCTTTCTAGATTGTGGTTGCTACACAAACAAATTTTCATAACTATTGACTCCTCACCATTTTTATATTTATTTAGTCATTTTCATGAGGTGTGTAGCTCAGTTGTGTCCGACTCTGTGACCCATGGACTGTAGCCTGCCAGGCTCCTTTGTCCCTCTATACTTAAAATTATGCACTTGAAATATAGGTCTCTATGAAATTAACTTCTGATTTCTTTTTTATATGCTGAATTTTTACTTTCCAATTAATTTTTCTATCTCATTATATGAATGCTACTGTGTTTGTGGGTGGTGGTTTAGAGAGGAGAGCCATGTCATAGATACTTTTCAGTTTCAAAGTTGCTGATTTTAATACAGTATTATATTTTTCAAAAACTCTGTGCTTATAAACCTTGATGTGCTGGTTATTGTTTTTAGTATACATTCTCAAGTTTTCATCTCAGAGTGATAAAACCTTTCCAAATCTAGCTTCATTCTACCTGTTCAACTTAGTTTTCTACCATTTTACCTAGAACTCCAATCACACTAAAACTGTCAGTTACCTGGATATGCCATATATTATACTTTGTACCTTGTATATTATGTAGGTATGCCTTTAAAAAAAGCGCATTTTCTCAAATCATGAATAAGACGAAAAGACAACCTTCAGAATAGGAGAAAATATTTGCAAATGAAGCAGTGGATAAGCGATTAATCTTCAAAATATAGCAACAGCTCATGCTACTCAAATATCAAAAAACAAGCACCCAATTAAAAAAAAGAGCAGAGGACCTAAACAGACATTTTCCAAAGAGGACATACAGATGACCAACATACACATGAAAATTTGCTCAGTCATGTCCGACTCTGTGTGACCCCATAGACGGCACCCACGAGGCTCCCCCATCCCTGGGATTCTCCAGGCAAGAACACTGGAGTGGGTTGCCATTTCCTTCTCCAATGCATGAAAGTGAAAAGTGAAAGTGAAGTTGCTCAGTCCTGTCCGACTCTTCACAACCTGGCCCACCAGGCTCCTCCATCCATGGGATTCTCCAAGCAAGAGTACTGGAGTGGGGTGCCATGGCCTTCTCCCACTAATTATTAGAGAAATGCAAATCAAAATTACAATCATATATCACCTCACACCAGTCAGAATGACCATTATCAAAATACATACAAACAATAAATGCTGGAGAGGGTGTGGAGAAAAGGGAACCTTCTTGCACTATCGGTGGGAATGTAAATTGATACAGTCACTATAGAGAACTGCATGTAGATTCCATAAAAAACTAAAAATAGAGCTACCATATGGTCCAGCAATCCTACTACTGGGTATATACACAGAGAAAACCATAATTCAAAAAGACACATGCACTCCAATATTTATTGCAGCACTGTTTACAATAGCCAGGACATGGAAGCAACCTGAATGTTCATCGACAAAAGAATGGATAAAGAAGATGTGATACATATATACAACGGAATATTATTCAGAATAACATTTAAAAGGAACAAAATGGGGTCATTTGTAGAGAGGTGGATAGACCTGTGGTCTGCCATACAGGGTGAAGTAAGTCAGAAAAAGGAAAACAAATATATATTAATGCGTATATGTAGAATTGAGAAAAATGATCTTATTTGCAAAGCAGAAGCAGACACAGATGTTGAGATCAAACACATGGCCACCAAGGGGGAAAGGAAGGAGTGGAAGGAATTGGGAGATTGGGATTGACATGTACACAATATTGATACAATATATAAAATAGATAACTGATGAGAGCCCACTGTATAGTACAGGGAACTCTACTCAGTGCTCTGTGGTGATATAAATGGAAGGAAATCCAAAATAGAGGGGATATATGTAAACGTATAGCTGATTCATTTTACTGTACAGTAGAAGCTAATACAACATTATAAAGCAACTATACGCCAATAAAAGTTAGTTAAAACATAGAAACATGTCTTTCTCTTCTTCTGTATGTTGAAAAACGCTCATGAAGTCGAAACTGAAATGTCTCTCATTTAATGGCATCCGGAGATGCCATTCCACATTCTCTAAGAAACGTCAGTCACTTCCTTTGGACTCATACATATTGATCACATCACAGTGAAAGCAATTGAGTTGAATTGTAATGATACACTTGATTTAATCTAAGAAATTCTCAAGTACACACATCTTTACATCATCTGTGTCCTGCACAGATACTGACATCGTTGTGCATGCCCAGTAAATACATCTGAATGAATAAAATAGATGAAGACTGTATGGCTACTTCATAGTCAATTAAATTCAAAGCAGTATAATTTCATTAAGACACTAAGCACATTTGTAACATTTACATAATTGGTATAAAAATATTAAAATGAATATTTACTAATAGTGTTATTGCTATTTTGCTCATTTAAAAACTGTTGCAGATTTTTTTCGGTGTTCCCATAGATAGGCCCTCTGGGGCCAATTACAGGATCCAATGAAGTTTTAAGTGACTGAACAAGAAGTTTTAATAAAACAAAGGGCATTCATCTTACCATTCCATCGCCACATTTTGTGCCAGGTGCAACCAGGCCAAAATCCTTAGAATCATGGTATAAATAGAAGGTTTTGCATTCACTGGTATTCTGTTTCAGATGCTTCTTAAGGTGGTAGATCTTCTCTTCTCCAAGGACAGAAGAGTGATGCCCACCTGTGCAAAATATCTTTCCACATTTGATATCTCTGAAGGGAAGCAAGAATATTCTCACACTTGGGACAAGAAATAGAACTTTAGAAACTAGGCTGGCAGTGGAGTGGCCTGCTTATTTTTTTCTAAACCTAGGCTTGTCAGAGCCTACGAGAAGCCAGGTAAGCCTCTGGACAAAGTCCTGACCCTGAAAACTGAGATGAGCAGACAAAGATACTAAATGGCTATATTTCTTTATGATACCTAGGCAATTCTCATAAAGCAATATTAGCTTAAGCTTACAGGAGAATATTGTTAGTAATTTGGATGAGCATAACTTGAACCAGTAGCATATTAGGCACCTATCGACCTGGGGAGTTCATCTTTCAGTGCCCTATCTTTTTGTCTTTTCATACTGTTCATGGTTTCTCAAGACAAGAGTACTGAAGTGGTTTGCCAGTCCCTTTTCCACTGGACTACATTCTGTCAGAATGTCCACCATGACTCATCTGTCTTGGGTGGCCCTACACAGCATGGCTCATAGTTTCATTGAGTTAGACAAGGCTGTGATCAGTTAGACAAGGTCCATGTGATCAGATCGGGTAGTGTTCTTTGATTGTGGTTTTCAGTTGTCTGCCTTCTGATGGAGAAGGATAAGAGGCTTATGGAAGCTTCCTGATGGGAAAGGGGGAAACTGGGTCTTGTTCTGATGGGTGGAGCCATGATCAGTACATCTTTAATCCAATTTTCTGTTGACCAGTGGGGCTGTGTTGCCTCCCTGTTATTTACCTGGGGCCAAACTATGGTGGAGGTAATGAAGATAATGGCGACCTCCTTCAAAAGATCCCATGCACATACAGCTACACTCAGTGCCCACAACCCTGCAGCAGGCCACCACCAATCCACACCTTCACTGGAGACTCCTGGACACTCTTGGGCAACTCTGGGTCAGTGTCTTGTGGGGTCACTGTTCCTTTCTCTAACAGGAGATGGCAAGAATGAATGGTGATGTTTTAGGAATCTGTGAGCTAAAATGGATTGGAATGGGTGAATTTAACTCAGATGACCATTATATCTATTACCGTGAGCAAGAATCCCTTAGAAGAAATGGAGTAGCTATCATAGTCAACAAAAGAGTCTGAAATGCAGTACTTGGATGCAATCTCAAAAATGACAGAATGATCTCTGTTCATTTCCGAGACAAACCATTCAATATCACAGTAATCCAAGTCTATTCCCTGACCAAGAATGCTGAAGTTGAATGGCTCTATAAAGACCTACAAGACCTTCTAGAACTAACACCCAGAAAAGATGTCCTTTTCATTATAGGGGACTGGAATGCAAAAGTAGGAAGTCAAGAAACACCTGGAGTAACAGGCAAATTTGGCCTTGGAATACAGAATGAAGCAGGGCAAAGGCTAATAGAGTTTTGCCAAGAGAACGCACTGGTCATAGCAAACACCCTCTTCCAACAACACAAGAGAAGACTCTACACATGGACATCACCAGATGGTCAACACCGAAATCAGATTGATTATATTCTTTGCAGCCAAAGATGGAGAAGCTCTATACAGTCAGCAAAAACAAGACCGGGAACTGACTGTGGCTCAGATCATGAACTCCTTATTGCCTAATTCAGACTTGAATTGAAGAAAGTAGGGAAAACCACTAGACAATTCAAGTATAACCTAAATCAAATCCCTTATGATTATACAGTAGAAGTGACAAATAGATTCATGGAATTAGATCTGATAGACAGAGTGCCTAAGGAACTAAGGACAGAGGTTCATGACATTGTACAGGAGACAGGGTTCAAGACCATCTCCAAGAAAAAGAAATGCAAAAAAGCAAAATGGCTGTCTGAGGAGGCCTTACAAATAGCTGTGAAAAGAAGAGAAGTGAAAAGCAAAGGATAAAAGGAAAGATATACCAATTTGAATGCAGAGTTGCAAAGAATAGCAAGGACAGATAAGAAAACCTTCCTCAGTGATCAGTGCAAAGAAATAGAGGAAAACAATAGAATGGGAAAGGCTAGAGATATCTTCAAGAAAATTAGAGATACCAAGGGAACATTTCATGCAAAGATGGGCACAATAAAGGACAGAAATGGCATGGATCTAACAGAAGAAGAAGAAGTGGCAAGAATATAAAGAAGAGGTGGCAAGAATACACAGAAGAACTATACAGAAAAGATCTTCATGATCCAGATAATCACAATGGTATGATCACTGACCTAGAGTCAGACATTCTGGAATGAGAAGTAAGTGGGCCTTAGGAAGCATCCCTAGGAACAAAGCTAGTGAAGGTGATGGAATTCCAGTTGAGCTATCTCAAATCTAAAAGATGATGCTGTGAAAGTGCTGCACTCAATATGCCAGCACATTTGGAAAACTCAGCAGTGGCCACAGGACTGGAAAAGGTCAATTTTCATTCCAATCCCAAAGAAAGGCAATGCCAAAGAATGTCCAAACTACTGCAAAATTGCACTCATCTCACACACTAGTAAAGTAATGCTCAAAATTCTCTAAGCCAGGCTTCAACAGTATGTGAACTGTGAACTTCCAGATGTTCAAGCTGGTTTTAGAAAAGGCAGAGGAACCAGAGATCAAATTGCCAACATCCACTGGATCATCAAAAAAGCAAGAGAGTTCCAGAAAAAAAACATCTACTTCTTTATTGACTATGCCAAAGCCTTTGGCTGTGTGGATCACAACAAACTGTGGACAATTCTTAAAGAGATGGGAATACCAGATTACCTGACCTGCCTCCTGAGAAATATGTGTGCAGGTCAGGAAGCAATAGTTAGAACTCCACATGGAACAACTGACTGGTTCCAAATCAGGAAAGGAGTATGTCAAGGCTGTATATTGTCACCCTGCTTATTTAACTTATATGCAGAGTACATCATGAGAAATGCTGGGCTGGATGAAACACAAGCTGGAATCAGGATTGCTGGGAGAAATATCAATAACCTCAGATATGCAGATGATACCACTCTTATGGCAGAAAGCCAAGAAAAACTAAAGAGCCTCTTGATGAAAGTGAAAGAGGAGAGTGAAAAAGTTGGCTTAAAGCTCAACATTCAGAAAACGAAGATTATGGTATCTGGTCCCATCATTTCAAGGCAAATAGATGGGGAAACAGTGGAAACAGTGGCAGACTTTATTTTTAGGGGCTCCAAAATCACTACAGATGGTGACTGCAGCCGTGAAATTAAAAGACGCTTATTCCTTGGAAGGAAAGTTATGACCAACCTAGATAGCATATTCAAAAGCAGAGACATTACTTTGCCAACAAAGGTCTGTCTAGTCAAGGCTATGGTTTTTCCAGTAGTCATGTGTGAATGTGAGATTTGGACTATAAAGAAAGCTGAGTGCCGAAGAATTGATGCTTTTGAACTGTGGTGTTGAAGAAGACTCTTGAGAGTCCCTTGGACAGGTAGGAGATCCATCTAGTCCATCCTAAAGGAAATCAATCCTGAATATTCATTGGAAGGACTGATGCTGAAGCTGAAACTCCAATACTTTGGCCACCTGATGCAAAGAACTGACTCATTTGAAAAGACCCTGATGCTGGGAAAGATTAATGGTAGGAGGAGAAGGGAACGACAGAGGATGAGATGGTTTGCTGGCATCACCGACTCAGTGGACATAAGTTTGAGTAAACTCTGGGAGATGGTGATGCACAGGGAAGCCTGGCATGCTGCAGCCCATGGTGTCACAAAAATTGGGAGACGACTGAGCGACTGAAGTGAACTGACTGAACTTGAGTCAGGACAGTAAATTTTTTTCTTTCTTGCATAGAGCACATCAGTTGATTCTCATTTTAAAAAATCTATAAGATTGCTATTATCATAACCCCCTTTTCACAGATGATGTAACAGTTGGAAATAAAGCAAATTAAGAGACTGCCCATTTTTAGAAGTGTATTTAGAAGCAAAGTTGAACTTGACTCTAAGTTTTTATCATTGCATTCAGTACAGATCCTGTTCGGGAGAATACAGAAACCATGTCGTACATCAGAAACAAACCCAGAAGATGGGTTTAGCACATGTGTTTTAGAAATTAGATCTAATATTCAATTCTCCCATTCTGTCTTCAGTGTCAGTGTCTATCATTCTTTCTTCTGATGACTTTCCTTCTTTCTTTTTCTTTTCCCCTTTTCTACCTGTTTCCCCCTCCTTCTCTTTCTTTCTATCTCTTTCTCTCTTTTTTGCTGTTTATTCCCCTCCTTTTCTTTCTAAGAATCTTAAATCTTTCCCATCCTTCTTCCTTGTATTCCATGATTTTCAGTTACAAAATACAGAACATAAAAACCAGTTAATTCCATCAGGAATGTGTGCTCTCTCCCTTCTTGCTCCCCTTTCTTTTACAAAAGCAAAAATTTTAGTTGCTCAGTCATGTCCAACTCTTTGCCACCCCATGGACTGTAGCCCACCAGTCTCCTCTGTCTGTGGAATTCTCCAAGAAATAATTCTGGAGTAGGTCACAATCCCTACTCCACAGGATCTTTCTGACCCAGGGATCAAACCCAGATCACCTGCATTGCTTGCAGATTCTTTACCACTTGAGCCACCAGGGAAGCCCTCTCTTCCTAATCCCCTGAGTGAAAAAGAGAGACTGTCGGCTATTGGAATAAAAGCTGTTCTGATTTTGCAAAATGCTTTGAGAGGGCACATGCTTTTCCTCACAATGTACTTACTTTTCTTCACAAGGAATTAAAATGCGTCCCTTGTTTTTGCAGTATCCAAATTTATTTCCAATTGTATTCATCTTGTAGCAAATATCAGAACTGGCTTTTGCTTCTGGGATCCAAAGCAGTATGATAAAAGTAAAACAATGACAACATGAATGTGACAAATCATAAATGCCTTACTTTTCTAATATCATTGAAATTTCATTATCACTTACATAGTAGTGAAACAGAATGGGATAAATAAATAATTTTAAAACTATCTTATTGCCTCAGGAGGATATTTTAGGAAAGAATGCAGATATAAAAAAGAAACAAACATACCTTAACCCACATACTTAGATAGTTAATGTGTGTGTGTGTGTGTGTGTGTGTGTGCGTGTGCCTTCTCAGTTGCTCAATTGTGTCTGACACTTTGCCACTCCATGGACCATAGCCCGCCAGGCTCCTCTGTCCATGGGATTCTCCAGGCAAGAATACTGGAGTGGGTTGCCATTTCCTCCTCCATGGAATCTTCCCAACCCAGGGACTGAACCTGTGTCTCTTACATCTCCTGCATTGACAGGTGGCTTCTTTACCACCGAGCCACCTGGGAAGCCAGTCAATTAATATTAGAGGTAAAATCAATGAATATTAAAGGTTTTATTTAGAAAGGTGCCAGGTCATATCTTCCATAAATGACATTATCTCCAATCTTGCCCCCAAATTCCTAAAGGACAGTAACAGAGAAATAGCAGCTATTATCTTTATCCATCATTCACTATCACTGTCTCTTACCATGATCAAACAATTCAGAGCACTGATCATCCCGGGTGGGACAGTTCCCCATGAAGCAGTAGCCTTTTGCGTTCTTGCAAGGAAATCCATTTACTTGGAATTGGTCCTTAGGACACCCCGAAGAGTGGCCAGTGCACCTCTCAGGAAAATCACATTCAGTTCTTGCTGGCCTGCATATAGACCCTGCTTTTTTCATCTGTGGAAGAAAAATGAAGAGATTGATTTTTGGGCATCCTTAGGCAGGCAAGGAAGGGTTAGTTGGTAGGAGGAAGTAAGTAGGTTGACCCATTTAATTTAAAAGAAGTTTTAAGGATGGGTCATGAGATCATGATTTCCTTCTCCTTTCCACTGAGAATTACTATCTTTATTGGCTTGTATATAATTTTAGGAATGACAAGCTGGTGGTATTGAAATTTGGTATTAGAACAGCCTTGAGGCAGAGTTAGAATGGTTATAAAATGGGGAAATGAGCTTGTGTTCTTCTCATCTTGCCTTCTTCATTCCTTCGTCCCTCTCCCCCAGCCCACCATACACAGAAAACTGGGAACCCCTGACTCTAATGAGAAATCTCCACCACTCCCAAGAAATCAGATCTTTTCAGAAGAAACTAATATATAATAGTTTATATATATATATAAAGCCAGCATATATATATATGCTGGCTTTCATTTAGGGAGGGCATGACATGGGAATATTCTCCATTTAGTCATTCAATACGTATTTGATTGTGCTGGAGAGATTTGAAGATGAATTAAACACACTTCCTTTCCTTTTTAAGTTCATGATCCAGTAGCATTAAGGAAGAGTCAGTGAATGCTTGGACAGAAGCATTTGGGTTTCTGGTAATCTTTCCTAGGGATCTATCTCTAGGTACTAGTTACTATCGCTTTCCAATTCCAGTATAACTGTTTTCGCTGTTAGTTCACTGCAGTTGGGGTGCCATTTTCCCCCTCAGCTAAGGTGAAATCGGCTAGTAGTCATTGAAAAAAGACCAAAAATAATGTTGGTTGTGTGACTCCACTTCTAAAATTCTAAGCAATGCTTCCCACTTCTCCACTTCCCAAACCACAGCACAGATCAGGGTTTAAAAGTCAGAGCATTTCAGAAGAGGCTCTATTGAGTACCAGCATATCTGGCTGCAATCTGGGATTGGTAATGTAAGGTCACCCAGTGATCAGACAACTCTTTGGTTCTATGTATGCTTAATAAACTGAAAATAGAGAAACCCAGTCCTAGCAAAGTCTCTTACCTGGCAAGATTCACAGCATTCTCCTTCAGCACAAGTGAACCCTGGCTTCAACATACATTTGTGTGCATCACAACAAGGATTAGTGCAGTCCTGGCAATTATCAGAAATGAAAGATCAGAAGTGCTTTGTGCTTTGGCTCCTGTTTAAAGAGTTCATTTACTGTGTTTCTGTGGAACTTAGCCTTAGTTGTTTTTCAGAGTTCAATTTAAATGCATGGTCCTTGACTATGATATGTGTATAAAGGCTACTGCTTACAGCTAGTGTTTGGGACTTTTACTTTGTTTCCTTCCCTTGGAGCTGTTCAGTACTCCACAAGCCCAAAGTTTGTGACCATTTTGGCACCAGGGGCCAGTTTTATAGAAGACACTTTTTCTATGGACTGAGAGTTTGAGGGATGGTTTCAGGATGATTTAAGTGCATTGTATTTATTATACCTCCGATGATACGATGAGAGGCAGAGCTCAGGTGGTAACGTGAACAATGGGAGCAGCTGTAAATACAAATGAAGCTTTGCTCACTCTTGCACTGCTCACCTGCTGATGTGCAGACCAGTTCCTAACAGGCTACAGACTGGTCCATGGCCTGAATTAGGAACCCCGAAGTAAGGTATTTCAAGTGGTAGAATGAAGCTGTAGCAATATTCCAAACAATGCACATGGGCAAAAGCATCAGTTTCCGAAGTTAAGATTTTCTTCACATTTAATCCTAGACATTTGAAAACTAGAAGCTGTCACCTCTGGACCTGTCACAGTCTCCACTCTGATCATGGAGTCTCTTTGTGGCCATCTTACTACACTTCTTTTGAATTGTGCAATGTCTACAGAATAGCTACTAAACATGTGGTCCTTGGACTTCCAGCATCATCACAATGTTACAGGTTGGTAGGAATAGGATCTCATTTCTACTCCAGACATACTGAATCAGAGTCCACATTCTAACAACATGCCGGGGTGACTGATGAGCACTTGATAATGTGAGAAGTCATTATCTAGGGCACATATCTATATGATGAGCTCTTGAAAGAAAGAGCTTCTATGTAGGAGAAAAGCAGATTAAGAATTAATTTAAAATATGTCTGCAAGGCTTACTCTAAATGTTCCAGAGACTGCTATAAATCTGTGTACATTTGGAAGGTTTCTGCTCAATTAAACTTTCTAATAATGTGAACTGGTCAACAGGGATATAGACTAGTGTCATAAGGCCTTGAATCAAACTCAACTGACTGTGAGGGATTTTGTAGAACAAATCCTACTGTGCAAGAGAGATTGGACTTAAGGAGACCTATGGGCCCTTCGCACTAGAAGAGCCAATTAGCATATAAACCAGGCTAATGAGATGCTTTGGACCTGAGGCAACATCACTATACACAGTTCACGACTTGGGAAGAAGCTTTGCAAAGAGGCTACCCAACAGCATGTTTCCAATTCTTCTTTTTTTTTAAAACATACTTGTTGAAGCTTTACAAGGATTACCATGGTTGACTAATGGCTACATCCCTGCCTAGGTTCTAGCTGAGTTGACACTTTGTAAATTGAAAGACAGCATCATTTGCAAATACCTGAAGAAGGCCACAATCACACTCCTCTCCATCATCCAACCTGTTGTTTCCACAATATGGGTAATCAGAAAAGTTGTCAGAAAATGGAACATTGAACATGCATGTTAGACTGTAATCCTTGAGAAATTGCTGGTACTGGGTTTTGCTGCATTTACTGAATTTCAGTGCAGGAATGCTAGAGATAGGACAAGTTAAAAATAAAGATTAATCATATCAATGCATAGTGGTAGAACAGCTGTGAAAATTCTATGAAGAAATGAGAACAAAAAACAAAGAGAGGACTGCTCTGGTGGTCCAGTAGTTGGGAGTCTGCCTGCCAGTGCAGGGGACGTGGGTTCGATCCCTGATCCAGGAATATTCCACATACCTCAGGGCAACAAAGTCCATGTGCCACAACTACTGAACCCATGCTCTAGAGCCTGTACACCACAAGAAGAGAAGCCACTGCAGTGAGAAGCCCATGCACCACACCTAGAGAGTAGTCCCCGCTCCTCTCAGCTAGAGAAAAGCCCACACGCAGCAACCAAGACCCAGAGCAGCCAAAACAAAACAAATAGAAATGATGGACTCAAAGTCCATTTACCTTTCTTATTCTTGCTTTACTATTACAGCAGAGCAGTAACGGGGCTCTTTATTATATGAAATGTCTTTTTGAAATACAGCCAACGCAGGCTAGTTTAGTGAAAATATTCAGACTATATATCTTCCAGAATATGCTTCCTGAAGCCTGTGTGCATACGTGCTAAGTCACTTCAGCTCTGTTCACCTCTGTGACCCTATGGATTGTAGCCCACCAGGCTTCTCTGTCCATGGAATTTTCCAGGCAAGAATACTGGAGTGGGTTGCCATGCCTTCCTCTGGGGAATTTTCCCAACCCAGGTATTGAACCCACGTCTCTTGTGTTTGCTGCCTTGGTAGGCAGGCTCTTTACCACTAGTCCTACCTGGGAAGCACCCTGAAGCCTACATCTAGGCCAATTGTATCTGCTGTTTCCATGTCACTTCTTATTGTTCCACTTGAAATAATCTATATTTTTGTCTGTCATGTATGCAAGATTACTAGCTTCTCAGTACAGGGTCTGAATCATATTCAAGTTTTTAAAAAAATAAGCACTAGCTAACAGGATACCTGGCAAAAATTGTTCTCTATAACATTTCTTGAAGCAATTTATTTTCGTAAACTTCCTAGGAATGTGATATACTTCTTTTCAAAATGAAACTCACCTCCCTTCTATCTTCCTCTGGTTTTGAGTCCCTGCTTATTATTATTGATACAATGATTAACTACAGATGGATTTTTAAAGACATTTGAGAGGGATGGTGTGTTTCCCTCCCAAATATTACTAATTATGTAGATAATGATGTAAAATTAGATATCAGTTACTAAGTTCTTATCTAGGATATATTAGGAAAATTCCAGATAATAACCATAGTGCTACTTATTCAGTTGTGACCCCATAGACTACAGCCCACCATGCTCCTCCTGTCCATGGGATTCTCCAGGCAAGAATACTAGAGGGGGTTGCCATTCCCTTTTCCAGGGGATCTTACTGACCCAGGGATCAAACCTGGGCCACCTGCATTGTAGACAGATTCTTTACCCTCCAAGCCACCAAGGAAACCATAGCCATATAATAACCATATAACCCTGTAACACTGAGTTTTAATCAAAGTCATTCCTCCAATATTGAAATATTTTCTCTATATTGTTGGAATCTCACCTTCCACCACTGTTCATCACACATTTTTCCAAATCACAGGTACACAGGTAATCATCATGACTCATCCCAAGGTTATGCCCCAACTGGTGTGCCATTCTGCTCGCAATTGCATTGAGGTCAGGTAAAAGATCCTGAGGCCAAAAAAGTCTTGCATTAGAAACTTCTATAAAATAGCACACTACAGTACATAAGCTTTGAAGTAGTCGCTAAGATCTCGTTTCTAGCTTCTGGCTAATTAGTATCTTATCTGAGAGATTATGAACTTAATTAACTTCCATTCTTGCACCTTAATTTCCTCACTTATATAATGAAGTTGGACAAAACCTTTTTATGGTCTCTAACATTTGTAATTTTTTTGTGTGTGAAGCAATACTCATTATTGATTTTATATAGACTCATTCTTACAAATAGCTCAAACTTATTAATTAACCTCCTAACAATAAAATAAACATTATTGATTATCTCCTGTTACTAGATATTCAAAGGGCATAAAAATAAAAATATGTGAGTTTAGGGTTTTCAATTTATAATCTCACATTAGGCAATAATGTGATACAATCATGAGGAGGGAGTTACTACTGTGAAAAGAGTCAGAAGATCAGTAATGGAAAATCAAAGGCAGCATTGATTGCTATCACTGTTCTTAGTTCTACTTTATATTTTAATTTCTGTGTTAGTGGAAAATTTTAATTTCTGAAGAGGGGTGGGATATCAGGTTACTATAAAGGAAAAACCCCCCTAATTCGGTAATTTCGTCTTACCCATATGACATTTAAAATGTATCCTGGATGGGCTATAATGTCATAATTGGAGTGCACAGCCTATATTAGGTTAATTTGACTCTATTATACAAATTTTTATTTCTGAAATACTATAGGCAAAATCATAATCATAAAAAGAACCATGGGAATGAAAAATCAGGTAGTCATCTTAATAAGTACTAGCTTTTAAGTTCAAGGTCTTACAAGACTGTCTTGAGCATAGCAACAGCTAGGTAAAGACAGGAAATCAACTTTGACATTTTAAAGCTTATCTTAGGGTTACTTGGACAGAATTTACTGGAAGCCTAGTGACTTGGGAAGGGATCAGGTAAACAAGGGGTGTTGGCAGTTGGTAGGTGGTAGGCTTGCTAAAATTGAATGGTAAGGCCATATAGATAAGATATTTGAAGTAGTTTATACATTTTCTGAATAAAAGCAGTTATGTTCACTTGCTAAACCAGCCATCAAGTTTTATGTACATCACATGTACTTATAAATAACTATATGTAAAAGGCAAAAGAGCTTTCCTAGTCTTTGCATGTTAATTCATATATTAACATA
This sequence comes from Bos taurus, assembly GCF_002263795.3. NCBI lineage: Eukaryota > Metazoa > Chordata > Mammalia > Artiodactyla > Bovidae > Bos > Bos taurus. The sequence continues at coordinate 71,678,451 of NC_037335.1, read as the reverse complement.
AGTACTGAATGCTCTTTTCATACGTAAGAACCATTAAGTAGGTTTATACCATTAATAGGAGTTTGACAGAAAGTTGCGGCTGAAATCTTCAGATTTCATATTTGACTTTGTAAAAAAATAGAAATATATACCAAAATTCTATCAGTGTGATTATTTTTATCATGCTAGAGAAGGTTTCAAAGGCAGGAGGAATCATCCAAAATCCAATGTTCTTTTAGATTCTGAAAAACACTGGTTTATCTTCATTATGTATCTATAGTTTTTATAATACATTTCCCACTTAAAAAAGAAACACGACAGCTTCATCATGACATATTTTGATGGGAATGTATGATAAGATGCATACGTGGTTCTTTTCAATAGAACACAGAAAATTACAGTAATTTAAGGTAAACTTTCTAATTAAGTAATGTAACATAAATAAAACACAGCTCACCTTAACAACACTGGAGGAATAATAGGGCAGGCACATCCCCCCTGGATAGGAAGTTCCATGTGCCTGTGTGTAGAGCCACTTTCCACTATGAACAAGACACAAATAAACCCATAGTTCAATTAACACAAAGACTGAAGTGAAGTGAACCCCCCAGTGCTAGTACCCTGGCACATGAAAACTGCCTTTTCTTTTTCCTGGAGTTCTGGAATGGAGGATGACCTTAGTTGATATCAAGCTCATTTTAAACCTGTGGCATTTTAGAGGCATTGAGAAAGTCAATGTAATCTTGAAATTAAATCATAAAAATGCCCTTTCCAAAAAAAATAATAATAAGGTCAGAGTCCATTTGACTTAACTTTAGTTTGCCCTACACTCAACTTTGGTTAAGGTCACTTAAAAGACCGGAATATTTAAAAGGGTTCAGAGGGGAAAATGCAACATAGTGAACAGACTCAACACCATGATTAGTTTGCTGTGCTTGAAAATTAAAACAAAAATAATTAACCATACAAACTCATAGAGAATTTGATAACTATTATCAGATATTTAAAAACACATGTCATGTAAAAAAGGCCTATTCCTGGATTGTCTAAAAATACAGATGTAGATGCATATACTAAAGGGACCCAAATCTGATATGCTTTCAAGAAGAACATTTAGAGTTTTACCACTCTAAAAAGAACTATCATAAGTTGGAGGGCCATTCTTAGAGTATAATAAAGTGAAAGTAAAAGTCACTCAGTCATGTCCAACTGTTTGCTATGCCATGGACTATACAGTCCATGGAATTCTCCAGGCCACAATACTGGAGTGGGTAGCTGTTACTTCTCCTGGGGACCCTCCCCACCCAGGGATTGAACCCAGGTTTCCTGAATTGCAGGCGGATTCTTTACCGTCTGAGCCACCAAGGAAACTCAGAGTATAATACAGAGAGTTCAAATACAAGAAATGTTGTCAGGTCAGGTGACCACTCTCAATCTTCAAATTTTTTCATCAAGAAGAGATGTTATTTTTCTGTCTTCACTACTGAAATATTTATCTCCTTATATTTAAAAGTCTTAGTATTTGACTTTGCATCTTGGAAGAATTTAGGATTCTGATCTTTCTAGACTCTGGGGATCTTGAGATAATATCAGCTATGGAGATGAAACACCAGAGAAAGCACCATCTGGATTCTAACTTAGCTCATTGTCACTGAAAACCAAGTCACAGCATGATAATGTCATATATGGTATCCAATCACTTCTAGATCTATGTGAATATAGAAGGAAGACATATAAGAAACCCAACACATAAGAAGTTCCAAATATGATGCTCAGTTAAATATTTAGCATTCCCCTCCCCATATTCCTATTTGTAGACATACTATTAGCGTGTGAAGCTACTGCTCAGAATAAGAGACATTCGTGGAAGTAAAAGTTTGTCTACGTAAAGCAAATTAATATTCCTAGACTAACTTATTATGTATTTTAAGACATACATACATGGATTAGGCAAAGGGGCTAGTCTTGCCTGCTATGAAGGTCAGGATGATATTTTAGTTTACCCCCTATGATTTTGGGACATAGCAGTACATGAATGTGTGAAACTAAACCAGATACAATTATTCCCCTGGAGCTATGTGTTACAGCCATTGTGATACCAGAAATGATATCTGGAGTTCTGGTTTGCTCATCAATCTGCCAAATGACTAGACCTGAGCTCCGATTATGGGCCTTGCAAGCCTCATAGTTCTGAGCTCAGACTGAAAGTTAACATTGAGATAATGCTGTTGTTATTGTTGTTCAGTCACCAAGTCGTGTCTGAGTCTTTGTGACCCCATGGACTATAGCACGCTAGACTTCCCTGTCCTTCACTATTTCCTGGAGTTTGCTCAAACATATGTCCTTTGAGTCAATGATGCCATCCAATCATCTCATCCTTTGTTGCCCCCATCTCCTCCTGTCCTCCCAGAATCAGGGTCTTTTCCAATGAGTCAGCTCTTTGCATCAGGTGGCCAAAGTATTGGAGTTTTAGCTTCAGCATCAGTCCTTCCAACATTCATGGTTAATTTCCTTTAGAATTGACTGGTTTGATCTTCTTTCAGTCCAAGGGACTCTCAAGAGTCTTTTCCAAGACTGCAATTCAAAAGCATCAATTCTTTGGCACTCAGCCTTCTTTATGATCCAACTCTCACATCCTTACATGACTACTGGAAAAACTATAGCTTTGACTATACACAGTTTTGACTATACACTAAAACTAGGCAAAGTGATGTCTCTAGTTTTTAATACACTGTCTAGATTTGTCATAGCTTTCCTTCCAAGGAGGAAATGTCTTTTAATTTCATGGCTGCAGTCACTGTCCACAGTTATTTGGAAATCCAAGAAAAGAAAATATGCTGCTGCTTTCACTTTTTCCCCACTACTTGCCATGAAGTGATAGGATCAGATGCCATAATCTTTCTCTTTGAATGCTGAGTTTTAAGCCAGCTTTTTAACTCTCCTCTTTCACCCTTATCAAGAGGCTCTTTAGTTTCTCTTCACTTTCTGCCATTAGAGTGGTATCATTCTCATATCTGGGCTTCCAGGTGATATGAGTGGTAAAGAAGCCACTTGCCAATTCAGGAGACCTAAGAGATGTAGATTCTATCCCTGGGTCAAGAAGATCACCTCGAGGAGGGCAAGGTGACACACTCCATTATTCTTGCCTGGAGAATCCTGTGGATAGAGGAGGAGCCTGATAGGCTACAGTCCACAAGGTAGCAAAGAACTGGACACAACTGAAGCAACTTAGCACACGTACACATCTGCATATCTGAAGTTGTTGATATTTCTCCTGGAAATCTTGATTCCAGCTTGTGATTCATCCAGCCTGGTATTTGGCATGATATACTCTGCATGTGACAGACAGGGAGACAATACATAGCTTTGTTGTACTCCTTTCCCAATTTTGAACTAGTCAGTTGTTCCATGTAAGGTTCTGACTGTTGCTTCTTGACTTGAATACAGGTTTCACTGGAGACAGGCAAGGTGGGCTGGTATTTCTACCTCTTTTAGAATTTTTAACAATCTGTTGTGATCCATACAGTGTATTCAATGAAGAAGAAGTAGATGTTTTTCTGGAATTCCCTTGCTTTCTCTATGATCCAATGGGTGTTGACAATTTGATCTCTGGTTCCTCTGCCTTTTCTAAATCCAGCCTATATATCTGGAATCTCTCTGTTCATATACTGCTAAAACCTAGCTTGAAGGATTTTGAGCATAATCTTAACAGCATGTGAAATGAGCACAACTGTTCAGTAATTTTGGAAAAGGCAATGGCGCCCCACTCCAGTACTCTTGCCTGGAAAATCCCATAGACGGAAGAGCCTGGCAGGCTGCAGTCCATGGGCTCGCTAAGAGTCAGACATGACTGAGTGACTTCACTTTCACTTTTAACTTTCATGCATTGGAGAAGGAAATGGCAACCCACTCCAGTGCTCTTGCCTGGAGAATCCCAGGGACAGGGGAGCCTGGTGGGTTGCCGTCTATGGGGTCACACAGAGTCGGACACGACTGAAGTGACTTAGCAGTAGCAGCAGTATGGTAATTTGAACATTCTTTGAAATTGCCTCTTTGGGATTGAAATGAAAACTGACGTTTTCCAGTCCTGTGACCACTGCTGAGTTTTCCAAATTTACTGACATATTGAATGCAACACTTCAACAGCATCATCTTTTAGGATTTGAAATAGCTCAGCTGGAATTCCATCACCTCCACTAGCTTTGTTTGTAGTAATGCTTCCTAAGGCCCGTTTGACGTCACACTCCAGGATGCCTGACTCTAGTTGAGTGATCACACCATCATGGTTATCTGGGTCATGAAGACCTTTTTTTGCATAGTTCTTCTGTGTATTCTTGCCACCTCTTCTTAATCTCTGCTGCTTCTGTTAGGTTCTTATTGTTTTCTGTCCTTTATCATACTTATCCTTTCACGAAATGTTCCCTTGATATTTCCAATTTTCTTGAAGAAATCTCTAGAAAGTGTATTGGTGGGCTGTTTTGTAGGCCTTAGGAGAAATACTGGGATTATAGATAGACTAAATAGGTAAAGCTGGTATCACCCTTATATAGTAGCTTTAAGGACATCAAAAGAGATGCTGAAAGACCATTATTAGGAAAAAGATCATTTACAAGGTCACTTGGAAATATTCTATATAACCACACATAATGTTTTATTCCTGTGACTTTTATCCAAAAGTCAACTGCTTTAAAAATATTTTAGTTTATTTGTATTATTTTCTTTTTAAAAATAATCCATCTAATATGCAGAAAAATAGAGCAGTTACATACCTGAGTAACATACTGTGATCAAAATTTTTCCTTTTTTTAAGGATTATTTCTTGCCAAGCTGAAAAACGCAATAAGGTAGTTTCTATGTTTGAATCTACTTCTATTTTGTCTCCATTTGTCCATATTTCAAGGCCAACTAATGTCACATGAATGTTCAAGGTTTTATAAATCTGTTCAAAGGAGAAACAATTTTTCACAATGTCAAATTGCAGAAGGATCCTTTATTGTGACTATATTTCTTTATATTAAAGAAGTAATTTTGATGTGTGTAGTACATAGTCAAAAGTTCAGGCCTCATTTTATAAATAGTTGTATTGAAACAGAATGTGAGGTTGAATCATCAATATTGGGTGAACCACCATGGCCAACCAAGAAACTTGACTAAAAACATCTGATTCTCTTAGAATTATAATTCTGATAGACACTGGGCTCAGGATATGTCTAAAACAAATACATAAGTAAAGCTCCAAGATAATACCTGGCCTGAAAACATGAATTTATGAACACTGGCACACAACAGAATGAATATTCCTTATCTGTCTCTCTACTGAGGTCATGAGTTGGTTTGGTAGTAGACTAGAACATTGATATTGCATTGTCTGCAAAGGGATTTGTGCAAAAATGTTCATAACAGCTTCATTCACAGTAGCCCAGATTGGAAACTGCTCAAATGAATATCAATGGGAGAATGCGTGAACAAATTGTGATTTCCATACCCTAGAAAACTACCTAGAAATGTCAGAACAAACCACCAATATACACACAGCAACATGAATGCGTCTCAGGCATTGTGCTAAGCAAGAGAAGTCAGACACAGACGAGGACACATGGCGTAATTCCATTTGCGTGAAACTCTTAGAGTAGAACTAATCTACAGAGAAATTTTTCAGAAAAGTGGAGAGCCAGATTACTCCTAGGGATACAGGAATTTTGTGGGAAATGGATTCTATTATGGTCATAGGAGTGTGGCTCACATAGATGGGTTCATTATTCAAATTTTTATAGCTAAGATGTGTGCATTTCAAACTATTGAACTTACCACTCTCAAACCTGTAAAATAATAATAATAAGAAGAATGCATAGTTGTGTATTTCAAAGCATTGAATTTACCTCCCCAAACTTGTAAAAATACAATAATAATAATGCAAGTGGTGGGCATTGGCTAGTGATATTGATAAAGAGTAGAATGATGATAACTGTTGAAATTGGATGATGAATATACAGAGGTTCATTATACTGTTCTGCTTACTTTGTATGTGATTAAAATTTTCTATGAATAAAAAGTTGTAGAAATTAAAAAAGAAAAACAAAAAACAGTAACCTAGGTGTCATGCTTGTGCTCCATGTTTGATTTTTGGAATTACTTTGTTGTGTAAGAAAACTTATTGGAAATTGCTCAAAGCCTCAAAGCAGACAAAAATAGTTGTAGCTCAAGCCTTGTCACCCTTATTCCCATCTGCTTTTGTAAACACATAGTTGGTAGATACTTTGATGCCAGGACAAAAAGAATTTAAGCAAATATTATGAAGATTTTGAGACAAAGAACTATGTGTTAAATCAATTTTATATCTCAAAATAGCCAGTACAAGTCAGTTGAAAGGAGGAGTGGATGATAAACTATAAACACTGAGTTAAGAACTGAAATAGAGAGGTCAACTTGATAATATTCATAGAAGATGAAACTTATTATTAAGAAGTTTAATATTCACATCATTGCTATAACAATAATCGTGTACTAATTTTTCACTTTTTTAATATGACTATATAGAATTTCATGTATTGACACAATAATCATGACTCACGGTCATTTCATAACCATGAAGAACTATGGTTTTCATAAACTCTTATAAAGTTAGATCTTTAGCTAAACCATGGTCTCAAACCTAACTAGATGTCCACTCCTTTGTCTTTTTTGATGAGTTAGGTCCAGTAAGAGTTTTTCTTAACTTGGGTTCTTTGGACTCTCTACCTTCTTGGTTGGACTTCAGGTTCATAAAATTGTAATCAAGTGCAACTGGAAATGATATTTGCCATTCTCTGGATATATTCTCTTCTAGTGAGAAAATATCACTGAACTGAACTGAAAATATTTAGTACTAATTCAGCAATGTGCAACAGTTTGTGGATGGGAACTCAAGGAGAGAGATAGATCTGTGTTATATTTGGATCCATATTAGGGGAGTAATAAAGATAACTGCAAGAAACAGGAGAAGCAGCCTTTGAGATTCCCCCAGAGCAAACCCCCTTCTGGACTGGTGAAAACCCCTAAAAGATGGGCCTAAGAGATGGGCAGACAGAGCTAATAGTCTTCAAGCAAAGTCAGTGATCCTGTTCAGCTAGGAAAGGGGATCAACTTGACTTAAGACAGCTAACAGAGCTTTACCAGTTTCAGAGCTGCTTCTCCTGCTGTTCCCAAGCAGGGAATCTGATTTGCAGCCCTGTTCATTGCTAAATATAGACTTCAATCTGTCTGACCAGGGACCCTCACCATGGAATCTTCATAGCCTATTCAACAGCCCTAGGCCCAGTAGAATTTGAATAGAGATCAGCTCATGACTTCCCCTATGTGCAGAGCAAAACTGGTGGCCTTACTTAACCCAGGAATTCAGTGCACAGTCAGGGCTGGTTCAGGTCCCCAAACATTCTAGTGAAAAACTAGAAACAGATTAGCTGGTGAATGAAAAAAATCACTGAGCTAAAGGGGTGATTTCTACAATGTCTTTTTGGGGGGCCCTCTTTATCCTAGTAAAGGAGCTGGCTAACTCAGAAGGAGTCAGTTCTTAAAAGATGTGTAAAATTCACAGTATTATTTATTTAAAAGGGTTCTAGTTCATTCTAAGTTAGACAAAGTAATCATTTTGCTGCTTTTCATAGAAATATTTCCCCTGATCTCTCTCTCTGAAGACAGATTATATATTAGTGCTTGATAGCCTTTCTGCTATACAATGCAAGGTCATGGAACAGTAATTTCAAAGAATGGGTTTAATTATTCATGGTGGGTAGTCAAGTCTTTGTACACTGCCTTGTAAATTTTGTGCTTAGTAACGAATGTTTGAAACTTATGTAAATATTAAATGTCATTTACTTAGAAAACTTAAAACTTACAGTTGTGGTTCATTTGTTGCTTTGATTTTTTTTTTCCCCCAATGGAATTTTGTTAATTAGCCGCCTTGGTGAATTGTATTTTGGGCTGTATCAGTATCAGGATTACTACAAAAATCCAGCAGAGATCTAGCCTAAAAGTTTCTTTCATTTGTGTTTTTGGCTTGATTCAAACCATGTCAAATCTTACCATGTTGACAAAATTGACCATTCCCCAAACTCGGTTCCTCAGTCTACTGTGAGGTTGACTATTTCTGCGATACTGGAAAAATAGACATTCAATTAACATTCATTAATCATAGAAACTGAATGCAATTTCAACAAAATTATTTCCATCATGGTATATTTCAAAGAAAAAAATTCATTGGCTTTCCTTCCAGTGAGCTGAAAAATCTAGACAACTTATGCAGAAATATACTTTTAATATAAAATAACCAGATATAGCAGTTTCTAAAGGCAGCTTTAACTTGGCACTATTTAAAGGTGTTTCTTTACAACTCTGTTCCCTCCTCACATTACATTATATAGCATTATACCTATTTATTAAGCCAACTGATAACAGTTCTTTAAAGCAGGGGTCCCCAACCCCTGAGATCAAATGCCTGATGATCTGAGGTGGAGCTGAAGTAATAATAATAGAAATAAAGTGCCCAATAAGTGTAATGCACTTGAATCATCCTGAAACCATCTCCCTGCTTCCTGGTCCATGGAAAAATTGTCTTCCAAGATACCAATTCCTGGTGCCAAAATGGGTTGGGGACTGCTGCTTTAGAGTCCATATTTATAACAAAACTTATTAAAGCTGCATAGCAACCACTATATTGCAAAAAACAACAACTTCATCAGCCCTCCTGTATCCATGGTGGCCACAGGCTCAGGAGCATATAATCAAGGATCATCCTGGAGCCAGAGATATGATGGAGAAGGACAAGAAACTGTGGTCCACCCCACTTCTCTCCACTTGGGCTTCCCTGGTGGCTTAGCAGTAAGAATCTGCTTGTGATGCAGGAGACTGCCAGTAATGCAGGACATACAGGTTTCAACTCTGGGTCAAGAAGATCCCCAGGAGAAGAAAATGGCAGCACATTCCAACATTCTTGCCTGGGAAAGACAGAGGAGCCTGGCAGGCTACAGTCCATGGGGTGGCAAAGAATCAAACGCGACTGAGCAATTGAGCACAAACCCACGTATAGACTGTAAACACATTTTCAATTTTTTTGTAAGTTGTTATCATTTCCATATGTTCATAATGGAGAGAGAGGGTTCTATTTTGACTTAGTCTGCTGTATACTCAAAGGACCTTATAGTCTCTTACATATGTCCGGGGAAGCTAAAAACAGAACTTTGAACCTGGAATGAAATTCTGATGAAAATACTACTTTCTCTTTGCTAAAAGATCACAACTACAATAGACAGCAAATGTTTAAGTGAAAACTTACCATGTTATCATCAGCAACAATGAATAGTTCAATATGCTTTTCTTTCTCCTTGCTCTGGAAATGTATGGAAAATTAAATGAAGTATGGTTAATATTTCTTATCTTAACATTTTAAGTTAAAATTTTCAAGGTGAAAAATGTTGGTATGTAAGGTGAGGTCCAAGAATATATCTAATAATTCTAGAAATTTAGGTAAATAAAACCCATTATGTTATTAAAACATGTGGCTCTATTCATCAGGTTTTAGTGAAACTGAAGCAACATTCCATATTTTATATTCCTTCATTTCTTTGTTTAGTCTTTCAGGTAAAATAAGAGTTATTATAAGTAAGGAATCATGAATACAGTTTTTAACATTTAGTTTTTTTTTTTCTTTTATAAAGTAAACACTTACTAAGTAAGTTCATATAAAAAAAGGCCATCTATAGTTGAGAGTAGGACATAAAATCAGTCAATAGGACTGACCCTATTCCTTCTACTCTTCTGTCTCCCAATCTCCCTTTGTTGAAATTCAATTCCAAGGAAACTTGTAAAACATTGCTAATTATAGGTCTTTATTTTATAAAACACAGTTTCAGGAAATTCTAAGTTTTCAGCCTTCAGTATCAGGTGCTAGGTACATGCATATTCTCTTGAGTATAAACCAGAGGCATATCGTTCAACTATTTGGCTAAGTTATTCTTTTCTGAGCTAACTAATCATTTATTAATTGATTGATTTAATCAGAAAACTCCTCTTAGGCATCTAGAAAGTTTCAGACACAGTCTAAACCATGGATATGTGAAGAAGACAAACACTCACAGATTTTAAGGCTAACACCTTTTGGGGATTTAAGATGATATGAGCTAGCATGCTGCTGCTGCTGCTAAGTCGCTTCACTTGTGTCTGACTCTGAGCGACCCCATAGACGGCAGCCACCAGGCTCCCCTGTCCCTGGGATTCTCCAGGCAAGAACACTGGAGTGGGTTGCCATTTCCTTCTCCAATGCATGAAAGTGAAAAGTGAATGTGAAGTCGCTCAGTCGTGTCTGACTCTTTGCGACCCCATGGACTGCAGCCTACCAAGCCTCTCCGTCCATGGGATATTCCAGGCAAGAGTACTGGAGTAGGGTACCATTGCCTTCTCCAATGAGCTAGTATAGAAAAGCCTAAAACACAGAAGACTATCACTGTAGTGTCATTCCACTAGAAATTCCACCTTAACAATTAGACTATTTGGCTTGATGTGAGGGAGATAATCTGGTTTATTACCAGCAACTCCTCCCCAAAAATATGTGGCAAGAAAGACAAGGAAAGAAAAGACAATATTTAGGAGCGATTTCAAGATGTAAATTTCATTCCTTCCAACCACATTTAGCTCTAATACTATAAATCTATATATTTAGGGTTGTAGATAGCCACCTTCTTTGAACTTGGTGAGACAAACTGAGATTTGCTATAGGAAATGAACACTTCCTATAAAGATAAGAACAACAAAAAATTGACATTTCAGATTTCAAACAGTGAAGAGTCAGATTCAGGTAGCATATACACTGCTTTCATTGGGCTTATAATCTCTGTCTTGAGATGAGAAGAAAAATAAGAGGCATTTGACATGGGATAAAAATGATTTAAAAATAAAGCACTCACTTCCATTTTGGAATCTTCCAGGGATTTAGTATTACCCTTTGGAATAGTTGTCCTGGTAAAGTTGAGCTCTGTACAAGAATAATTGGCAGGCTGCTGCATCAGGGGGTCATATTTGAACACCAAATGTTCTCCCTCATCTGAATATTTCACTGGTTCAATAAGGTATCTTTGATCTCTCACCCTGAAGAACCCCCTGTGGAAATTGGGAATACAATGTCTATTTAAAATCTCTCTCATTTTACTGCTACATTCAGTTCAGTTCAGTTCAGTCACTCAGTTGTGTCCGACTCTGTGACCCCATGAATCGCAGCATGCCAGGCCTCCCTGTCCATCATCAACTCCTGGAGTTTACCCAAACTCACGTCCATCGAGTCGGTGATGCCATCCAGCCATCTCATCCTCTGTCGTCCCCTCCTCCTCCTGCCCCCAATCCCTCCCAGCATCAGAGTCTTTTCCAATGAGTCAACTCTTCGCATGAGGTGGCCAAGTACTGGAGTTTCAGCTTCAGCATCATTCCTTCCAATGAACACCCAGGACTGATCTCCTTTAGAATGGACTGGCTGGATCTCCTTGCAGTCCAAGGGACTCTCAAGAGTCTTCTCCAACACCACAGTTCAAAAGCATCAATTCTTTGGTACTCAGCTGTCTTCACAGTCCAACTCTCGCATCCATACATGACCACTGGAAAAACCATAGCCTTGACTAGATGGACCTATATTGGCAAAGTAATGTCTCTGCTCTTTAATATGCTATCTAGGTTGGTCATAACTTTCCTTCCAAGGAGTAAGCGTCTTTTAATTTCATGGCTCTAATCACCATCTGCAGTGGTTTTGAAGCCCAAAAAAATAAAGTCTGACACTGTTTCCACTGTTTTCCCATCTATTTGCCATGAAGAGATGGTTCCGGATGCCATGATCTTAGTTTTCTGAATGTTGAGCTTTAAGCCAACTTTTTCACTCTCCTCTTTCACTTTCATCAAGAGGCTTTTTAGTTCCTCTTCACTTTATGCCATAAGGGTGGTATCATCTGCATATCTGAGGTTATTGATATTTCTAGTACAGTATTTCTCTGTTCCACTTTATGGAGTTTGCCTTTTTAAGAAAGGGAAACATATTATAAAGCAATTATCCTCCAATTAAAATAAATAAATTTAAAAAAATAAGAAAGTGGAGTCAAGGCCTCATGTCAGCAGGTAGCCAGGTATTCTGAGTGAATAAGAGGTGATATACTGATGAGATGATTGGATGGCATCACTGACTCAATGGACATGAGTTTGAGCAAAGCCTTGAGGATAGTGAAGGACAGGAAAGCCTGGTATGCTGTAGTCCATGGGATCACAAAGAGTCAGACGTGACTTAGAGACTGAACAACAACGACGAGAGGTGATATGGCATGTGACTCTTTGCTAAGAGACAACTCATCTGGATTTCAGAAGTTTGACAGCTCCATCTTTCCTCTGAAGCATGAGTAGAGTAGCAATTCCCACTCATGGGGAGGACCCCTGGAAAGTCTGAGTTCATGCAAAAATTTTGTGAATTTGTATGTATTAATTAAAGAGTAAATATATGAAGGTACAGACACTGCTATGTGGTAATTGTGTTGTTAAAGGGTTTTTTATTCTTGCAAATACTGAAAACTGAACACGTAAAATCCTCATAAATGAAGATACAAGTTTCTTGTTTTTCTACTTTGCCTCCCAACATCTTCTTCCTTTGTCCTTGAGCCCGAGAGCTAGAGACATCTTATATAGGCTTTACTTCTGACTTTTTTACTTTCCAGAGACTGGAAACACTGCCTAATTTAGTAAAAAGCTGTGAAGCATTGTGCTGTGATGTGGTAGGAATGTATAGGATTAGGAAGTAGAAGGCCTGTTTTTGGACAGAGTTCAACCACCAGCAAAATTAATGTTTAGGAACAAATCTCTGATGTCAGTATCCTGACTGATAACATGAGAGGCCAAGCTGGATAAATATCAGTTATCTTCCAATTCTGAATCCCTTGATCATATATTGAAAAATCAATCTTGCTTAGAGCATGTTGTACCTTTTTGTCTAAAATGAACATTAAAAATGGGCTAGGCTGGATATTCATGCCAAAAATATACAGTATGTTTTTTGCCATTAATTTTTCTGTATGAAGTGTCTTAAAAAAAATAAAAGATAATGAGTGATGTTGAGCATCTTTTCATGTGTTTGTTAGCCATCTGTATGTCTTCTTTGGAGAAATGTCTATTTAGTTCTTTGGCCCATTTTTTGATTGGGTTGTTTATTTTTCTGGAATTGAGCTGTAGGAGTTGCTTGTATATTTTTGAGATTAGTTGTGTGTCAGTTGCTTCATTTGCTATTATTTTGTCCCATCTTGAAGGCTGTCTTTTCACCTTGCTTATAGTTTCCTTTGTTGTGCAGAAGCTTTTAAGTTTAATTAGGTCCCATTTGTTTATTTTTGCTTTTATTTCCAATATTCTGGGAGGTGGGTCATAGAGGATCCTGCTGTGATGTATGTCGGAGAGTGTTTTGCCTATGTTCTCCTCTAGGAGTTCTATAGTTTCTGGTCTTACGTTGAGATCTTTAATCCATTTTGAGTTTATTTTTGTGTATGGTGTTAGAAAGTGTTCTAGTTTCATTCTTTTACAAGTGGTTGACCAGTTTTCCCAGCACCACTTGTTAAAGAGATTGTCTTTAATCCATCATATATTCTTGCCTCCTTTGTCAAAGATAAGGTGTCCATATGTGCATGGATTTATCTCTGGGCTTTCTATTTTGTTCCATTGATCTATATTTCCGTCTTTGTGCCAGTACCATACTGTCTTGATGACTGTGGCTTTGTAGTAGAGCCTGAAGTCAGGCAGATTGATTCCTCCAGTTCCATTTTTCTTTCTCAAGATTGCTTTGGCTATTTGAGGTTTTTTGTACTTCCATACAAATTGTGAAATTATTTGTTCTAGCTCTGTGAAGAATACCATTGGTAGCTTGATAGAGATTGCATTGAATCTATAAATTGCTTTGGGTAGTATACTCATTTTCACTATATTGATTCTTCCAATCCATGCATTTGAATCAGTTCTAATGAGGTGGGTGAAACTGGAGCCTATTATAGAGTGAAGTAAGCCAGAAAGAAAAACACCAATACAGTATACTAATGCATACATATGGAATTTAGAAAGATGGTAACAATAACCCTGTATATGAGACAGCAAAAGAGACACTGATGTATAGAACAGTCTTTTGGACTCTGTGGGAGAGGGTGAGGGGGGGATGATTTTGGAGAATGGCATTGAAACATGTATAATATCATATATGAAACGAGTTGCCATTCCAGGTTCGATGCACAATACTAGATGCTTGGGGCTGGTGCACTGGGACAACCCAGAGGGATAGTATGGGGAGGGAGGAGGGAGAAGGGTTCAGGATGGGGAGCACATGTATACCTGTGGCGGATTCATTTTGTTATATGGCAAAACCAATACAATATTGTAAAGTTAAAAAATAAGATAAAAAATTTAAAATAAACTCAACAGATGAATGAAGCAAAAAATAAAACATAAAAAAATTAAAAAATAAAAGAGAATGTCTTTGAAAATTCATAGAATAACTCATTTAAGTAGAAAGATACAGTGCATACCTCAGACCATGACATGTGCTGATGCTGACAGCAGAATCAAACTCATGTAAGATAGATCCTTGGTAAAAACAGTGATCCTAAAAGAGATGAAGAGGCTATTGACAAAAGTACATGTTTTGGTATTATATAAATATTAATATATATACATTTTATATTCATAATAATAATAATTATTTTATTTTCACAAATTACACTTATATTCATTAATGCATTCATTCACTGCATTCTTGTGTTGGAAGATTTTAAAGCTACTTTAGAATTCTTTTATTTTAATTGCTTGATTATTTTGTTTAAAACAGTATATAAATTCTTCCCTCACAATTTTAACAGTCTATGAGTTGATGCTAACCTTAGAAGTGTGACCCTTTTACTTAGAAATATTATTCCTTAATCCATCTTAATATCTTTATCAAATTACCCTCCCTGTGCTATCATTATACATTTCCCCCTGTTGCATATGAAATCAAATCAGTTTTTGATGATCGCAAAAATCAGGTCTCACTCTTTAACCAGGTTCCTTCATGACTTCCCTGCCTCTCTGCTTCAATCAGTTGATATCTTTATTACTTCCTCCTTGGTGCTCCATTCATGGTGATTCCACCAATAATTTCTCTTTCCATCAATTCCTTCTGTTCAGTTCCTGTCTATGTGTGACAATTTCTATGGCCCTAAACCTCAGACCCTCACAGACTAATATCCACTCCCTTTGTAGAAGAATGTAATCCAGCTTTCTTACTGTTCTATTTTACAAAGAGTGCATGATGACTTAAATTTCATAGCTGATAACTGCCTTAAATAGAGGTGATATGGTTTAAAAAGTATACATTTGGTAGAAGAGAATAAAGTCATCCTTGGCTAGAAGGCTTCAGTGGGCATCTTCTGGAATGGAAAATAAATATAAAAACAGAACATGTATCCACTGAAATAATACTATAGTAAATGAACCAAAACTCATTTGGAGAATGAAAGAGAGGACTCAGTGTTGGTGCATCAGAAGGACTGGGCAAGGGGATTTTATTCACATAAGAGTCAAATAGATGGAGTTTTAAAATTGTTCCATATCTTTAAGTTTTATCCTTTAGCTTAACTACTACTCCATCAGGTACCTCATACTTCTTTGGAGTCCTGTTTTACCCTTCCTCCAGACTTAACACCATTTGGGGTACAAAGAAATCAATAAGATACATTAGCAGTCATTGATTTGCTTGTTAGGCAGTGATCAGCCTCCTTTAGCATTCAGAGGATCATAGCTTCTATTCTAGGATCATTCAGTGATGGTAGTCAATGCAAGATTAATTTCTTTTTTTTTAATTTTATACTTACTCTATGTATTTTCCACACTCTTTGACCAGTGTTAGTGGGAGGAGCAAGTGGACAGTAGTGCTTAGAAGCTCTCATGAGTTGTTAGAACCAAGTTAACTCTTCAGTTTTTAAAATTTTTTTAGATTATTTATGATTATTATTTTTTAACTAACACTTCCCGCAACTTTCTGATTCTGATGTAACGCTTTCTGCAACTACTAGAATGGTTTCAAAAGCTAGAAAGGTTTCAAAATTACGCAAGGAAATAAATATTTTCAAAGAAGAGA
This sequence comes from Bos taurus, assembly GCF_002263795.3. NCBI lineage: Eukaryota > Metazoa > Chordata > Mammalia > Artiodactyla > Bovidae > Bos > Bos taurus. Next base: position 71,662,325 of record NC_037335.1, on the reverse strand, counting down.
CAGCGGAAGGTCCTGTAAGATACCGTGATCTGAGGATGTTTGGTGATTTCCTCTCCTTTTGTGGAGTAGTACGTCTCACTGTAATTTAAGGCTAAAAGCTCCCTGGAAAAGAGGACAGGGAGATGGTGAGATTCATTTATTCTAATAAGTAAACAGATAAAGCCTATTATGTGAGAGAGATGCCTCTAGGCTGCTTTCAATTCTCAGCAAGATCCTCTTATGCTAAAGATAAGCAAAATCAATCCCGGTCACATGAGAAGACTCTCTATCTAGATTTCAGGGTGTGGTACAGGCAACAAAATAAACAGAAAAAGATCCTGGCAGTTCTAAAACTGCATCATTTTGAGAAGAACCTAGGAAAAACATTATCTAAGGAAAAATCTCTTGCCTTAAGTGCCAAAATTAATGCAAAATATTTGTGATATTATATATCATATATGTATATATGATATATATATAGTATATATTTTATCAAAATATATATCTGTTGGGTTAATGTGCATTAAGATATATGTATCATGTACATATGACACATGGACTTAAAATGATTGCAGGTTTTACATTTTATAAAAAATTATACAATATTCCCTTGTGGCTCAGCTGGTAAAGAAGTTAAAGAATCAGCCTGCAATGTGGGTTCGATCCCAGGGTTAGGAAGATCCCCTGGAGAAGGGAAAGGCTACCCGCTCCAGTATTTTGGCCTGGAGAATTCCATGTACTACAGTCCATGGGGTTGCAAAGAGTCAGACACAACTGAGAGACCTTCATTTCACTTTCATACAATATTAACTGTAAATATATATTTTAATCTCCAAAACAAAAACTTTAAATTAAAGCAGAGAGATATTGCTAAAAAGACAATAGATAAACAAAAAGCCAGTAGATAAAGTAAAAAAGAAGTCAAATAATTCAAAGATCCAAAGAAGAGTAGGAAAAGAAGCCCAGAGAAACAAAAATAGAGACAAACAGAAATTAAATACAACCATATCATTCTTTCATAACATTATAATGTATCATTCATTACATTAAATATTAATAGCTTAACCTTGCCAATTAGAAATCAGACTTTCCAGTTAGAAATAGTGTCAGAAGTCACTAAAAGGCAGTGACCAACCACTTGCCATCTTACAGGAGACACATTTTAAATGTTAAAGCACAGGTAGGTTGAAGAAAATGGATGAAAAACTGTACATTATGGAAACAGTAAACATGTGAAGACAGAGCTAAACTGTACTAATATCAGGTAAAATACACTTCCCAGCAAAAGTGACATTTTATAATGACATAATGAGAAAAGAGTCAGTACACCATAAAGAAAAAACGATAAATATGTATGAGTCTAACTGCTAAGCTTCAGAATACATGAAGCAATTGTTTTAAAAATTCAAAGGATAAAAATTCCAATTCATAATTGGATTTTTAATACTCATCCCTTGGCAATTGACAGAACAAATAAAAGAGTAATGTAAGTAAAAATAAAAGATCTAAATAATTCTATCAACCTAGAACTCTTCATCCAGTAACTGAAAAATATTTTCTTTCCCAAGGGCATATGATATGTTTAACAAGTTAGAACATAGGTTTGGCTATAAAACAAATTATAATAAATTTTTATTAAAAAAATGATATCATACAAATCTTGACAAAGGTTATACCATAAACTATCAGATATTGGTATCAAATAAATAACACACTCTTAAGTAATCCATGAGTCAAAGAAGAAGTCTCAAAAGAAATTACAAAATATTTTGAAAGGAATGATAATAAAAATAAAACATGTCAAGGTTTTTTAGATGCATTTAAATTAATACTTGAAGGAAATATTATGGTTTTAAATAGTTTAAATACTTATGACAGAAAAGATGAAATGTTTCTATAAAAAGAGAAAAGTAAACCCTAGATAAGTAGAAAAGTTAAATAATAAAGATAATAGATGGATTCTGTGAAATAAATAGATTAGAGCAATAATGAGCAAATCCAAATTTTGGCTATTTGAAAAGATGAACTAATTGATAAACCTCTTCAGATTTGTCAAGGGAAAAGGATGGAGAACTCAGATTACTAGCATTAGAAATTATAAAAGTTTTATCAGATACTATAGACATTAAAAGAATATTAAGAGAATATTATAAAAAACACTTTATACCAAAAATTTGACATCTTACATGAATGTACATTTTCCTTGTGAATTACAATTTAAAACTGATACAAAGTGAAGTAAAAAATTTGAATAACCCTCTCTGAATAAAATTGAATTTGTAATAATAAAACCACTCCCACACACACACACAAATCCTCAAGGCACAGGTAGTTTCATTCATGAATTCCATCAAGCATTCTAAAACTGACATCTTTTGGAACATATAGGAAGAGAGAATACTTCCTAACTCATTTTTGAGGCCAACATAATGTTAATATAAAAATGTGACAAACATCACAAAAAGGTAGAAATGCTTAATAATATTCATCATTAACATGGTTTCAAAAACCTTTCACAAAATCTAAGTGAACTGAATACAGCAAAGAGGGTTTTATCACAAGGATTCAAGTGTGGTTTAACATTCAAATATCAATCAGTGTAAACTACCATGTGGACATTTCAACGGATGCAGAGGTTAACACTTTCAGAACTTTTGGGGACTAAAACAGAACTTTGAGGAAAGGCACATAGAAATTTCTCAACAAATATTAGCTTCCTTCCATCCTGAGGATGTTAGAATATGCAGATTTTGAACAAATTATCAATATAAGTATGTTATTAGGTTCATATTTCTGTACATTTGTCCAGTGGGAGACTCAAAGTGGAAGGAGATTTTGTTGTTGTTTATTTATTTACTTTATTTTTTTAGCTAATAGGCCAGAGTCTCAATTCTTCAGTGGAGTTATCCTTATATTTTACTCATTTGACAATTCTTCATGATTTCAATGCTTGAGGCTGGGAGGAAGAGCTATTGTGTGTAGGACCAACGGAAAAGAAAGAAGTGGAAATTCAACAAAAACAGCAGCAACAGTTGTGAAGAGAGCTACTGAAGAAAGTTTAATGCATTAGAATTATTTAAGGTACACAAAATAACTTGATAAACTAAATTCTTCCCATCCCTTAGAGTCCTCTCCAGCAGAACTCTATTTGATGTCTATTTTCAATAATTTAGAAGTCACTTAAAAAAAATTTAGTTTTCAAGTTTATTTTGTCCCACTGATTTCCAAAGCATTAATGTATGAGCCCTTAAAGTGAGCATACTCCAGGTGCCCCAGATAGGAAGTAATTTAGGAACAGGAGAGCAGTATCTATAATTGTTGTTAAATGTTATTAAATTGTTGAAATGATACAAGCTTATTTTAGAAGAGTAAGAATTCAGATTACATATACATAAGAAGGGCTTAAGGAAGTCACTTTACCAGAAGTTTTTTATGAAAACTAGGATACTATAGACTAATATGTCTATAAGGTATTGAATTATCATAGAACTTACCTTGATTTTAGAAGGTGAATTATTAAGATTTTTCTATTTAGGTTTAGTTGATACAACAATTCTTCTTCATAAGCTTCCTGAAAAACAGTATCCATCATGTGACTTAAATGTGTGCCCCTTGAGTCTGTGTTGGTGGTGGGTAGAGGGGTAGGTAGAGGGGAAAATTACAGATCTTTCACATTCTACCCAGCAACCCAAAAGTCCTTTCAGGCAAAATAATAAATACTGATAAAGCTGAATTTCTATGAAAAATTTTGTTTTCAAGTTATTTTTTTAAGTTTTTTTTACATAGACCATTTTAAAAATCTTTATTGAATTTATTACAATATTGCTTCTGCTTTGTATTTTACTTTTTTGGCCAGGATCCAAAGATCTCAGCCTGTGGGAGCTTGGATCACCAACCAGGGATCCAACCAGCCTCCCCACATCGGAAAGTGAAGTCTTAACCGCTGGACTGCCAGGGAAGTCCCCCCAAGTTATTTTTAAAATTTTTATTTTATATTGGAGTAGAGTTTTTAAAATTTATTTATTTTAATTGCAGGATAATTGTCAAGTTATTTTTTTTTAATTTTGGTGGACTTTTTCTCCAGTTATAAAATGAAATTAAATGAAAAAAAATGCATACTTTCCCCTAATTCAGAGGTATACAAGTTACTATATATCCTTATAGTTTTACTCCCCTGGATCTTCTGTTTATGTATTCTTAACAGTTGGTATACACTATCCTATACTCTACATCTTCACATAAAAATAAATCATGACCATGAGCATTTCCTGTTCTAATATATCTTCTTTTACAGTATGCGTATTTTTTTTACTTGAAGACACAAAATGAACTTATTTAATCTACATCTATATTAGAAATTTCACTTGGGATATTCACTGCAGTTAGAATTTCACTATTAACAATGTGGGGGGGGGGGAATGTAAAGCTTTTGGTAAATATTACCAAATAGCTTTGAATAAAGGAAGTTCAAAATTAGAATTTCAACAGAAATTTATAGTCATTCTTGTTTCCTTGCCTTAGATATTGTTGCTAATAAAAGTCTTTTGAATAATGACATGATAACATTATGATAAATTGTTCTTTTTGATTACTTTTGAAAATGATATTTTCCTTTTATTTGTATATGACTTTTCAATTTATATCCTTTTGTTGTTGTTGTTTTCAGTCACTAAGTTGTGTCTGACTCTTTGTGACCCCATGGACTATATAGTCTGTCAGGCTCCTCTGTCCATGGGATTGTCATTTCTTCTGAGGCTCCTCTAAATCGTGTTAATTTTTCAGACTTCCCTTATTTCTAATGACCTTGATGGTTTTGAACAGTACTGGTCAAAGATACTGGTCAGGTTTTTCGTGGGATGTCTCTCAGTTTAGGTTTATCTGATGTTTTTCTCATGTTTAGACTGGAGTTATGGAGAATTGATAGAAAACAACAAAATCAAATGTCATTTTTCATAGCATCATATCAGAAGAACATACTGTCAATATGACTTATTACTGATGTTAACCTGGACCATCTCACTGAGGCAACATTTTTCAGCCTTCTTCACTGTAAGTTATACTTTTTTCTTTCTTCCATATTATTCTATCTACTCTTGGGAAGGAAGTCATGAAGTACAGCCCATGCTCAAAGGTGGGGTGCTATGCTCCACCTCCTGGGGAGGGGGGTGAATTTCTGCATCAAGTTTCTGATTCTTCTTTAAGAGAGATTTGTCTATTCTCCCTCATTAATTTCCTTGTTCAATCACTTTTTATGCAAATATGGGCTCATGGATATTGACTGATACTTTGCATTATGGTCTAAAACCACATTATTGACTTTGTTGCTCAAATTTTTCTTTTGGAAACTAGGAGATCCTTCTGTTGATCCCTCTGTTTTCTTGACACATTCCCATAAATGTGAGCTTGGGTTTGTTTGAGAACTTCGTTACTTTCTACAGCTGCAAGATGCTCCAAACTCATATTTCCTGCCCTGTCCAGGCTTATTTTGTAGGTTCATCCTGGAACTTTTCATCTTAGTCTGGATTAAGTCTTCAGACAATAGATACCAAAAGAGCCCACCGGATTTTGCACAATGGATAGTAGAAAGCAGGTTTTGACCTCTTGGCTGAGCACCAATGTCCAACCATTAAAAGGTCTGGGAAGATGAGGAAAGAACTGAAGATCAAGGAAAAACTATTTGCAAGGAGATTATAAAAAAAAAATAGACTTTATGGCAGTAGATGGAGAGTTACTTTTTTAATCATCTCAAGCCATGGGAAAGAGGCCTTATGGGACCATTTGGAAAGTTGAACTGTGTCTTACTTGTGACCGAGAAACCTAAAAAGTGAGCTCCTGTTTTGGTGGAGGGAGAACAAGTCATTGCATTTGAAAGGCCGGCTTTCTCAAGAAGTGCAGAGGCAAAGTGACAGTCAGGATGCTCCATGGGTCAAATGAAAAACCTAAGTCTCAAAATGGAAATGCCTGATAATAAGTATCTAAAAACAGTCATTGACATGTATATGTATGGCTGAGTCACTTTGCAGTTCACCTGAAACTATCACAACATTGTTTGTTAATCAGCTATACCCTAATACAAAATAAAAAATTTTAAAAAACTAAACAAAGTAATTTAAAAATAAAAATAAAAACAATCATTGTATGTCTTTGACAATGCAGTGTTGCTCAGTTGCTAAGTATCTCCAGCTCTTTACAACCTCATGGACTGCAGCAAGCCAGGCTTCCCTGTCTCTCACCATCTCAGAGTTTGCTCAAACTCATGTCCATTGAGTCAGTGATGACATCCAACCATCTCATCCTCTGTCACCCCCTTCTCCTCCTGCCTTTCAATCTTTCCCAGCATCAGTTTCTTTTCCAAGGAGTCAGCTCTTCACATCAGGCAAAAGTATTGGGGCTTCGACTTCAGCATCAGTCCTTCCACTGAATATTCAGGGATGATTTCCTTTAAGATTGACTGGTTTGATGTCCTTGCTGTCCAAGGGACTCTCACGAGTCTTCTCCAGCACCACAGTTTGAAAGCATCAGTTCTTTGGCACTCAGCCTTCTTTATAGTCTGAGCCACCAGAGAAGTCCTCTTTGACAATAGTGGGCATTGCAAAGAACCTAATTTTGAAGCTTCCTCCCCATTAGGAGTATTGTGCATTTTCTACATAAATATTTATTATTTTCGGGATTAACATTTTAAATGTTTTTAAATTTTAACACTTGAATTAAACACTCTTCTCAGCAGCAGGCTTTTGTATTCCTGTGAAAGTTGTTCAGCCATGCTGTAGAATCTGTGAGGTCAATAAACCTGCAGATCAGATCACTGGGAGAGCAAAATGCTCAAGAGGGACACTCCACGGCCATCAGCTCAGAACAAATGAGGCTGTCTTGGATCAGCCTGGAAAACTGTTAGTGGAACTCTTCATGTAAACTGGAGGATCCACCCACCAACAAACCTGAACTTTTTTTGTTTGTTTGTTTTCTAATCCATTAAGGGATTGGTCTCCCCGCCCCACACCATTCTCCACCCAAGCATATGTGTTAAGAGGAGTAAGAATCCTCAGAAAAGACACGATATGGCACTTGTTTGCTCTCTGCATACCTGCGAAACAATGCATTTCATTTATTAAATCAAAGCCCATACCTGTATGTCATCCTCATGGATGTGCCAAACATCTCGCTTCTGAATCAGAGGAAGCCTTTTAGGATGAACCAGTTCTTGACCCTCTACTCCAAGGATGACCTTTTCTAAAAGGGAATATAAGCGGGGGGCCAGGGGTGGAGGAGATATATTTGACATTAACATTGATCCATGGTAATTGGATAACAGAATTATTCTCATGGAGTTCATTTGTTCCCAATTAGCAGCCAGGTAGAAGAGCATCCCCACTTTACAAGTATGGAAATTGAGACTGATATATCTAAGTTAGGAAAATATGGACTTCCCTGGTGGCTCAGACACTAAAGAATCTGCTTGCAATGTGAGAGACCCAGGTTTGATCCTTGGGTTGAGAAGACTCCCTGGAGAAGGGAATGGCTACCCACTCCAGTATTCTTGCCTGGAGAATTCCATTGGAAAGTAGGCAAACAGATTGGGGTCCTTCAGTTTCTTACATCTTTTCACTTTATTCTGCAGGTGTGACCTTTGTCTTCTCCTGCCTGTCTCTGGATCCTGCCTCCTGTTGAAGCCAGTCACTGCAATAGTTTGTTTCAATGTAAATTACTGATTTTATCTCTATGGGGCATTTGTATTTGAAGACAACTCTCAGAGCTAAATGTAAGACTTTCCCATGTGAAAGGGATTTTAGACATTTTGAATCAGTGCTAAAATAATCTCTATATTACCTATCAGATTGGTAATCATCTGTCAGGTGAGCCCTGCCAACCCCACTACAGAGTGATGTAAAGGAAAGAGCATAGGCTTTTAGAATCTCTTCTTATTGGAACCAGAGTTTTACTGGTTTATTAGCAGTATGACTATGAGTGGGGTTTCCCAAGTGGTGCAGTGGTAAAGAATCTGCCTACCAATGCAGGAAACACAAGAGATGTAGGTTTGATCTCTGCATTAGGAAAATGTCCTAGAGGAGGAAATGGAAACCCACTCCATTTTTCTTGCCTGGGAAATTCCATGGACAGAGGAGCCTGGTGGACTACAGTCCATGGGGTTGCAAAGAGTTGGACGTGACTGAGCAACTGAACACACATACATGACAATGAGTAATACATCTAATCTCTCTGATCCACAGATATTAATCTCAATTTTCTTACCGCTAAATGGAGATAATATAGAATTTTAAGCATGCTAATACACAAAGTGGCTAATGGCTAACATGTTGTCTCAGTTCCAGTTCAGTCGTTCAGTCATGTCCGATTCTTTGTGACTCCATGGGCTGCAGCATGCCAGGCTTCCCTGCTGTCACCAAGTTCCGGAGCTTGCTCAAACATGGTGTCTGCTGCCTTGCAGATATTCAGTAAAATCCTTCTCACCATCTATCAGAGTACTTAAGATTAATACAATGTTTTATAGAACTATTGAATCTCAAGATTAAACATAATCTAGTCCAAATTCTATGCTATGTTTTCAGCAAAATCAGTGAATATTAATATTTTATCATTTACAATTTAAACTTGGTGACAAAAGAGATGTTGCCTCATAGCATACTAAGAAAACTATCATAAAAAGATTAACACATACCTTTAATCTGAAAAATGAGTAAAATCATGAAACATAAACTCCCGGGAAACATTCTGAATGATTCTGGCAAACTGGGGCACATGTGTTTGAGAAAAGACGCGCACAGTTCTTGGTCCTTGCTGCCACAGAGAGGACGAAGACCCTAGCAGACAGACAGACAGTTTCGATCCAGCACAAGGAGTGTTCCTTATCGTGTTACACAATTTGTGAGGTGCTTTAGGCTAAAACCTGGAGGGTGGACGTCATGTACTAATTAAAGGCAACCACTGAGATGGTGGTGGTGGAGGAAGTGGGCTGGACAGAGATCCCTATATTATACCTGTTACAAATATGACTCCAGATGTACTAAATTATTTTTAAAATGAAAACATCACATTTGTCTTGGAAAAAATTACTGAAGCATGTTCATATAAACTGTGGTGGAAGAAAGTCATCTATGCTGAAAGCCACATGTAAGAACTGTCAAGGAAAATTTGATAAAATAAAGTAGATAGAAATATTGAGAACTTTTCTTCTTAGCCAAATAAAGGCCTGGACCATGTAGGACATGAGGATAATGATGTTATGGTACTAAATGAAACACAAGATATGAATCCATATTTTATCCCCACCCTGATAAAAGAATCCAGAGAGTCACTAGGGTAAGAGGGAGAGATGAAGGGAAATAACTTTCCCTTTCTCCCTGGTTTTATTAAGATATAATTGACAACAGATTAAGGTATATGTCATACAGATTTGACAGTATATATTATGAAATGGTTCATGTCATATAGACACCAACCATCACCCCACCTTTTTTTTCTCTTTTTGATGAGAACTCTACAGATCTATTGTCTTAACAACTTTAAATATACCACCTAACCCTGTTCACTACAGTCATCATGTTGTACATTACATCCCTAGTACTTATTGGTCTGATAGTTAGGATAGATCACTTTCATCTAAACTTATTTATGAAAGCTCATTTATGCTATAAATCACAAATTAATTTCAAAAAAAAGGCAAATAAAAACTCCAAAAATACATACAACATATATAATAAAATGTGAGGGCATAGATCCTAATAATATAGAACTCTTTCAAATCAATACAAAAAGAAAACATTAATGGGCAAATGTGCAAAGGACCTGTACAAATCCTTCTATATGCAGGTGTTCTCTCCTTATATTAGAAGAGATATACCTTTGCAATATAACCCCATATCTGCTTGGGATTCTATCCCTCCACTATCTCCATTATTGATTATCCCCATAATATTCCCATAAATGGAACCAGTCTACCATAACTGGAAGTTTTCTTTAACTCTTTATTTTGTATTGGGGTATAGCCAATTAACAGACTTCCCTGGTGGTTCAGATGGTAAAGAAAATGCCTGCAATGCAGGAGACCCAGGTTCAATCCCTGGGTCAGGAAGATCCCCTGGAGAAGGGAATGTTTACCCACTCCAGTATTCTTGCCTGGAGAATCCCATGGACAGAGGAGGCTACATTCCTGGGGTTGCAAAAGAGACATGACTGAGCAACTGAGCACACATATTAACATATTGAAGAGTTTGGAAAAATACTCGGTAATAGTAAGCACCCAATAAAAGTAGACTATAATTATTTAACTTAACTAGGAGGAGGTTTTATAATGCAGTAAATAAAAGTGGACATTTAGATCCAAACCACCTGGTTTCTGTTCTCAGCACTTGTTTTTCCTGCCTACAAACCTTGGACAAGGTCTGACCTCCCCATACCTCAGTTTTCTTTTCTCCCAAAATAAGTACAACAACAGTATCTTGGGGGTTCTCTGCTGGTTCAAATGGTAAAGAGTCTGCCTGTAATGCGGGAGTCAATCCCTGTGTTGGGAAGATCCCCTAGAGGAGGGTAGAGTTAATAACTAGGATTAAATGGGGTTAATTTAACTGAATCACTTAAAAGCGGTATCTGCTACATATTAAAGGCTAGATAAGTGATGATTTTTTAAAGAACTATATAAGTGTTGAATTTTGCTTTTATTATTTTTTCTGTACCGATTTTATCCACTTCTCATCTTCCTCTCCTTCCCTGAGACTCAGGAGCTCTGGCTTCCTTTCTTTACCCCAACATGCGTTTTCTCTTATCCAAGAACCTCTGGATACACTTGTTTCTCTGCTTCTCTGTGGCCAGATTAATTGATCATGCTTCAATTCTTAGTTCAAGGGTCACTCTCTCAAGAAAGACTTCTCTTACTACAGGGTCTAGAACAAGCTTCTTGTTGAAACAAGATACCTTTTTCTTTTCTGAAAAGTTGTTAGTTTATAACAAACTGATTCATCCAATTGCTTTTATCTGTTTCCTGAAACAAAACATAACTTCCAGAAAGCAAACTCTGCTTGCTTTTTCTTAGTCTGGAACCATATATGTAGAAGTGTCTTGCATATAGACAGTGTATTCAATATAAATTTGTTCAATGCAATAAAACTAATTTGCAATATGAGTAGGATCTGCTTCCATCTTCATGTGTTTCTCAAAATTTTGAACGTAATTGGAATAACTTTAAGTGATCACTTCTACCAGCAGAGTTTCTTTCAGGTCAATACAAGAGATAGTTGAAGACCAAAGGGCATACTTAATATATCCAACCTGTTATCAAACAAATATTCATCCACATATCAGATGGAACTTACCAGCTTCATTCACAGTGATGGTTACAGACAGCATTTTAAATTGGATAATAGGTAGGAATCATATTGAAGTTGCCTTTATTACAGTAAAAATAGAAAAAAAAATTAAATACCAGTTGTAGAATCCTAATTATTTATGGTGTCATGTTAAATGATAAGGCTTAAAGGCATTTGTCTAATGCCTTTAGCTATGGCTAAGCTAACTTTCCAGCATGTCTAAAATATTAGAGATACAGCATTATCCACAGTTAATCCAGGTGAAACAACCTAGAACTTTCAACGAAGAAAAATTTTTGTAACTTAATCAGGCCCCATAATCAATAAGGGGAAAGCAGGCATTAAAATTTCTGCCTGACCCCATGTTCTTTTTATATGCTAGTGGTTTTTTGGACATAGAGACAAGCTTTATTTTCCCATAATCACTCTATAATCAAGCATTCAAACCTGGAGAATATTATACTTCAATTCTGAACCCTACCAAATGACTAGAGTAGCACAGTGAAATATTATAGCTAGTTTATATATTTTTTTCACTCTCAAGTCACAGCTTTCTGTTTTCAAAATAACAGCATCACTAAAGTATATAAAGTTTTAAAAACAAACAAACAATTAACCCTGAAGCAGATTTCAGTGAAAGTGGCTCTGGGAAGTCCAATTATCATACAAAAGCAGATTTTAAGGATTAAACAAATATGAGAATATTCTGTTTCCTCCTTATTTCTCTGCTGCAAATTTGTGGAGCAACCTCTCATAGGAGGTTTTCAAATCTACTCCTATCTTGGTTTCAGTGAGGGATTTGGAGGTTGTAAATTCTTTTTTTTTTTTTTTAATATTTCAATGATTTTTATTTAGTTTTTTGGCTGTATCACATGGCTTGTGGGATCTTAGTTCCCTGATGAGGGATTGAACCCATGTCCCCTGCTTGGAAGCATGGAGTCTTAACCACTGGACCACCAGGGAAATCCTGAGATTTTAGATTCTTGTGTCCAATCCTTATGGTTGCTAGGATCAACCCTTTAAGTCAGGCAGGCGTATGTGTCTCAGGGGCCTCCTAGCTTTGATAAGAGCATGTCTGCTTTCTCCCTTTGACCTCCCTCACAATCCACGTACCCCTTCAGGTTTCTTCTTGAGCTTCCTTCTCCCTTTCTTTTCCTCAGTCCTGCTCCCTCTCTCTGAGCTAGGAACTTAGAGAGCAAGTCCTCAATCCTTCTTAAAGACTTAGAGTGAATTCACAATCGTGGAGGCCCAGGAAGTGTGACAGATGATAAAGAATACACTCCAAGTCAGAAACAAGAGGCAGTCCACTACGCAGACTCAAACAGCTTATTCTCTTCTGTCCTTTGCAAAGAGAAACATGGGAAAAGGGGCAAAAAATTAAGTGAATAAAGAAAATCTTATCCAAATTACAATAGAAACGGCAAAAACTAAACACAGAAATACTGGATGAAAGATTAGCATTTTCTATCTGACTTTAAAAGAAATATCATTATAAAGTACTCCAAAGTCACATTCATTAAAGGGAACTTGCAATTCTTTTTGTAGAAGCTAATTTCAGCCCATTAATTGTGTTTTCAGTGCATTGAAAAGAACACTAGATTCAAAATAAGGAACTCTATGTTCACCTGTGAGTAATTGTTCTTTCTTTGGCAAATCATTTATTTTCTTGGCCCCAGTGCTTCATGTATAAGTTAGGGATATTAGATTGTTTGATCTCTAAGATCTTTTTTTTTTTAAACATCAGAGTGCTATGTTTCCATGCTTTTACTGAATATCCTTTTCTAAGACCTCTTCATTGTAAACAGAAATTTTGACTTGTTAGAATAACGACAAGTTTGGATTTTTTTTTCTCACTATCCTTTTTTGTTGTTGTTCAGTCGCCAAGTCATATCTCTGCAACTCCATGAACTGCAGCATGCCAGGCTTCCCTGTCCTTCATCTCCCAGAGTTTGCTCAAACTCATGTCCACTGAGTCAGCTATGCCATCCAACCATCTCATCCTATGTCACCCCCTTCTCCTCTTTCTCAGGATAAGGGTATTTTCTAGTGAATCCTACTGTCTGTAAATTGATATACACAGTAAATGTCATGATATAGATGCCACAAGAGCAATAAAAAAATTGACTTACTTTGCCATGCAGAAATAAGTTATTTGTGGGGAGTAGCAGATCCTGAGTAAAAAGAGTGCATAGGCATTTCACCCTTTAATTCTGATAATCAAATTACTTAGCTAATGACATTGAACAAATTACTTAATATTCCTAGAATTTTGGTTTCTTTATGGCGAATTAAAGATAATAGTGCTTCCTACACCAGATCACTGTGTAGATTAAGTAAGATCATTAACAACGAGTACTAATACATAGCACACTACTCTTAATCTTTTTGAAGGGTTGACGTTATTCCTCACCTTCAATTTAACTCTACTTCATAACAGCTTTAGGAAATACATTAACTTCAGTGAGGTCAAAATGTTTAAACAACATAGACTTAAAGTCAATGGGTGACAAGGTATGAAATGAAATGTAATTAAGTTTTCTCCAGTTGAATAAGTGGCAACATTCATGATCCTATCCATAAGTCCAGTTCCTACAGAACTATGTCACACATTCACCTCACTTCTCAACGAACTGTAATATTCATATTTTAATAAATTATAGTAACTTTCTTGATCTCTCATGCCCTTCCAGCAACCTTGATATTTTTCTGATCCTTTTATAACAAAATCCTCTCAAGGAGTTTTCAATAATTCCTGTTCTTAGTTCTTCATTCTCTCTTTAAGTCACTCTCTTATGTCTCCTGGATTGACAGCGAGTTACTTTACCACTAGTGCTACCTGGGAAGCCCTTCTTAGTAGCATGAATGGTCAAGTGTAAGGAGACATATGTTATTCTAGCTACCCACTGTCTGCACAGTATTTTAAGATCATCAACTAAAAGAGTGGTGGAACTTTAGTTTGAGTGATTGTTCGGTTGGTTGGCCTGTTCAGTTCTTGGTGCCCCTGCTCCTTTCATCAGTACGCCCGTGTGAGTTCTCCTATACAGTTGGCCACCCTTTCATCTGCCTACAGAAACATCTTTTTCAAGGTTGGTTAAATAGAACTCAGAGTATACTTGTCGGTCTTTTGTGGTTTCATTGTATTCTTCATTTCATGCTATTCTTTGCCTCCAGTTTGACAAATATAATAAATTACTCTCTCAGTGAGGGGCCATGCTGCCCACCTTCCCCAAACCCAACACATCTAGGAACACATTCTCCATGATATTTCTGTTAGCCACCGTAGCACACACTGGTTCTTCCTTCCCGTAATTCCTAAAACCATGCCTACCTCTGGTGTACAGTTGACATATTGGTATGTAAGCATCTTTGAGTGAATCTTTCTTCTCTGCTTTTTATAATAGACTTGATATAATGGAGCCTGCAGTATTGAGTGAGCTTTCTTGTTTATATCTTAATAAAGTAAAATGAAAGTTGGACCATAAAAAAAACAAAACAAAACTGAGTGTTGAAGAATTGATGCTTTGGAACTGTGGTGCTGGAGAAGACTCTTGAGAGTCCTTCGGACTGTGAGGAGACCAAACCTATCAGTCCTAAAGGAAATCAACCCTGAATATTCATTGGAAGGACTGATGCTGAAGCTCCAATACTTTGGCCATCTGATGTGAAGAGCTGACTCATTGGAAAAGATCCTGATGCTGGAAAGATTGAAGACAAAAGGAGAAGAAGGTGGCAGAGGATGAGATGGTTAGATAGCATCACTGACTCAATGGACTTGAGTGTGAGCAAACTCTGAGAGATGGGGACAGGGAAGCCTGGTGTGTTGCAGTCCATGGGGTGGAAAAGAGTCAGACATGACTTAGCAACTGAACAACAACAATGTCTGAGTTATCCTGTGCCTATCACTGCTCTCAAATATCTGCAATGATAGAGATCACTAGTATAATTTTCACCTTATCTCCTGAAGTATGTGCAAGCCCTTTGAAAACAGAGACCATGGTGAATATTCACATGTCCCCCGTGGAGTCTAAGAGTACCAGAGCTTTCATGTTGTTAGTACTCAATAAATAGCAATTTAAGAAGTTGATTGTAATTTATCATGACATTATTGCTGCACCTAATTTACAGTTGATAAATACGAGTTTACCAGAACTGAACAAATATTCTACTTAAATTCCTATTTTCCTGAATCTTTGAGCTTCTTTGGACCTCTGTTATAGCTAACCCAAGGCTTAGAAGCCCCACAGTCACCTGGGACTAGGAGCTATTCATGGACCATCAAGTACTAGGAGCCAGGGTCATATTAATGTTTCAAATAGCTTGGATATGCATTGTGCCTTTCTTCTGAAACCAGGAAAGGATGTGATACCATCTCTAGAGTCTGCCCATTCAAATTCTGCAGTTTACTTTCACCCACAAGGATACCTTCCAGCACAACTTGATCTCGGTGTGCCTGTACCAGTAGCACTTCATTAATCGTGGGGCAGAGGCTGGGAATGGCCCTCAAGCCTGTGCCAGAAACTCCCCCACAGGGCCAACGTCGTCTTCTCACAGAGGGAACATTAAAGGAGGGAGGGGATGTTGGCACCTGGATATCTCTTAACTCAGACTGTACAGTCTTGATTCATCCTTGAAATTAACCCCACTACTTTGTAATGATATAAAACTTACACCTTGAGCACTCACTCTGTGAGGCATTTGCTTGTTCAGTGTTAATGATATGTGGCAGTTAAATGAAATAATAACTCAGCCATTTGACAAATGAAAAAACTGAGTCTCAAGAAAGAAATTCATCCATTTGAGGGTGGTCAGCAAGTGGTGGAGCTTTGTGTACACCCAAGTCCTTAAGGCAATATGTAGTGGTTTAGTTGCTAAGCCATGTTTGACTCTTAACAACCCAACAGACTGTAACCCTCCAGGCTCTTCCATCTATGGGATTTCCCAGACAAGAATACTGGAGTGGGTTGTCATTTTCCTTCTCCAGGAGATCTTGCCAACCCAGGGCTCAAACCCAGCTCTCCTACATTAGCAAGCAAGTACTTCACTGCTGAGCCACCAGGGAAGCACTCAAAAGTAATGTGTGCTGCTAAGTCACCTCAGTCGCTTTAAGCCAACTTTTTCACTCTTCTCTTTCACTTTCATCAAGAGGCTCTTTAGTTCTTCTTCACTTTCTGCCATAAGGGTGGTGTCATCTGCATATCTGAAGTTATTGATATTTCTCCTGGCAATCTTGATTCCAGCTTGTGCTTCACCCAGCCCGGTTTCACATGATGTACTCTCCATATAAGTTAAATAAGTAGGGTGACAATATACAGCCTTGACGTACTCCTTTCCCATTTTGGAACCAGTCTGTTGTTCTATGTCCAGTTCTAACTGTTGCTTCTTGACCTGCATACAGGTTTCTCAGAAGGCAGATAAGGTGGTCTGGTATTCCCATTTCTTTAAGAATTTTCCACAGTTTGTTGTGATCTACACAGTCAAAGGCTTTAGCATAGTCAGTGAAGAAGTAGATGTTTTTTCTGGAATTCTTTTGTTTTTTCCTATGATCCAATGGATGTTGGCAATTTTATCTCTGGTTCCTCTGCCTTTTCTAAATCCAGCTTGAACATCTGGAAGTTCTTTATTCATGTACTTTTGAAGCCTAGCTTGGGGAATTTTGAACATTACCATGCTGATAGGGCCCATATGGGGTCTCATTGATAAGATGGCTCATTAGGTCGACCTCACAAACAAAGAATAAACTCACAGTGATCTGTGAGACTGACCAAATTGCCCAAATGGCATGATGTTTTCTCACTGGTGCCTATCTTCCCAAAGCTGTGAGACCACCAGATTCCAGACTTCTGGCTACGTAACCATACCTTCAGAGAATTTTTCGTTGGTGGGGTATAAGAAAGACCCCGACAGAAAGGGAGGGCGCTGGTTCTTCTTAAGAGCCAGTCACCCTCTCTTTTCCCTTTAATAAATTTCCCTTTTCTTGCCTGACTGTCGGGCTTGGTCTCTTTTTCTCTGCACTCGGCTTACATTCTGGTGCCGAAACCTCGGAAGGAAGAGCACTGCAACTGGGTGGGTTCCTCTCACGAGCCCACCTCCGGTGGTCCCTCCCTTGGACCTTGCGGAGAAACTGAGTTGTGCTCCGGGACAAGACTCTCCACTTGCCTTGCTGGACTGACATCCACACACTGGCCCACATTTCATCCATCCGTTAGAAGGGTAAGTGAAATCCCATTCTCTTGGATCCTCTCTCTCTCTCTCTTGCCTCATTTCCAAGTCCTAGCCATAGGCAGGAGGATCCCCAAGGTCCCTGGGCCCTTGGTCTTGTGCCTCCGTCTGACTTTGAAGTAGGGGACTCCCATTTCAAAGCAGACTATTATTACTCTCTGAGAAAGTCCTGAGAACAGGGACACCTTTTCTCTCAGACCTTTCTCCTCGCTTTCTCTCACCCTTGTCTAACCTCCCTATTCAGCTGCAATGGGAAATTCTCAATCCCAGCCCTCAAAATCTACTCCTCTAGGATGCCTTCTCCGAAACCTTGGTTTTTCAAGGAAAGATAAAACCAAAAAGACTTATTTACTGTTCTAACACACTCTGGCTGCAATACAGACTTGATAACAGGTCCCAGTGGCCAGAAAACGGAGCTCTCGATTATAATACTCTACAGGACCTCGGTAACTTACGCCGCTGCAATGGCAAGTGGTTAGAAATCCCTTATGTTCAGGCTTTCTTTGCTCTTTGCTCTCGACCCACTCTCTGTGAGTCCTGTTTTACTTCTCAAATACTCTTAGCCCACGCTGGGTCACATCCCCCTAATACAATGTCTCCTGATCCCTGTTCAGAATTTTCTTCTTCTTCCTTGACCTTTGTAACCACAGCCCACCCCCTATCACTCCCAATCCCATTCCAGATCCAGTTCCACAACCTCCACCTTAAGTCCCCTCCTCCTCCCTCCTTCTCAAGTGCAGGCCACAGCTCCCAACCCCCATCCTCAGCCTGTGCCTGAGGCAAGCTCTGAGACCTCGGCCCCACCCTCTATCCTGAGGGTCCCTAGATCCCCTCCCCAGGGGAAACCTCATTGCAGGATCCTGTTCCTTCCCCTGCTCCACTGCTCCCTTTAGGGGAAGAGGCTGGAGCAGAAGGCATTGTTTGGGTTCATGTCCCATTCTCCCTCACCGATCTATCTCAGATTGAAAAGCGTCTTGTCTCCTTTTCCTCAGTTCAGTTCAGTTCAGTCGCTCAGTCATGTCTGACTCTTTGTGACCCCATGAATCGCATTACGCCAGGCCTCCCTGTCAATCACCAACTCCCGGAGTTCACTGAGACTCACGTCCATCGAGTCAGTGGTGCCATCCAGCCATCTCATCCTCTGTCGTCCCCTTCTCCTCCTGCCCCCAGTCCCTCCCAGCATCAGAGTCTTTTCCAATGAGTCAACTCTTCGCATGAGGTGGCCAAGTACTGGAGTTTCAGCCTTAGCATCATTCCTTCCAAAGAAATCCCAGGGCTGATCTCCTTCAGAATGGACTGGTTGGATCTCCTTGCAGTCCAAGGGACTCTCAAGAGTCTTCTCCAACACCACAGTTCAAAAGCATCAATTCTTCCGCGCTCAGCCTTCTTTACAGTGCAACTCTCACATCCATACATGACCACAGGAAAAACCATAGCTTTGACTAGCCGGACCTTTGTTGGCAAAGTAATGTCTCTGCTTTTGAATATGCTATCTAGGTTGGTCATAACTTTCCTTCCAAGGAGTAAGCGGCTTTTAATTTCATGGCTGCAGCAGACCCTGATAATTATCTAAAAGAATTCAAGTATCTTATCCAGTCTTACAACTTAACCTGGCATGATATTTACATCTTACATTCCTCCACTCTTCTCCCAGAAGAGAAAGAATGAGGATGGCAAGCCTCTCATGCTGATGAGATACACAGGACAGATAACACTAAGTCCCTGAAGCTGTCCCTGTAGGGGCTGTCCCTGGAGATGATCCCAACAGGGATTATCAGACAGGGAGATCTGGGTGAGCAGCTCCTAATCATATGACTGCTTGCCTCATTGTGGGCTTTCAAAAGGTAGGGCATAAAGCTGTCAACTTTGATAAGTTCCAGGAAATAACTCAAAAACTAGATGAAAACCCGGCACAATTTCTAGCCAGGTTAACAGAAGCCCTACAAAATTAGATCCCACTTCAGCAGAGGGTACCATTGTCCTTAACACCCATTTTATCTCCCAGTCATCCCCAGATATCTGAAAGAAACTAAAAAAGGCAGAAGAAAGCCCTCAAACCCCTCAACAAGACCTTTTAAATTTAGCCTTTAAGATTTTCAATAACTGGTAAGAACAGGCAAAGCTAGAGAAGGCCCAACAAAATCAGGCCAAATGCCACCTTTTAGCCACTGCCCTACATGGCTCCAAGCCTCCATCAACCAACAAAGAAAGGAAGCCACCTGGGCCCTGCTTCAAATGTGGTAAAGAAGACCACTGGACGGACCTGCTCATGCCTAAAGTCAAGGCCTGCTTCAAGTCATGTCCCAGCTGTGGTTTAAAGGGACATTGGAAGGTCGACTGCCCAAATCTCCTTCCAGGAATCCAGACATCCCCTCCTGTTCCCAAGCAGGAGTCCTCCGACCCAGCTCTGCCCAGCCTCCTTGGACTCACTGCTGAAGCCTGAAGTTGCCCAGGGCCCCAGGCCCCAACTCTCACCACCTCTAAGGAGCCCAGGGGAACTCTTACAGTGGCAGATAAGCCGGTCTCCTTTCTCATTGACACAGGGGCCACTTATTCTGCTATGCTTGCCTACTCTGGAAAAACCAAGGTCTCTCAGGTCTCTGTTATGGGGATTGACGATTTAATATCTACACCATGAATAACCGAGCCTACCTTGCACACTTCAAGATACCTCATTTTCCCATTGTTTTCTCATACTCCCTAAATGCTCCACCCTTATTTTTGGGAGAGACTTTCTCTCAAAATTCAAAGCCTCTATTACTATCCCAAGCTCACCCTCTGATCTAGCCTGGCTACTGCTCCTCATCCCCACCTCCTCTTCCCCTGCCCCATTGCCCTCTTTGTCCATAAACCCCATAGTTTGGGATACAGATAACCCATCTGTTGCCTCTCACCATGATCCAATTCATATCCATCTCAAAGACCTCCTATGTTCCTGTCAGGCAAGTGTATGCTCCTCAGTTCTGTCTCATCACAGCAAAGATTTGGAGTGACGGACATTAAAGCCCTCGGTGTATCACAGCTCTCAGGTCTTGGACAAACCGTGTTATAGCTCTTAGACAAATCAGTGTTACAGCTCTATTTTATTTAGAAGATAGCAGGAGAATCCATCCTTGAAGTGTGCGGGCATGCCAACCCAAAGACGCAAAGAGAAGAGAGTGGAGGAGTGTGCCAGAGCGGGAAAGAGAGAGAGCCCTTTGGCTCCTCTTTTTATATGTTTTTCCCTCCCCCTGGGCCTTCCCTATGCAAATTGGGCTAGCCAGGAGTGCTGTTTGTTCTACCTGAAGTCCTCACTCCAGTCCTCGGACCTTCCTTTCACCATCCTTTGTTCTATTTTTGCGGGCTTTTCCCCTCCTTGTCTTTTAGCCACCGCCATTTTGGACTCCTGTTTCCTATTCTAACTACCTAACAGTTCCCCAATCAACCACAACACCCCATCTCCCAAAAACATCAACAAGGGTTAAAGCCTATCATCACTAAACTCCTACATCAGGGCCTCTTGCACCCAACTCACTCTCCCTATAACATATATATCCTACTTGTCAAAAAGCTAAATGGCTCCTATTGCCTGGTCCAGGACCTGAGACTTATCAATGTGTCTGTTATCCCTATACACCCAGTAGTTCCAAATCCCTATACTTTTCTCTCTCATTCTGTCTTCCACTACCCACTTCACTGTTCTAGACCTCAAAGATGCCTTCTTTACTATGCCTTTACACCCAGACTCTCAAGACCTCTTTGCCTTTACCTGGACTGATCCAGACAATCATTGCTCCCAACAATTGACATGTGCAGTCCTCCCAAAAGGCTTTCGTGATAGCTCTCATTTCTTTGGCCAAGCTCTAGCATCAGACCTAACCTCTCTTGACCTTACTCCAAGTACTGTCTCCAATATGTGGACAATCTTCTCCTTTGTAGTCCTTCACTTACATACTCTCAACAACACACTATATACAACTCTTCAATTTTCTAGCTGATTGAAGCTATTGAGTATCTCCCACCAAGGTTCAGCTCTCTCTTCCTAGAGTCACCTGTTTTGAAGTCCTTTTAACGCCAATGAAAAGATATATTACTACCAATAGAAAGTCCTTTATATCCACCCTACCACTCTCTACATCAAAAACAGAGATCCAGGCCTTCTTGGGGTTAGCTGGATATCTACGCCTCTGGATTCCTAATTTCATCCTCTTGGCAAAACCCCTATATCAAGCCACCCGAGGAGATCTTTCAGATCCTCTAGAGCTAAAATCAAATGTCCGTTCAGCCTTTAACAACCTTAAGCAAGCCATTCTCTCAGCCCCAGCTCTAACACTCCCTGACCTTTCTCACTCCTTTATACTCTACACTACTCAGAGACACAAAATTGCCCTGGGAGTTTTGAGACAAAATTAGGGCTTCTCTTTCACCTCTTTCGCTTACCTATCAAAGCACTTATATACCACAATTCAAGGATGGCCAGCCTGCCTACGTGCTCTGGCAGCAGTTGCACATCTCGCTCAGAAAAGTAAAAAAACTTACTTTCAGATTTCAGAGTACCCACTGTCATTCGTTCACTACATGACTTTAAGGACTTACTTTCTCACAAATCCATGACCCTTCTATCTCCTTCAAGCATTGAACTAATTCATGTCACCCTTCTCAAATCTCCCGAGTTTTCCTTTGAACACTGTCCTACTCTCAACCTTGCCATACTTATCCCTAATTCTTCTGAGCTCCCCATCCACACTTGCAAAGAGACATTAGAAGACCTGATGCCCCATTTCTCCCACATTTCCTCAACCCCTTTAAATAACCCTGACTTTACTTGGTATATTGATGGCAGCTCCTCTACAACATCAGAAGGAAAAAAAGTAGCTGGATATGCAATGGTCTCTGACACCAAAATTATTGAATCCCAACCTCTCCCCTCGGGAACCTCTTCCCAAAAGGCAGAACTTCTTGCACTAACTAGAGCCCTTACCCCCACAGCTAACAAGAGAGCAAATATATACACTGACTCTAAATATATTTTCCATGTCATACACTCATATGCTACCATTTGGAATGAAAGAGGGCTCCTATCTACTAAAGACTCTCCCATAACTAACTCTCCACTTATACTCCAACTTTTAAAAGCAGCTAACATGCCAGTTGAAGTAGGCATCATGCATTGCCGAGGTCACCAGGTAGCCTCAGACTCCATTTCACTGGGCAACGATGCCTCAGACAGAGAAGCAAAACAAGCCTCACTATGATTATCAGCTCAACAACTTATAGTAATCCCCAACATAAAGCTCCCTTACCTCCCTGAAGAAATGAAAAATCACAGTTATTACAAGAGGGAGCCCAACTACAAGGAGACTGGTTATGAAAACAGGGCCGCTATATCCTTCCCCAATCTCAGGCCACACAGATTCTTACAGACATTCATTAGATCCTACACATAGGCACTAAACTTCTTTATCATCTCCTAAGACCTCTTATCACCTATCCTAACTTCTTTCACTCCTACAACAAATCACTCACTCTTCCATTATCTGTTCCTCAGTCTCACCACAGGGAGCCCTAAAGCCTATTCCCTCATTCCCAACACATCAGGCTCAAGGACATAACCCAGGAGAGGACTGGCAAATTGACTTCTCTCATATGCCTCCAACATGAAAAATAAAACTCATGTTCACTCTAGTAGACACTTTTTAGTGTGGATTGAGGCTTTTCCTATGAAATCAGAAACTGCCTCAGAGGTAACACAGTTTCTCAAATGAGAAATCATCCTTTGCTTTGGCCTCCCATTCTCTCTCCAATCCGATAATGGGCCAGCTTTTATCTCCCAAATCACTCAACAGGTAGCCCAATCCCTTGTCATAACCTAGAAATTACATATTCCTTACTGACCCCAGTCCTCAGGAAAAGTAGCAAAGGCAAATTTTATTCTCAAAATGCACCTAAACAAACTCTCTCTAGAACTACAAAGGCCATGGACTGAACTCTTTCCCATGGGTTTGGCTCGCCTTAGGGCTACTCCACAGGCCCCGTATTTCCTCAGTCCTTTTGAGTGATGGAGGTCAGGGGCGGTGGCCAAGAGTGCCAGCCTACAACGGTGCAGGAGCGGCCGAAAGGAGCTACCCCCAGCCCGAGTCCAGGGGCGGTGGCCGAGAGGAGCAACCCCACGTCCAAGGAGCGGTGGCTGCGCGGGGAGGGCCGAGAGAAGCACTCCACATTCAAGGTCAGGAGGGGTGGCATTGAGGAGATACCCCTTGTCTAAGGTAAGGAGCAGTGGCTGCGCTTTGCTGGAGCAGCCGTGAAGAGATGCCCCGTGCCCAAGGTAAGAGAAACCCAAGTAAGATGGTAGGTGTTGAGAGAAGGCATCAGAGGGTAACACTGAAACCATAATCACAGAAAACTAGTCAATCTAATCACACTAGGACCACAGCCTTGTCTAACTCAATGAAACTAAGCCATGCTATGTGGGGCCACCCAAGACAGGCGGGTCATGGTGGAGAGGACTGACAGAATGTGGTCCACTGGAGAAGGGAATGACAAACCACTTCAGTATTCTTGCCTTGAGAAACCCATGAACAGTATGAAAAGGCAAAATGATAGGAAACTTAAAGAGGAACTCCCCAGGTCGGTAGGTGCTCAATAGGCTACTGGAGATAAATGGAGAAATAACTCCAGAAAGAACGAAGGGATGGAGCCAAAGCAAAACCAATACCCAGTTGTGGATGTGACTGGTGATACAAGCAAGGTTAGATGTTGTAAAGAGCAATAGTGCATAGGAACCTGGAATGTTAGGTCCATGAATAAAGGCAAATAGGAAGTGGTCAAACAGGAAATGGTAAGAGTGAATGTCGACCTTCTAGGAATCAGCGAACTAAAATGGACTGGAATGGGTGAATTAAACTCAGATGACCATTATATCTGCTACTGCAGGCAGGAATCACTTAGAAGAAATGGAGTAGCCATCATGGTCAACAAAAGAGTCCGAAATGCAGTACTTGGATGCAATCTCAAAAACAACAGAATGATCTCTGTTCGTTTCCAAGGCAAACAATTCAATATCACAGTAATCCAAGTCTATGCCCCAACCAGTAACACTAAAGAAGCTGACGTTGAATGGTTCTATGAAGACCTACAAGACCTTTTTGAACTAACACCCAAAAAAGATGTCCTTTTCATTATAGGGGACTGGAATGCAAAAGTAGGAAGTCAAGAAACACCTGGAGTAACAGGCAAATTTGGCCTTGGAATACAGAATGAAGCAGGGCAAAGGCTAATAGAATTTTGCCAAGAGAACACACTGGTCATAGCAAACACCCTCTTCCAACAACACAAGAGAAGACTCTCCACGTGGATATCACCAGATGGTCAACACCAAAATCAGATTGATTATATTCTTTGCAGCCAAAGATGGAGACACTCTATACAGTCAGCAAAACAAGACCAGGAGCTGACTGTGGCTCAGATCATGAACTCCTTATTACCAAATTCAGACATAAAATGAAGAAAGTACGGAAACCCACTAGACCATTCAGGTATGACCTAAATCAAATCCCTTATGATTATACAGTAGAAGTGAGAAATAGATTTAAGGGACTAGATCTGATAGATAGAGTGCCTGATGAACTATAATGGAGGTTCGTGACACTGTACAGGAGACAGGGATCAAGACCATCCCCATGGAAAAGAAATGCAAAAAAAGCAAAATGGTTGTCTGGGGAGGCCTTACAAATAGCTGTGAAAAGAAGAGAAGCTAAAAGCAAAGGAGAAAAGGAAAGATATAAGCATTTGAATGCAGAGTTCCAAAGAATAGCAAGGGGAGATAAGAAAGCCTTCTTCAGCGATCAATGCAAAGAAATAGAGGAAAACAACGGAATGGGAAAGACTAGAGATCTCTTCAAGAAAATCAGAGATACCAAGGGAACATTTCATGCAAAGATGGGCTCGATAAAGGACACAATGGTATGGACCTAACAGAGGAAGAAGATATTAAGAAGAGATGGCAAGAATACACAGAAGAACTGTACAAGAAGATCTTCACGACCCAGATAATCACGATGATGTGATCACTGACCTAGAGCCAGACATCCTGGAATGTGAAGTCAAGTGGGCCTTAGAAAGCATCTCTACAAACAAAGCTAGTGGAGGTGATGGAATTCCAGTTGAGCTATTCCAAATCCTGAAAGATGATGCTGTGAAAGTGCTGCACTCAATATGCCAGCAAATTTGGAAAACTCAGCAGTGGCCACAGGACTGGAAAAGGTCAGTTTTCATTCCAATCCCAAAGAAAAGCAATGCCAAAGAATGCTCAAACTACCATACAATTGCACTCATCTCACACACTAGTAAAATAATGCTCAAAATTCTCCAAGCCAGGTTTCAGCAAAATGTAAACCGTGAACTTCCAGATGTTCTAACTGGTTTTACAAAAGGCAGAGGAATCAGAGGTCAAATTGCCAACAACTGCTGGATCATCAATAAAGCAAGAGAGTTCCAGAGAAACATCTCAGTTCAGTTCAGTTCAGTTCAGTTACTCAGTCCTGTCCTACTCTTTGCGACCCCATGAATCGCAGCACTCCAGGCCTCCCTGTCCATCACCATCTCCTGGAGTTCACTCAAACTCACGTCCATTGAGTCGGTGATGCCATCCAGCCATTTCATCCTCTGTCATCCCCTTCTCCTCCTGCCCCCAATCCTTACCAGCATCAGAGTCTTTTCCAATGAGTCAGCTCTTCGCATGAGGTGGCCAAAGTACTGGAGTTTCAGCCTTAGCATCATTCCTTCCAAAGAAATCCCAGGGCTGATCTTTAGAGTGGACTGGTTGGATCTCCTTGCAGTCCAAGGGACTCTCAAGAGTCTTCTCCAACACCACAGTTCAAAAGCTTCAATTCTTCAGTGCTCAGCCTTCTTCACAGTCCAACTCTCACATCCATACAGGACCACAGGAAAAACCATAGCCTTGGCTGGATGAACCTTTGTTGGCAAAGTAATGTCTCTGCTTTTGAATATGCTATCTAGGTTGGTCATAACTTTCCTTCCAAGGAGTAAGCGGCTTTTAATTTCATGGCTGCTGTCACCATCTGCAGTGATTTTGGAGCCCCCCAAAATAAAGTCTGACACTGTTTCCACTGCTTCCCCATCTATTTCCCATGAAGTGATGGGACCAGTTGCCATGATCTTCATTTTCTGAATGTTGAGCCATAAGCAAAATTTTTCACTCTCCACTTTCACTTTCATCAAGAGGCTTTTGAGTTCCTCTTCACTTTCTGCCATAAGGGTGGTGTCATCTGCATATCTGAGGTTATTGATATTTCTCCCGGCAATCTTGATTCCAGCTTGTGCTTCTTCCAGTCCAGCGTTTCTCATGATGTACTCTGCATAGAAGTTAAGTAAGCAGGGTGAAAATATACAGCCTTGACGGACTTTTTTTCTTATTTGGAACCAGTCTGTTGTTCCATGTCCAGTTCTAACTGTTGCTTCCTGACCTGCATACAAATTTCTCAAGAGGCAGATCAGGTGGTCTGGTATTCCCATCTCTTTCAGAATTTTCCACAGTTTTTTGTGATCCACACAGTCAAAGGCTTTGGCATAGTCAATAAAGCAGAAATAGATGTTTTTCTGGAACTCTCTTGCTCTTTCAATGATCCAACGGATGTTGGCAATTTGATCTCTGGTTCCTCTGCCTTTTCTAAAACCAGCTTGAACATCAGGAAGTCCATGGTTCACATATTGCTGAAGCCTAGCTTGGAGAATTTTGAGCATTACTTTACTAGTGTGTGAGATGAGTGCAATTGTGCGGTAGTTTGAACATTCTTTGGCATTGCCTTTCTTTGGGATTGGAATGAAAACTGACCTTTTCCAGTCTTGTGGCCTCTGCTGAGTTTTCCAAATGTGCTGGCATATTGAGTGCAGCACTTTCACAGCATCATCTTTCAGGATTTGAAATAGCTCAACTGGAATTCCATCACCTCCACTAGCTTTGTTCGTAGTGATGCTTTCTAAGGCCCACTTGACTTCACATTCCAGGATGTCTGGCTCTAGGTCAGTGATCACACCATCATGATTATCTGGGTTGTGAAGATCTTTTTTGTATAGTTCTTCTGTGTATTCTTGCCATCTCTTCTTAATATCTTCTGCTTCTGTTAGGTCCATACCATTTCTGTCCTTTATCGAGCCCATCTTTGCATGAAATGTTCCCTTGGTATCTCTAATTTTCTTGAAGAGATCTCTAGTCTTTCCCATTCCATTGTTTTCCTCTATTTCTTTGCATTGATCTTTGAGGAAGGCTTTCTTATCTCCCCTTGCTATTCTTTGGAACTCTGCATTCAGATGCTTATATCTTTCCTTTTCTCCTTTACTTTTCGCTTCTCTTCTTTTCACAGCTATTTGTAAGACCTCCCCAGACAACCATTTTGGTTTTTTGCATTTCTTTTTCTTGGGGATGGTCTTGATCCCTGTCTCCTGTACAGTGTCACGAACCTCCGTCCATAGTTCATCAGGCACTCTATCTATCAGACCTAGTCCCTTAAATCTATGTCTTACTTCCACTGTATAATCATAAGGGATTTGATTTAGGCCATACCTGAATGGTCTAGTGGTTTTCCCTACTTTCTTCAATTTAAGTCTGAATTTGGCAATAAGGAGTTCATGATCTGAGCCACAGTCAGCTCCTGGTCTTGTTTTTGCTGACTGTATAGAGCGTCTCCATCTTTGGCTGCAAAGAATATAATCAATCTGATTTTGGTGTTGACCATCTGGTGATGTCCATGTATAGAGTCTTCTCTTGTGTTGTTGGAAGAGGGTTTCTTCTTTATTGACTATGCCAAAGCCTTTGACTGTGTGGATCACAATAAACTGTGGAAAATTCTGAAAGAGATGGGAATACCAGACCACCTGATCTGCCTCTTGAGAAACCTATATGCAGGTCAGGAAGCAACAGTTAGAACTGGACATGGAACAACAGACTGCTTCCAAATAGGAAAAGGAGTACATCAAGGCTGTATATTGTCACCCTGCTTATTTAACTTCTATGCAGAGTACATCATGCGAAACGCTGGGCTGGAAGAAGCACAAGCTGGAATCAGATTGCCGGGAGAAATATCAATAACCTCAGATATGCAGATAACAGCACCCTTATGGCAGAAAGTGAAGAGGAACTAAAAAGCCTCTTGATGAAAGTGAAAGAGGAGAGTGAAAAAGTTTGCTTATGGCTCAACATTCAGAAAATGAAGATCATGGCATCTGGTCCCATCACTTCATGGGAAATAGATGGGGAAATAGTGCAAACAGTATCAGACTTTATGTTTTTGGGCTCCAAAATCACTGAAGATTGTGATTGCAGCCATGAAATTAAAAGCCGCTTACTCCTTGGAAGGAAGGTTATGACCAACCTAGATAGCATATTCAAAAGCAGAGACATTACTTTGCCAACAAAGGTCTGTCTAGTCAAGGCTATGTTTTTTCCAATAGTCATGTATGGATATGAGAATTGGACTGTGAAGAAAGCTGAGTGCCAAAGAATTGATGCTTTTGAACTGTGGTGTTGGAGAAGACTCTTGAGAGTGCCTTGGACTGCAAGGAGATCCAACCAGTCCATTCTGAAGGAGATTAGTCTTGGGTGTTCTTTGGAAGGAATGATGCTAAAGCTGAAACTCCAGTACTTTGGCCATCTCATGCGAAGAGCTGACTCATTGGAAAAGACTCTGATGCTGGGAGGGATTGGGGGCAGGAGGAAAAGGGGACGACAGAGGATGAGATGACTGGATGGCATCACCGACTCGATGGACATGAGTTTGAGTGAACTCCAGGAGTTGGTGATGGACAGGGAGGCCTGGCATGCTGCAATTCATGGGGTCACAAAGAGTTGGACATGACTGAGTGACTGAACTGAACTGAACTGATGCCTATTTTTGGAGGAAGCCTCCTGTTTCTACACCAATAAATAAGACGTTATAAAGGAAGCAGCAAGAAATCTGACAAACAGTGCCTTGAGATACGTCAATGCCTCAGTAATTCATGGGAAAACTGGTTAAGCAATTGGAATTGGATGCCCTGGGTCCTACCTTTTCTAGATCCTCTCCTTCTATTACACTTATTCTAATTTTCAGCCCGTGTTTAATGTGTCTTTTTTCAAAATTTCTTCAGGACTGTTTACTAGCCTTCACCAACTGAACTATCCACGAGCTAACTAACTCAGATTATCTAAGTCAGATTATCAAAAACTTCAACCCCACACAAATCCCCTTGACCCACATTCCATCCTTTTCTTATGTCACTCCCATGATGTCCCCGTCCCATAGGAAGCAGTTACAGAGGATTGACCTTAGGCCCTTATCCTAAATCAAAAAGGCTGGAATGATAGGGCCCGCATGGGGCCTCATTGATAAGATTGCTCATTATGTCAACCTTGCAAAGAATAAAATCACAGTGATCTGTGAGACTGACCAAATTGCCCAAATGGCATGCTGTTTTCTCAGTGGTATCTATCTTCTCAAAGCTGCGAGACCACCAGATTGCAGACCTCCAGCAATGTACCATCCCTTCAGAGAATTTTTCATTGGTGGGGTAGAAGAAAGACCCTGACAGAAAGGGAGGACACTGGTTCTCCTTAAGGGCCAGTCACCCTCTCTTTTCCCTCTAATAAATTTCCCTTTTCTGGCCTGACTGCTGGGCTTGCTCTCTTTTTCTCTGCACTCGTCTTACACATCCTAGCTTTGAAAACATCAGTCCACACAAAAATATAACTCTTTTCTTCATAATTGCCAAAACTTGGAAATAACCAAGTTGTTCTTTACTAGGTAAATGGATAAATACACTGTGGTTTCCATCCAGATAATGGAATATTATTCAGGGCCAAAAAAAAAAAAAAAGATATCAAGCATGGAAAGATAGGAAAATACCTTAAATGCACATTACTATTGAAAAAGTGTAAGAAACCCATTTGAAAAAGTTACATGAGTCTAACTGTATATATGATATTTATAGTGAAAGAAAGCAGATCAGTGATTGCCTGGAACCTGGGGGAGAGGAGGCTTGGGGTTGACTGGAAGATGGGCATAAAGAATGGGGAATGGAAATGCTCTGTATGTTGATTGTGATGACATTTGTCAAAATTCATTGAAATAGATCCTTAAACTAAGTACATTTTATTGTATGCAAATTGTACCTCTATAAAATTGTATGAAAATACAAAGGGGACAGGCATACAAAGGGAACTAGAAACTAGAGAAGGGTGCTATCTATCTGCTCAAAGAATGGGTAGATGTTTGCAAATATTTGTCCATCTAGTGGTCACTAAGTCACTCATCACCAAATCCTCAGGAGTATATAAGGGAAACCCAGAGACACCTCTTGGGTTGCTTACATGTTTCAACACATAATGCTACCTACTTTATACTGGGATTTCAATGGCCAGAAAAAAATCATCTGTTATTTGCTCATTTTCTTCTAAAAGTTTTCATGTTCTAGCAGTATTTAGCTGTTTTCCATAGGACAGACCAGCAAGGGACTAGGAAGTATATGCTTTGTTTCTGACAGCAGGTGTCAGGATTGCCTAATAAAAGAGAAGCATATTCGAAGTTTTTTTATTTTATTATTTATTTATATATATATATATATTTTTTTTTAACTTAACAATATTGTATTGGTTTTGCCATATATCAACATGAATCCACCACAGGCATACACGTGTTCCCCATCCTGAACATTCCTCCCTCCTCCCTCCCCATACCATCCCTCTGGGTCGTCCCAGGGCACCAGACCCAAGCATCCAGTATCATGCGTCGAACCTGGACTGGCGACTCATTTCATATATGATATTAAGGTACTAATCACCTTGATGTAGCCCACTAGGCTCCTCTGTCCATGGGGTTCTCCAAGCAAGAATACTGGAGTGGGTTGCCATTTCCTTCTCCAGGGGATCTTCCCAACCCAGGGATTGAACCCAGGTCTCCCACGTTGCAGGCAGACGTTTTAACCTCCGAGCCACCAGGAAAGCACTAAAAAATATGCAGCTAGTATCATTAACACATTGTGAAATTTGACATGACTGCATTGCCTCCAGTGGCAAGTAACATACTGGTAAGCTATAGCACTGATTTAATAACAGTTGTTAGAATGTGCCTGCCAAAGCAGGAGCCACAGGAGACACAGGTTCGATCCCTGGGTCTGGGAGATCCTCTGGAGGAGGAAATGGCAACCCACTCCAGTGTTCTTGCCTGGAGAATCCCCATGGACAGAGGATCCTGGTGGGCTACAGTCCATGAGGTCACAAAGAGTTGGACACGACTGAGCATGCACATTGAAGGGAAAAAGGAAACACTGCCTCATCAAAAGTGTGTGTGTAAAAAAATACATCCATGTATGCTACGAGCAGTATCCCAACTTCAGAAATGTTAAAGTGTGAAAGGATGTTACCCTTAGTACCAAGGAAATATGGTCCCTAACCACATGCTATTTGCAAGTGGCAGGTGAGTTGCACCCCGCCACTGCCTCCCCATGTCCCAGACATCTACCCAGTTCAGTTTCCTTTGCACAGAGCCTAACTGTGGAGGGTACCTACCGAGCATCATTATACCTGCTGGCCAATGCTTTAAGAAAACAATAGAGAAGTTTGAGGCCACAGGGTCTGGGATGGTGAAGAATGGTGGTGCCCCCGGTATTTGCTGATGGACACAGGAGGCCGTACCCTCCTTTCCATTTATATTTTGGTGTGATTAAGAAGGGAATGGGCTTCTCAGGTAGCGATAGTGAAAGAGAACCCATCACCAGTGCAGGAGATATTAGAGACACAGGTTTGATTCCTGGGTTGGGAAGATCCCCTGGAGGAGGGCGTGGCAACCCTCTAGTTGCCATGTTGCCAATACTCCACTCCAGTATTCTTGCCTGGAGAATCCCATGGACACAGGAGCCTGGCAGGCTACAGTCCATAGGGTTGCAAAGAGTCAGACACAACTGAAGCTACTTAGCACACAAGAAGGAAATAAATAATTCTCTCTGCTGTCTGAAAAAGGAGCCCGCAGCAGGTGCCTGCTTTTTTTTCCCTTGGCCTACAGTAGGAGCTCAATAAGCAGAGGCAAAGCAAACTAGCTAGCAATCTCCTCACAATGACCATCCGAAGCCTGCAACAGACTTTGATTAACTGTATCTCCCAGTGTTCAGTGGAAGCTTTTGTTTTTCTTTGCTCACTTTCTTGGAGAAGGCTTTACTATTGAATACTACTTGTTTGCATTTCTCTCTCTCTCTTTTTTTTTTTTTAAAGTAAATTAGCCCCTAATTTTTCTTGTAGCTGAGTTGTGAAAAATATCCTAGCATATTCCAGACATGAGTCCTCAAACTTACTATTTCTTCTGTTCTGTTTATTTATGAAAGGAAAAAATGTTGCCCTAAAAAATCAAATATCAAATGCACACTGAACATGTGCGTGCTCAGTTGCACCCACCTGTTTGTGACCCCATGGACTGTAGCCCACCAGGCTCCCTTGTCCATGGGATTCTCCAAGCAAGAAAACTGGAGTGGGTTGCCATTTCCTTTGCCAGGGGGATCTTCCCGACTTAGGGATCGAACCCAGGCTCCTGATTGGCAGGTGGATTCTTTACCACTGAGTCACCTGGGGCCAATAACACAATTTAAAAAAAAAAAAATAAAGTTCAAACCAAAAGTAGAACCAAGATACCAGCTTCCTCATTCAACAGTTAACCAGAGAGCAGTTTGTTCTTTTGAACTGAATGGATAAAGCTTGGCCAGGGAGGCAGTTTTCAATCCCACCCAGTGGATCAACTTTGTTAAGATGACTTGAAGGAAATGCAGGTTGGACCGGTAATTGAGGCTGCAGGAAGGCCTTAATTCAGGGACAGATGCTAAGTGATTGTGGAAGTATGTTTCTTCTCTCTGCCGTTGTAGCACGTATGCTTCACAAGCACACCGAGGGTCTGCAGAAAAGGTATTGTCTCGGGATCATAGAAGCGCTGAGGATTTCCTAGGTTAACAGCGGATTTCTACATAGGCTCTGCTGCTATATATATTTTTGCCACACGATGGCGCACAAAGTCCTAAGTGTTGTCCACAACTTTGCAAGCAAGCTTTGAGTCCACAGCACACGTCCCTGCCTGGGTCCCTCTTTAAGCTTCCAGATTTCAAATCAAAGTCCTCTCGCCCTTCTCCTGAAGTCTTCTGTTTTTTTTTTTTTTTCCCCCCCTCAGATGCAGGAGAAAAGTAGAATAGACAGAGATGCAAGACTAGGAAAAGGCAGGAAATCCTTGCTCCGGGAGGTCCTGCCAATCACCTTTCCTTGGAGAGCCCCGCCCACTCTGCTCTGTGTCCCCGAAGCCAGGCTGAGCAAATCTGCTGTCTGTTTCCTGTCACTGGAAGCCTGTTCCTTGTCCAGAGCATTCCTGAAAGTGTCCTGCAGGGGAGTAAGCGGCTTTCCTGGAAATTTACAGGGAGGACCCTCGCGGACAGTTCTTAGACGGGATTTTTAGTGATGAGTAAGTTCCTTGATGGCTCAGAGGGTAAAGCATCTGCCTGCAATGCAGGAGACCTAAGTTCGATCCCTGGGCGGGGAAGATCCTCTGAAGAAGGAAATGGCAACTCATTACAGTATTCTTGCTTGGAGAATCCCATGGATGGAGGAGCCTGATAGGCTACAGTCCATAGGGTCACAGAGTCAGACACGACTGACAGACTTCACTTAGTTAGTACCTTAGGAAGGATAAGAATGCCAGCAAATTTGGAAAACTTAGCAGTGGGCACAGGACTGGTAAAGGTCAGTTTTCGTTCCAATCCCAAAGAAAGGCAATGCCAAAGAATGCTCAAACTACCACACAATTGCACTCATCTCACACGCTGGTAAAGTAATGCTCAAAATTCTCCAAGCCAGGCTTCCACAGTACGTGAACAGTGAACTTCCAGATGTTCAAGCTGGATTTAGAAAAGGCAGAAGAACCAGAGATAAAATTGCCAACATCCGTTGGATCATTGAAAGAGCAAGAGAGTTCCAGAAAAACATCTATTTCTGCTTTATCAACTATTCCAAAGCCTTTGACTGTGTGGATCACAATAAACTGTGGAAAACTCTGAAAGAGATGGGCATACCAGACCACCTGACCTGCCTCTTGAGAAATCTGTATGCAGGTCAGGAAGCAACAGTTAGAACTGGGCATGAAACAACAGACTGGTTCCATATAGGAAAAGGTATACGTCAAGGCTGTATATTGTCACCCTGCTTATTTAACTTATATGCAGAGTGCATCATGAGAAATGCTGGGCTGGATAAAGCACAAGCTGGAATCAAGATTGCCAAGAGAAATATCAATATCAATAACCTCAGATATGCAGATGACACCACCCTTATGGCAGAAAGTGAAGAAAAACTAAAGAGCCTCTTGATGAAAGTGAAAGAGAAGAGTGAAAAAGTTGGCTTAAAGCTCAACATTCAGAAAACATTGCCACTTCATGGCAAATGGATGGGGAAACAGTGGAAACAGTGTCAGACTTTATTTTTGGGGGGCTCCAAAATCACTGCAGATGGTGATTAAAAGAAATTAATGAAATTAAAATTAAAATGAATGAAATTAAAAGATGCTTGCTCCTTGGAGGAAACGTTATAACCAACCTAGACAGCATATTAAAAAGCAGACACATTACTTTGCCAACAAAGGTCCATCTAGTCAAAGCTATGGTTTTTCCAGTAGTCATGTATGGATGTGAGAGTTGGACTATAAAGAAAGCTGAACACCAAAAAATTTAAGCTTTTGAACTGTGGTGTTGGAGAAGACTCTTGAGAGTCCCTTGGACTGCAAGGAGATCAAACCCATCCAACCTAAAGGAAATCAGTCCTGAATATTCATTGGAAGGACTAATGCTGAAGTTGAAACCCCAATACTTTGGCCACCTGATGCAATGAACTGACTCATTTGAAAGACCCTGATGCTGGGAAAGATTGAAGGCAGGAGGAGAACGGGACAACAGGATGAGATGGTTGGATGACATCACTGACTCAATGGACATGAGTTTGAGTAAAGTCCGGAACTTGGTGATGGACAGGGAGGCCTGGCATGCTGCGGTCCCTGGGGTCACAAAGAGTCAGACACAACTGAGTGACTGAACTGAACTGAACTGAAGGATCAGAAATTGAGGAAGAAACATTAATAGGTAATAACTTAAATAAATAAGTTATTAACTTATTTATTTTAAATTAATAACTTAATAATAAAATGAAATCCCTCCCAGTGAAGTATAGGGGAGGAACAAGGGGAGTGGGAAAAGTACAGAAAATTTACAATCCTGGGACTTCCCTGGAGGTTCAGTGGTTAAGACTTCGCCTACCAATGCAGGGGATGCAGCTTCCATCTCTGGTCAGGGAGCTAAGATCCTGCATGCTTCAGTGACTAAGAAAATAAGCCATAAAACAGAAGTAATATTGTAACAAATTCAATAAAGTCTTTGTAAATGGTTCACATCAAAAAATCATTTTTAAAAAATGTAGTCCTTTGGGCTGATGTTTGTCAAAAGAACAGTGCCACGCTGTGGGAAGACAGCTATGTATGTTTGCTTTTTATAGAGCTATTCATCTCTTCCCATTATGAAGATTATAGTAAAGTGTTTTGTTTTTTTTCAAAAAGAACTTTTGTTAGCTCTGCTAAGGGAAACTCAAGAAAGAAGGTATTATTTTTCATTATTTAAGGTTAGATTGTAACAAGGGAGGAAAAACTATGTCAGGAATTTTCATGGAACATCAGGAGAAGGAAAATGAATGAGTCCAGCCCAGGAGGACAGTTGGGGCTCCAACATATTGGAAGAAGTTATGCATGCTTCTTGTATGATGGATTCAATTCCTTATAAGCAGTTTGTATAAAGCTGAACTAACCATGTAAAATTCTAATTTGATTCCACAGCACTGACCTTTCAAACCTTGATTCTCCCTCTCAGTGTCCTCCTATCTGTCCCTTGATTCTAATTTCTCACTGCTTTCTTAAATTCCATGGACATTATTCTCTCTGAGAAAACAGTACTTTTTTTTTTTTTCCACCCCCCAAGATGAGTATGGGAAGACTCTCCCTTTTACAGGTTTATCTTTCTTTGATTATTGTCATTTGTCTAGGAAGTTGCCAAAATCCCGATTAGTTTTATTTCAGAAATTCAAAGTTCTGTCCATTTTAGCCGGTCTCTAGGAGGAGCCTGGTAGGCTGCAGACCATGGGGTCGCTAGGAGTCAGACACGACTGAGTGACTTCACTTTCACTTTTCACTTTCATGCATTGGAGAAGGAAATGGCAACCCACTCCAGTGTTCTTGCCTGGAGAATCCCAGGGACGGGGAACCTGGTGGTCTGCCGTCTTGGGTTGCACAGAGTCGGACACGACTAGAGCGACTTAGCAGCAGCAGCAGCAGGAGAAGGCAATGGCAACCCACTCCAGTACTCTTGTCTGGAAAATCACATGGGTGGACGAGCTGGCTAGGCTGCAGTCCATGGGGTTGCTAAGAGTCGGACACGACTGCGCGACTTCACTTTCACTTTTCACTTTCATGCATTGGAGAAGGAAATGGCAACCCACTCCAGTATTCTTGCCTGGAGAATCCCAGGGACTGGGGAAGCCTGGTGGGCAGCCGTCTATGGGGTGGCACAGAGTCGGACATGATTGAAGCGACTTAGCAGCAGCAGCAGGTGGCGCTAAACTTGGGGATGAGCAAAGCTGAATAGATGTGAGTGAAGTGAAGCTGTTCAATCGTGTGTGATACTTTGAGATCCCGTGGACTATGGCCTACCAGGCTCCTATGTCCATGGAATTTTCCAGGCAAGAGTATTGGAGTGGGTTGCCATTTCCTTCTCCAGGGGATCTTCCCAACCTGGGATCGAACCCAGGCTCCTGCATTACAGGCAGATGCTTTACCCCCTGAGCCACCAGGGAAGCTCATAGATATGAGTAGTGCTCTATGTTTCTGATATTTTGATGCTGGATGGTCAAAATGAAGAATGATTTTTACAATCATCTAAAACAGAGTGGTAGCCACTGAGAAAGGATATTTTCTGATACATCCATTGATGATAGTAGATTTCTTTCCATTCTGTTCTCTCTGGCCCTTACTTTTTCCTTCTGGTGAGCTTTTTGTTTTTTAAATATTTTTTGGTTTTTAAACTTATGCATTTATTTTTAATTTTTTTATTGAAGCATAGTTAATTTAGAATGCTTTGTTAGTTTTAGGGGTAGAGCTAAGTGAATCCTGTGTGATTATATGAACTCATTTTTAGAGTCTTGACCCACATAGGCCATTACAGAGTGTTCAGCAGAGCTCTCTGTATTCAATAGGTCCTTACTAGTCATCTATTATATACAGAGTAGTATGTATGTGTCAATCCCAATCTCCCAATTTATTCCCTCCTGCTTACTGCCTGGTAACCAGGGACCATAGCACACCAGGCTCCTCTGTCCTCCACTGTCTCCCAAAGTTTGCTCAAGTTCATTGCTCCATTATGTTGGTGATGCTATCTAACCATCTCATCTTCTGCTGCCCACTTCTCCTTTTGCCTTCAATCTTTCCCAGCATCAGGGTCTTTTCCAATAAGTTGGATATTCATGTCAGGTGGCCAAAGTGTTGAAGCTTTAGCTTCAGCTTCAGCTTCAGCTACAGTCCTTCCAATGAATATTTAGGGTTGATTTCCTTTAGGATTGACTGATTTGATCTCCTTGCAGTCCAAGGGACTCTCAAGAGTCTTCTCCAGCACCACAGTTCAAAAGCATCAATTCTTTGAGGCTCAGTCTTCTTTATGGTTCAACTCTCACATCCATACATGACTACTGGAAAAAGCATAGCTTTGACTATATGAATCTTTGTTTCCAAAGTGATGTCTCTGTTTTTTTTTTTTTTTTAATTTTTGCAGTATAATTCTACTTACATAACATGTTTAGTGTGATGGCTAACTTTATGGGTCAACTTGACTGTACCACAGGATGCCATTGGGCCCAGTAAAGCAGAGTGCCCTCCTTAGGGTAGGTGGGAATCATCTAATCTGTTGAGGATCTGAGTAGAACAAAAGTTGATGAAAAGAAGAATCTTTGTTTTTTCTTCTTCCTGCCTGCCTGCTCAAACTGGTACATCTCATCTCATTTTCTCCTGCCCTTGGACACCACCAGCT
This sequence comes from Bos taurus, assembly GCF_002263795.3. Classification (NCBI taxonomy): domain Eukaryota; kingdom Metazoa; phylum Chordata; class Mammalia; order Artiodactyla; family Bovidae; genus Bos; species Bos taurus. Next base: position 71,623,695 of record NC_037335.1, on the reverse strand, counting down.
CTCCTGGGTCTCCAACTGGCAAATAGCAGATTTGGGTATTTCTCAGCTTTTGTAATTGTGAGCCAATTTCTCCTAACATAATTCAATCTTTCTTTCTCTTACATATATATATATAGATAGGCAGATGACAGAGACAGACATATTTATGTATCTATTAAAACATATTAGAACTCCACAAACACCATGCATACTATATTTACATTTTCTCACTCTGTGATTCAGATAGATAGATACATATCTATATAGCTCTCTATCTATTTATCTATATCACAGAGTGAATAAATATAGATATAGGATGTATGATGTTTCTCTGAAGAACTCTAAGTTTTGATATAATTTATTAAATATAGTTTATTTAACATAATTTGTTAAGTTTCTCTGCAGAACTCTAAGTTTTAATATGATTTTTAATTGAAAATTTATACAGGCTGGTTTTTAGTAATGGTTGTTTCACAACAAGTTCATAATATTCCTGATCATTTTAGCAGTTGGCACTCATGAACCAGTCCTAGCTGTCACCAGCATGCTACTTGCTAAATCCCTGTAGCTCAAGCTGTTTTATTATAAGAAGCCTCTATCTGTTCATGAAGTGTGGGAGAAATAAGCCTAAAGAAGCCCCTTTTCCTTGGAAGATTTGGGTGGAGTTTCCAAGTATCTCAGTGGCAAAGAATCTACCTGCCAATGCAGGAGGTGCAGGAGACATGGGTTCCATTCCTGGGTCAGAAAGGCCCCCTGGAGAAGAAAATGGCAACCCACTCCAGTGTTCTTGCCTGGACAATCCCATGGACAGAAGAACCTGGTGGGCTGCAGTCCATGGGGGTCACAAAAGAATCAGACATGACTGAGCAAATAAGCACACACACACACACACACACACACACACACGCACACGCACGCACACACACACACAGTGGACAGTTGCGGATATTGACAAGTCATGGCTACAGCATGGCCACCAGTGACATCAGACATAGAGTGTCGCTGTAACACTTGTAGAGCCAAAGCCACCAACAACATGGAGGCAAGGAAGGGGGAGGCAGCCAATACTAGCAAGCAGGGCTTTCTGGAAAGTTGCTTGTTTCAGAAAGTTGCTTGCTTTTACCAGTATGTCTAAGTTCTTGTTCTCCTGACCCAGGCATCAGTGGAAATTTGGACATTTATTTTGAGTAAATTGTTAAAAAAAAAAAAAACAGTTTAGAGAAACTTCAAAAAGTTTGTGTGACTGGCCTCAAGTCATTTCATTCTGGGCGTTAAAAGAGAATGTGGCCTTTCTCCTCCCCATCACTATGCCTGGCTCTCTGTGGCAGTGCTGTCAAATGACCAAAGGGAAAATTGTCTAGTTATGTGAGGCTTTACCATCTAACACAGACCTACAACAAGGCTGGAAAATATTCATTTTTGAAAATGACCACACAAACAAATTCCTCAAAAAGTTGTGCTTTTATTCACTGACACTGTGGTTCATTAAACCAATAGATAAATGAAGCAATTCTTGGTGGCTAAATGACAGTGTAAGCAATACAGACCTCTTCAAATTAACGTTAAATGTAATGGTGAAAGGATTATACATGATAAAATAAAAAATACTTCATTAGCCTTGACATGATATAGAAAAATATCACACTTCTAAGAGCAAGGAAAGCAGAATACTGAGGAGTAAGAAATGACATATGAACTTTGCTTTCCTATCTTCCACCAAAGATTACACTCATCAAATGATCTTATTTTTTCATGGATTAAACTAAAATAAAAGCGGGATTAAAACACAAGTCACTTGCCATTATACAATTCTGAATTGAACTTGCATAATTCAGTAGAGCATTTTGCAGTGTTTTAGTCAAAGACTAGTTTCTTTTGTTCTCCAAAGAAAAGAGCTAAACAACAGCTTCAAGATCCTTAAAAAATGCATTTAAAGATCAGACTTAGAAAATAGGCAGCTTCCCTAAATACATGTATAGACCTGCTGACTGGAGAGGTAATATTACAGGAAGTATAAGGACAAGTGAAAAGCAAAATACAGTTAAGGACAATGGTGAGACTATGTAAGATTCCTGGCATGTTTGGATTTCTTGATTCTTGTCCTGGCAAGTAGCATCTCAATGAAGCTGAAGTTTGGATTCATCCTCTGATCAAAAGAAAAAATTTGGAAGCCATGGTCATTATAAATTATAAAATATTATGTAATAATAGCAAATATTTATAGAATTTAAATAATTCTAACAACCATACTGAAAGACAATACCATTAGCTTCACTGTACAGGTGAGAAAATGAAGTAAATAATTTGACTTTAAGTGCTACCGGTAGTTTGTACCTAACCTGAGAAAATGATCAAAGTATCCCAAGTCCAAGTTCAGTTTTCTTTCCATGATACTAAATTGCCTATATTGGCCAGTAATGGTGCAAGCCCACCTATCATTCCAAGCCCCTAAAAAACTGAGTGGTTATGGTTTGTGATGATATGCTTCTGATCTCTGTCACAAAGGAAGAAGATGGGACTAATTTCTAGCATTTCCTGTAGAGTGGATCACACTAGGGGTTCAACTGAGTGAAATGATGCTTGGTAAGAGAATGAGTGATTGTATGCTCAGTAGCTAGTTGTGTCTGACTCTTTGCGACCCCATGGACTATAGCCTTCCAGGCTCCTCTGTCCATGGAATTTTCCAGGAAAGAATTCAGAAGCCCTGAATGAGTGATACTCCTTATTGTATGACCTTGCTGGTCCTTTCCTTGAAGAGGTGATAGTCAGTGATCTTTCAGTTGATTGGGTGGTGGTAGTTGAATCACTAAGTCTTGTTTGACTCTTGCAACACCATGGACTGTAGCCTTCCAAGCTACTTTGTTCAAGGAATTCTCCAGGAAAGAATACTGGAGTGGGTTGCCATTTCCTCCTCCAGGGGACCTTCCAGACTCAGGGATCAAACTCATATCTCTTGTGTCTCCTGAATTGGCAGGCAAATTCTTTACCACTGACGGGGAAGCCACCTTGAGTTGATTATTTCCTTTATAATCTCTCTACAAGTTCAGTGTGAAGAAGGCTGAGCACCAAAGAATTGATGCTTTTGAACTGTGGTGTTGGAGAAGACTCTTGATAGTCCCTTGGACGGCAAGGAGATCCAACCAGTCCATTCTGAAGGAGATCAGCCCTGGGATTTCTTTGGAGCAAATGATGCTGAAGCTGAAACTCCAGTACTTTGGCCACCTCATGTGAAGAGCTGACTCATTGGAAAAGACTCTGATGCTGGGAGGGATTGGGGGCAGGAGGAGAAGGGGACGCCAGAGGATGATATAGCTGGATGGCATCACTGACTCGATGGACTTGAGTCTGAGTGAACTCCGGGAGTTGGTGATGGACAGGGAGGCCTGGCATGCTGTGATTCATGGGGTCACAAAGAGTCGGACATGACTGAGCGACTGAACTGAACTGAACAAGTTCAGTCCCAGAAAAGAAAGTCAACAAAATTAGAAATGAAAACGGAGAAGTTACCACAGACAACACAGAAATACAAAGGATCATGAGAGACTACTATCAGCAACTATATGCCAATAAAATCACAACTTGGAAGAAATGGACAAATTCTTAGAAAAGTATAACTTTCCAAAACTAAACTGGGAAGAAATAGAAAATCTTAACATACCCATCACAAACACAGAAATTTAAATAGTAATCAGAAATCTTCCAACAAACAAAAGTCCAGGAACGGATGGCTTCACAGCTGAATTCTACTAAAAATTTAGAGAAGATCTAACATCTATCCTACTCAAACTCTTCCAGAAAATTGCAGAGGAAGGTAAACTTCCAAACTCATTCTATGAGGCTACCATCACCTTGATACCAAAACCTGACAAAGATGCCACACACACACACACAAAAAAAACTACAGGCCAATATCACTGATGAACATAGATGCAAAATCCTTAACAAAATTCTAGCAAACAGAATTCAACAACATATTAAAAAGATCATACATCATGATCAAGTGGGCTTTATCCCAGGGATGTAAGGATTCTTCAATATTTGCATATCAATCAGTATGATATACCACATTAACAAATTGAAAGATAAAAACCATATGAGTAATCTCAATAGATGCAGAGAAAGCCTTTGACAAAATTCAACACCCATTTATGATAAAAACCCTCCAGAAAGCAAGAATAGAAGGAACATATCTCAACATAATAAAAGCTATATATGACAACCGACAGCAAACATTACCCTCAATGGTGAAAAACTGAAAGCAGTTCCCCCAAAGTCAGGAACAAGACAAGGGTGCCCACTCTCACCACTACTATTCAACATAGTTTTGGAAGTTTGGGCCACAGCAATCAGAGAAGAAAAAGAAATAAAAGGAATCCAGACTGGAAAAGAAGAAGTAAAACTCTATTGTTTGCAGATGATATGATCCTCTACATAGAAAACCCTAAGACTCCACCAGAAAATTACTAGAGCTAATCAATAAATATAGTAAAGTTGCAGGATATAAAATCAACACACAGAAATTCCTTGCATTCCTATACATTAACGATGAGAAAACAGAAAGAAAAATTAAGGAAACAATTCCATTCACCATTGCAACGAAAAGAATAAAATACTTAGGAATAAAGCTACCTAAAGAAACAAAAGACCTATATATCAGATAAGATCAGATCAGTCACTCAGTCGTGTCCGACTCTTTGCGACCCCATGAATCCCAGCACAACAGGCCTCCCTGTCCATCACCAACTCCCAGAGTTCACACAGACTCAAATCCATCGAGTCAGTGATGTCATCCAGCCATCTCATCCTCTGTTGTCCCCTTCTCCTCTTGCCCCCAATCCCTCCCAGCATCAGAGTATTTTCCAATGAGTCAACTCTTCGCATTAGGTGGCCAGAATACTGGAATTTCAGCTTTAGCACCATTCCTTCCAAAGAAATCCCAGGGCTGATCTCCTTCAGAATGGACTGGTTGGATCTCCTTGCAGTCCAAGGCACTCTCAAGAGTCTTCTCCAACACCACAGTTCAAAAGCATCAATTCTTCGGCACTCAGCCTTCTTCACAGTCCAGCTCTCACATGCATACATGACCACAGGAAAAAGCATAGCCTTGACTAGATGAACCTTTGTTGGCAAAGTAATGTCTCTGCTTTTGAATATGCTATCTAGGTTGGTCATAACTTTCCTTCCAAGGAGCAAGCGGCTTTTAATTTCATGGCTGCATTCACCATCTGTAGTGATTTTGGAGCCCAGATAAATAAAGTCTGGCACTGTTTCCACTGCTTCCCCATCTATTTCCCATGAAGTGATGGGACCGAATGCCATGATCTTCGTTTTCTGAATGTTGAGCTTTAAGCCAACTTTTTCACTCTCCACTTTCACTTTCATCAAGAGGCTTTTAAGTTCCTCTTCACTTTCTGCCATAAGGGTGGTGTCATCTGCATATCTGAGGTTATTGATATTTCTCCCGGCAATCTTGATTCCAGCTTGTGCTTCTTCCAGTCCAGTGTTTCTCATGATGTACTCTGCATATAAGTTAAATAAACAGGGTGACAGTATACAGCCTTGACAAACTCCTTTTCCTATTTGGAACCAGTCTTTTGTTCATGTCCATTTCTAACTGTTGCTTCCTGACCTGCATATAGGTTTCTCAAGAGGCAGGTCAGGTGGTCTGGTACTCCCATCTCTTTCAGAAGTTTCCACAGTTTATTGTGATCCACAGAGTCAAAGGCTTTGGCATAGTCAATAAAGCAGAAATAGATGTTTTTCTGGAACTCTCTTGCTTTTTCCATGATCCAATGGATGTTGGCAATTTGATCTCTGGTTCTTCTGCCTTTTCTAAAACCAGCTTGAACATCAGGAAGTTCACGGTTCACATATTGCTAAAGCCTGGCTTGGAGAATTTTGAGCATTATGAAAGAAATCAAAGATGACACAAATAGATGGAGAAATATACCATGTTCATGGATTGGAAGAATCGATACAGTGAAAATGAGTATACTATCCAAAGCAATCTATAGATTAAATGCAATCCCTATCAAGCTACCAATGGTATTTTTCACAGAAGTAGAACAAATCATTTCACAATTTGTATGAAAATACAAAAAACATTGAATAGCCAAAGCAGTCTTGAGAATGGGACTGGAGGAATCAACCTGCCTGACTTCAGGCTATACTACAAAGCTACAGTCATCAAGACAGCATGGTATTGGCACAAAGACAGAAATATAGATCAAAGAAACAAAATAGAAAGCCCAGAGATAAATCCATGCACCCATGGGCACCTTATCTTTGACAAAGGAGGCAAGAATATACAATGGAGAAAAAACAATCTCTTTAACAAGTGGTGCTGGGAAAACTGGTCAACCACTTGTAAAAGAATGAAACTTCTTAATACCATACACAAAAATAAACTCAAAATGTATTAAAGATCTAAATGTAAGACCAGAAACTATAAAAATCCTAGAGTGAATCATAGGCAAAACACTCTCTGACATAAATCACAGCAGGATCCTCTATGACTCACCTCCCAGAATAATGGAAACAAAAGCAAAGATAAACAAATGGGACCTAATTAAAATTAAAAGCTTTTGCACAATGAAGGAAACTATAAGCAAAGTGAAAAGACAGCCTTCAGAATGGGAGAAAATAATAGCAAATGAAGCAACTGACAAAGAATTAATCTCAAAAATATACAAGCAACTCCTGTAGCTCAATTCCAGAAAAATCAACGACTCAATCAAAAAATGGGCCAAAGAACTAAACAGACATTTCTCCAAAGAAGACATACAGATGGCTAACAAACACATGAAAAGATGCTCAACACCACTCATTATCAGATAAATGCAAGCCAAAACCACAATAAGGTACTATCTCACACCAGTCAGAATGGCTGCTATCAAAAAGTCTACAAACAATAAACGCTGGAGAGGGTGCATAGAAAAGGGAACCCTCTTACACTGTTGGTGGGAATGCAAACTAGTACAGCCACTATGGAGAACAGCATGGAGATTCCTTAAAAAACTGGAAATAGAACTGCCATATGACCCAGCAATCCCACTGTTGGGCATACACACTGAGGAAACCAGAATTGAAAGAGACAGGTGTACTCCAATGTTCATCACAGCACTGTTTACAATAGCCAGGACATGGAAGCAACCTAGATGTCCATCAGCAGACGAATGGAAAAGAAAGCTGTGGTACATATACACAATGGAATATTACTCAGCTATTAAAAAGAATGCATTTGAATCCGTTCTAATGAGGTGAGTGAAACTGGAGCCTGTTATACAGAGCAAAGTAAGTCAAAAAGAAAAACACCAATACAGTATACAAAGGCATATATATAGAATTTAAAAAGATGGTAATGATGACCCTATATGCAAGACAGCGAAAGAGACACAGATATAAAGAACAGACTTTTGGACTCTGTGGGAGAAGGCGAGGATGGGATGATTTTAGAGACTAGCATTGAAACATGTATATTATCATATGTGCAACAGATCGCCAGTCCAGTTTTAATGCATGAGACAGGATGCTCAGGGCTGGTGCACTGGGATGACCCTGAGGGATGGGATTGGGGAGGGAATTAGGAGGGAGGTTCAGGATGGGGAACACATGTACACCCATGGCTGATTCATGTGAATGTATGGCAAAAACCTCAACAATATTATAAAGTAATTAGCCTCCAATTAAAATAAATAAATTAAAAAAATTCCAGAAAAGATTCAGGAAATTCAGGAAAGGGTGGTAGTTGGTAAGAATAACTCCATTCATATATTAATAATTTGTCCCAAGTCTTTCTCCTATTCATAATTTTTGATCATTGCTGCCATTTTCAGATTTGGAGACTAGTTTTTACTGAAAGGAATATATCAAAAACAATTAGGTTTCCTAGCCCAACTTATGTAGGAGTGTGTAAAATACAAAAATAATCCATGAATTATGCATTATTGAAGCATTTTATTTATTTCAAAAAAATCTTTTGCCCATGCCACACAGCTTATAGTTCCCAGACCAGAGATCGAACCCAGGCCTATGGCAGTGAAAGTACTGTGTCTTGGCTACTGGACCACCAGGGAATTCCCTAGGCATTTTAAAAGGAATAAAATTGTCAAATCTTGTAGTGTGTTGTTAAATTTTATCTTCTGACTAACTTGCAATTTCAATGATCGGCACTTACACAAGAAAAGAATTTGTTCATCAATTGAGGTCTTTGCTTCCCTCATGGTCCAGCTGGTAAAGAATCCACCTGGAATACAGGAGACCTGGGTTCGATCCCTGGTTCGGGAAGATCCCCTGGATCTACCCACTCCAGTATTCTGGCTTGGAGAATTCCAGGGACTGTATAGTCCAAGGGGTTGCAAAGAGTTGGACACAACTGAGCAACTTTCACGTTCACTTTTCTGTTTGTCATATTACTTTATATCAAACTCATTATTACCTTTCAGAATTTCATACAATTTTAGCACAGGTTTCAGAAGTCCTAGTTTCATGATGACAAAATACCCACTTTTCTCATTAGTGTATTAGTATATACACAAGTCTGAGCTATTTATGTTCATAATAGTGGCTTTTTTAAATTTCTGAAATTGAATCATTTAAAAATGTAAAATGAAATAAATTGAGTTTTAGCTTTGCTGAACTCAGTGTCATATCTTTCTTGAATCACATAAAAATGTGAAAATGTTTGAGAACAAAGAAAGAAAAAAAAAAGTCTTACATGTTATTGCTCAGTCTCTTTTCCACAGTCAACTTCATGTTTTAACATACAGGTCATGGCTTCACAGCAAGGATTGGTACATTCCTTTAAAACACACACACAATGCAAAAGTGAGTTCAAGCATTTTTTCCCCTATAGACTAGGTGTGCAGAATTCTGGCATATGATGACAATGAAATTTCACTTTTTAAACTAAATTACTCTGCTATACAAATTCGAGTTGAAATGACCAAGGAAATTTAATGACAGAAAAAAAAATGCTGAGTAATGAAAACTATCTCTTAAAAGGACAAAAATAGAATAACCCAAGAATTATCCCAAACAAATTCACCTAGATGATATTATATGTAAGTTAATTTGAAATTCAAGGGAGAATATTTCTATTCTCTTCAAACAGCTTGACAATAGAGAAAAAAATTATTTTTAATCTTCAATTCATTTTGCCAAGCCTGCATAATCCTGATAATGAGAACTGGTAATGAATATATACACCATACCATTCTCATTTGTGTGTATAAATGCAAAAACTTGAGTAAAATATTAGCCAAACACTAGCTTATTAATATAATAATTCTCCATTACAAATTCTGCAGAGCCTTTTGTCACCAAAAATGCAAGGCTGTCTCAACAGTACGGAATAAAGTAACATTATCCATTATATTAAAAGACTGAGGGAAGAAAACAACTAATACTAATGTGATAGGTGGCAAAAATTAGTACAAATTAGGCAAGCATTATTTAATTAACACATATTAGTAAACTATGAACAGTTTTGATCATCATGATAAAGAAAATCTATCTGGTGAATAGTAAAAACACATCCAATAAAGTATAAAGAAAGGATTATTTTTATGTTATTATTATGTAAATTCTGACAAATGCTATGAGACAAAAATATATGAAAGCATAATAATCAGATATATAATAATTATTATCTATAAATAATACTAATAATGTTTTCACTGTTTATATATGATATAATTCTTGAGCTAGAAAAAAAAGAGGATCAATTCTAAAAACATTGAGTTAGTCACTAAGATAGCTGTTTAAGATAATAATAAAATAATGTCAAGAACAGTAACAAATGAGAACCTAAATAAAAAGAAAACATATGTATTAACAGCAAAAAGAAAAAAATTGAAAATATTTAAAAATAAAGTTTCAAAATGTGCAAGAACTGCATGAAGAATTTTTTATTTAACTTCTCTGAAAAACTTCAAAGGCAACTTATCTTTTAAGACAATACTTAATATTGTGAAAATGCCAGTGGCCTTTAGAGTGAATTATTAATTTTACAAATATCAACCAGAATCTCAACTGTATTTGCAGGCAAATTGACAAAAACATAAAAATAAAACCAAGATATTTATGGAAGAATGAACACTCAATAATTACTATGCAAACACTGCAAAAAAAAGTCAGTGAAGAAATTTTCCATTACTGATATTAAAGTGTGTTACATAGTTAGAATCATTAAAATGGCATGATGGTTGTTTGATAATATCTAGACAGAAAGAATGATTATTTTTATTAAAAATAATAAAATATCATGTAAGATCCTGGAAAATGAATTTTTCATTAAAGAATTCTATATAAAGTATTTATACCACTTTTTGATAAAAAACAGCTATTTAAAAATTCAGTTGTTCTTAAGTTTGGACTCTCTAGCTCTCTAATTTTATTCATCTACAGAAGAAGAAAATCAGCAAGATATGGAAAGCATATGGGAACTGGATAATATAGTTAAAGAAAATAAGATATTAAACACGGTATAATAGTAGTTTCTCCTCTCCTGTTCTCGTCCTGCTCTCTTGTGTGTGTGTGTGTGTGTGTGTGTGTGTATGTACTGAACACACAGCATTTTACCTGTTGAAATTAGAAATGCCAAAGATTGTGAACAATTTCAGTTATCCTCCACTCTAGAAACCATATGGGAATATAAGTAAGAATGAGATAAACATAAATCTAAATTATTGTAAAGCATCAAATCACTTGTAAAATTTCATATCTCATTATAATTAACAGAATATTTACATTATTCTTTGTGAATAATTAAGTTGCACCATGTAAACTTCTAATATAATTTAATAACTTAAATTTTCTTTTTTGTGTTTTGTTTTTCTTTTTTGATGTACAGGCTTCGTTGCTTCATGGGATCTTCTCAGATCATGGATGGAACCCATGTCTTCTGTATTGACAGGCAAATTCTTTACCACTCAGCCACCAGGGGAGCCCTCAATAAATTTAAATTTCTGAATAAATAAATAGCATAGAATGATTATATGTCTTCCCCATTGTCACAAAGTCTCTTAGAGTAATGGATAAATCTTGGGTTGCAACAGGTTTCACCAATTACTAGCTTTGTATCCTTGGATCTAGTTACTTAGCTTTTCTGAGTTTCACTTCTTTTCTAAATTGGGAAAATAACAAACCTGTTTTGCAGGTTTGTTGTGAGTAATAAAGGAGGCTGTGGTTATAAAAGCATGGAGTATTACTCAGCCATTAAAAAGAATACATTTGAATCAGTTCTAATGAGGTGGGTGAAACTGGAGCCTATTATACAGAGTGAAGTAAGCCAGAAGGAAAAACACCAATACAGTATACTAACGCATATATATGGAATTTAGAAAGATGGTAACAATAACCCTGTGTACGAGACAGCAAAAGAGACACTGATGTATAGAACAGTCTTATGGACTCTGTGGGAGAGGGAGAGGGTGGGAAGATTTGGGAGAATGGCATTGAAACATGTAAAATATCATGTATGAAACGAGATGCCAGTCCAGGTTCGATGCACGATAGTGGATGCTTGGGGCTAGTGCACTGGGATGACCCAGAGGGATGGTATGGGGAGGGAGGAGGGAGGAGGGTTCAGGATGGGGAACACATGTATACCTGTGGTGGATTCATTTTGATATTTGGCAAAACTAATACAATTATGTAAAGTTTAAAAATTAAATAAAATTAAAAAAAAAAAGCATTCGGCAGATTGACATGTAAAAAGTCTCTTCAAATCGTAATTCATTTTTTTAGTCTTAAATAGAACGCTTTCTTTTAGAAACCTAGTCTGAGACTGCTAATAAACATTTTATCAGAGATATTTTTTAGGGTACACTGATTTCTCAAAAGGGTTAGATTTTTATCAAGATTAGCCATATGTATAGTAATTATCTTAGATGTTCTATGTTAATCCATCTTCTACAGACTTGTGTGATTTTTCTTTTTCCTCTTTACGTTTTAATTTCTCCTTCTCACACACTGCTTGATGCTGCTGCTGCTAAGTTGCGTCAGTCGTGTTCAACTCTGTGCGACCCCACAGACGGCAGCCCCACAGGCTCCTCTGTCCCTGGGATTCTCCAGGCAAGCATACTGGAGTGGGTTGCCATTCCCTTCTCCAATGCATGAAAGTGAAAAGTGAAAATGAAGTCGCTCAGTTGTGTCCGACTCTGTGCGACCCCACAGACCACAGCGCACCCGGCTCCTCCGTCCATGGGATTCTCCAGGCAAGAGTACTGGAGTGGGGTGCCATTACCTGCTCCCACTGCTTGATGAAAGACCAATTCTCTCTCAACGGAATTTACTTCTGGATTTTCAATTGTTGCATCTGTGTGTACATACTTAGTCTCTCAGTTGTGTCTTACTCTTGGCGGCCCCATGGACTGTATCCTGCCAGGCTCCTCTCTGTTCATGGGATTTTCCAGGCAAGAATACTGGAGTGGGGTGCCATTTCCTCCTTCAGGGGCTCTTCCAGACCCAGGGATATAACCCACATCTCCTGCATTGGCAGGCAGATTCTTTACCACTGAGCCACATGGGAAACCCCTTTTTAATTGTTATTGTTCAACAAAACAATCAGCTGGGAGTTTATGTGATTTAGAAATTTGACTAATACATTTAAGAAAGTTCATAAGTGACACGTATAGTTAAGGATTTACTTTTTAAAAGAATGTACACTTGCTTTATAATGTGTTAGTTTCTACTGTACAGCAAAGTATAGTAGAAACTATATGCTTATGTATATCCCTTCTTTGTTGGATTTCCTTCCCCTTTAGGACACCACAGAGCACTACAGAGTTCCCTGTGCTAGACAGTAGGTTCTCATTAGTTATCTATTTTCTGGAGAAGGATATAGCAACCCACTCCAGTAGTCTTGCCTGGAGAATCCTGTGGATGGAGGAGCTTGGTGGGCTACTGTCCATAGGGTTGCACAGAGACAGACACGACTAAAGCAACTTAGCATGCATGCATGCATTGGAGAAGGAAATGGCAACCCACTCCAGTATTCTTGCCTGGGGAATCCCAGGGACATAGGAACCTGGTGGGCTGCCATCTATGGGGTCACACAGAGTCGAACACCACTGAAGCGACTTAGCAGCAGCAGCAGCAACAGTTATCTATTTTATACATAATATCAATAGTGTTTATATGTCAATTCCAATATCCCAGTTCATCCCACACCCCTAGCCTCTAGAATCCATACATCCATTCTCTATGTCTGTGTCTCTATTTCTGCTTTGCAAATAAGTTCATCTGTATCACTTTTCTAGATTCCACATGTAAGCGATACCATATGATATTTGTTTTTCTCTTTCTGACTTACTTCACTCTGTATGACAGTCTCTAGGTTCATCCACATATCTACAAATCGCGCAATTTTGTTCCTTTTTGTGGCTGAGTAATATTCCATTATATATATGTACCACATTTTCTTTATTCCTCCACCAATGGACATTTAGGTTGCTTCCACATCCTGGCTATTGTAAATAGGGCTACAATGAATATTATGATGCTTGTATCTTTTTGAATTATGGTTTTCTCCAGATACATGCTCAGGAGTGGGATTGCTGGGGCATATGGTAGCTCTGGGGGCTTCCCAAGTGGTGCTAGTGGTAAAGAACCTGCCTGCCAATGCAGGAGACTAAAAGACATAAGTTCAATCCCTGGGTTGGGAAAATACCCTGAAGAAGGTCATGGCAACCCACTCCAGTACTTTTGCTTGGAGAATTTCATGGACAGAGGAGCCTGGTGGACTATGGTCTATAGGGTCGCAAAGGGTCAGACGCCACTGAAGCAACTTAGCACACACACGTGGTAGTTTATGGTTATATTTTTAAGGAATCTCCATGCTATTCTCGATAGTAACTGTACCAATTTACATTCTCACCATCAGTGTAGGAGGGTTCCCTTTTTTCCCCACATCCTCTTCAGCATTTATTGTTTGTAGATTTTTTAATGATGACCATTCTGAGCAGTGTGAGGTGATACCTCATTATAGTTTTGGTTTGCATTTTTCTAATATCTAGTGATGTTGAGCATCTTTTCATGTATTTTTTGTCCATCTGTATATCTTCTTTGGAGAAATGTCTATTAAGGTCTCCTACCTATTTTTAGATTTTTTTTCCCCTTTTTTTACACTGAGCTGCATGAACTGTTTGTATCACAAGGGATATTAGTCCTTTGTTACTTGTTTCTTTTGCAAATATTTTTATCCATTCTGAGAGCTGTCTTTTCACCTTAATGATTTACCTCTTTTCATTGAAGTTCTTATACAATCATATAATAAGCGTATCCTGGCTTTTGAAATGCTTTTCAAAAGATGACCAAAGTCAGTACTGAAAACAAATACAAGCCTACTTTTTACTAAGACGCCAAGTTTGTCTTTAGAAAGAACTTCCAAAAGAGCATTTTAAAAGGAAAAAAAAAGATAACATTATGAACAGCACAGGGAGCTCAGCCTGGTGATCTGTAATGACCTAGAGGTGTGGGACGTGGTTGGGAGTGGAGGGAGGTGCAAGAGTGAAATGATATATGTATACATATAGCTGATTCATGTTGTGCAGCAGAAACTGACACAACATTGTAAAGCAATTATACTCTAATTAAAACTAAAAAGAAAGCCACAATAACTCTCTAGTAAAGTTTTTAGACCGCGGATATTTGCATACCTCAGGAGAGCCACAATCACAGTCTTCACCTACTTCCAAAAGTTGATTCCCACACACTGGTTTTGTCATATTTTTAGGAACCAATGCTTGCAGTAGGCATCTTGGCTTTTGAGATAACATGTATTTTTTAAAATGTGAGCGACTAACTGTACTGAAATCCTTTGGGAATTTTGAACTGTAACCAGAAGAAAAATGAGAAATACCATGTTATATACAGTGATAAGTTAACATAAAAATCTAACTTGTCTTACTAGCTCAACAAAAACTCCAAATTTAGTATAAATGAGCCATGTTATATGTGGAGTGTGATAGAGCATGAATACTACTCTCATTGGAAAATTCTTTTTCTAGATACCCAGTTGTAGGAGTTGGAAGAATTTCACTTCCTGTGCAGATTCAATTCTGCCCTAAATGGCAGCAGTGATGAGCTTCACCATTTGTTATCATTCACTCATCTCACTATTGAAGGCTGAGAGGCAAATGATAATAACAATGAATAGTGAAAGGAAATAACTGTAGACTTAAAGGTTCAATGGGGATATTTAACTTCCTATTTATGAGCACTTCAACAGTAAGATATGTTTATTGATTTTTCTATCACAAGTCCTTGCAAAGTGCTTAGAATTATTAAAAGACAACATTAATAACATAAAAATGAATTGATTGGTGACAGGGATTTATAAGGATGTTCTCATCTTAATTATATAAATATTTTTAGAAAAGACTGTTTTAAGCTAAAATTATTTTAAGTTAGATTAACATGATCCAGAGAAGGCAATGGCACCCTACTCCAGTACTCTTGCCTGGAAAATCCCATGGATGGAGGAACCTGGTAGGCTGCAGTCCATGGGGTCACAAAGAGTCGGACACGACTGCGCGACTTCACTTTCACTTTTTACTTTCATGCATCAGAGAAGGAAATGGCAACCCACTCCAGTGTTCTTGCCTGGAGAATCCCAGGGATGGGGGAGCCTGGTGGGCTGCTGTCTGTGGGGTCGCACAGAGTCGGACACGACTGACGCGACTTAGCAGCAGCAGCAGCAGATTAACATGATCATTATACTTATAAACTCTACCTTGGCATATTTGGAAATCTTAAATAATGAGTTCTGCTAGCTGGTAAATCCTGTATATCAAGAAACTAGAGCATGAATTCGTTGGAAACACAGCCATTATATTAAAAAATATTCATCCAATTATACAGCCTGCATCTGAATTCTTTAAGATTTAAGAATTTTTTTTTTCTCTAGAATGACAAGGTCTCACCTTAGATATTTATTCATCACACAACTCCCAGAGGGACACTTGGTGTTATGTGGAACATCAGGCATACCAAGGACATGACCCAATTCGTGTGACATCACTCCTACAAGAGAGACACTGTTCTTTCTCTTACCCTGGTGGAAAAAAAAAAAAAGAAATATTTTTATTTGTGATTTTATTCAATTATTTGTTCATTATCATTGATGTTTGGTATTACAAAGAATAATAGTTTCACATGAAAATTATTGAATCATTGAGCTTCTTCCCCTTTCATTGGTTATTGTAAATTATAGACATTTGAGACAGCTGACAGGACATTGTAAACATTAAAAATGTTTACACTTCAAACATAAAAAATGACATTGTAAACATTTGAAATGATTTGCTATTGGAAATCTAACTGCTAAGCCATTGCTCAATCGATATGGATTATTTATAAACCATGGTTAAATCATGATAATTCCATTATTCATTGTTGTTGTTTAGTTGCTAAGTGGAGTCTGCCTCTTTTGTGACTCCATGAACTGTAGCCCTCCAAGCTCCTCTGTCTATGACATTTCCCAGACAAGAATACTGGAGTGGGTTACCATTTCCTTCTCCAATGCATGAAAGTGAAAAGTGAAAGTAAAGTCGCTCAGTTGTGTCCAACTCTTAATGACCCCACGGACTGTAGCCCACCAGGCTCCTCCGTCCATGGGATTTTCCAGGCAAGAGTACTGGAGTGGGGTGCCATTGCCTTCTCCGGCCATAGATACTAGCGATGATTAATCTGAAGTTACCTCAGATCCCAGAGGGCACTGGTGATGATTAATTTGAAGATACCTCAGATCCTAGGGGGCACCTGGATTTTGTTTTTGTTCTGATCTTCCTCTTCTAACTCCCTAACACCAACTAAAGAGTGAAACCTCTGGGAGGGTCAATGTAAAGAGATATTCTCTTTCATAATCCAAGGAATCCTCAGTATAGTGATCTACTAATACAGGTTCATTTCTACTTTTATTTACTGACTCAGCAGATATACATTGTGCTTACTCTAAGTAAGACATTGTGCTTGTCTTCATAGAGGTTGTAGAACCTCAGGGATCTATATGTTTACAAACCTCAATAACAGCGACGGATGATGGGGAGCACAAGGAATTCGAGGTCGCCAGTCCTGCCATTCGAGTTTTGAAGCCAACTCCACTGTGTGAAAGTTACGGGTACATTGTCACAATCTGAGTCTTTTGAACCATCAGCTTCTGTCAGCTCTGTCTGAGACTTCCCTAGTTCCCCTACCCTCTTCATATTCATGAGGTCCCAGAAAAGCCACTGCTATTCTATAGCATTAGAATGACCACATATGGTTATCCCACTTCCAAGAGTCAATTTTAGTGATCTGACATGGGTCTGCAACAATCCCACAGGTGAGTTGCTAATAATAGAACTTTAGGCTCTCTGATCACTGAACAAGGAGGTAGAATTGAACAGGAATCTCTGCCAAGAAACCTTTGGGATAACTATTTTCTCTGTCAAAATAGACCTGGCCCTGACCAGTGTGTGCTTACCTGAGTAGCTGAGCATGGTCATGGGTCTTCATTTTCCCCAAGTTAGAATAATGCCAGTTCAGAAAGTTTTTAAAGGTGACAGCTGTGCTGGGCACCACCTTTATCTTGTCACTGTTAGACCATATTTCCATACCTACCAAGGACACTTGAATGTCTATGGTATTGTAAATCTGAGGGAAGAACATTTTTCATTATGAAAATGTTTGATATTTCTTTTTCAAAAAAAAATTATTGAAGTATAGCTGATTTACAATGTTATGTTAATATCTGCTGTATAGCAAAGTGACTGAGTTTTGTTTGTTTGTTTTCAGTTATACATATATATGTGTGTGTGTGTGTGTGTGTGTATATATATATATATATATATATATATGTATATCAGGCGAGCTTATGCTCCTCAGTTCTCTCTCGTCGCAACAAAGATTTGGAGTGACAGACATTAAAGCCCTTGGCGCGTCACAGCTCTTGGGTCTTGGACAGACCGTGTTATAGCTCTTAGACAAATCAGTGTTACAGCTCCATGTTACAGCTCTATTTTATTTAGAAAATAGCAGGAAAATCCATCCTCTAGGCGTGAAGGCATGTCGACCCAAAGATGGAAGAGAAGAGCAGCGCACGGGAGAGAGAGAGAGAGACCCCCTGCCCTTTGGCTCCTCTTTTTATATGTCCCCACCCTCCCCGCCCTGGGCCTGCCATATGTAAATTGGGCTAGCCAGGAGTGTTTTTCTACCTGAGGTCCTCACTCTGGTCCTCAGGCCTTCCTTTGTTCTATTTTTGTGGGTTTTTCCCTTCCTTATATTTTAGCTACCGCCACTCTGGACTCCTGTTTTCTATTCTAACTACCTAACATATATATGTTCTTTTTCATCCTTTTCCATTATGGTTTATCCTAGAATATTGTATGTAGTTCCCTGTGCTATACAGTAGGAAAGATTTATTTAGTTTTTTTTAGATATTTCACTGATTTCAAGTGATGGATAAATGTATCCCATTTTGAAAACAGAAAACCTAGAAGTTGCCTTTGCTACAGTATACAGTGATTTTACCTTGATGTTAATCCTTGTCTACCAAATTTCCCCAAACTGCTGACCTTAATCCATTGTAATTCTACCAATTCTTATTTGCTTAAAATATAGAAAAGCCCTAAACTCCTATGTGGAAACATATGTTTATGGAACAAATATCTTACCACATTGAGTAGGTTTATCACATCAAACACAAAGCTTCTTATCACAGTTATATTCTCATTATACATCTTATACTGTAAAATACAAAATGCAAAGAGTAATTAAAACCACAAATTAAAGTGAGAAAGCTGATGGGGATTTTATAGTTTAAGAAGACGTACACATTTCAATGTAAATAAATGTTCATTCCACATCTACCTTATATGAGACTTATCTAAGAATCTGTTTCAACAAATTCTATTTCAAATGTAAGACGTTTTTGGCAAAAGAAAACTTAAGCATTCATATAAAATTTCAATTCAAATTAAGTTGAATAAATCATATTAATTTTAATGTTTTCAAGCCAATTTGATATTTTTAAAATTTGGTTATGAAGCATAAATTCTCATATATTTTAATATATGACTGTAATTAATAAATAATATATAATTTTATATATATTTTATATTTACATTCATAGTGAGAACTTTAAAAAGATATTAATAACCAACTCTTTATGTTTCTAGTTATTGTGGTTGTTTTACTGTTGCTATCTGTCATTAAGTTTATTTCCCATATCTGAATATTTTGGCAGCAGATGAATTTTAAAAGAGCAGGAATGAATGAAAACTATTTCTGACATGGCAGGTAGAACAGATAAGACAACCACGTGGACAGGCTTCGTATTTTTCATGAGAATAGTTTATTGCTTGTGTCTGCTTGATAAGAAAACTGAAAAGTTGACTTAACTACCCAAGAAGTGCTCATTTCATACTCACAAAGGCATTATCCAGCACCAAAAGCAGATCAATGTATTTCTCACCCTGAAGAAATTCTTCTATCTTTGTGAAGAATGAAAGAACATTGTTAATAATATCTTCAACCTAAGAGATTAAAAAGCTTACAAAAAGATTTATTTATTTATTTTCCTTCAGAGGAAAAGTAAATTGAAGAATAAGTAAATAAGAGTTGGACTTTACTCACACAAGCCATTTCTGGGTATACCAGTATTTCATACATCATTACTGGGTCAGTCGAAATGAATGATGGTGGGAAACTGTACTCACCTCTGGACTTCTGAGTGACCTTGAGGTTCGAATAAGGTCCTGTTTCCTGCCAACATTTCTTACACCACAGGTGTGATTAGCTGGGTTGAGCTCCTCCTGGTTGTATCTGAGTATAGCGTGTTCTTCTCGGCCTGTGCTTTTCAGAGGCTTTATCATATATCTTTGATTGTGATGTGTAAAATAGCCCCTGTGAGACACAGAGGCTCATGTTTCAAGATTCTCTGCCAGAGTCACACCCGCTGACCAGAGTGAAGGTATTCCTCTCCCTCAGTACCAAGCTCACACGTAGTTTTCATTCATATGTCTTACAGCTAACTTTTGCTAATTTAAGTTATAATCAATGTTTGTCAATACAAAAATAGATCCTATTTTAATTACCCAGGGCATCCTGAACAAGAAGTACTAAGATGAAGCTATCCCCCCAAATTTGAAATTTATACCATGAGCTCAGTAAATATTTGTCCATAGTTTATTTTCACATTTAGCAAATATTTCTTGGCAGATCCCAGCGATATAAGGGAGAATGTAGTAAAGGAGTAGATATCTTTCAAAGGATACCTTGCAAAGGAGTAGGTATCTTGTGGATACCAAGAATCCCAAAGAGAAAGATTGATGAGCAGATCAGCCAGAGGAACAAGTTGGAACTAGTAGTAACTTAAAGATTTTCTCTTCTTAGAAGGAAAATTAGTTCAGAAATATATAGTGAAACTGTATGATGAAATATTAGAAAGCTAACACAGCTGGTAAAAAAAAAAATTACATCTACAAAAGCATTGTATGATATGGGAAGAGGTTTTTGATGTCATGTGGTATGTCCCATGTTGGACAAAGAATGTGTATTTTATTTTACATTTCAATCATATAAATGATATTTTTGTTTATCTGTATAAAAGATTGAAGCCTCTTTGATAATAGTTTGAACTATTATCAAACACTAATAATAGTGATACTCAGAGGTAAAACTTTTTGGTGGTTATTTTCTTATTTGTGCTTTCTCACCCTTTACAAATTTTCCCTAACTGGCAAGAATCACCTTTGTAAACAGAAATACCACACAGATACACAAACACACTCATACCCACAAACTTCTAAAAATTATGTTTAATGTGACAACTGCAGGGTAGCATCTTTAAGAAGATAAAACAGATGGTTTCAGGAAACGAAGGGTGGATGGATAATAAATATGAAAGTGAATCCAGATGTCATCATGCTCCCGAATAGAGTACTTGTTTAAAAATTATCAACTCTAACTTTTACTAGAACTGCAGATAATGAGATAACTGCAAGGATGATGCATTATTCTTCACTTTAACCACATAGATTCAGCATTTTATCAATGGAGACAATTTTACCAAAATAGTAAGAAGACATGGTGTCCAGGAAGACTCAATATTATGCAACAAAATAGTGCTTGATGTTTAATATTTTTACAAGTGGTAACTCACCTCAATCCATCACAAGTACTAATGCTGGCAACAGAGTCCTTTTCATTTAGGATGTGTCCTTTATAGTAGCAGTGTTCCTAAGGTTGGGAAAAAAAATTTCTAACTACAAAAATAAATGTATCACAGTTGTGTTGAAAACTCTTATCTTGAATATGTAAGAATGTTCTACAAATAGTGGCTGTGACCAGATTAACTCCCAGAAACAAAAACATGGACAATCTCAGCAGTTTCATGGACCTCTCTATCTATGACTTTGGAAACTCTCCATATTTGGTGGTTGAACTGTCTTTGTGACACTAATTCACAGTAAAGAAAAGTTCAGGAAATTTGAACCTAAATGGACTTAGGGCAAGAGTAGACACTGCATTTGAGAAGTAACCATTTGCTTTATGTGGTCTATAGCACTCCCCAAGAACTCTCAGGTTCGAGTGCCAACTTTGGAGAATTTAGTACCTCTATGCAAGCTCCACTATGGCATTACATATCAATAAAATGAGGTATTCATTTTTCTAAATTCTACAGTCCTCAAGAGGCCACACCACCATGTCTGAGACCCTCTGATTTATGGGTCCAACTCATTTTTTAAAAAACTGGAATGTTAGTGGCAGCCCTTTACCAGCCTCGAAAGCCCAAAGAATTTGTCTATAGCTAGAGATTCAGACTGGCTTCCCGGGTGACTCAGTAGTAAAGAATCTGCCTGCCAAGCAGGAAACACAGATTGGATCCCTGGGTTGGGGAGATCCCCTGGAGAAGGAAATGGCATCCCACTCCAGTGTTCTTGCTTGGGAAATCCCATGGACAGAGGAGCTTGGTGGGCTAGAGTCCATGGGGTTGCAAAGAGTCGGACATGACTGAGCGACCAAGCCACCACACAGAGACTCAGACATTTTGGCATTTCATATAAGCAAAGTAGGGGATCACTTGTGTAGAACAGTCCAAGAAAGCTAATGAATAAACTCTTGTTCAAAACAAATTGACTTTCCTCAGGGTCTGACATTCCATCTGTGTCTTTCTTGCCTTTACACCTTTTGGATTGTATACATGTACTATTGACAAGATATGTTGAAAATCCTAGCCAAGTTTTAAATTGTGAGAGGAGAAGATTCACAAATCTCTGCCTGGATGCTGTTTGTGGTTATCTGGTCGAGCTCCAGTCTATGAGCTCCTCAGCAGCAGTACAAGCCATCACTGGAAACTTTAAATCTCTTCAGGCTAAACTAGAACGGCTACATTAATTATTGTAATGTATTTTCATCCCTGCGTTTTTAATCTGTAAAATAAAAACTCAGCTGGGTCCAGCTATCACATGCTCTAAATCTAAGAATTTAAGAACAATTTTAGTAGAAATGCGTTTTTAATAAATGGCTGGTATCAGCAGAAAAAAAAAATGTTGTCATTATAACATTTTCATTATAACAATGTCATTAACATTTGCTTGTAGACAAGTTGGGAAAGGTACCACATTAAGATGTCATTGGCCATTCACACTTAAAGTAAAGTCATTCAGTCGTGTCTGACTCTGCAACCCCATGGACTGTAGCCTACTAGGCTCCTCTGTCCATGGGATTTTCCAGGCAAGAGTACTGGAGTGGGTTACCATTTACTCCTCCAGGGGATCTTCCCGATCCAGGGATCGAACCTGGGTCTCCAGCATTGCAGACAGATGTTTTACTGTCTGAGCCACCAGGGAAGCCACACTTAAGTATGAACTAATTTATCAGATACTTTCCCCAAAGGTCAATGTTAGCAAAACTCCAGATGCCCTTGAAATAAGAGAGTAAGAAGGGAACAAAGGACCATTCTGTGGCCAAAATCTTGTTTGTTTTTTTATAGAGACATAGATGTTTGGGACGGGAGAAGGAAATGGCAACCCACTCCAGTACTCTTGCCTGGAAAATCCCATGGGCAGAGGAGCCTGGTAGGCTTCAGTCCATGGGGTTGCTAAGAATTGGACAGGACTGAAGCAACCTAGCAGCAGCAGCAGATGTTTGGGACACCATGGAGGGTGGCTCTGAGAAACACCCTAGCTTGATAATACTCATGACTGAGCCTTTTTTTTAAATTAAATTTATTTATTTTTAATTGAAGGATAATTGCTTTACAGTATTGTATTGGTTTCTGCCAAACATCAACATGAATCCACCATAGGTATACATATGACTGAGCCTTTTTATATTCTCTTCCTGTTCTTTTCTTGGCCTTGATTCTCTATGTCTGACACCTACACCTTGGCATCATTTCTATGATAGTGTTTTAACCAGATAAAAATTTTTATTAACTAAAAATTGATATACCATTGTGAATCTCAGGATAAATGCATTTATCACTACAAAATAGTAAATAGTGGCATAACATTTTGAGTACCTAGGAGAGAATATTTCTAACCTGGTGATAAAATGGTTTAAGGGAAAAATAGATTTTTAGTTGCTTCTTAAAATGCAACACTTGAGGGACTTCCCTGGTGGTCCAGTGGTGAAGAATCTGCCTTGCAATGCAGAGGTTGTGGGTTCACTCCTTGGTCAGGGAACTAAGATCCCACATGCCGAGGGGCAACTAAGCCCGTGCACCACAACTAGAGAGTCCACGCACCACAACGAAATACTGAGCATGATGCAGTGAACATCCTGTGTGCCACAATGATCCAACACACTCAAATACATGAATGCTAAAAAAAAAAAAGTTTAATGCAACACTTGAGAGCCTCCTACTACTCCTATCTTTTAAAAAAGATATAATTCTTTTTTTCACCTGTTGTCTCCTTGGTCATAGATGAGCCCCTTGCTTTCAAGTCCTTTGATTTTTTTTTTTTTTTTAAGTTTACCTTGGACTTACGAATCTCATGATGTAAGCAGCTGATCCAAGTTAAGAGTCCCAGAAAGCATTCAGACCTACCATGTTCTGAGGTCTTGTGGTGATTTCTTCTCCACCGGGTGAGTAATATGTTTCAGTGTAGTCTGGTCCCAGAAGATGCCTGGAGAGAGCAGAAAGTTGAACAATACTCTCATGGTGATAATTAAGGCTAATATCCCTGATTCGATCTTCAGCATTAAAGGAATGATAATATTTATGGTGAGAAAGAGCTGAATTTCTGATGCACTGATACTTTTCCAATATCGTGAGTCTACTCCTAAAGCAAATCAAACATTCAGTTATACCTCTTAGATCTGAGGACAGAAATGTCTTCCAATATTTTACTAACACAGAAATCAGAGAGTGATTTTTCTAACTTCAAATGTATTATTGGGATTCTTCACACCAAGAAAACAGCCTCTAAGCAATCTCGGAAGGGTGTTTGGTCACAAGTACACATCAAGGAGCATTGCATTCAGGGAGAAGTTTACTGACTATTATAGAACTTGGTGTAACCCTATTCCCTGAGTATCTCAAGGCTGTGTGCCCTGACTGAGCCTTATATATAAAAGCAGAGACATTACCTTGCTGACAAAGGTCTGTCTAGTCAAAGCTATGCTTTTTCCAGTAGTCGTGTATGGATGTGAGAGTTGGACCATAAAGAAAACTGAGTGTCAAAGAACTGATGATTTTGAACTGTGGTGTTAGACTTCTCCCCTAGAGAGTCCCTTGGATCGCAAGGAGACCAAACCAGTCAAACCTAAAGGAAATCAGTCTTGAATATTCATTGGAAGGACTGATGCTGAAGCTGAAACTGCAATACTTTGGCCACCTGATGCGAAGAACTGACTCATTGGAAAAGACCCTGATGCTGGGAAAGATTGAAGGCAGGAGGAGAAGGGGATGACAGATGAGATGGTTGGATGGCTTCACCAACTCGATGGACATGAGTTTGAGCAAAATCTGGGAGTTAGTGATGGACAGGGAAGCCTGGTTTGCTTCAGTCCATGGGGTCGCAAAGAGTTGGACACGACTGAGCGACTGAACAAAACTGAGCTGAAGTGATGTATCAAATTGATAACTAATGAAAACTCACTGTATAGCACAGGGAACTCTACTCAATGCTCTGTGGTGACCTAAATGGGAAAGAAATTCAAGAAAGGAGATATACATATACGTATAGCTGATTCACTTTTCTGTACAGTAGAAACTAACATAATATTTTAAAGAAAATATACTCCAATTAAATAAAAGTACTGGAAAGTCACATCAAAGGTTTGAGTTTATCTGGGTAGAATATATTTGCAGCAAATTCCAAAATTACCAAGGAAGAAAGTCGTTTGTGCAGCTGACTTTGTTTTATAATTTGCATATAATTTCCTAGAGAAACATCAAGCTTCTTCGATAATATTAGCACAAACTATTAGAATCTAATGATCAATATGCTTTACGTCTTCTTTGTGAAATTAGACTATACAGAGTTTCAAGATTTATTTTCCTACATTTTTTTTAGAATAATCCAGCGATTAGACTTGCAGAAAATGCAACTTACTCAGCTTTTTGTAGGGAAAGAATGACTTCTTCTCCATTTAACATCATTTGATATTGAAGTTCAGGTTCATATCTTTCCTAAAAATATTTAATAACATAATGATAATTTACATTTCTGAATCTATCTAAAATAATTATAATGATATAGGTAGCTGTACAGAATAATAATTACAAATGCATGTAAGATAAAAGTAGTTCTCATGCTTCTAAAATATATAAAAGAAAACACAAATTTTACACCAAGATAGATTTCCAAAAAGTACAATAACATGGTAATAATACAGATCAAATTCACTCTAATATGTAAGATAGGGACTTATCATTTGCTCTAACGTATGGTATACAGTTCTGTACTCTAATGGATCCTAATAGGGTAATAATAAGGCACATATTTTTACTGCTTTAAAGCTAAACCAAGTATACTAAAAAAGCTCAAACAAAAACATGCTAAAAGTTAAAATAAAAATTATTAAATGAGGAAAATATTTGCAAAAATGTAATAGTCAAAGAGTATCTTCAACACAGTAAAAAAAAATCTTGTAAATTAATGAGATAATTTTATCTCCTAGAAATGGCTGCCATTCCTGTCTTCCTTTATTTTGTTCTCCCCACAAACTTGGAGAAATATCCAAGCTGCTTTATTCTTTCTGATCCAGGGAGTCAGTTAACTTCCTTCCTGCTGCTTCAGTGCAAAAAAGCATTTGAAGAAAACCTATGCCCTCTCCAGGGCAAAGGGGAGCTTTTGTATAAATGTATTTCAAAACTAAACTATTAGATGTTGACTGTGACATCACTTCTACTAGTAAAAAGATCCTTTGCTGTCTCATTAGATGACACCATGGTCAATCCATTGCTTACCTCTTTGCCATGCTTCTCATTTTGGTTATTCTGTATCTCTCTTTTGTGTAAAATGTGTAGTTTCTTAGGATGAACTACTTCATACAGCTCTGATTCAAGTGTTTGTCTTATGGTTATTGCTAGAGAAAGAGACATAATATTGATATAAAATATGTAAATGTTTTTGTTGACTGGTTTGTTGAAATCACGTGGAAGACAATTCCCATTGAGAAGAGAAACGCTGAGAAGAACAATTTCCTTCTTCTACTTAAGCTTTGATAACAAAGAATTTTTCTTTAGCTTTCTCTCCCTCTCCTGGAAAGACATGACAATGATGAAATTAATTCTTTGGAATTGTCAGTATATTAGTGCTTACCTTGAGTCTGAATAATGAGGCAGAGGATGGAGAGCAGGACCAAAGACATGCTGACTACTGCAGGTAGCTGAGAAGTCCTACTCAGCACAAAGTTGTGATCTGACCAGTTGTCCAGTTTTATCTCCCCTCCTTCACTGTCCAGCTTTATCTTCCCCCTACTTCTCTTTACAAATTGAAAAAAAGTTTTAAAAATCGCAAACCTTCTTTGGAAGTTTGGGGAATGTTTCCTAATGGCTTTGAAAAGTTGCCAAGACATTGCACTGTCAAGACCATGAGAATGTTCCTCATTTCTGAGAAGTTTTTATGTCTGTGGTTACATCTTGTTAAGGACTCACATCTGGGCAACTGCTTGGCCCTGGTGCTCCAATAGCATGGGAAAGTATCTACTAACACTGAGATATCTGTATATTTAAGAAAATCTATCAGTCTGTACATGTTTTGAAAAAGTGTTGTTGATTTTCTGGACCAGCAAAAGATATAAATGCTTATAGAGAAAACTTAAATTGAGAGAAAAATAGTTGGGCACCCAATGGCCCAAGATTATGTTTATGTTTCTTTGATTTCAGATGACTTCTTTTGGATAAAATACTAGAAACAATATTATTTAGTAAAAAAGGTAAAACAATTTGAGATTCTTGGTATCCATTGACCTGGTATTTCTCAGTTAACTCTAAATTATATTCCTATTAGTAGAGTTTTCTCAATCTAAAAATCAATGCTCTTTAACTACTGAGTTTATTTTTTACTGATACATTTGGGAGTTTGCAAGCATCAGATTGTAAGTTTTATAGTAATCTCTCCATGTCTATGCTTCTCTTTGTTTTTCTACATTCTTTTGAGTCATTTAAGTTTGCTCTATAATTTTCTATATCTTTTGCTGGTCTAGAAGATCAAAATTCTACATGTATCCTATAGTATGCATGCATACATGCTAAGTCGCTCCAGTCGTGCCTGACTCTGTGCGATCCCGTGGACAGCAGCCCACCACCCTCGTCTGCCCATGGGACTCTCCAGGCAAGAATACTGGAGTGGGTTGCCATTTCCTTCTCCGATTTAATTGCTAAGTCACGTCTAACTCTTTGGAACCCCATGGACCTTAGCCCACCAGGCCCCTCTGTCCATGGGATTTTCCAGGCAAGAATACCGGAGTGGGTTGCCATTTCCTTCTCCCGTATCCTATAGTAGTTACCATTAAAATTTAGCAAAATAAAATCCTAATAACATCTAACTACCATCAACTAATACAAGATCCGGCAATGGTGTAACTCTTATCAGCATCCCACCCCTAGCCACCTTACATGTTGTTGTCAGGTGTTTTAATTCTACCATGATTTTCATCCCCAGGTCATTATAGTTAGTTTTGTGTTTTATACAGATGCTATTTGAAATTACTCATAAGCATACCATCTTCTTTTCTCCAAGATTCCTTTTTGTAAAACATATTTTCTAACAAAGCATCTCTTAGAGTAAACGGAGTACTGTGTTTTAAAATTCTTTCCCAGGAGACTATATTTATTTCACTATATTCTTTAATGGTAGTTAGGTGGGAATACAGTTTTAGGATGACAATAAATGTATCAGCATTTGGGAACTATTTTACTGTTTTTTTTTGGGGGGGGGCAACTCCTATTACTGTTGAAAATTCTACTTTCAGACTATTAAAAAACAAATTATTATTATTATTATTTTTGCTATTTATGCAAATAACAGGGCTTCCCAGGTAGCGCTAGTGGTAAAAGTACTTGCCTAACAATGCAGAAGACATAAGACGTACAGGTTCCATTCCTGGGTTGGAAAGAGCCTCTGGAGGAGGACATGACAATTCACTCCAGTATTCTTGCCTGAAGAATCCCATGGACAGAGCAGCCTGGCCGGCTACAGCCCATAGGGTCTCAAAGAGTCAGACATGACTGAAGCAACTTGGCAGCAGCAGCATACTACTAATATTGCAAGATAAATTAAATATTTATTGAGATCATGTTAATTTGAGTTTACACTAAATTAATACTACATTTCTGGGCATTTCAAGATGACCCTGATACTGTCCTTGAAAAGTGTAAGTTGTTCAGTGGTTTCCGATTGAACACCAGTTCTCCTGCATTGCAGGCGGATTCTTTACTGTCTGAGCCACCAGGGAAGCCCAAGAATACTGGAGTGGGTAGTCTATCTCCTTCTCCAGCAGATCTTCCTGACCCAGGAATTGAACCAGATCTACTGCATTGCAGGTGGATTCTTTACCAGCTGAGCTACTAGGGAAGCCCGATGCTATCCTTAGTATTCCTGTAATAAAGTCTAATAATAGAGATTAATCTACAAATAGATACAGTTTATGCAAATGGTAAATATTGTGACTGAGGCTTGTGCATTATATTCAGGTAGATTTTAGAATACATCATTTGGTGCAGGGGGTGGGGTGGGGGGAGAGAGATTATTATTAGCTAGAAAAGAAATAGTGGAAGGAGTATTCTGGTGAGAGAAAACTAAGTGAGAAAAGCCAATGGATATGTAGAAAACACAAATGTATGTATAACCACAGTCCATTTCCATGACTTAAATACAGCATAAAAAGTATGTATTCACCCCACTCTGGTATTCTTGCCTGGGAAATCCCATGAACAGAGGAGCCTGGTGGGCTATGATCTAGAGGATTGCAAAGAGTTGGAAACAACTTAGCGACTAACCAACAACAAGCTTATGGAGAGACAAATATTAAAGGCCTTGAAGACAATGGTGCGTACTGGTACATATCTTAGAAATAGTTAGCTCATAAAATTATCACACTTGCTAATTGATTGGATGTAGCAACTAAGGGATATAGAAAAATCTTGAATGATTTTTAAGGTGAAGTTTGAGCAACTGTATGAATTTGACAGATGCTATCTTCCAATTTGGTCAGTTAGTGAGAGTTGCAGTTTAGTTAAAACTCTTAAAGGCAGGATATATAAATCCTGGTGTGTCCTTCAGGAGCACAGTACCATGAAGATAACAGATGTTTGAAAATACAAATGTTCAGTGAAAGAAGTTTATAAACTGCACTATCTGCCCAAGATACTGATGTTGTTTGTTAGAGAGTTGAGTATCAGTCTATAAATTAAAGCTGGGGAAATAACAATGAAAGGGTTGTTTACTTAATGCATCTGGAGGGAACAAGGAATGATATATACATGTACCCTTCTGAATAAAATATCCAAGGAATTACTAAACATAGGGCTTAATTTACGACCATTAAACTAAGAAATCATGGCAAATATCCTGACCACAGAGAATTTTGTTCCCATAAAACTTAACAACTTAACAGTAATTGGAAAGTTTCATGATAAAGTATACTTGGTGATTAGGAAAGTTGTTTAAATACTGTTTAAGTAGAAATAAAACAGCAACATGAATAAAAATGGCAAAATCCCTTAAAATGTAAATATTTTGCATGCATTCTTTTATTTGGTAATTGTAATAGATTTAAGTCTTTGGTTCAAAGATTATGATTCCCAATTTATAGATGACTCAAAGATACTTAGTACAAATCATCCAGAAGGTATGTAATATCTGTCTCTTAAGTCACTGACATAGGAGAGTTGCTTGATAAGAGAACTAAAGTATTTCAAATATTTTATTGAGGGAGATATCCATGATGGCTTCAACTGCTTCAAGGAAAAAGTCTATTTTAAAAATATGAGAGGGTAGTAATTAGTGAGTTGAGTGAGAGGTTTGAGATGAGAAGAGAGGGTTTAGAATAATTAAACATAGGGGTTGATACATATATACTATTGATATTATATATGAAATAGATAACTAATGACAATATACTGTATAGCACAGGGAGCTCTACTTAAAGTGCTCTGGTGTCTTGAATGGGAAGAAAGTACAAAAGGAGGGGATATATGTATGTGTATGGACATGTGTGGGCTTCCCAGGCGGTGTTAATGGTAAAGAACCCACCTGCCAATGCAGGAGATGTGAGAGACCCAGGGAGATTCAATCCCTGGGTCAGGGAGATCCCCTGGAGGAGTGCAAGGTAGCCCACTCAAGTCTTCTGGCCTATAATTAAAACCTGTTTATACTCATCAACTAAATAAGTGACAACTATTTCTCCCCCAAATATAAGAATTCACCTGGCTCTCATACTCCTTCCTCTTTCCCAAGTCCTACATGGTGTTGATATTACCCAGACTTTAGTTCAGTTCAGTTCAGTCTCTCAGTCATGTGTGACTCTTTGCGACCCCATGGACTGCAGCACACCAGGCCTCCATGTCCACTGCCAACTCTCGGGGTTTACTCAAACTCATGTCCATTGAGTCAGTGAGGCCATCCAACCATCTCATTCTCTGTCATCCCCTTCTCCTCCTGCTTTCAATCTTTCCCAGCATCAGGGGCTTTTCAAATGAGTCAGTTCTTGACATCAGGTGACCAAAGTATTGGAGTTTCAGCTTCAGCATCAGTCCTTCCAATGAATATTCAAGACTTATTTCCTTTAGGATGGACTGGTGAGATCTCCTTGCTGTCCAAGGAAATCTCAAGAGTCTTCTCCAATACCATAGTTCAAAAGCATCAATTCTTTGGTGTTTAGCTTCCTTTATGGGTCCAACTCTCACATCCATACATGACTACTGGAAAAACCATAGCTGTGACTAGATGGACCTTTGTTGGTAAAGTAATGTCTCTGCTTTTTAATACATTGTCTAGGTTGATCATAACTTTTCTTCCAAGGAGCAAGTGTCTTTTAGTTTCATGGCTACAGTCACCATCTGCAGTGATTTTGGAGCCCAAGAAAATAAAGTCTGTCACTGTTTCCACTGTTTCCCCATCTATTTGCCATGATCATGAATCAAGGCAAATTGGAAGTGGTCAAACAGGAGATGGCAAGAGTGAACATCGACATTTGAGGAATCAGCTAACTAAAATGGACTGGAATGGGTGAATTTAACTCATATGACCATTATATCTACTACTGTGGGCAAGAATCCCTTCAAAGAAATGGAGTAGCCA
Source organism: Bos taurus (assembly GCF_002263795.3). Lineage (NCBI taxonomy): Eukaryota > Metazoa > Chordata > Mammalia > Artiodactyla > Bovidae > Bos > Bos taurus. The sequence goes on along the minus strand of NC_037335.1, from coordinate 71,591,974 downwards.
TCATAGTCAACAAAAGAGCCCAAAATGCAGTACTTGGATGCAATCTCAAAAACAACAGAATGATCTCAGTTTGTTTTCATAGCAAACCATTCAATATCACAGTAATCCAAGTCTGTGTCCTGACCAGTGATGCTGAAGAAGTTGAATGGTTCTATGAAGAACTACAAGACCTTCTAGAATTAACACCCCAAAAAGATGTCTTTTTCATTGTAGGGGGCTGGAATGCAAAAGTAGGGAGTCAAGAAATTCCGGGAGTAACAGGTAAATTAGACCTTGGAGTATGGAATGAAACAGGACAAAGGCTAACAATGTTTTCCCAAGAGAATGCACTGGTCATAGCAAACACCCTCTTCCAACAACACAAGAGAAGACTCTACACATGGACATCACCAGATGGTCAATACCAAAATCAGATTGATTATATTTTTTGCAGCCAAAGATGGAGACGCTCTATACAGTCATCAAAAACAAGACTGGGAGCTGACTGTGGCTCAAATCATGAACTCCTTATTGCCAAATTCAGACTTAAATTGAAGAAAGTAGGGAAAACCACTAGACCATTCAGGTATGACCTAAATCAAATCCCTTAAGATTATACAGAGGAAGTGACAGATAGATTCAAGGGATTAGATCTAATAGACAGAGTGCCAATGAACTACGGATGGAGGTTTGTGACATTGTACAGGAAACAGGGATCAAGACCATCCCCAAGAAAAAGAAATGCAAAAAGGCAAAATGGTTGTCTGAGGAGGCCTTACAAATAGCTGTGAATAGAAAAGAAGTGAAAGGCAAAGGAGAAAAGTAAAGATATACCCATTTGAATCCAAAGTTCCAAAGAATAGCAAGGAGAGATAGGAAAGCCTTCCTCAGTGATCAATGCAAAGAAACAGAGAGAAACAACAGAATGGGAAAGTCTAGAGATCTCTTCAAGAAAATTAGAGATACCAAGGGAACATTTCATGCAGAGATGGGCACAATAAATGACAGAAATGGTATGGACCTAATAGAAGCAGAAGATATTAAGAAGAGGTGGCAAGAATACACAGAAGAACCGTACAAAAAAGATCTTCATGACCCAGATTATCACGATGGTGTGATCACCAACCTAGAGCTACACATTGTGGAATGCATGCGAAGTCACGTGGGCCTTAGGAAGCATCACTATGAACAAAGATAGTGGAGGTGATGGAATTCCAATTGAGATATTTTAAGTCGTAAAAGATGATGCTGTGAAAGTACTATCTAGACTTACACTGTCTAAAAAATAGTCACTAGCCACATGTGGCTGTTAAGGTTAACATTAATTAAACTAAATATAATTGAAACATTCAGTTCCACTGTCATAGAAGTCATAATTCAAGTACTCAATAACTATGTTGCTGGTGACTCCCATGTTGCAGGGTGATGATATAGAAGATGTCCATCAAAATGGAAAGTTTTCTTGGATAGAATTACCTAGATTTTCAAATCATGGAAATTATGAATACACTTTGGGGGGGCTATAATGATTTTGTTTTAGGATACATACATTTTGTCAAGGTATTTGATCATCTCTGTTTCATATATCTCTTGTGGTATACACTGGATTTTCTTTCTTCTTATTTATTAATTTATATAAAAGGCTTTCAAGTGGGTCTTTATGTCATTAATTTTTATAACCTTTAATGCTTGAGAATATTTTTGAATCAAACTCTGATAATTGAATAAAGAGTTTAGTTGGGCATAAAATCATAGTTCTAAGTTCTTTTCCTTCAATATTTTAAAATTGCTATTGTATTTTCTTCTTGCATCTACTACAGCTGTTGGAAAATGTGGTTTCAGTATAATCTTGGTTGTTTTCAATGTGATATACTATTTCTTTTGGAATCATTGGATTTTTTTTTCTTTGTTTTAAAGTTCCTAAATTTTCTATAACTACCTAGGGGCACAATTTTTTTTTTTTTTTAATGTTTTGCTCCTCTTCTCCTTTTGACTCTCCATGGTTTTTCTCACACCATGCTCTTTTCTCTTTCTTAAGTCTGGAAAATTCATTTACATTATTCAAGTTATTTCCTTATCTCTACTTTTTTGAATTTTCTGTCTTTGGGGCATTTCTATTATTTGGATTTTAACATTTCTACTATCATTAATCTTTGGAAATGTTTGCTTCCTTAATGTGTTATTTTGGAGTCAGCTACCTCATTTTGACATGACATTGTTACTTATTCTATTAAGCAATACATGTAGAGATGGACAGCCTCAGATATTACCAGCTAGAAAAGCTAGAAAGTGGGAAGTTGATGAGTTTCCCACAGGTTGAAAAACCTCAAAGATCAAGAAACAAGTCAGTTACTCAACACTCACAGACAGTTTTCAGATCTTCACCGTTTGCACCTAGAGAAATAGTATTAGGAAGAAAAAGCCCTTAGTTGTTAACTTCCTCTGTCAGTTTAGAGCTGGTGGGGTGAGAAAGCAACTTTCAGGGATTAGTCTTATTGCCTCTGAATTCTTACTTCTCAGGGTTTCTCTTTTGCCATAATTTTATCCCTGAGTCTGCCAGGACTTATCCCAGTTGTGGTAGCTATAGTAGACAACACTGCGTAGTCAAAGCAAAGCTGGCAAACAGCCAAAGGAGCACAATACATCCTGTTCCTCTCTTATTTACCCTCTCACAGACTTGCCCAAGCTGCTTCCTGATCCAAGCCAAAACCACACACAGAAATCTAAAAACAAGCCCACAGTCACTCCCACATTATCCAGGGAAGTCTTCCAGTTGTCTTAAGTTCTTCTTGGACCAAAGAAATAGTCAGCTGGGCTACATCAGCTCTTTGCTCCAAATCCCTGGATGATTTATAAATATAAGCAAGAAACACATGTTTTCTTTCCTCACTAAATTTGCTTAGAATTAGATCATTCTGTTGAATGAGTCCCTCAAAACCCCTTTCTAGTTATGAAACCGATTTGTATCAGTGTTGCTTCTTTTTTCCTATTTGCTTCTCTATTTAGTGTTTCAAGAAAAAAGCAGAAGCCTAAACCAAAAAGCTCTTGTATCTTTAGTTGTGAGACCCACACATTGCTAATGGAGGTATTGTTTGAGGTCACTAGAGCCATAGCGTGTGGAAGATTTACCATCTCAAGAGAAATTAGAAGACTTAAATATAAGTTTGCTTATGGCATTATCTTCAGTTACAACAAAATAAAAGGTGCCTATGAGTCAGTTCTTTGCATCAGGTGGCCAAAGTATCGGAGCTTCAGTTTCAGCATAAGTCCTTCCAATGAATATTCAGGACTGATTTCCTTTAGGATTGACTGGTTGGATCTCCCTGCAGTCCAAGGGACTCTTAAGAGTCTTCTCCAAAAAAAAAAAAAAGGGTCTTCTCCAACACCACAGTTCAAAAGCATCAATTCTTCAGCACTCAGCTTTCTTTATGGTCCAACTCACACATCCATACATGATCACTGGAAAAGACCTTGATGCTGGGAAAGATTGAAGGCAGAAGGAGAAGGGGATGACAGAGGATGAGATGATTAGATAGCATCACCAACTTGATGGATATGAGTTTTAGCAAGCTCTGGGTGTTGGTGATGGACAGGGAAGCCTGGTGTGCTGCAGTCCATGGGGTCGCAACAATTCAGACATGACTGAGTGACTGAAATGAACTGAAGATATCACTACACACCTATTAGAATGGCCAAAATCCAGAGCACTGACAGCATCAAATGCTGGGGAGGATGTAAAGCAACAGGAGCTCTTGTTATATGCTAGTGGGAAAGCAAGATGTTTCAGCCACTTTGGAAGACAGTTTAGCATAACCATACAGTCCAGCAATCTCACTCCTTGGTATTTAGCCAAATGAATGAAAACTTAAGTTTTGTGCAAATACCTAAATATGGACAATTACAGCAGCTTTCTCATAACTGCCATAAATTGGAAGTAACTAAGATATCCTTCAGTAGTTGAATGGATAAATAAATAGCAGTATATTTAGAAATGGAATTTTATTCAGCAGTGAAAATAAATGAACTACCGAGAATGAAAAGACATGGAAGAAGCAAATGCATATGGCCACGTGACAGAAGCCAATACAAGAAAAGTTACATACCTTTTGATTTCAACTGTATGGCAATGGTTTCCAGGGGCTAGGGGTGTGGGAGGAAAGAATCTGCAGAAAAAAGAGGCAAGTACCTTATAAATGCTTCCCAGGTGGCTCAGTGGTCAAGAATCTGCCTGCCAATGCAGGAGATGTAGGTTTGATCCCTGGGTCAGTTTGATCCCTGGATCAGGAAGATCCCCTGAAGAAGGAAATGGCAACCCAGCAACTCACTCCAGTATTCTTGCCTGGAAAATCCCATGGATAGAGGAGCCTTGGGGGCTACAGTCCATGGGGTTCCAAAAGAGTCAGACATGACTCAGAGTTTAAACAATAACAACCATACAATACTTTGTCTAGTACTCTAATGGTGGATATATGGCATCACTGTGTGTTTGTCCAATCCCTAGAACACATAACACTAAAGATGGACCCTATGTCAAGGCTGTATATTGTCACCCTACTTATTTAACTTATGTGCAGAATACATCATGAGAAATGTTGGGCTGGAAGAAGCACAAGCTGGAATCAAGATTGCCAGGAGAAATATCAATAACCTCAGATATGCAGATGACACCACCCTTATGGCAGAAAGTGAAGAGGAACTAAGAAGCCTCTTGATGAAAGTGAAAGAAGAGAGTGAAAAAGTTGACTTAAAGCTCAACATCCAAAAAACGATGATCATGGCATCTGGTCCCATCACTTCATGGCAAATAGATGGGGAAATAGTGCAAACAGTGTCAAACTTTATTTTGGGGGGCTCCAAAATCATGGCAGATGGTGATTGCAGCCATGAAATTAAAAGATGCTTACTCCTTGGAAGGAAAGTTATGACCAACCTAGATAGCATATTCAAAAGCAGAGACATTACTTTGCCAACAAAGGTCCGTCTAGTCAAGGCTATGGTTTTTCCTGTGGTCATGTATGGATGTGAGAGTTGGACTGTGAAGAAGGCTGAGTGCCAAAGAATTGATGCTTTTGAACTGTGGTGTTGGAGAAGACTCTTGAGAGTCCCTTGGACTGCAAGGAGATCCAACCAGTCCATTCTGAAGGAGATCAGCCCTGGGTGTTCTTTGGAAGGACTGATTCTAAAGCTGAAACTCCAGTACTTTGGCCACCTCATGCAAAGAGTTGACTCACTGGAAAAGACTCTGATTCTGGGAGGGATTGGGGGCAGGAGGAGAAGGGGACGACAGAGGAAAAGGTGGCTGGATGGCATCACTGACTCGATGGACGCTGAGTTTTAGTGAACTCCGGGAGCTGGTGATGGACAGGGAGGCCTGGCATGCTGCAATTCATGTCGCAAAGAGTCGGACACGACTGAGTGACTGAACTGAACTGAACTGAATGTAAATTAAGGATTTTGAATTGTAATGATATGTCAACGTAGTTTCACCTACTATGACAAATGTCCAACTCCAATGGGGAATGTTGATAATAGGGGAGGTTGTGCATGTGAGGGGTAGGAAGTATATGGCAAATCTCTGTACCTTCCACTCAATTTTACTGTGAATCTAAAACTTCTCTAGAAAATAAAATCTTTGTCTCTTCTCTACAGTCATGGGAATGAACCAAAATAAAATGAGTGAACCGTGTGTTTGCTGCAGCTAATCAGATTATCCCAATTGCTTTGGTTTCTGCTATAGTTGCATATAGGTTTCCCTGGCTGTTCAGTGGTAAAGAATCCACCTGCAATGCAGGAGTTAGATTCCTGGGTCAGGAAGATTCCCTGGAGGAAGGCATGGCAATCCACTGCAGTATTCTTGTCTGGAGAATCCCATGAACAGAGACGTCTGGTGGGCTGCAGTTCATAGGTTCACAAAGACAGAAGTAACTGAGCACACATGCATAGTTGCATATATTTTGTTACTTATACTTGATATCCTTATAAAAATTTGTTATTCAGCAACCAGCAAGATAAATATAAGCATCTCAAATATAAATATTGTTTGTTCTTGATTCTTTACAAGTTGTTTCTGTTAATTTTTATAGTCTATGCTCATGTTCAGTTGCATCAGTCATGTCCGACTCTTTGTGGCCCTATGGACTGCAGCCCGCCAGGCTCTTCTGTCCATGGGCTTCTCCAGGCAAGAATACTGAAGTAGGTTGTCGTGCCCTTCTCCAGGAGATCTTCTCTACCCAGGGGTCCAAACTGCATCTCCTGCATTGCAGGTGGATTCTTGACTGCTGAGCTGCCAGGGAAGCATTTGTATGGCACTAGCCTATTTATTCTGCAGATTCATTCCTCCCACACCCCTAGCCAAGCAGGAAGAACTATGTTCCTTCTGAATCATTGATTTTTATTATTTGGTTGGCTGGTTTGTTTTCCCAGTAGTCATGTATGGATGTGAGATTTGGACCATAAAGAAGGCTAAGCACTGAAGAATTGATGCTTTTGAACTGTGGTGTTGGAGAAGACTCTTGAGAGTCCCTTGGACTGCAAGGAGATCCAACCAGTCCATCCTGAAAGAAATCAATCCCAAAAATTCATTGGAAGAACTGATGCTGAAGCTGAAGTGCCAATACTTTCACCACCTGATGAGAAGGGCTGATTCATTAGAAAAGACCCCGATACTGGGAAAGATTAAAGGCAGGAAGAGAGGGGGACAACAGAGGACAAGATGGCTGTGGCATCACCGACCTGATGGACATGAGTTTGAGCTAGCTCTGGAAGTTGGTGATGAACAGGGAAGCCTGGCGTGCTGCAGTCCATGCAGTCGCAAAGGACTGAGTGACTGAACTGAACTTAGCTGGCTGGCTTTGTCCTGTTTATGTAATTTTATTATCCTTGTTGATAGTACATTAATTTTACTTTATGGATGCTATAAATCTCCTATCAATCTTGTTTACTTCTCTTGTTTCTTTGATTTGTTTTGTTTTATTTTCCAATAGTTTAGAAGAGAACTTGGAGCACATACTTATCAGCCATGTAGGGCTGTATGTTTTATATTTCACTGGTCTCATCTTACCCATGGCTTTATGGTTTCTGGAACGTTCTTGCTTTTTTTTCCCTAGGTAAGATTTTTATTTTTTTAACTTTTTATTTTGTATTGAGATATAGCCAAGTAACAAACAATGTTGTGATAGTTTCAGGTAAACAGCGGAAGTACTCAGCCATATATACTCATGTATCCAGTCTCCCCCAAAATCCCCTCCCACCCTGGCTGCCACTTAACATTGAACAGAGTTCCCTGTGCTATAAAGTAGGTCCTTTTTGGTTACCCATTCTAAATATAGCAGTGTGTACATGTCCATCCCCAAATCCCTAACTGTACCTTCCCTCCATCCTTTCCCTGGGCAACCATTGAAACATCTTGTTTTGCTTTCTAATTTTCCTGTTTCTTTTATGCTTCTTGAAACCTGCTCAATTTGTGTGTGCAATGCATATAAATATACAAAAAGACTCAAAAATAAGTAAATAAAATGCTTTATTTCAGTCTAACCTTGATAAACCTGCTGAACCATGACTTTATACATGCTATCGTTGAATCTCATTATCTTCCTAGAATGTCCCTTTCTTTTTATTTCCTTTGTAGGCCTGACAAACCTACTATTTTAAGGTTTAAATAGTACCTTCCTGAGAAACTTCTCATTCCCTTCTTTGACAAATATTTCCCATGAGCTCCCTTATGCTGTTATTTTAGCAATGATTATATTTCCATATTTATTTATGTCATTTTTTAGAATGAAGCTGTGAGCCTTGGAACAGCATGGAAAGAGGTTAATATTTCTGTCTTCAAGGTCAACATAATATAAATAAACTGGCATTTTTATAAATGTTTTAGTTAAAGAACAAGAAACACAGGTAAGTGTAAGTTGCATAATGCATAAATCTAGAATCTGGACAGAAGAATTCTTTTAAGGACTCGTTGAGTATATAACATTTCAAGACTCTTTGCTAATCATTAGTGGCCAGAATGGAGAGAAAAAATAATAGTGGACAGCCAAGAGACATAAGATTTGACTTCAACATCAGACAGATTGTCACTAGTAATATTGTAGAAAAGAAATGATAGCTGGAGATAAAATGGAGTTTCCATACTTAGTACTTTAACATTAAATGTGCTTTCCTGTGCAAGATAGCTTTGCTGTAGACAGTTTGTGTGCGGCTAAGTCACTTCAGTCGTGTCCGACTGTGTGCGACCCCACAGATGGCAGCCCACCAGGCTCCCCCGTCCCTGGGATTCTCCAGGCAAGAACACTGGAGTGGGTTGCCATTTCCTTCTCCAATGCATGAAAGTGAAAAGGGAAAGTGAAGTCGCTCAGTCGTGCCCTACTCGTCGCGACCCCATGGACTGCAGCCCACCAGGCTCCTCCATCCATGGGGTTTTCCAGGCAAGAGTACTGGAGTGGGTTGCCATTGCCTTCTCTGAGACAGTTTGTGTAGAAGGAACTAAACTCTTAAGAGTCAGAAGAGTTGGGTTTGAGTCCCTATTTCAACACTTCCTAGCTGAGTAATCTAGAGAAAAATATTCTCATTTTATCTTTGTTTTCTCATCTGTAAAATGCATGTTTGCATGCTTAGTTGCTTAGTCGTGTCTGATTCTTTGTGACCCCCATGGACTATAGTCCACCAGGCTCTTCCATCCATGGGCTTCTCCAGGCAAGAATACTTGGAATGGGTTGCCATTTCCTTCTCCAGGGATTATTCCTGATCCAGGGATTGAACCCAGGTCTCCTGCATTATAAGCAGATTCTTTACCATCTGAGCTACCAGGGAAGCTCCAATGAAGACAATGTTAGAAGAATTAAATGAAGACATCTGTGCACACATATATATACAGACTTGTATAAATCATATTGCATCCTATAATTATAAATTTTTACACTACCCTATGGTATTCTAACCTTTTTAAAAAATCACCAAATTTACAATCAGTTTTAATTTTGCTTTTTTATAAAAGTTTTATACATTCAGTGCTTGTTGATTTCCCCCAACTATCATTTCAGGGTAGTTTCACATGGCAGCCCCAAATCTTGGACAGTGTTGAGTTTAACCCAGAAGTTTTGGCTGAGATTTAGACGTAATGGAAGAAGAGGAATATGAATGAGGATATGAAGCAAATTCTAAAAGCACTTCATAGGCAGAATAAGCACAAAGAAAAATAGAGTCTCATTGATGAAATATCTACAAATAATAAGTAACTCAGCCCTATTTCCTGCTCAAAGACATGTGAAACAGTAGGCTGTACAGAGAGGGCCACACCTTTGACAAAGCCAAGAATGCAATTATCTTATGGGTAAATCCTAGACATATGGACATTATCTGCCCTTCTACACAATGGACATTTCTCTTCTTTTCTCATTTTCTTTTTATGTTTTCATAGAAAAGCACATGTCTTAGAAAATCCTATTTAGATACTGGCAATTTATGAATTGTTCATTGCATTTCATAGGTGTGGAAATTTAAAGATGCCCACAGAGTTCAAGTGATTTACTAAGTCTAAAATTTAGTTAATGGTAAAACCAGGGGAACTGTCTCTGCTTTTATCCCTATGTGTTGTATATTTTATCCCTATGTGTTGTATATTTTATCCCTATGTGTGGTATATTTTCCCCACATAGCGATTTTGTTGTTGTTGTTGTTCAGTCACTAAGTTGCATCTGACTTTTTGTGACCCCATGGACTGCAGCATGCCAGGCTTCCCTGTCCTTCACCATCTCCTGGAGTTTGCTCAAACTCATGTTCATTGAGCTGGTGATGCCATCCAACCATCTCATCCTCTATCCTCCTGCCTTCAATCTTTCCCAGCATCAGGGTCTTTTCCAATGAGTCAGTTCTTTGCATCAGGTGGCCAAAGTATTGGAGTTTCAGCATCAGTCCTTCCATGAATATTCAGGGTTGATTTTCTTTAGGATTAACTGAGTTTGATCTCCTGGCTGTCCAAGGGACTCTCAAGAGTCTATGCCAGCACCACAATTCAAAAGCATAAATTCATTTTTTAGTTTTCCTTATTCTTTTCTGTACATTTCCATTCAATTTTCTCTTGATTTTCTCCAGTTCCCATTCTGACACTTCAGCTTACCACTAGATCTGCTCAGTCTGCTATTGGAAAATAGGACCAAAGGAATGTCTGCCTAGAACTGACTCCTGTGGACTCCATTACAGTTATAGTTACAACAAGCCCCCAGAGACACACAAATCACAGTGAGCTACTTCACAGAAGTTGAAGAGTTTACAAAGCCAGACTGGTGACAGTGCTTTGACTTAGAAGGGAAAATGTTATGAGCTGAGTCGTAACACTTGGCCTGTGACTCAGGGTCCTTGTCTATGAAAGTGTTAGTTAGTCATGTCCGACTCTTTGCAACCCCATGGGCTGTAGCCCTCCTACCAGACTCCTCTGTTCATAGAATTCTCCAGGCAATAATACTGGAGTGGGTGGCCATTCCCTTCTCCGGGGATCTTCTCAACCCAGGGATCGAATCCAGGTTTCCTATATTGCAGGCAGATTCTTTAACATCTGAGCCACCAGGGAAGCCCCTTCTCTATGAGAAATGCAACAAATTTTTTGCAGTCAAGGGGCTGAGATCCCATTCCTTAGAAGTTACTAAGATGACCAGATGGAGACCATTATCTATAGTCAGATTATCATCATCCTCTTTTTTATTTAGACAAACTTATGGGCTTTCTTTAGTTCCTTATTAGGGTTATACAATAAGGATTTCAACACTAAGTTTACATGGATGCTTGGTAAGGCTGAGAAAACAACCTGAGTTGTGGTTCTTACTAAGAAAAGAATAGCAAGAACTTTGCTTTAAAACAAGGTTCTAAAACACTAAGACTAAAGTGAGTAAAATTATCACTTAAAAGGACACTCACCAAGAAGCAAAGTGTAAAAAGCATGACTGGGTTAGGAAATGAGAAAGTCTGAACACAATGATAGTGTGCATGAGGATGTGGACACCCAGAGATTGTCTCTAGCGGTTTTACACAGAAAATATATTAAAATGATATTAGGGGACTTCCTTGGCAGTCCAGTGGTTAAGACTTCACTTTTCCAGTCAGGCAGCTAAAATCCCACATGCTTTATGGCCAAAAAACCAAAACATAAAACAGAAGCAATGTTGTAACAAATTCAATAAAGACCTTAAAAATACTTTATAAAAAATGGTATTAGGCTACTCAGACTTTAAAAGGAATGATATTCTGAAATATTCTACAACATGAATGAACTTTGAAAACATTGTGCTAAGTGAAATAAATAAGTTACATGAAAGAAAAAAAAATACTGTATAATCCCCCCTATGACGGTACCTAGAATCAGCACATTTATATGGACAGAAGGTAGAAGAAAGCTTATCAGGGCCTGGGGGAAGTAATAATGGGAAGTTCTTTAATGGATAGGAACTTGTGTTTGAGGTAATGAATGAGTTCTGAAAATAGATAGTGGTGATGGGTACACAGCATTGTGAATGTACTTAATGCCACTGAATTGTGAAGTTGAAACTGGTTAAAAAGGTAAAATTTATATATATATATTTTTTCAAGAGAACAACTAGGTTTTAAAAAACAGGCAAAGGAACCAAATAAACATTTATCCAAAGAAGACAGACAAGTGACTAACAGGTATATAAAAAGGTGTTCAACTTCACTGATCATCAAGGAAATGCAAATCAAAATCACAATGAAATATCACCTCATACCTGTTAGGATGGCTAGTATTGAAAAGGCCAGAGACAACGTGAGTTGGCGAGGGTGTGAAGAAAAGGGAAACTTTGTGCACTGTTAGTGGGAGTGTAAATTGGGACACCACTATGGAAAACAGTACAAAGATTTCTCAGAAAAGTTAAAAATGGAACTACCATATGTTTCAGCACTTCCATCTCTGGGTATTTATATAAAAGAAGCGAAATCAGGATCTCAAAGAGTTATCTGCAATCCCTTGTTCATTGCAGCATGCTTCATAATACCCAAAATGTGAAACAATGTAAATGCCCATCAATAAATGAATGAATGTTTAAAAATATGGTATATACATACAATGGAATATTACTTAATCTTTAAAAAGGAAGGAAATCCTGTCATAGGCAACAGCATGGGTGAACCTGGAGGACATTATGCTAAATAAAATAAATGAATCACAGAAGGACAAATATTCCATGATTCCATTTATATGGGGTATATAAAATAGGCAAGCTCATGGAAGCAAAGCATAAAATTGTGGTTGCCAGAGACTAGGGGTGGGTGGGAAATGGGGAATTGCTAATCAATAGGTATAAAATTTCCATTTTGAAAGATGAATAAGAATAGAGAGCTGCTATATAATATTGTACTTATATTAATAGATAATATTTTATGGCACATTTAAATATCTGTCAAGAGGACAGATGTTATGTCAAATGTTCTTACCACATTACATCTTTTAAAATTTATTTTAAAAAAAGAGTATGGACTTCTACACTAGGTGTGATAGAAAAAAGAGTTAAACTGTTTTTTCAGATTTTTTTTCATATGAACTATTTTTTAAACTCTTTATTGAATTTGTTGCAATATTACTTCTGTTTTATGTTTTCGCTTTGTAGCCATGGGGAATGTGGAATTTTAGCTCCCAGATCAGGGATTGAACCTGCACCTCCTGCATTGCAAGGTGAAATCTTAAGCACTGGACAGCCAGGGAAGTCCCAAGAGTTAAATTTTAACAAGGAGATACTGTCATAGTAAATTGCATACTATAATTTTCTCCTGCCTAGGAATTTAGTGGAAATTAAATCCAGGGCTAATTGCTAAGCAATGTCTAAAGTTGTCATTGGCAAAGCAAGTTCTTTTTCTGAAAGCAATATGTGGCAGTGATGATGAAGAGGAAAGCATGTATCCTAATAATAGAAGCAGTTACTTTATTAATCAGGATGGCTTCCGTGGCAAGTAAGAGCAAATCTAACTTGACAAATTTTATTGGTCATAAACAGAAGTCCCAAGAAAGTACACAATGACTCAAGCAGTTATTAATCTGCCAATTTATGACAGCATTAAAAGACCAGGTTGTATTCTTTTCATCTTTCTGCTCCATCTTATTCAGTCTATCATATCCAAAAAGAACCAGGATACCTTTCTTAGAAATTCCCTAACATATCTCTAGACTTGTCCCATCAGCAAAAATGGTGCTGTGTTTTTTGTTTTTTGGTTTTTTTTTTAATATTCCTCGGTCCAAAGCCTACTTCAATGCAGTTACCTCAAAAAGAAGGATAAGAAGACAATAACAAAAAAAGAGTAAATGACTAAATGGAATTAGACCACTAAGAAAAACACATTTTTTGTTTTAGGAAACTCTGCATGTAAAACTCCTTAATAAATGCTTTTCAAGGGTGATGTCAGCATCATGACAATGTGAGATGTTCCCTTTGTCTCTTTCCTTCAATCTACAAACAGTAAAACATCCATAATTCAAAGGTGTCTTTGTCCAACACGCATGGGCAGCAGAGCATTCCACATAGCTGTCCTAAAAGGTGGGGGGACTAGAAGACAGAGGAGGCGAGACCAGGGAAAGAGCAGATGCAGTGTCTGCCATCCTGGATCCCTCCAGCTGAGCCCACAGCTCCTGAGAACCAGGTACCATCAGGGGAGGCAGTCCATACAATGCTGGCCTCCTGGCTGCAGGAGATGTTTGTGGCCAAGGGAACCAGATAGCAGTGGGACATGCAATCTCAGCCCTCCAACTGTGGATGCACCTGTAACTCTACCCCCTCCATCTGCAGTAATGGTACCCACACCTCCAAATCAATCAACCACTGGTAAGGAAATGAGATTATTGTGATGGATGTAGTGTGACAGAAATTTATTCAGGAGATGGAGTTAGGATTACTATTAATTTTTAAAAAATTTTATATTGGAATATAGTTGATTTACAATGCTGTGTTAATTTTACGTATACAGTATAAATGATTTAATTATACACACTCATGAATCTACAGAAGATGAGATGATTGGATAGCATCAATGACTCAATTGACATGAGTTTGAGCAAGCTCTGGAAGATGGTAAAAGACAGGGAAACCTGGCGTGCTACAGTCCATTATGTCGCAAAGAGTTGGACATGACTGAGTGACTGAACAACAACATATATCTATTCCTTTTCAGATCCTTTTCCCATAGAGGTTATTACAGAGATATTTTTTAATATGAAAAACTGAAAACAAAATTGAGTTCTGAAAGGGAAGAAAGTTTTAGTAGAGAATCTACCAACTCTGTTCCATCACTAGTCAACTAAGCCGATGGTTACTGTTGGCAATGTGATTGCAGTGTTGACAAACCATTTGATTACTTTTAAAATGCTGGTATCTGGATGTTTATGCAAGATTTCCCAATTTTTAAATATTGGCAATACATTCAAAACATTTGAAAATACTTTTTTGGCCAAAATCACTCAGGCCAAACAAAATAAATCTGCAGTCCAAAAACACCCTGCAAGTCACCAATTTACAACCTCTGGTTTATGTTAGTAATTTCTGGTTTATGTTAGTAATTTATTTAACTAAAACTTTTCTATTTAGTAATGTTCACTTTATGCTTGCAAGTAACTGGCATTATACAACTGAATTATACAAATTTCTATAAAAATTAGTTAATAAAGCTTAATCAATTGTAGTGAACTTCCAATTACACAGCTAATAAGGACTGCAGAAGATAATGTAGGAAAAAGATATTATATAAACCAGAGGTTTATATATTTTTTTTTCGTAACTAAGGTGACAGTTTCATGGTTCAAACAGTTAAGATGTTGCTAGTTATATAATGACGAATGTGCAATTTTCTCCCAATTTCTTGTGATTTCTTATTTTTTATCTTCGTTAGACAGTGAATTAATTCCTAGCAAGTGAGAAAATAAATGTGCACAAGTCCTTTAACAAATATTAGCCAGCATCATGGTAAAAAACGGGGTGTGAGAAAGATTAGGAAATTCACCTAATTAGAAAATCAGCTTCATAGCTCATTCTTTAGAATCATCGTCTTTCCCATAAGTATGGAGAACAGAGAATTTTAATTCGTTCAAAGATTATCAAGAATATGTCTCTCTTGAAATTTTGTGTCATTAGAGTGGAATCAAGAAATAGTAGCCTTGCTGGATATTGATGGCAAATAATAGTAAGGAAGTTAGTACATTTCTCTTCCATCCAGATTGTCTGGTCTTCCAAGTTGATCATTTACCCGGCAACACTTGTTCAGGTGTTACTTCAGATTTTTGGATTGGAGTCCTAAGGAAAGACAAAACTCTTAAATAATGAATTTTTCCTAAAAATGTAGATATTCTATAATCTTTAACTATTAAGAAGTTAAAATGAATTCTTTGTAGTCACGCATCCTTTTCTATAGATTCCGTGATACTTCACAATGAAGGAGTGGAAACACAGGAGGGTAGAGAAAGAAAAAGAGAAAAACATCACACTGGGATCCAACTATCCATATGGGTACTTATCGGAAAGAAGGTGGGGATCAGAAGAACAGTGATATCATGCTGAGTGTTTTTCTGTGGGAAATTTTCTCCATCTCACTATCCCTGGGTAATATTTCTGAGAAAACAAAGAATACTGGGGTCATCACTTTCTAGTAAAGACCCTTACATCTTCTTTCTCTTGGTTATTGTCCAAACTAGAGGGCAAACAGATACTAAAGCCTATTGCACAGTTATAGAGATACTGTCCTCAGTGAACATCTTCTTGGAAGACATGGTTAGAATTTGTGTCCTTGATTCTAGGAGTGCTACAAGATTGTAACAGTTTGACTATGTATCAGTAATCTTAGATTTAGACACTGGATTATCCTTGAAAACAGTAGAAGAAAGTCCTTTTATGTTTCTATGCTGTAACAGAAACAAAAATAATGGTTGGCATTAAAAATATTATTCAATTCTTGTCTTTACTGTACTTATTTCCTTATTTCAGTCATTCCTTACTTCCTTGTCACTTACTTTTTTAAAAGATTTTTTTTGATGTGGACCATTTTTAGAGACTACTGAATTTGTTACAATATTGCTTCTGTTTTTTTTTTTTTTTTTTTTAATGTTTTGGTTCTTTGGTCATGAAGCATGTGGGATCCTAGGACCCCAATCAGGGACTGAACCTATATCCCCACATTGGAAGATGAAGTCCCAACCACTGGACCACTAGGGAAGTCTCGGCCACTTAATTTCTACCTGACTCTCAGGGTCCAGTACAGATTCCCCACTTAGTCATTTTCCTCTTACTGTACCATTTGTACCCTGTTCCTTATCCCTTCACCATACTTTTCTCTATAGTATCATCTACTTTGGCACCCATCACATATGAGGCGTTCCATGGGCTTCCCTAGTGGCAGTAAAGAATCCACCTGCAATGTGGGAGGCCTGGGTTCAGTCTCTGAGTCAGGAAGATACCCTGGAGGAGGGCATGGTAACCCAGCTCAGTATTCTTGCCTGGAGAATCCCCATGGACAGAGGGTCACAAAGAGTCAGACATGACTGAGCAACTAAACACACACAGCACAGGTGCTGCATATGTATATGACTTGCTTTCCCAGCAAAAATGTAAAAATCATTGAAAAAATGACCTTAAATTTTAGTTCTTTCTCATTTACTCACAATAGAGTACCAAGTAGGAGGCAAGATTCTCGGGATCCAGTTGAGTGAATGACTCTACCTCTTCATGGGTTTTGGCTTTTATTCTGGATTTCCCTCTATGGACTCTTTTTCATACACTTCCTCCTCTAGAAAACTGTGAGTAGTAGAGGCCTTATTCTATCTAGAATAAGGAAGTAAAATCTAATTTATAACACAGTTTAATGTCCTCCAAACTATGCATCTAGAGACTATTCTTTGAAGGAGACAATTCATCTTCTACAGCAGAACCATATATCCCTTTTTAACAATTATATAACAGAACTATTTTTAACAATCAAAAATAATAGCCATACTAATTTATAGATAGTGAGGAGGCCTTGCTTTCTCCAATATTCCTTTGGGCTACAATCTTTCAAGTTAGTGTAGAGTATCCTAAAATGGAACCCAGAGTTTGGAAGACATCATTCACATTGGGCACAGAGTTCTTTCAAACATTGCCAGTGACCATCTGATACTTACAAGAAAAGAGGATGATACAGATGTAGAAATAAGTGGTGGAGGAAAACTTGGATTTGTAGGTAGCTAGCAAGAAGGTAAAAAAAAAAATAATTAAAAAATGGGGCCTTGAAAATAGGTGTGCTTAAAAGAAAGGCTTATGTGGCTCAGCTGGTAAAGAATCCACCTGCAATGTGGGAAACCCTGGTTTGATCCCTGGGTTGGAAAGGTCCCCGGGGGAAGGGGTACCCACTCCAGTGTTCTGGCCTGGAGAATTCCATAGACTGTATAGTCCATGGGGTAGCAAAGAGTTGGACACAACTGACTTTCACTAAATCCTTTTCAGATATAGAAAACTAGGAATAATCTAAACCTGAGTATTTACATACGGGCTTCCCGAGTCTTCTCAGGTGGTGCTAGGGTAAAGAACCTGCCTGCCAACGAAGGAGATGCAAGAGATGCAGGTTCAGTCCCTCAGTTGGGAAGATCCCCTGGAAGAGGGCATGGCAACCCCTTCCAGTATTCTTGCCTGGAGAATCCCATGGAGAGAGGAGCCCAACAGACTATGGTCCATGAAGTCACAAAGAGTCAGACATGACAAAAGTGACTCAGCATGCATGCACGTATGTTTACTGCTTCCATTTAGGTGTGTACATACAGTTCAGAAATAAACTCAATGCCAACAGACGTAGAAAGCTATGTTCATCATATGTCCATAAAATAGTTATATTAAACTTTGAAAATTGTAAAGCACTATAGAATTTAAAGAATCTTTCATTTGATAAAAATAAATAAATTTAAAAAAATGAAATAATAAGTTTCCTAATTTCAGCTTCCAAATAAGCACCTTTCTGATAATGTGAGCTCAGAACTAAGATGGCACCGAGAAACTGGAGGGACAATCATAGTGACCCAATCTCTGCACTCTGCTGGGTACAAAGCTATCAGAGATGGTTATGTTTCCATCAAAAACATTATTATCAATGTCATTATCATTAATCAATTGCTATCTAAATTTCTAAACTTGCAGGACACAACTAGGGCATTAAAGATTATACATATTGCATGTATTGTCATAAAGCCTACATGTTGTTGCTGTTATAGTCGCTAAGTCATGTTCAACTCTTTGAACTGTTGCCTGCCAGGGTCTTCTGTCCATGGGATTCTCCAGGCAAGAATACTGGAGTGGGTTGCCATGCCCTCTTGCAGGGGATCTTCCTGACCCAGGGATCAAAACCTTGTCTGGTGTCTCCTGCATTGGCAGGCAGATTCTTTACCACTAGAACCACCTGGGAAGCCCATAAGTATGCATATTATTTTCATTATCAGGATATTGCAAAAGGAATAAGGAGTCAACCTAGAATCACACAGAGAGAGACAAAGGGAGGGAGAGGAAGCTGGCATCTACCTTTCTTTTTTTTCTTTATTCTTGTTGCCTTTTGTAAACCACAGCAAAGCAGCCTCTACATTTTAGAGAGTCTTTTGCATTTAACAAAAGGCAAAGGCGAACTTTCTGAATGTGTAGTTACAAAGCTTGCAGTCCTTGCTACATACTAGTACTAATACTAGTGAAATAGATTTGTAAAACATTGCTGAGTAGAAATGACAACTAAAGAGAGAGAGAGGATCATAAGCTGGGGTCCACAGAAAACACACTACAGACTATGGTTCACCTCTTGGGGTTGAACAGTCTTGGCCATCTGTGGTTTCCTCTTCTGATTGTGTAGGCCGGCATCAGTGGTAGACAGTGGCCTGTATGTAAAAGCATAGCATTCACAGTGACTTAGCAGTGTCTTCACCACAAGAGGGAGATTTGAGAGAAGTCTGTTCGTTTCCTTTGCCCTTATGTGTCCTTGGTAACTGATGGGCTTTTCATCTGCTCCCTAGGACATCCTCCAGGTTTCCCTTTTCTGTAATTCATAATCATCACCACTGATTTTCTTTTTGATTCTCTACCGAACCATGATATCTAATAATGATGGTCTTGAGTCCAACTTTTATCTAAATTATGTCTTTTAAATAAATAAAGATTTATTTTATTCATTCGATATTTATCAGAAGCCCATTCTAGTGAATAAGTCAGTCTTTTGAAAATGCTGGAAAGATACTGTAGTGTCAAGATTATGTTTGAAAGACTGACTGATGTAGATGCAAATCTAGATTTCATTACTTAGGTTGTAAGACTTTAAACATGCTTGCTTACCTCCCTGAGCTTCTCTTTCCACATCAGTAAAAATGTGAAGTCCCTAACCTTGCAGGATTGTTGTGAGGATAAATATATAATACCTTTTCATCTATAAAGTGGAAATACTAATATTTAAATCTTATTTCCTTGTGAAAATTAAATGTTCTTATGAAGATTAAGTGACATAATATATGCAAAAGGGCTAAGCAAGGTACTTGCCATAAAGCTGTCATCAATACATTTTAAAGACTATATTTGTATAATGATGTTAAAATCTTTAATAATGAGAGTTCTTCTTATGAATTATAAACAGTGATGAACAGAAGAAAAAAAGCAGGCCCCAATAAACAGAATACCAAGCATCTGCTCTAAGAAAAATGTATCTGTACTTATTTCTGAGTATTTGAAGCAAACTAAAATGAAATGAAATTTGATAATTTGGGTCCTTACATTTAGAGTGAATTAGCTGTCCCCAAAGCAGGGCCTACCTCTGGACTAACTTCTGCTTTTCTCTGGAGCTTCGGCATCGGATTACTATAGCAAGCATCACAAATATGACAGCCACAGGGAGCAGCACCCCAACCACAATGGAGAAGTCTGCAACAAAGAGAACAAGGGCCTCATGAAAATATGATCAGTTCACAAATACACATCACACTGGTCCTGATTTCTTTATCACAAACGTCATCGACCCTTTTTCCAAAGAACATGTGTTTCCTGGAAAATCTCTCATAACCAGTAAAATGAAAATGTATCTTGATAATGATTATCATAATGTTATTTACATAAAGGGGCTAAAGAGGATATCTATGCAGAACATTTTACATGAGATTGGTAAAGCATCAAAATAACTGAGAATTCTTAGAAGGAATAAATTGAAAACAAAAGGCTGGAAAATCAGAAAGTATATGAAGTAAGGGGGATGGCAGAAGAGGAAAGAAACATTTTTAAAAATTCAACCGTGGAATAAAGCAAGTAAAAATAACCTGAAGTTTTGAAATCCTATTCTTCTCAGGAGCAAATAAGAAGCTGAGACATAAAAAAGAGAACAGATGGATAATTGATAACTGATAGATGGGACATAAGTGAAAGTTCTATTGACGTTTGCTTTATATACGAATTATATTTGGGGGGTTATTAGATGTTTTCTATTTTATCTACAGTCTAGTTAATGAATGCAACTTTAATCTTTTGTTATCTCATGTATTAATTTCTCATGATAATCTGAAACCACAAAGACTCAGGGGTACAAGTTTGAAGAGCAATGCTAGCGGCTACTGACGGCTCTCTCATTACAGAGATCACTAAATCAATAATAAGAATACTTTTTTTTTGCATAAATGCAAGACAAGCTCACAAACATGAACACACATGCATGCAGAAAGGTAGAGACCTCAGAAGTAGAATTCTAGGCAAGATAATAATTGTTCAAATACTGAATACTCTCTACCCTCCATAAAAATTTCTATTCAAAAAAACAAAGGAAATACAATTATAAGGTATTTGTGTTAGAAATAGTATAGATATGTTCAGAACTTTTTAAATGAACTCAGCAGTACTTCACAGACACCCATAATTTGAAAGGTCGTGGTCTAGGGATAAAGCTGGGCCATCACGGATGGAGAGTGTTATAACAGGAAGCAGCTTTATAGTTGAAGATGGCAGTGTCTGAACAGAAAACACAGCCTTTTCTATTTCTGGAAACGTAGGTCTAGGAAATTTGAACCAGCTCTCTTACTAAAAACAGCAAATTGAACTAAAAAAAAAAAAAAAGCTTCCTAAAAACACAGAAGTGCTAAAGAATGGGGGGAAATTACTCTGGAATGAGAGAAAATTAGTTTAGTGTGAGAGAGCAGGAACTCATAAAGACAGAAAGGAAAATGATTCTGGATGAAAGCCCAGAAATGCACAAAAGAATGAAGAGTAAATAAACCAAGACCAAACCTTAATGTAAACTGTAGACTTTGGGTGATAATCATGCCTCCATGTAGGTTCAGTAACTGTAACAAACATTGCACTCTGGTGGGGGATGTTAGCGGTGGGGATGACTGTGCACATGTGGGGCAGGATATATGGGAAACCTTTGGACTTTCTACTCAGTTTTCCTGTGGAGTTAAAAGCTGCTCTAAAAAGTAAAGTCTACATTAAAAGTAATAAAGTGGAAATTTTTATGATGGCCACTAAAGGAATACAAAATAAATGCATAATCTCCAAATTAATAAAAAGAAAACTGGAGTGATTAAAATCCTTATGATGCCCATAAGATGAGAAAGAAGAGAAAAAGGAAGAGACCGATAGGAAGAATACACTCAAGTATATCAGTAATTATATTTAATTTAAATGGACCAGGTTTTTTAAAAAGTATTATCAATCTAAAAATTTTAAATATATTTGTATTTTTAAAATGAGAGGCAGATGTAAAACATGAGGTTTAAGAAAGGATGAAAATAAAAGTAAGAAAAAAGTTAAACCAAAACAATATAGACCAAAATAAATATGGTACAGCTATATTTTTCTCCATGATCTGTAGACTTTAAAAGGCAAGAAAACTAGAGATACACACAAGCATTTCATAATGACAAGAGTATTAATTCACTGGGAAGACATACAATTCTAAGTCTTTTTTGTAGCAGATATCAAGGTCTCAAAATACATATGCATTAATAGACCCAGAATTTTCTTAGGCTGCAAAATCACTGCAGATGGTGACTGTAGCCATGAAATTAAAAGATGCTTTCTCTTTGGAAGAAAAGCTATGACAAACCTAGACAGCATACTAAAAAGCAGAGACATTATTTTACTGACAAAGGTCTGTCTAGTCAAAGCTATGATTGTTTCAGTAGTCATGTATGAATGTGAGAGTTGGACCATAAAGAAAGTGGAGTGTTGAAGAATTGATGCTTTTGAACTGTGGTGCTAGAGAAGACTCTTGAGAGTCCCTTGGACTGCAAGGAGATCCAACCAGTCAATCCTAAAGCAAATGAGTCCTGAATATTCATTGGAAGGACTGATGCTGAAGCTGAAGCTCCAATACTTTGGCTACCTGATGCAAAGAGCTGACTCATTGGAAAAGATTCTGAGGCTGGGAAAGATTGTGGGCAGGAGGAGAAGGAGATGACAGAGGGTGAGATGGTTGGATGGCATCACCAAACTCGTTGGACACGAGTTTGAGCAAGCTCTGGGAGTTGGTGAAAAACAGAGAAGCCTTCAGTCCATTGGGTCGCAAAAATCGAACACAACTGAGTACCTGGACTGAAGTGAACTGAACTGAACTGAACTGAATAGAACCAGAAGTGATAGCCGAGTTCACAATTATAGTGGGGATTTTAACACTTGTGGCTCTGTAATCGGTACAACAAACAAACAAGATATCAGTAATGATTAATATATTACACACAACTAACAAACATGGATTAAAAAACATGGAAAACACTGCACATAACTGCATAATACATATTTTTTTTGTGCACAGACAGAACACCTACAATATGGGCATATGCTGAGTCATAGAAAGTGTCAATAAATTTCAACACATTCTCAACACTGTAGATTTTCTGATCCCTATGGAATTATGCTGCATATAACATTAACAATAGCTAGATAATCTGTATATGCATATACATTAAGAAATATAAAACTAAACATTTAAAGGGCCAAAGAAAGCAAATGGAAAATTGAAAATAATTTGAATCAAATGATAATGAAAATATCAGTTACCATATGGGCTACAAACTGAAAAGTAATGAGGCAAAGATTTCTTTCAAGAATTTTAAGATGAAATAAACTTAAGGAAAGGGAATTGTATAAAGCAGAATTTGAAATAGCAAAAAAAAAGTATGAAAAAGAAAAACAAACCATAAAGAATAATTAAAGTTTTAAAATTTTGTTATGGTAATACAAAAAAAAACGATAAAAAAAAACATGCTACAAATCCTATAGATATTGAAAAGATAAGTAAGTATTATGAGGAATTTTAAACCAAAACACTGAAATTGAAGTGAATGAGGAAAATGTCTAGTAAAATATACTAAAACTTGTATAAGAAGATATAAAAAACCTGAAGATTCTTATAACTACTAAAGACATTGGATCTTTAATTAAAATATTGTTCAGAACTCTAGGCCCACTTGGCTTACTGACAAGTTCTAACCAGATGTTTAAGGAGAGTCTTCCATTCTTATACAAATTTTTCCAGGGAATTTAAATAAATGAGAACACTCCATTTTATTTAATATGACTAGCATAATCCTGTACTCAGATTTACAAAGACACTATGAGAAAATCATAGGCATAACCCATGAACATAAAGTAATAGCAAACATCACCCATCAGTACCTATTCAGTTCAGTTCAGTTCAGTCACTCACTCATGTTGAATTCTTTGCAACCCCATGAATCACAGCACGCCAGGCCTCCCTGTCCATCACCATCTCCCAGAGTTCACTGAGACTCATATCCATTGAGTCGGTGATGCCATCCAGCCATCTTATCCTCTGTTGTCCCCTTCTCCTCCTGCCACCAATCCCTCCCAGCATCAGAGTCTTTTCCAGTGAGTCAACTCTTTGCATGAGGTGGCCAAAGTACTGGAGTTTCAGCTTTAGCATCAGTCCTTCCAAAGAACACTCAGGACTGATCTCCTTTAGAATGGACTGGTTGGATCTCCTTGCAGTCCAAGGGACTCTCAAGAGTCTTCTCCAACACCACAGTTCAAAAGCATAAATTCTTCGGTGCTCAGCTTCCTTCACAGTCCAACTCTCACATCCATACATGACCACTGGAAAAACCATAGCCTTGACTAGACGGACCTTTGTTGGCAAAGTAATGTCTCTGCTTTTCAATACACTATCTAGGTTGGTCATAACTTTCCTTCCAAGGAGTAAGCATCTTTTAACTTCATGGCTGCAATCAACATCTGCAGTGATTTTGGAGCCTAAAAAATAAAGTCTGACACTGTTTCCACTATTTCCCCATCTATTTCCCATGAAGTGATGGGACCAGATGCCATGATCTTAGTTTTCTGAACGTTGAGCTTTAAGCCAACTTTTTCACTCTCCTCTTTCACTTTCATCAAGAGGCTCTTTAGTTTTTCTTCACTTTCTGCCATAAGGGTGGTGTCATCTGTATATCTGAGGTTATTGATATTTCTCCCAGCAATCTTGATTCCAGCTTGTGCTTCTTCCAGCCCAGTGTTTCTCATGATGTACTCTGCATATAAATTAAATAAACAGGGTGACAAAACACAGCCTTGATGCACTCCTTTTCCTATTTGGAACCAGTCTGTTGTTCCATGTCCAGTTCTAACTGTTGCTTCCTGACCTGTATACAGGTTTCTCAAGAGGCAGGTCAGGTGGTCTGGTATTCCCATCTCTTTCAGAATTTTCCACAGTTGATTGTGATCCACACAGTCAAAGGCTTTGGCATAGTCAATAAAGCAGAAATAGATGTTTTTCTGGAACTCTCTTGCTTTTTCCATGATCCAGTGGATGTTGGCAATTTGATCTCTGGTTCCTCTGCCTTTTCTGAAACCAGCTTGAACATCTAGAAGTTGACAGTTCACGTATCGCTGAAGCCTGGCTTGGAGAATTTTGAGCATTACTTTACTAGCGTGTGAGATGAATGCAATTGTGCAGCAGTTTGACCATTTTTTGGCATTGCCTTTCTTTGGGATTGGAATGAAAACTGACCTTTTCCAGTCCTGTGGCCACTGCTGAGTTTTCCAAATTTGCTGGCATAATCAGTGTAGCACTTTCACAGCATCATCTTTCAGGATTTGGAATCGCTCAACTGGAATTCCATCACCTCCACTAGCTTTGTTCATAGTGATGCTTTCTAAGGCCCACTTGACTTCACATTCCAGGATGTCTGGCTCTAGGTCAGTGATCACACCATCGTGATTATCTGGGTCATGAAGCTCTTTTTTGTACAGTTCTTCCGTGTATTCTTGCCACCTCTTCTTAATATCTTCTGCTTCTGTTAGGTCCATACCATTTCTGTCCTTTATCGAGCCCATCTTTGCATGAAATATTTCCTTGGTATCTCTGATTTTCTTGAAGAGATCCCTAGTCTTTCCCATTCTGTTGTTTTCCTCTATTTCTTTGCACTGATTGCTGAGGAAGACTTTCTTATCTCTTCTTGCTATTCTTTGAAACTCTGCATTCAGATGCTTATATCTTTCCTTTTCTCCTTTGCTTTTCACTTCTCTTCTTTTCACAGCTATTTGTAAGGCCTCCCCAGACAGCCATTTTGCTTTTTTGCATTTCTTTTCCATGGGGATGGTCTTGATCCCTGTCTCCTGTACAATGTCACGAACCTCATTCCATAGTTCATCAGGCACTCACTCTTTCAGATCTAGTCCCTTAAATCTATTTCTCACTTCCACTGTATAATCATAAGGGATTTGATTTAGGTCATACTTGAATGGTCTAGTGGTTTCCCCTACTTTCTTCAATTTCAGTCTGAATTTGGCAATAAGGAGTTCATGATCTGAGCCACAGTCAGCTCCAGTCTTGTTTTTGCTGACTGTATAGAGCTTCTCCATCTTTGGCTGCAAAGAATATAATCAATCTGATTTTGGTGTTGACCATCTGGTGATGTCCATGTGTAGAGTCTTCTCTCATGTTGTTGGAAAAGGGTGTTTGCTATGACCAGTGCGTTCTCTTGGCAAAACTCTGTTAACCTTTGCCCTGCTTTATTCCGTATTCCAAGGCCAAATTTGCCTGTTACTCCAGGTGTTTCTTGACTTCCTACTTTTGCATTCCAGTCCCCTATAATGAAAAGGACATCTTTTTTTGGGTGTTAGTTTTAAAAGGTCTTGTAGGTCTTCATAGAACTGTTCAACTTCAGCTTCTTCAGCGTTACTGGTTGGAGCATAGACTTGGATTACTGTGATATTGAATGGTTTGCCTTGGAAACGAACACAGATCATTATGTTGTTTTTGAGATTGCATCCAAGTACTGCTTTTTGGACTCTTTTGTTGACCATGATGGCTACTGCATTTCTTCTAAGGGATTCCTGCCCACAGTAGTAGATATAATGGTCATCTGAGTTAAATTCACCCATTCCAGTCCATTTCAGTTCGCTGATTCCTAGAATGTCGACATTCACTCTTGCCATCTCCTGTTTGACCACTTCCAATTTGCCTTGATTCATGGACCTGACATTCCAGGTTCCTATGCAATATTGCTCTTTACAGCATCAGACCTTGCTTCTATTACCAGTCACATCCACAACTGGGTATTGTTTTTGCTTTGGCTCCATCCCTTCAGTCTTTCTGGAGTTATTTCTCCACTGATCTCCAGTAGCATATTGGACACTTACTGACCTGGGGAGTTCCCCTTTCAGTATTCCATCATTTTGTCTTTTCATACTATTCATGGGGTTCTCAAGACAAGAATACGAAGTGGTTTGCCGTCCCCTTCTCCAGTGGACCACATTCTGTCAGACTTCTCCACCATGACCCGCCTGTCTTGGGTGGCCCCACACAGCATGGCTTAGTTTCATTGAGTTAGACAAGGCTGTGGTCCGTGTGATTAGATTGACTAGTTTTCTGTGATTATGGTTTCAGTGTGTCTGCCCTCTGATGCCCTCTTGCAACACCTACCGCCTTACTTGGGTTTCTCTTACCATGGACATGGGGTATCTCTTCATGGCTCTAGCATATTTATAAGAGCTATTAAATATTTCCATGTTGGGTTTATGCAAGGAATGCAAAGTTAGATAAATGTTCAAGTATCAATCAATTTATTTTGCAATACCAACAGAGTAAAGAGTTAAAAATCTTAACCAATACATAAAAAGTACCTGATATGATTCTTAGCAAACTAGGAATAGAAGTGAATTTTCTTAGTCAGATGAAGAGGATCTAATATGAAAGAATACCTTTAGATAACAGGGCAAAATACTGAAAGTCTTTCCTAAGATAGGGAAAGAAATAAAGAGGCTTGCTATCTCTTGCTACTTCTGTTCAACATTGCACAAGGAAAAAAAGTACAAGAGGAAGTAGCAAAACTGTCATTTTTCTCAAACAGTATGACTGAATATGTAGAAAATTTAAAAGAATTTATAAGTTACTAAAATTATCAACAGGTTAGCAGAGGTGCTTCATATAAAACTAAATACACAAAAATTAGTTGAAGTTCTATATTCTCAGTTCAGTTCAGTGCAGTCGCTCAGTTGTGTCCAACTCTTCATGACCTCATGGGCTGCAGCCTACCAGGCTCCTCCATCCATGGGATTTTCCAGGTGAGAGTACTGGAGTGGGGTGCCATCACCTTCTCTGATGTACTCTGCATATAAGTTAAATAAGCAGGGTGACAATATACAGCCTTGACGTACTCCTTTTCCTATTTGGAACCAGTCTGTTGTTCCATGTCTAGTTCTAATTGTTGCTTCCTGACCTGCATATAGGTTTCTTAAGAGGCAGGTCAGGTGGCCTGGTATTCCCATCTCTTTCAGAATTTTCCACAGTTTATGGTGATCCACACAGTTAAAGGCTTTGGCATACTCAATAAAGCAGAAATAGATGTTCTTCTGGAACTCTCTTGCTTTTTTGATGATCCAGCAGATGTTGGCAATTTGATCTCTGGTTCCTCTGCCTTTCCTAAATCCAGCTTAAACAACTGGAAGTTCACGGTTCACTATTTATTGCTGAAGCCTGGCTTGGAGAATTTTGAGCATTACTTTACTAGCGTGTGAGATGAGTGCAATTGTGTGGTAGTTTCTTAAAAATCCAATTAATATATATTATATATAAAAATTCTATGGTGAAAATCATTGAATATTATTTGGCAAAATTAAAGAATGCTAAGTAAATGGATACTTATTTCATGTACTAGGTTTGGAATTCAATATTTTATATATGCTCATTCTTCCCCAAGTGAATCTATAGATACAGTTTAGACTAACTAAATTCCAACAGGAATTGTGTGTGTAACTTGAAAATCTGACTGTAAAAAATATGTGGAAGTACAAAAGCTAATAGCCGACACATTCTTGAAGAACAAAATTAAAGGACTGCCTCTAAGATAACAAACTTATTTTAAATATACAATAATAAAAGAATATTATACTGGCATGTGTGTGGTCAGTCATGTCAGACTCTTTGTGACCCCATGGACTGTAGCCTACCAGGCTCCTCTGTCCCTGGGATTCTCCAGGCAAGAATACTGGAGTGAGTTGTCATTTCCTCTTCCAGGAGGAGGAAATTTCCTCCCAATGCAGGGACTGAACCCGCATCTTCTGCAATGGCAGGAGGATTCTTTATCACTGAGTCACCTATGAAGGCCTTATACTGGCATATGGATAGTCAAATAGAATCCCCAGAAAAGTAGAAATATCCCAGAAAGACACACATGCAGACACATGTGCTTTATTGGAAAATTGGTACTATAAAGCATTAAGGAAGGGTGATCTATTACATGGGCTTCCCAGGTGGTGCTAGTGGTAAAGAACCCACTTGCCAGTTCAGGAGACACAAGAGACAAGGGATTGATTCCTGGGTCAGGAAGATCCTCTGGAGAAGGGCATGACAACCCACTCCAGTATTCTTTCCTGGAGAATCCCATGGACAGAGGAGCCTGGTGGGTTACAGTCCATGGGATCACAGAGAGATCACACTACTGAAATGATTTAGCACAGCACAGATCTATTACATAAATGATGGTGTGACAATTGAGTGTCTATCTGGGATAAAAGTGAAATTGAACACTTGTATCATAAACAAAATAATTCCAGATACACTATAGATTTAAATTTGAAAAAGCAATAAAATAATCCTTTTCAGAAGATCATATATACATTCATAACTTCAAGATAGAAAAAAATTCCTTAAAAAGGACACAAAAAGGAAAACCAATCATCAAGGAAATGATAAACAAATTGACTACATTACAATTAAAAGCTTCTTTAATCACATGACATCACAAAGAGTGAGAAAACACAATGAAGGGAGCTATTTGCAGCATGTATAACTGAAAAATAGCTTATATCGAGTATATTAAAATTAAACAAGTTAATAGGGGGTCGGGGAGATACCCAATAGAAAAATACACAAAATGGCATGAACAAATATTTCGTAAAAGAGAAAATACCAATGGCCAAAAAAATTAAGAAAAGATTCTATCATTATTACTAGCTATAAAAAGAATTTAAATGAAATTTTCAATGTGTTATCACTACTGACCCACAAGAGTTGCTAAAATATAACAATTCTATTTATGCCAAACCGCTTAAAGGTTATAAAGCAATAGGAAGGGGTCCTGAGGAAGAGCAGCTGTTTCTAAAAGTAAATGTAATGAAGAGCTCTGTCCTCAGGGCAGGGTATTCATCACCATGGCAACTGGAGGTGAGGCTCTCTACTCTGGCTGTTTCTACAGAGAAGGTCTGAGGTCTATAGGAAGATCTGCCTACTGACAGAGTTCTCAGGCAGATCTCCCATCAGGAGAGTTAAGGTCCAACAAGCATGCACACATGCCAAGAAAACCCCTGTGAGCTGATTCAAGTCAAAAAATTAAAAGACGCTTACTCCTTGGAAGGAAAGTTATGACCAACCTAGATAGCATATTCAAAAGCAGAGACATTACTTTGCCAACAAAGGTCCGTCTAGTCAAGGCTATGGTTTTTCCAGTGATCATGTATTTGTGTAAGAGTTGGACTGTGAAGAAAACTGAGTGCCGAAGAATTGAAGCTTTTGAACTGTGGTGTTGGAGAAGACTCTTGAGAGTCCCTTGGACTGCAAGGAGATCCAACCAGTCCATTCTGAAGGAGATCAGCCCTGGGTGTTCTTTAGAAGGACTGATGCTAAAGCTGAAACTCCAGTACTTTGGCCACCTCCAATGAGAGTTGACTCATTGGAAAAGACTCTGATGCTGGGAGGAATTGGGGGCAGGAGGAGAAGGGGATGACAGAGGATGAGATGGCTGGATGGCATCACCGACTCAATGGATGTGAGTCTGAGTGAACTCCAGGAGATGGTGATGGACAGGGAGGCCTGGCGTTCTGCGATTCATGGGATCACAAAGAGTCGGACATGACTGAGTGACTGAACTGAACTGAAGTGAACTGAATCCCACATTCAATGAAGGATCATATATCCTGAAGAAAAATAGCACCGTGCAATATAAGAGAAGAGAGAGTGAAAAAAAAAAAAGTTCAACTCAAAAGAAATAGAGGTAATCTGGAGAAGAGACTGAACCTGCAAAAATAATAAGTCATATTCTTAGAGAGTTTTATGAGGATATTAAACCTAGTATACATTCAGTCAAGGCTGTTAGGAAAATGGGACAATTGTAAAGCAAGAAAACTCAGAAAATTAGAATGAAATGACAAATATAAAATTTCAAGAATTTTTTTGGTAAAATATAAAAACATAAGGTGGGAAATATGATTTAAAAGTTGGATGAGAGACTTTGGAGATTAATATCATGAATTCATTACCTACAGAACAGGAATTACAAGAAGAAAGAGAAAAAGGCATGGAATCTAACATAATAGGAAATAAACGCTTGGAAGAGGTGAGCAATTTTCTCAAGTTAGGCATGTAATGTTACGTACTGAAGATCGTGGAAGAATCAGAGCAGTCAGGAGGGGCCCATCCTTCTTTACACTGACACTTGAGCTCATGGTCACACACCTAGAGGAGCAATGGTTCTGTTAGTTTTCTCACTGAACTAATGCTCAACACAAGGGCTTATTCATCCATAATTAAGTACATTTCAAAAAAAAAGAATAACCCCTGCTCTGCAGCCTTTCAACTACCTACATATTTTAAACATCAATAATAGGAATTTCATAATGCCATCTGCAGCAACATGGATGAAATTAGAGAAATGTCATCTTGAGTGAAGTAAGTCAGGCAGAGAAGGAGAAATATCATATGACATACTTATATGTGGAATCTAAAAGAATTGATAAAAATGAACTTAACAAAACAGAAAGAGACTCACAGACTTAGAGAATGAAATTATGGTCGTTGGGGGGGAAGGGATAGTTAGGGAATTTGGGATGGACATTTATACATTGCTATATTTAAAATGGATAACCAACAAAGACCTACTTACAGCATAGGAAACTCTGCTCAGTGTTATGCGGCAGGCTGGATGGGAGGGGAGTTTGGGGGAGAATGGATATGTGTGTGTGTGTGTGTGTGTTTGTGACCAAGTCCCTTTGATATTTGCCTGAAACTATCACAACATCATTTGTTTAATTGGCTATATGCCAATACAAAATAAAACGTTAAAAAAAAACACAGGAATTTCAGTAACAGGTTCTTTGAAGGAAGTTTTCATTGAATCAAAGTACTGAAGAGTTGGATAAACTTAATTGTTTTAATCATTCAACACTGAAACACTACATTAACATCACCCAAACTGTCTGACCTAAAATGACATAAGATTCAGCAAGCTTTGGGAAACACTGTCAAGACTTACTTACAGCGTGTCCTTTGCACTTAGAGGAGCAATTTGCTGATTTGTAAGTTCTTTCCATATCCACACATTCTGCATTAATGCAAACCTGAAAGTGATGTGAAAAAACAAAAAACTGATATGAATGTCCAAAGATATCACTTATGCAAACTGTTGACTCTTCAGGAGTTAATCTTTTATTTTTAGCGGCTCAGACAGTAAAGCGTCTGTCTACAATGTGGGAGACTCGGGTTCGATCCCTGGATTGGGAAGATTCCCTGGAGAAAGAAATGGCAATCCACTCCAGGACTCTTGCCTGGAAAATCCCATAGACAGAGGAGCCTGGCAGGCTACAGTCCATGGGGTCACAAAGAGTCAGACATGACTGAGTGACTTTCCTTCACTTCACTTCAATGCTATCAAGAGCTTCCCAGGTGGCTCAGTGGATAAAGAACCTGCCTGCAATGCAGGAGATGGAGGAGATGTGGGTTCAGTCCCTCGATCTGGAAGATCCCCTAGAGGAGGAAATGGCAACCCACTCCAGTATTCTTGCCTGGGAAATCCCATGGACAGAGGAGCCTGGCAGGCTGCAGTCCACAGGGTCACAAAGAATTGGAAAAGCCTGAAGCAACTAAGTATGCACGCACACATTGTTATTAAACTTGCTTTTTATTAGAGAAATCACAACACCCTTTTGAAAATAGGAAGATGGAATCTAGGTAATTTTTGTAATAAAATATTTAGGAAGTCCTCTCTAAAGAAAATTTCCTTACTTCATTCCTCATGGATTATTCCCTTAATCCACTTCTTTAGTTCAACTCTATAGACTGATAGGTAGCACTGAGCTAAGTAAGCATTGCACATGATACAAGGTACTCATTCCAAGCAAAAATCTATGGAAAACATGTTAATATCATATCATCTCTAAGATTAAAATAAAAATGTGTGTAAAAATAAGTAGTATTGTTATGATTATATTTATTATTATCACTGGCTATCATTTGCTGAGAACCTACCAATTTAGGGGCAATAAAACTTGCCCAAATTTAACACCCTAGTGCTAAGCACATAATAGGTACTTATTAAATAACACTGAAGGGAAGAACACAGTCATGTATACATGAATGGCATAAACATTACTTTGAAAATGGTGCTTCATGAAACACAGTGGGGCCCTGAGAAGAAAATAAACAAAACAAAAAAACAAACAGAAAGAACATTCTGAGTAAAAGCTGCAATTTCAACTCACCTTCTTATCTCCACATTTGGTTCCATTGATTACCATGCCAATTTCTTCACTGCTGTCTTCAGGATCAAATAGTCTACATGTCAGGATTGTGACTATTCGTCCTTTCCAGGGCAGATAATCTGAGCCACCATTACAGAACAACTTCCCACACGTGGCATCTCTGAGGAAAAGCCAAAATTTGCTGCAGTTGAAACACCAGGATCCAAACTGGAGTTTTATACAAATATAAATCACCTCCTGGACTATCCATATTTAACTAATGGTATTTTTCCCTAAGGCCAAGACTCCTAGTTCTCCATTATACCAGTTTTCCCCTTATTGTTAAGTAACAGAACCATCATATTCAATGCTTTTCAAGGCCAGGTGTTGCTAAAAAAACAAACAAACAACAACAACAAAACCCTTGTCTCCCAGATTCCCTAACTTTGGCCAGTAACCTAAATTCTGGCCAGTGGGAAGGATGCAGAACCCTAACTTCAGATTCTTGAATGTGGCCTTATGTGAGGGTATGTGTTGTTGCTGATGTTCAGTCACTAAGTTGTGTCTGCCTCTTCGGGACCCCATGGACTGCAGCACGCTAGGTTCCCCTCTCCTTCACTATCTCCCACATTTGCTCAAATTCATGTCCACTGAGTTGGGGATTCTATTCAACCATCTCACCCTCTGCTTCCCCTTTCCCTTTTGCCTTCCATCTTTCCCAGCATCAGGGTTTTTTCCAGTGAGTCAGTTCTTTGCATCAGGTGACCAAAGTATTGGAGCTTCAGCTTCAACATCAGTTCTTAACATCAAGGAGGGCACCTAGGAAGTCAGTTTCTGTCTTGTTTCAGCTAAGGTCATTTATTGCATGAATCGCAGCAGAATAATTCTCTTGACTATAGTTGCATCAGTATAAGGCTGAGCCTTGGATGACACTCTAAGGCATCATGTGGGTTCCTGAAAGAACCCCTGCAAATTCAGATGAAACTGCCAGGGGATCACTAAAGCCTTGCATTCACTAGCAAGGGGAAGAAAGTCAATGCCAACAATATTGGAATCAATTGCTTTTATGCAAAATTTAGAGGAAAGTTGTGAAAAAAGTCTTCTGAGAGTGTTAGAATCAGATTCTTCTGATTACTCTGGTGGCTTTTAGAAAAAATACCACTGAGGAGCAGAGAAAGGCATGCATTCTTTCCAGACTTGAGATGGTATTTTTCTTGAATCACTTAGGTAGGGCTTTAAGAAGAGGGCTCTATAAAGGTGAAAGTTGCTCAGTCATATCTGACTCCATGACCCCATGGACTGTATGTAGCCTGCCAATTTTCTCTATCCATGGAATTCTCCAGGCAAGAATACTGGAGTGGGTTGCCATTTCCTTCCCCAGGGGATCAACCCAGGTCTCCCGCATCACAGGCAGCCTTTTCATCCTCTGAGCCACCAAGGAAGCCCTGGGAAGGCTCTAGGACCCAGGGAATTTCAGGCTTATTTCTCACTACAAGCAAAAATTATTAACAAGTGATCAGAAAGCCAGACTGTGGGAAGAAATGACGTGCTTATGCCTTTGGTTGCAGAAATTATCCAGTATTCACATAAGCATTTATACAGGACAACGGTGTGTGTACACTTTACAGAGGAAAGATGGAATTATCCTAGCCTTTTTTCCCTATCACAACTTCTCATACTAAATATTGCTACCCACTCACCCTACTCCCACACACATATAGCCTTTTATTAATATATTCTCCCCTGATTTCCTATAAAGGAGAGCCCACAAGGCATGACCATCTTTGAGGTTCAGACTCCCCAAGAGATGATCTTCTGTCCAAAATAGTTTGGTAATAACTATCTTTGAGAAAAATTAGTGTTATTTCAACAGAAAAAAAACTTGGAGAAATGCTGATCTTTTTCATTCAGTGTCTTGTTACACATTAGTATGCACATGCAAAGTTTGGAACAGGTATTTCACCTATTATCATTTAATTTTTAAAAATCATCTTAGAACTGTAGAATCCAAGGGAAATATATAGAAAAATCTCAAGTTCATTGATTACAGAGTTTTATCTTTTCTTTTTTCAGACTATCAATTTTTTTATGGAAAACAAATTCTTTAGGTCAATTGTCAATCTTTTCCCTCACTGCATTTTTCTTTATGGAATGCCATGGCAAGTTAAAAAAAACAAAAAACAAAAAAAACTGTACCATCATTGTGTTGCTTATTCCTCTGAGAAGATAAGTATTTCTACCATAGAATCATCATGAAATGCAGTAGATGGAAAAGCATCTGAAGCATACTGGAGAATAAGTGTATACATTTCTAACGAGGCCCATTTACTCTGGTATGTTCCTTCTCAAACATTCATTCTATTTAACAACAGCTATACTTGGTGTCCTTTGAAGCATGCATTATGAGAAACTGAAAAATGGGAATCATTCCCTATTTACCTTTTTAACTCAGTGCCTAGCCTAAAATAAAGCAAGTAATAGTCACTCAATGAATGTTTATCAAATAAATGATGTCCAAATTACTTTCTCTTTAAATGAGATAAATCAGCATGTGTGAAAATGAGCAGGAAGTTCAAATAGCAAGGTCACTTACTTTGCTTTACAGGGAATGTGTGTGTTGTTCACTTTTCGACAGTATCCATAAGTTGACCCATCTTCATTTCGTCTAAAACATGACTTATCTGCAACCTGGGCTCCTGGGATCAAACAAGGTCAGTAAGGTCATAGATGGAAAGAAGAGAGGTAAGTAGTTCTGTGCTACAAAGGATTCATGAAACAGAAAGCCAGCATGAAGAACATGATTTTAGCATCATACCTCTTCTTGGAAATATAGTTTGCTTTGATATGATATCAAGAGAGATGTCTGGAGTTAAAAAAATCTTTTGGATGGCCTATTTTTGAATGAGGACTATCTAAATATTTGGAAACATCTGTAAGATTGAAGACTTAACTAGAAAAGCCATAGTTATCCTAGCAGCAGCCCACAGGCAGATACTGGAATGCTGTCCTGTTGGAGGGTACACATGTGACAGGTACACCCTATGCTTAGTCAGACGTCTACTCTGCCAGGAAGTAATGTGCATCACAAGTTTAATTTCTCATGCAGTCTTCATCAGATGGGCAATCAGTGGTTAACAGCTGTGTGATATGGTTAATTGCCTTAAACTTTCAATTTGTTCTGTGTAAAAATGATGACTGTATGATAGTATACCCTCATAATGTTATTTTGAGGATTATTTTTTTTTAAGTTTTTAGGATTATGTTTTTTTTAAAAAACAAACTTTATTTATTTAAATGTTTGACCATACCTGGAGTCATGTGGGATCTTAGTTCCCCTACCAAGGATTGAACCCACACCCTCTGCATTGGAAGACAGAGTCTTAACCATTGGACCACCAAGGAAGTCCACTATCAAGAAGATTAAATGAGTTAATCTATGTGAGCCACTGAGAAGAGTGCCTGGTCAGTAGAACATGGTGTATAAATATTACCCATTCTTATTATCATTCTCATTTTGTTAATAAAGGTACAGAGGGTGGTATTGGTTAAAGCCACAAAGAGAGATGAAAAATCAGACTTCAAATCAAGTTCTATTGAGTCAAATACCTCTATCCTTCTTTTTCTAATGCCTCTACTCCTTCTCTCTCCCCCATTTTGGAAATCAATAAGGAAGACCTGGAAAATATGAATCCAGCCTTTGAAAAAACAACAATATAGTTAAAAATAATAAAAAGCCAATGGAGTCTAGAACTAGCAGATACAAACGATTATAGGATGGGTAAGAAATAAGGTCCCATCGTATAGCTCAGGGAACTACATTCAATATCCTGTAATAAACCATAATGGAAAGAAATACAAAAAACTGTCACTGTTTGCAGATGACATGATGCTATACAGAAAATCTTAAAGATCCTACCATAAAACTACTGATTAATGAATTTGAGCTCATCAATGAATTTGAAAACTACTAGAGCTCATCATGGAGAAGGCAATGGCACCCCACTCCAGTACTCTTGCCTGGAAAATCCCATGGACGGAGGAGCCTGGTAGGCTGCAGTCCATGGAGTCGCTAGGAGTCAGACACGACTGAGCGACTTCATTTTCACTTTTCACTTTCATGCATTGGAGAAGGAAATGGCAAGCCACTCCAGTGTTCTTGCCTGGAGAATCCCAGGGACGGGGGAGCCTGGTGAGCTGCCGTCTCTGGAATCACACAGAGTCGGACATGACTGAAGCAACTTAGCAGCAGAGCTCATCAATGAATTTGGTAAAGTTGCAGGATTCAAAATTAATACACAGAAATCTTGCATACTTATACACTCACAGCAAAAGATCAGAACAAAAGATTAATCAATGGAACAGAATAGAAAGTCCAGAGATAAACTCACATGCCTATGGTCACCTAATCTGTGATCAAAGAGGTAAGAATATACAGTGGAGAAAAGACAGTCTCTTCAATAAGTAGTGCGGGGAAAACTGGACAGCTACATGCAAAAGAATGAAATTAGAATGCTTACTAACACCACACACAAAAATAAACTCAAAATGGATTAAAGACCTGAATGTAAGGCCAGATGCTATAAAACTCTTAAAGAAAAATACAGGCAGTTCACACTTTGACATAAATCACAAGATCTTTTTTGACCCACCTTCTAGGGTGATGAAAATAGAAACAAAATAGACAAATGAAACCTAATTAAACATAAAAGCTTCTGCACAGCAAAGGAAACCATAACGGAAGGACGAATGGGACAGAAGGCTACTTCAGCCATGATGAAACGCTCTCACTTGGAATGATATAGTTTTCCATGGAGAGAGGCAGACATGCCAGTGACACTGGGCTTGTCCTCGTACCTGGTCCCCAGAGGTCAGTGCACTGCTTCTCCAGGGTGGGGCACGTTCCCATCCGGCAGTAGCCCTTCCCATTCTGGCAAGGGAAGCCATTGATTTGGTATCGATCACTGGGGCAAAGAGTAGATTTGCCATCACACATTTCAGGCAGGTCACACTCATCTTTTGCTGGTCTGCACACCTCACCAGCCTTTTTTAACTGTAGGGAAATAAAACCGTAGACATGGACTTTTTCCACCTGACCTACCATAATATCTCAAATTGATGCAAATTATATTTTCCCTGTGGCCGTTAATTAGCAATGTGTACCTAGAGGCATTGTTCTATTTTTAGTTTACATTTGTATTGTGTAAGCCAAAACCATCTCCTATAATGTCACTTCTACTGACTTTGGCCAAGCCCTGAGTTGTTAAAGCAATCAATACTTCTGAATTTGTAGAGCAACTGCTACAAAAATAACAACGAAAAAATACTTTAGAACACCCAGCAATATTATAGATGCAAATAAGGAAGTTACCTCTCCCTTTGTTAAATGCATCTTTCACAAGATTTTCAAGGAGATTTAAATCTGCAGCTCCAGAAATTTACTGGTGAAGTGAATCTTTTGTAATAAGGAAGATAAGCTTCGAAGCCCAGATCAGCATGCT
The DNA here is from genome assembly GCF_002263795.3 of Bos taurus. Classification (NCBI taxonomy): domain Eukaryota; kingdom Metazoa; phylum Chordata; class Mammalia; order Artiodactyla; family Bovidae; genus Bos; species Bos taurus. Next base: position 71,553,567 of record NC_037335.1, on the reverse strand, counting down.
CTGAGATTTTCCCAGGCATCGAGTTTCCTAATCCTGAATTCCTTTTAGTGTAATTTTAGATATTTCTTTTTCACTCACATCTTCTTATGGAATGATTTATTAGGAGAGAGAAACAAACCAAAACATTCATTTGCTATGTTAATTCCATTAAAATCTATTACTGCAAATCTTGCTCTTATTTGCTCAGAGAAATGTTAGCCAAAGAAATCCTGCCATTCAGGCAGATATAAAGAAGCCTGTGTGGATACTGGAATCACCTCCTTCCTTAGCTGAAGCAACTAGATGTGTTCTCTCTCCAGTGTTCTTGCCTGAGAAATCCCACGGACAGAGAGGTCTTGCGGGCTACAGTCCATGGGGTCGCAAAGAGTCAGATATGACTCAGTGACCAAAGCACCACTACTTCACATCATCAAGAAACTTTTAATATCTTTACACTGGTGAGAGCATATAATCAAAATTTTCATCGGGGCCTATGAGACCCTGCAAAGCCCCTCTGCTCCAGTCAGACTAACTTTCTTATCAGATGTCACACAAACCATGTTTTACCTTCTGTTTATTCTTTCCTCATTTGGATTTTTTTTTTCTTTCTGTTTATATAAAATCTGCTCTACTTCACAAACTATTTGAAACCCTAATTCTTCCATGAAAACTCCTCTGATCCCTTCAATGTGGATCACTGCTCCTCTTTTCCACATGTAGTAGGAAAACAGCCCAGAATTTGGATATGAAAGACACATACTTTGGATATGAAAGATACATACTTGGCTCTGCCAGTGGTTAGATGTATACCCTTAGCAAATGAGTTTAATCTTAACTTTATAAGCCATTAGGAAAATTAAGTGAAAAAATATGTGGAAAGTAATATACCCAAAGGTTATATATCATTATAATATCTACCTGGCATTTAATCATGTACAGTATTTTCATCCATTTCAGGTATGTATGAATATATCCTCACCCTAAGGAAACAACAAATATTTTGAGGAAAAATACCACTTTTTGTGTGTGTGTGTGTGTGTGCGTGCAATGCAAGAGACACAGGAGTCACAGGTTTGATCCCTGGGTCAGGAAGATCCCCTGAAAGAGGAAAACGGCAACCCACTCCAGTATTTTTGCATGAAAAATCCTATGGACATGTTAGGTAGTTAGAATAGGAAAAAGGAGTCCAAAATGGTGGTGTCTAAAAGACAAATAAAGGGAAAAGCCCACAAAAATGGATCAAAAGAACACCCACGGACTGGAGTGAGAACTTCAGGTGAAAAATACCCACTTCTTGGCTAGCTCAATTTTCATAGGGCAGGCTCAGTGGGGAGGAAACAAATGTATAAAAGGAGGAAGCCAAGATGGATTAAGGCTTCTCCTTTGGGGTCAGCCCACTCTCATGCCTTGAGAGTGTACTATCCTTTGCTTGCCAAATAAAACTGAGCCGTAACTGAACTGTAACACTGGTCCGCCATTTCAAATCTTTGTTGCAGTGAGACAGAACCAAGAAAATTACACACTCCCCTGACACATCTGGTGCCGTGACCCAGATGTAACCTGGCTGAAACAACCTCAGCTCATCCCCAGCGAGGCAGAGACCAAGCACAGCAGAAGACCAACTTGGTGAAAGCTCACATGCTGGAAGCTGAACGCAAAGGAAACCCAGCACAGTGGAAATGACAAGAAGCCCAGTGTGCTGGAAACTGGGACAGAAAAAACAAACTTGGACAAAAGCTCACGAGGTTCAGTCTCAGATTCCAGAAGACCTCCAGTTTAGGTAGGAGGTCCTCACCCCTATGGCTGGATGGACATATGGCTAACAGAATCTTAATTCCTTTACAGTCTCTTGTTTCTTATTTCCTCAAACACCCTGTGAACAGATGAATGGCTATGGGTGCCATTGAGGGACTCCGGCAGGGACTACTCCCCAGTGTGTCCTGAAGGCTCCACTATCTGCTGTGCCCTAGTAGCTGTTGCCCAAGTGGGTGAGGGTTCTTCGGTCCTTAACCTCCTTTGTGCCTAGGATCAGGCCAATGAAAATTGTGGGCACAGGTCAGGCATTTAGCAGTTTTTCCAGCAAGTTATGAAAGGGGTTCCTTGGTATGTTTTTCCCACTGCTTTTTTCCCCTGTCCTTTAGCTCCTCTCTCCATCTATGCCTCTGTTTACAAAGTATTGTGCAGGTCATCATCTTTCCATTTCTGAAAGTTGTGTTTGAAACTGTTTACCTAAGATTGGGACTGAAACCTATGTGGCAGGACTTGAGCCCAGCCAAAACTCATGGTGCCTGGTTTCAGCACCTAATGAAGCTTAAGTACTTGATGTCTCATTGCAAAAAAGTTCAGTGAGAGACACAGCGATAAGTAAGAGGTAGATTTGTTTGAATTCACAGAGAAGCACAGTCCACAGAGTGTGTGCCATCACACAGGGTATATATGGTGGCCATGAAATGTGGTGTGGTTAGTTTTTATGGGTTGGGTGATTTCATATGCTAATGAGTGGGAGGATCATTCCAACATTTGGGGAAACACTCCTTGGTCTTTTGATAGTGCCTTAGAATAGTCATGGCGCCTCCAGATGTGTCATTTAACTTGCAGATTGAAGGCTTTTAGTTGAATTTGACTTGTCTGCATCTTGACCCATTTGATTTTAATTGGTTTATGTTATTCCCTTGGGCTATATCAGTCTTTCAAAAGTTGCACCCTGCCTGCTTCAGTCTTGTTTCATGCTCTTTTCATGAGCCCTGTCCAGGCCTCTGCAATCTTCTGGCAGGACAACCAGAAAATAGCTAGCCCTTGGGAGGGAAATACTGTATAATATCCAATCCCTCTAGAGATTCACACCTTCATCTTCCATGTTTCCCACAACAGATGCAACAACAGCACCTCTCAGTGAATCTGCTAGGGTGGGTGACAGGCCCACAATGCCTGCTAGAAGTTAATCTGTTGGTGGCATCTCTTTAAGGGAAACTGGGCTTCCAGGGACAATGTTTGCCACTTTGGGAGTTAACCCTGAAGATTGTTTGGGCCCAAACCCTTACCACCCTTCTCCTAAAGTACAAACATATCCCTGGATCAAATCTCCACTCTACTTCTATGAACATCTGATCTGTTGCCTGTTATTGCCTCTTATTATTGCCTCTTATCATTTTATCCTTAAGCCACTTACTAACTCCTACAACCTTAAACCTGCCCCTAGTGTAGGCAACATTGCTCCACCCAGCTTATTATTAAAATACTCTTAAAGCTCCTAACAGGACCAGATAACCTGCTCCTTTGTCATTAGATCAGATCAGTTGCTCAGTCATGTCCAACTGTTTGCGACTCCATGAATCACAGCACGCCAGGCCTCCCTGTCCATCACCAACTCCCAGAGTTCACCCAGACTCAGGTCCATCGAGTCAGTGATACCATCCAGCCATCTCATCCTCTGTCGTCCCCTTCTCCTCTTGCCCCCAATCCCTCCCAGCATCAGAGTCTTCTCCAATGAGTCAGCTCTTCCTATGAGGTGGCCAAAGTACTGGAGTTTCAGCTTTAGCACCATTCCTTCCAAAGAAATCCCAGGGCTGATCTCCTTCAGAATGGACTGGTTGGATCTCCTTGCAGTCCAAGGGACTCTCAAGAGTCTTCTCCAACACTGCAGTTCAAAAGCATCAATTCTTCGGCACTCAGCCTTCTTCACAGTCCAACTCTCACATCCATACATGACCACTGGAAAAACCATAGCCTTGACTAGACGGACCTTTGTTGGCAAAGTAATGTCTCTGCTTTAGAATATGCTATCTAGGTTGGTCATAACTTTCCTTCCAAGGAGTAAGCGGCTTTTAATTTCATGGCTACAGTCACCATCTGTAGTGATTTTGAAGCCCAGAAAAATAAAGTCTGACACTGTTTCCATTGTTTCCCCATCTATTTCCCATGAAGTGATGGGACCGGATGCCATGATCTTCGTTTTCTGAATGTTGAGCTTTAAGCCAACTTTTTCACTCTCCACTTTCACTTTCATCAAGAGGCTTTTGAGTTCCCCTTCACTTTCTGCCATAAGGGTGGTGTCATCTGCGTGTCTGAGGTTATTGATATTTCTCCCGGCAATCTTGATTCCAGCTTGTGTTTCTTCCAGTCCAGCGTTTCTCATGATGTACTCTGCATATAAGTTAAATAAGCAGGGTGACAATATACAGCCTTGATGCACTCCTTTTCCTATTTGGAACCAGTCTGTTGTTCCATGTCCAGTTTTAACTGTTGCTTCCTGACCTGCATACAGATTTTCAAGAGGCAGATCAGGTGGTCTGGTATTCCCATCTCTTTCAGAATTTTCCACAGTTGATTGTGATCCACACAGTCAAAGGCTTTAGCATAGTCAATAAAGCAGAAATAGATGTTTTTCTGGAACTCTCTTGCTTTTTTGATGATTCAGCAGATGTTGGCAATTTGATCTCTGGTTCCTCTGCCTTTTCTAAAACCAGCTTGAACATCAGGAAGTTCATGGTTCACATATTGCTGAAGCCTGGCTTGGAGAATTTTGAGCATTACTTTACTAGCGTGTGAGATGAGTGCAATTGTGCAGTAGCTTGAGCATTCTTTGGCATTGCCTTTCTTTGGGATTGGAATGAAAACTGACCTTTTCCAGTCCTGTGGCCACTGCTGAGTTTTCCAAATGTGCTGGCATATTGAGTGTAGCACTTTCACAGCATCATCTTCCAGGATTTGGAATAGCTCAACTGGAATTCTATCACCTGCACTAGCTTTGTTCGTAGTGATGCTTTCTAAGGCCCACTTGACTTCACATTCCAGGATGTCTGGCTCTAGGTCAGTGATCACACCATCGTGATTATCTGGGTTGTGAAGATCTTTTTTGTACAGTTCTTCTGTGTATTCTTGCCATCTCTTCTTAATATCTTCTGCTTCTGTTAGGTCCATACCATTTCTGTCCTTTATCAAGCCCATCTTTGCATGAAATGTTCCTTTGGTATCTCTGATTTTCTTGAAGAGATCCCTAGTCTTTCCCATTCTGTTGTTTTCCTCTATTTCTTTGCATTGATTGCTGAAGAAGTCGACATTCTAGGAATCAGCGAACTGAAAGGGACTGGAATGGGTGAATTTAACTCAGGTGACCATTATATCTACTACTGTGGGCAGGAATCCCTCAGAAGAAATGGAGTAGCCATCATGGTCAACAAAAGAGTCCGAAATGCAGTTCTTGGATGCAATCTCAAAAACGACAGAATGATCTCTGTTCGTTTCCAAGGCAAACCATTCAATATCACAGTAATCCAAATCTATGCCCCAACTAGTAACACTGAAGAAGCTGAAGTTGAACAGTTCTATGAAAACCTACAAGACCTTTTAGAACTAACACCCAAAAAAGATGTCCTTTTTTTATAGGGGACTGGAATGCAAAAGTAGGAAGTCAAGAAACACCTGGGGTAACAGGCAAATTTGGCCTTGGAATACGGAATGAAGCAGGGCAAAGACTGATAGAGTTTTGCCGAGAAAATGCACTGGTCATAACAAACACCCTCTTCCAACAACACAAGAGAAAACTCTATACATGGACATCACCAGATGGTCAACACCGAAATCAGATTGATTATATTCTTTGCAGCCAAAGATGGAGAAGCTCTATACAGTCAGCAAAAAGAAGACCAGGAGCTGACTGTGGCTCAGACCATGAACTCCTTATTGCCAACTTCAGACTTAAATTGAAAAAAGTAGGGAAAACCACTAGACCATTCAGGTATGACTTAAATCAAATCCCTTATGATTATACAGTGGAAGTGAGAAATAGATTTAAGGGCCTAGATCTGATAGATAGAGTGCCTGATGAACTATGGAATGAGGTTCATGACATTGTACAGGAGGCAGGAATCAAGACCATTCCCATAGAAAAGAAATGCAAAAAAGCAAAATGGCTGTCTGGGGAGGCCTTATAAATAGCTGTGAAAAGAAGAGAAGCGAAAAGCAAAGGAGAAAAGGAAAGATATAAACATCTGAATGCAGAGTTCCAAAGAATAGCAAGAAAAGATAAGAAAGCCTTTGTCATTACTTCTGTTATTACCTAAAGCGGGTCTATGACAATGAAATGTTTACCATTGGAAATACCCTAAACTGCTCTGGAAGGCTAAGGGAGGAAATCAGTGACTTACATTCCCTCAGAGAAATAAGAGGATAAGGTTTATGGCTATTTCCTTAGGTTCCCAGTCTTAGGGCACAGGCTTGGATTGCTTTACATCATGGTATCTATTTCCATCTGTGGTGAACAAACCAGCAATGAGTTAAGATTACAACCCCTTAATCCTACCCAGCACTAGTCACACTAGAGTCATTGGGAATGCCCAGCTCCAGCCTGGGTGTCCCAGGAGGTCGACCTGCCTCAACCTGCCTAGGAATCTGGTCCTTGGGAGGTTGTCATGCCTCAACCTGCTCGGGGATCCACCAGTCCAGGAGTCCCAGGAGGTCTACATGCCTTGATCTGCCCAGGGACCCAATTATCAGGAGGTTGTCATGCCTTGACCTGCCCGGGGATTCAATCTCCAGGAGGTTGTCACATCTCAACCTGCCTGGGGATCTGCACCCTGACCCAAGTATGCCTGGCTCTTAGGTTACAACAGTACTGGGTAGGATAAGCTTCAGATAGACTCATCTCTAAGGAAGTCCACCCAAGGAAAATAGAAGGAAGCCTATTAGTTGTGGGACTTTACCCAGTCTTAGCAATAACTCAGGAGTCCAACAAGAACCCCACTGCCTTTCTGGAAAGTCTAAAAGAGGCCCTCCAAAAGTTTACCAACTTAGACTCTTATGAGGAACAGGTGATCTTAAAGGACAAATTCCTATCCCAGTGTACATCAGACATCAGGATACAGTTGCAACAGCTACAGCAGCAGGACCCTGCTGCCTCTTTAGATGAGATGGTCCAGACAGCCACCAATACCTTTTATAACAGCGAACAGGAGAAGGAGGCCAAGGCCCAGGAAAGAGAAAGAAGGAAAGAAATAAGGCATGTCCAGATGCTGGCTGTCTTCCAGGGAAGCCCTATGGCAAACTCCGAGTCCTTGAAGGACAAGGCACAAGGCACATGCCTAATCTGTAGACAGGTGGTACATTGGGCCAAAGAGTGTCCAAACTGTGACAAGTCTGCTAAAATGGTTTGCTACAAACGCCATCAACTGGAACACTGGGTGGCACTCTGCCCTTGGGACCCAAGAGCCTCAAGGTCAAGCACCAAACCTTCCCTCTTGATAGTTCAACAGAACTGAAGTGGCCTGCTCGAGCCAGCCTACCTGTCACAGATAACCTTCATGGAGCCAGAGTCAAGGGTCCAACCGGATGTGGCAGGTAGGTCCAAGAATTTCTTGGTTGACACAGGGCTACCTACTCTGTCCTGACCTCCTACTCTGGAGCATTCTCCTCCCAAACCTGTGCCATTTTTGTTGCTACAGGAAAAACAATAACAAAAAGATTCACCTAAGCACTTCTTTGTCGCTCGGATGGACAAATATTTTCCCACCAGTTTCTGGTGGTGCCTGAGTGTCCTACTCCTTTATTGGGAAGAGATCTTTCCCTGCTTTCGAAATCTTGCAGCTACTGAAGTCCTGATAGAAGATGCTTTAAAACTCTCTTTTGGGGGCAACTTTAGCCACCTCATGCGAAGAGTTGACTCATTGGAAAAGACTCTGATGCTGGGAGGGATTGGGGGGCAGGAGGAGAAGGGGACAACAGAGGATGAGATGGCTGGATGGCATCACTGACTTGATGGACGTGAGTTTGAGTGAACTCCGGGAGTTGGTGATGGACACGGAGGCCTGGTGTGCTGCAATTCATGGGGTCGCAAAGAGTCAGACATGACTGAGCAACTGAACTGAACTTTAGGGGCAAATCAGCTATTTTTACCAGCCACCAAGTGAAACAACTCCTGAATGGGAGAGGCCATTTATGCATGTCTGATCAAAGGATCCTCAGATATCAAGTAGTGCTGATGGAAAATTCAGGCCTGACTGTATCCCCTTGTGAGTTTCTTAATCCAGCTATGTTCCTGCCTAGCCCCAAGGACTCTCTCCCCTTTTACTCTTGCCTAGAAACTTTGGACCACTGGACAAAACCCCAAGAAGGGTTGTCAGAAGATCCTCTGACCAATCCTGAGGAAATCTGGTACACTGATGGAAGCAGCTTTGTCTTGGATGGAAAAAGAAGAGCTGGATATGCAGTAGACTCCAATTTTGAGATCATAGAGGCTAAACCTTTGCCACCAGGTTCTTCAGCCCAATTGGCTGAGCTAATAGCCCTGACTCAAGCTCTACAGCTGGGAAAAGGAAAAAGAGTAGCCATTTACACTGACTCCAATTATGCCTTTCTGGTGCTACATGCACATGCTGCTATTTTAGGAAGAAAGAGGCCACTAGACCACACAAGGGTCCCCAATCAAATTTGGTGATCAAATCCTTAGGTTCTTGGAGGCAGTCCATCTGCCTGCTGAGGTTTCAGTCTCCCATTGTAAAGGACACCAAAAAGAGAGCAGCATGACAAAACAATGACCTAATAGGTGTTACCACCTTAGTTCCACAGACTAATTTGCCAGAAACTCCTTCATATTCTGTAAGTGAGACTCTTAAAGCTAAGAGCAAGGGCTTTCAAGAAGATCTTATGGGCTGGTTCCAAAAGGAGGGACTCCTTTTCCTGCCTGGGAACTTTCAGTGCTAGTTGGTTAACTCCTTATATGCCAACACTCATTTAGGGGAGAAGGCCCTCCAAAGATTACTAGAAAGGGCCTTCAGAGGAACAGGCCTCCAAACGACTATAAGGCAAGTGGTCTGTTGTTCCACTTTCCAATTAAACAACTCCCAAGGAGCTTGAGGACCCCAGCTGGCCCACCCTGTCCAATGACATGGGACCTACCCGGGAGAGGACTGGCAGACTGACTTCCCCTAGATGCCAATTTCTCAATACCTACTAGTCATGATAGATACATTCACAGGATGTATTGAAGCCTTTCCCACCCACACTGAGAAGGCTGAGGAGGTGGTAAAAAAAAAAAAACTGTTCCATGAAATCATTTCAAGATTTAGTCTGTCAAGCTCATTACAAAGTGACAATGGGACATCATTTACTTCTAAGGTCACCCAAGCGGTCTGTAAAGCATTGGGCATTACTTATTACCTTCATTGTGCCTAGAGCCCTCAGTCTTCAGGAAAAGTAGAAAGAGCCAACCAATCCTTAAAATCAATGATAAAAAAGATAACCTAGGAGACCTCCCTGGGATGGAAGGAGGCTTTACCAATATCTCTCCTCTGCACCCATATTGCCCCTAAGGAACAGGTTGGTCTTAGTCCTTATGAGATGCTATATGGGAGACTTTTTGTTTATGTCAATGACCTCTTCCTAGATCCAGAGGTTCAGACCCCCCAGTCTTAATCCATGGCCTTTGGGCAATTCCAACAAGATATACGCTTGTGGGTTGTCAACCAGGACCCAAAAGATTCTAAAGACCTACCACAATATGCTCCAGGGACTCAAGTCCAAATTAAAGTCTGGAAATATGGGTCCCCAAAGACTCAACTCCAGCCCAAATGGAAGAGCCCCCTATCCTGTAATGCTTTCTACCCCCACAACAGTCAAGGTACCAGGACACAACTCCTGGATTTACTACTAATGAGTCAAGCTGTGGAAGAAAACAGAAGAGGACACTCAATACACCTGTAAGCCCCTGGGAGATCTCAGATAACTATTCAGGACTACAGATGAGTGCCATTCTAATGAACAACCCCAAAATTAAGTTTTTGGGGATAAGATTTCTCAGGAAAGCTCTAAAAAGCCAACACAGCTTGGCAGAGGGTGTACTCCAAAATACAGAAAAATCCAGAAGATAGATTTCCTGATGCCTGAACAAGAAGGGACTAGAGCCATCTTGAATGAGATGTGTTGTTTCTGGGTAAATACCTCCAGCTAAGTTAAAGTCTCACAGTCCTCAAGAAAAACATTCAAATCCTAAGGGATCTCAAAGAATGAGCTCAAAGAACAAGCTGGAGGGTTTTCAGGGTGGCTACAATCTCTCTTTGGGGGATCTTTCTCTTGGCAAGGGGGGATTTGGAGTTGGCTAATGCCCCTACTAATCCCTGTTATCACCATATTGATGCTGCTTATGATTGCTCCATGCATTATCAGTTGTTTAACCCATTTTGTCTCTGCCCAGGTCAACAAGCTACAAAATACAGTGCTAGTTCAATAAGGATAGATGAAACTACATCCGACCATGGAAAATATCACTCACCCTTAGATGGACACCGCTATAAGGACTCTGAGGCTTGAGACTAGAAAGAGGGGGAGGTCCAATGCACCTCGCATCCCAGCTCAGCAGAAAGTAGCCAGAGAGACCCTGACGCCCCTATTCCCTAGGAATTGGGTCTCCTATCTCTTGAGGGGGAAATATTAGGTAGTTAGAATAGGAAAAAGGAGTCCAAAATGGCAGTGGCTAAAAAAGAAAGGGAAAAGCCTGCAAAAATGGAACAAAAGAAAACCTGTGGACTGGAGTGAGAACTTCCTGTGAAACAAACATACCCATTTCTTGGCTAGCCCAATTTGCATAGGGCAGGCTCAGTGGGGAGAAAACAAATGAATAAAAGGAGTAAGCCAAGACCTCTCCTTTGGGGTCGGCCCGCCCTCACGCCTTGAAAGTGTACTATCCTTTGCTTGCCAAATAAAACTGAGCTGCAACTGAACTGTAACACTGGTCCACTGTTACAAATCTTTGTTGCAGTGAGACAGAACTGAGGAATTTACACACTCCCCTGACAGACAAGAGGATCTTGACAGACTACAGTCCAAAGGATTACAAATAATCAGATACTACCGAGTGACTAAGCACAGCACACACAGCTTGTTAGAAACAAGCTACTTTTTTTTTTTTTTAAATCACCCGTAATCTCTAACAAATGGGACTTAAATACTTGCTGAATACTACTTACATTCTCCAATTTTATTCCTTTTAGTTTTCTTTATTTCTTTCCTTTCCCTCCAACATCAAAACAAAACAAAAACAAACAAAAAACATCTATCCAAAACACTACCTATAACCCAGCATGCCATCTGCATATTCCTTTTTTACATGATTACCGTGCATTTAAAATATATGCAATTCTTTGTTAAGTGAGCATGAATCAGATCCTGGACCTTAACAATCAGTTTAATTAAGAAAACAAATAAATAATCACAATACAGAATTCTGTGCCATAGTAGAATGAAATATGCTAAACTCTTAACTGGAAGAGAAATTCAAAAAAGCCCCACAGAGAAACTGACAGAGCATCCTCATCCTAAGTCTTTTTTTCTAAGAATTTCATCTGGAAGTGACTTCAAAGGATGAAGATAAAGGAACCCCTATATTATTCAAAATAAAATTTCCCACTAAGCCATTATTAAAATATGAAATAAATTCATATTTTATGGCAAGACAAGAAAAATTTAAACATAAAAAAGTATCTCTGCCCTATGGCCTCCTCTCTCCCCTGAATGTGCATTGTGTATCTGCCTTAGGATGAACCAAACCTCCCCATGGGCAGAAATACCTGCTCAACCATAAAGAGCAACATCCTCCCAGCACCAACAATAACTTTCCTTCTTGAGCTTATAAGGGGCCATGATGGCACTTAGATCTGGATTGTGTAAATTATCAATAATATGTTAATTAATTGATTTGTCTTGAAAAACTTACACAACTGTGCTTTGAATCCTAATGGGGCTCACTGGTTTCCAGAGCATTGTGAGATGGTCTTCCCGTTATGATCCTCAATTTGACTAGAATTAAATTTTTCATTTCTTTCTTAGATTAACTGATTCGTTTTTTGTTGACAAAGGGTATATGCAAACAGTTACTGGACTTGGTCCAAGAAGATCCCATGGCATCAGAAGAAACAGTAGGTAGGAGTAACCAAACAGTGGCTTTAGAACTGGTCATATTTGGAGTTTGCCATTTAGTGGCTATATTATTTTGTATGTTTTCTGTTCTGAGACTCTGTCCCCTCAAAAACAAAATTAAATAATAATATCTACCTCAAAGGGCTGTCAGAGAATTAAAGAGCCCAAGGTTGCAAAGTGTTCAGTGAGGACTTGAGAGATGGTAGCTAACATTATTTTACAGACAGAAAAATATTACTTTGCCTATTTCATTTAACATAACCTCTAAGATAAGATTTTAATACAGAAAAAAAAAGAGCAAACATAATTATTAAGGTATAAATAAATAATAATCTTACCTGGCATTTTTCACAGCATTCTCCTAATGCACATTGAACATTTTCTTTCATTTTACATGTTTTTGCATCACAGCAAATGTTGGTACATTCCTAAGAAATCCAGAAACAAATGTAAATACCAGATTAGCTTTTGGTCTCAATTTTTGCACTATTCATAATATAATTTACTCATCACACAGACATTCCTTTGATAAGGTCTGAAAATAATTTGGGAGAAAAAACACAAGCTTAACATTAGAAATATGGAGTTTATCTGAATTTGACTTTGTCTTTTTCTTTTTTAAATATCTTTTCTAGCTTCTCCAATCTTCCAGATTAATACTGAACATGGTATATTTTTGGTGAAATATGAAATAAAACCAAAAAAAAAAAGGGATAGTTTTTGAAAATCAAATTCTTTTAACTAATGAACATAATTCAGCTCATCAGTTTTATATCTATCCAGCAGTAAGTTTAAGCTCTAGAGCATGTACAGAAAATCTAAAAATACAGTTCTTTATTCAAGTTTGACATTTAACTCAATTCTCTGTAAGGCAATATACTTTGTCTTCTTCTCTCCTCCTTGTTTCTAGGAAATCAAACACCTACACGAGGCATGGGGGAAAATCCTACTGGGGAATCTCCCCTTGTAGCTGTTTCAGTTCAGTTGCTCAGCCGTGTCCGACTCTTTGTGATCCTATGAATCACAGCATGCCAGGCCTCCCTGTCCATCACCAACTCCCAGAGTTCACCCAGACTCACGTCCATCGAGTCAGTGATGCCATCCAGCCATCTCATCCTCTGTCGTCCCCTTCTCCTCCTGCCCCTAATCCCTCCCAGCTGTTTAGATTCAGCCAAAAGGTGTGATGTATTTAGAGTCACAAATTTTTAGTGTTGAAACTCTTGACCTTATTTCAAACAAACATCATCTGGGAAAGTTTCCTTTTTCCCACAGAAAAGATAAATGTGTAATCCTATTTTGAAGTTAGGCTTCTCAGGTGGTGCAGTGGTAAAGAATCCATCTGCCAGTGCAGGAGACACAGGATACAGAGTTGGACCCCTGGGTTGGGAAGATCCCCTGGAGGAGGAAAGAGCAACCCATTCCAATATCTTTGCCTGGAAAATCCCATGGACAGAGGAGCCTGGTGGGCTATAGCCCATGGGGTTGAAGAGTTGGACACTGAGCAAGCATGCACAGTTTTCAAGTTACTGAAAGGCTCACATCCTAAGGGCCTGGCCTGGTACTCACTTGAATGTTAATAAGATAGGGGCAAAGGTCCCATTCAGAGTCCTGGCTTCCCTATCAAGAGGGTGGGACCAAGCCAGGCACTTTGAATGATAACAATTTCTGTGTCCCAAAGCAGTGAGAAATGACTGAATTCCAGGGCAGGGAGGCTCTAGGGTTGTTTAAAAAAAAAAAAAAAAACACACCTAACACCTGAATCCAGATCTTGGCTCCTCCAATTACCAGCCCCATGACCCTAAGCAAGTTATTTCCACTCTCTGAGATCTATCATAGGGCTGGGTCTAAAGTAATTGCTCAGTAAGTCTTAGGCACATAAGAAATGTGAGGTATTTCTCCCAAAAAAGGAGGGTTGAGGATATGAAGCCCAAGCTGGTGGGTGGAATTTATAAAACAGAAGATGGGGAAGGAATCTTGAGAAGGAAACAAGGAAGATCTTAAGCAATTCAAGGTTTTTTTGTGAGAAAGGTTGATCTGACCACTGTCTACAAACACAAATCTACAAAATTACAGGAAACACAAGGTTCATTTGGGTTTCCCAGGTGGGGCCAATGGTAAAGAACAGGCTGCCAATGCAGGAGATGTAAGACACTCATGCTCAATCCCTGGATGGGGAAGATCCCCTGGAGGAGGGCATGGCAATCCACTCCAGTATTCTTGCCTGGAGAGTCCTATGGACAGAGACATCTGGCAGGCTACAGTCCATGGAGTCCCAAAGAATCGGACATTATTGAAGTGACTTAGCATGCACTCATATGTTCTTTAACAGTTCATCTCTTAAGCAATTGAAAAACAAACTAGATCATTTTTAAAAGAGCTGGTGGTACCTCAGGGGTCCCACAATCACAGTCTTCTCCCATTTCTACCAACTGGTTCCCACAGATCGGGGTGGATATGATATCTGTAGGCAGTGGGACATTAAAGAGGCAATTGGATAATTTATCTTCAAAGAATTTTTCAAAGCTGGCCCGGCTGCAGGAACTGAAGTCTGTAGGTATATTTATGCTGTAAAGGTAAGGAAAGAGAAAACAATACAATCACACTGAGTAGATAGGGAGAAATATCAGATGCTGAGTGTGATATACTCAAAACATAACCCAAAAGTGCGAATGGAATCCACTCAGCAGCTGCTAAATCATGAGCTCATTTTTTTGTGCCTGAATTAGCTCACCTGGGCAAGTAGAAACACCTCCAGCTTAATGAGCAAGTATGGCCACATCTCAAAATAGAGCATCCAGGCTGCTGTTAAATAAATTGAAAATTCTTCTAATTTATCCTGATAATCTCATTCATTCAGCCTTAGGTCATTTTGGTTGAGAAACGCTAAAGGCACTAAAATTATGTTTACTTATATGTTTAAGAATTCACTTTCCTTCAGAGGAAGTTAAATTGATGGCCTCTTTTCATTCCATAAATAAGGATGAGGTTTAAAAAGGCAGTGGTGGGAAGAGAGGAGGGAAGGAATTGGGCTTTGGGATTAACAGAGGCAAACTTTCATATATAGAATGGATAAACAACAAGGTCTTACTGTACGGCACAGGAGACTATATTCAACATTCTGTGACAAACCATAATGGAAAAGAATATGAAAAATAATATATATATATATTCATGTGCATATACATACATATGTATATACATATATATATGAGTCATTTTGCTGTACAGAATACAGCATTGTAAATCAACTGTATTTAAATAAAAATTAAAAAAAAATTTTTTTAATAAAAATGCATTGATATCTGGAAGAGATAGCATAAGATATGTAACTGGCCTGCAAGTCATATTCTATTTTGTGGAAGGGCATGGGAGACTTAACTTTAGCCAATGTGAACTGAGAGAGGGAAATACAAGAGAAAATGAACACATCAAAGAAATTGTGGGGTTTTTAAAGATAAAATTCCAGAGCAGTTTTGCCTCAGATGAGGCAGGAGTATGTAATCTCTTTTCAAAGACTTTCTCTTCATCTTCCTGTGAGAACATTCTTTTTAAAAAAATTTATGTTAGAGTATGGTTGATGCATAATGCTGTGTTAGTTTCAGGTATACAGATACAAAGTAAATCAGTTTTATATATATATAATATATATATAATATATATATATAAGTCCATTCTTTTTAAGATTCTATTCCCATATAGGCCATTACAAAGTACTGAGTAGAGTTCTCTGTGCTATACAGTAGGTCCTTATTAGTTATCTATTTTATGTATAGTAGAGTGTATATGTCAATCTCAATCTCCCAATATATTCCCCACCTAAATCCCTGGTCAGAGAAGGCAACGGCACCCCACTCCAGTACTCTTGCCTGGAAAATCCTATGGATGGAGGAGCCTGGTGGGCTGTAGTCCATGGGGTCGCTAAGAGTCGGACACAACTGAGCGACTTCACTTTCCCTTTTCACTTTCATGCATCGGAGAAGGAAATGGCAACCCACTCCAGTGTTCTTTCCTGGAGAATCCCAGGGACGGGGGAGCCTGGTGGGCTGCCGTCTATGGGGTCACACAGAGTCGGACAGGACTGAAGCGACTTAGCAGCAGCAGCAGCAAACCCCTGGTAACATAAGTTTGTTTTCTATATCTGTAACTTTATTTCTATTTTATAGATAAGTTCATTTATACCCTATTTTTAGATTCCACCTATGAGTGAGTGAGTGAGTGAGTGAAGTCGCTCAGTCGTGGCCGACTCTTTGCGGCCCCGTGGACTGTAGCCCCCCAGGCTCCTCCGTCCATGGGATTCTCCAGGCAAGAATACTGGAGTGGGTTGCCATTTCCTTCTCCAGGGGATCCTCCCGACCCAGGGATTGAACCCAGGTCTCCCGCATTGCAGGCAGACGCTTTACCATCTGAACTGAAGGGTTTAGAGGCCATCAAATGGACATGACCTATAAAGGTAATTTTGATAGTTTTACATAGAAATGACCTCTATTGGAAGAGATCACAAATGGGAACTATTTGAGATACATTTCTATGTAAAATGTAGTTTGCACATAATTCAGCATTTTAAATGAGCACTCTGAAACCAAGACCAAATATCAATCATCTCTTGAGGTTTTTTATTCCACCTATAAGTGATATCATATATTTGTCTTTGTCTGACTTCACTCAATATGACAATCTCTAGATCCCTCTATGTTACTTCAAATGCCATTATTTCATTCTTTTTACGGTTAAGTAATATTTCATATTAACCACATCTTCTTTATCCATTCCTCCGTCAATGGACGTTTAAGTTGCTTCCATATCCTTGCTATTGTAAATTATGCTGCAATAAACATTAGGGTGCATGTATCTTTCTGAATTATAATTCAGAATATATACCAATAAAAATATGGTATATATTTTCTCCATATATATATACCCAAGAGACAGATTGCTGGATGGTATGATAGCTCTAATTTTATTGTTTTAAGGAACCTCCATACTGTTCTCCATAGTGACTGCACCGATTTATGTTACCACCAACAGTGTAGGAGGGTTCCCTTTTCTCCACACTCTCCAGCATTTACTGTTTATAGTTATTTTTTTAATAAATGTATTCTTTTTATAATTATTTTACTTATTTATTTTGGGTTGCGCTGTGTCTTCGTTGCTGGACGCGGCTTTTCTCTAGTTATGTCATGTGGGGGCTACTCTTTATTGCTGTGGCTTCTCTTGCTGTGGAACATAGTCTCTAGGTGCACAGGCTTCAGTAGTTGTGGCTTGCAGGCTCTAGAGGGGCTTAGTATTTGTGGCGCACGGGCTTACTTGCTCCATAGCGAACAGGATCTTCCTGAACCAGTGACAGAACTGCTGTTGCCTGCATTGCAAAGCGGACTTCTAGCCACTGAACCACCAGGGAAGCCCTGTTTGTAGATTTTTTTACTTTCCTGGTGGCTCAGACAGTAAAGCGTCTGTCTACAATGCAGGATACCTGGGTTTGATCCCTGGGTCAGGAAGATTCCCTGGAGAAGGAAATGGCAACCCACTCCAGTACTCTAGCCTAGAAAACCCCATGGATGGAGGAGCCTGGTGCAGGCTACTGTCCATGGGGTTGCAAAGATTTGGATACAATTGAGCGACTTCACTTTATTCTGAGCAGTGTGAGGTGATACCGCATTGTAGTTTTGATTTGCCTTTCTCTGATAATGAGTGAGTCAAGCACCTTTCCATGTGCTTTTTAGCTGTCTGTATGTCTTCTTTGGAAAAATATATATTTAGATCTTCTGCCCATTTTTTGATTGGATTGTCTGTTTTTTTTTTTTTTTTATATTGAGCTACATGAGTGGTTTGTATATTTTTGAAGGTTAATCCCTTGTCAGTTGTTTCATTTGCAAATATTTTTTCCCATTCTAAGGGTTGTCTTTTCATTTTATGGTTTCCTTTGCTGTGCAAAAGCGTATAAGTTTAATTAGATCCCATTTGTTTATTTTTGTTTTTATTTTCAATCTTCTAGGAGATAGATAGAAAAAGATCCTGCTGTGATTTATGTCAGGAATGTTCTACCTATATTTTCCTCTAAGAGTTTTATAGTATTACACCTTACATATAGGTCTTTAGTCCAGTTTGAGTTTATTTTTGTGTATGGTGTTAGTAAGTGTTCTAATTTCCTTCTTCTTTAATTAGATTTTTCTTCTAAAACTTTTCCCTCATGAGCAACCAATCTGAATTCATTGAAACTGTGGTAAATGCTAATGATCTTTTGAACCCAGATCTTGTGCACCTAAGATGAGGATAGAGTGACATGTCACCCCAAGAGCAAAGAGACAATATATTTAAACTATATCTCAGTTAATGAAAAATACTACATGATATATATATATATAGTACCGTGTGATGGTATGGGGCTTCCCTGATGGCTCAGATGGTAAAGAGTTTGCCTGCAATGCAGGAGACCTGGGTTCGATACCTGGGTCGGGAAGATCCTCTGGAGAAGGAAATGGCAATTCACTCCAGTATTCTTGCCTGGAGAATCCCAAGGACAGAGGAGCCTGGTGGGCTACAGTCCTTGGCATCACAAAGAGTTTGATGATACCATCATCACAGGTAGACTGGTATAGACCCACATTCATGATCATGTCCTGATGCTGCTTATGTTTGAACAGGTTGATAAATATGACAGAAAAGAATAGCATAACCCAGAGTGAACCCAAAACAAGAATAAGTATCATCTTCCCAGAAAGGCTCACCTTAATGATCCGTCCATCACACATTCTATAGAAGGGCACTTGCAATCGTAGTTGTCATGAAACATTCCGAAGTTATGGCCCATTTCATGGGCCATGGTTCCTGCAACCTGAAGTGCGTTGTTACTGTGATCCTGAGGATAAGAAGAGAGAGACAGATCCTCTGGTTTGCAAACTGAATTATCATTCAGGAAATAATTAAATATTTTTACTGTAGCCAAGTGGAGTAGAGAGTCTGATTTTAGCTTCAGCCTCCTCACCTTGTCAGCGTGGTCTACTGGAGAAGGAAAGGACAAACCGCTTGAATATTCTTGCCTTGAGAACCCCATGAATAGTATGAAAAGGCAAGAGATATGATGCCAGAAGATGAGCCCCCCACCTCATCTTCTGTGGGTGTCCAATATGCTACTGGGGAAGAGCAGAGAAATAGGTCCAGAAAGAGTGAAGAGGCTGGGCCAAAGCAGAAATGTGTTGTGCATTTGTGCAGATGCAGTTGTGCATGCATCTGGTGGTGAAAATGAAGTCCAGTGCTGTAAAGAACAAAATTGCATAGAAGGTCCATGAATCAAGACAAACTGGAAGTAGTTAAACACGAGATGGCAGAGTGAACGTCAGCATTTTAGGAATCAGTGAGCTAAATTGGATGGGATTAGGTGAATTTAATTCAGATGATCATTGTATCTACTACTGTGGGTGAGAATCCTTTAGAAGAATGTAGTAGCCTTCACAGTCAACAAAAGAGTCCAAAATGCAGTACTTGGGTGCAGTCTCAAAAAATGACAGAATGATCTCGGTTCATTTCCAAGGCAAACCATTCAACATCACCATAATCCAAGTCTATGCCTCTAATGCCAAAGAAGCTGATGTTGAACGGTTCTATGAAGACCTACAAGACCTTTTAGTACTAACACCAAAAAAAGATGTCTTTTTCATCATAGGGGATTGGAATACAAAAGTAGGAAGTCAAGAGACACCTGGAGTAACAGGCAAGTTTGGCCTTGAACTACAAAATGAAGCAGTGTGTGTGTGTGTGTGTGTGTGTGTGTGTGTGAGTTACTCAGTCATGTCTGACTCTACAACCCCATGGACTGTAGCTTGCCAGGCTCCTCTGTCCAAGGCATTCTCCAGGCAAGAGTACTGGAATGGATTACCATTTTCTTCTCCAAAATGAAGCAGAGCAAAGGCTAATAGAGTTTTGCCAAGAGAATACACTGGTCATAGAATACCTTCTGTCAACAACACAAGAGATGACTCTACACATGGACTTCATCAGATGGTGGAATACGAAAATCAGATTGATTATATTCTTTGCAGACAAAGATAGAGAGGCTCTACACAGTCAGCAAAAATGGGACCTGGAGCTGACTGTGACTCAGATCATGAGCTCCTTATTGAAAAATTCAGACTTAAGTTGAAGAAAGTAGGGAAAACCACTGAGCCATTCAGATATGACCTAAATCAAATTCCTTATGATTACACAGTGGATACGACAAATAGATTCAAGGGGTTAGATCTGATAGAGTGCCTGAAGAACTATGGACAGGGGTTCATAACATTGTACAGGAGGCAGTGACCAAAACCATTCCAAAGAAAAAGAAATGCAAGAAGCAAAATGGTTGCCTGAGGAGGCCTTACAAATAGCTGAAAAAAGATGAGAAGTGAAAGGCAAAGGAGAAAGGGGAAGATATACCCAAATGAATGTAGAGTTCCAGAGAATAGCAAGGAGAGATAATAAAGTCTTCTTAAGTGAACAATACAAGGAAATAGAGGAAAAATAGAGGGAAGCCTGGTGTGCTGCAGTCCTTGGGATTGCAGAGAGTCAGACACAACTGAGTGACTAAACAACAGCAACAACAAAGGTAAAACAGATAGGCAGAGATGTGTAATAAATCCCATCAACCATTAAAAATGAAAATCAATAAAAAATCTAATAATGGAGGTAAATGAAATTATTTTTTGAATACTCAATTCTAAAAAGGCAGAAAAAATAGAAGAGATGGTATAGGAAACATCTAGCAAGATGAGATTTTAGTTCAACAATATCAGTAATGTATTACATATAAATTACTTAAGCATACAATGTAAAATACAGATTGTCAGACTAGATTAAAAAAAAAACCCAGGTGTATACTGTCTAGCATAAATCTTTAAATGGAAAGAAGTCCACATGTTAAAAATTAAAGGAAGGAAAACGTTGTATCAAGTAAACCGTCCACAAAGTATTATACTTATATTGGAAAAAGTAGACTTTACAACAGGGATAATTCAGGAAAAAGAGGAACATTATATGATAATTGGATCAAATCTAAATTGACCTGAATATCTAAATCATACTTGAGTCCAAAAAGAAATCAAAATGAAGATTAGAAAAAATTTTAACTTAATAAAAATGAAAACACACATAGCCAAATATCTCAGATGCAGCTAAAACAGGGCATCAGTCAGTTCAGTCGCTCAGTCGTGAAACAGTGCATAGTAAGAAATTAATAGCATTAAATGATCATATTTGAAAAGAAGAAAAGTCTCAAGTTCATGATTTAAAATTCTTCCTTACTTAACTAAAAAAGAACAAATTAAATACAGAGAAAGCAAGGAAAGAATCAATAGTCAAGACAAGAACTGAAATTAATAAAATAGAAACCAGGAAAACCATAGGAGCATCAGTAAAGCTAAAACTGTTTCTCTGAGATCAATAAAATTGATATACCCTAGCCAAACTGATTATGGGGAAACCCTCCGCCTCTCCACACACACACAAACTACTAATATCATGAATGACAGAGGGGAAATCACTATAAATTCTACATATATTAAAAAGATAGTAAGGGAATATCATCAACAAATTTATGCCGAGTTAAATTAAATGGACAACTTTCCTTGAAACACAAACTACCATGGCTTACTTAAGAAGAGATAAATAACCTGAATAGCTCTATATCTATTAAAGAATTGATTGCATGCTTAAAAACCTTGCAACAAAAAATACCAGGCCCGTATGGTTTTACTGGTAAATTGTACTGAACACTTTACTATGTTATACTACTGATTTGGGGTTTCCCTGGTGGCTTAGTGGTAAAGAATCTGCCTGCCAATGCAGGAGACATAAGAGATGTAGGTTTGATCCCTGGGTCGGGAACATACCCTGGAGGAGGAAATGGCAACCCTCTCCATTATTCTTGCCTGGGAAATCCCATGGACAAAGAAGCCTGGTAGTCTATAGTCTATGGTGTGGCAAAAGAGTCAGACATGACTTAGCAACTAAACAACAACAATACTGATTTTACTCAAATATTCCAGAAAAAAAAAAACTGGTTTTATTCAAATATTCCAGAAAATTGAAAATTACACATCACTATATATGGTCAAGTTTATACTGATATTTGTCCTGAGAGTAAAACCTGAAAAATACATATATAGGAAAAGACAACTACAGACTAATATCCCTTCTGAATATAGATGCAAAAATCCTCATGATATGTTAACATGTTGAATTTAGCAATATATACAAGATATAATACAGTATGACCATGCCAGGTTTATGGTGAATGTGCAAGATTGAGTCAATATTTGAAATTAAATCAATGTTATTTCCCACATCAACAGATTAAAGGAGAAAAACAATATTTTCTCCATAGATTCAGCACAACAGCCCTTGACAGACTTGAATTGTAGAACCAGCAATTTTATCTTTAAACAAACCTTAATGATGCCAGCAGAAAAATCAGGAGAGCACATTGTAGATATGTAAGCAAGGCCCACAGTTGTTCCAGAAAATGCTACTGTCCTGTGAAAAAGAAAGAAATTGATACAACTTATGATTCTAATTGGGCTTCCCAGGTGGGGCTAGTGGTAAATAATTTGATTGCCAATACAGGATACGTAAGAGACTCCGATTCCTGGGTGGGAAAGATCTCCTGGAGGAGGAAATGGCAACCAACTCCTGTATTCTTGCCTGGAGAATCCCATGAAATGGGCTATGGTCCACAGGGCTGCAAAGAGTCGGACACAAATGAAACAACTTAGCAGGCACTCATGATTCTAATAATAGACATTTTTTCTATAGACAATTCCTCTAGAATGCTGATTAGCAGAGGACCTCACGACACTTTTTTATATGATGGTTGTCATACCATCTAAATCCAGGCATCTGGATGTAATCACTGTTAATATTTTTGCTTTATAAATATAAATTAAATTATAAATGTATATAAATATATATATTAAAGTGAAATATCTTTCATTTTAATTTATATTTTCCTCATATATGTTTTCTTTGATTTTCTTTTAGCACTGCTATAGCTGTAGCTGGATTTGGAATTTGGCCCCATTCTGAAAGCTTTTGTATTATTGAAGTACTTATGCAATTGAAATATCTGTCCTGTTTAAGAGATATTTTAACTACTTGCATTTGTTCACATAGATAATATATTTGGTCTTTAGTCATTTTAATTTCTTTTTTAAAAATTTATTCCATTTTGTTTTCCTTTCAATTTGTAATTATACCATGTGCTTCTTTGGTTATTACTATTGTGCTATCTGTTCAAGATGGTCACTCTGGTCTGTCTCTAGAAATTTGCAAAGTGTGCATTATTTTTCAAATTCCCTTAGTAGATGCATTTACATAAAAAGTTGAACCTATATTTTCCCACTTATCAACATCAAAAATGAAGAGTATACATTTTGCCATAAAAAATGAGGAAATTAGAGAACTTCCTTCCACCTTCCATTCCTTATGGAGTTATCTGTTATTTTGAAATAATACTTTGTGTCATACACAATACTTTAAAGATTTATGGCCTTTGTATTCTCTTTTAAAATTATATTAGAAAATTTTTATATTCAAGTCTACATTTTTGTGGATTTAATTCTTGCTCCTAGCTCATTTATAAAAAATAAAATTCTCCCCCATTATGGAGTTCACTATTTTGCTTTCTCTTTCCAGTGGAGAGAGTTCATTTGGAATCTTGGAGTTCATATTAGA
Source organism: Bos taurus (assembly GCF_002263795.3). Taxonomy (NCBI): domain Eukaryota; kingdom Metazoa; phylum Chordata; class Mammalia; order Artiodactyla; family Bovidae; genus Bos; species Bos taurus. Next base: position 71,529,978 of record NC_037335.1, on the reverse strand, counting down.
TTCCTACCTGATGATGCACAGGTATGGGTGTATTTTGTTAATTTGTCAGAAAAATGGTAAGAGTCAATTTACACATGATAGCATGGTTATTTCCTCTACCATTATCTTTTTAGTCCTTTTATCTTGTTTGTTCTGGTCTATTCAGGAAATCTACTCTTGATATTGGATTACCATGCCTTATCTGTACAATCTGTCATCCTGGCCATGATTTATATCTCTTTACCTTAATTATTTCATGACACTAGATTCTACTACAATTTGAGCTTGGTCCTAGAGCCAGTCTTCAGTTCAGTTCAGTTGCTCAGTTGTGTCCGACTCTTTGCGACCCCATGAATCCCAGCACGCCAGGCCTCCCTGTCCATCACCAACTCCCGGAGTTCACCCAAACTCATGTCCATCAAGTTGGTGATGCCATCCAGCCATCTCATCCTCTGTCGTCCCCTTCTCCTCCTGCCCCCAATCCCTCCCAGCTTTTCCAATGAGTCAACTCTTCACATGAGGTGGCCAAAGTATTGGAGTTTCAGCTTTAGCATCAGTCCTTCCAATGAACACCCAGGACTGATCTCCTTTAGGATGGACTGGTTGGATCTCTTTGCAGTCCAAGGGACTCTCAAGAGTCTTCTCCAACACCACAGTTCAAAAGCATCAATTCTTCAGCGCTTAGCTCTCTTCACAGTCCAACACTCACATCCATACGTGACCACTGGAAAAACCATAGCCTTGACTAGACGGACCTTTGTTGGCAAAGTAACGTCTCTGCTTTTGAATATGCTATCTAGGTTGTTCATAACTTTCCTTCCAAGGAGTAAGCGACTTTTAATTTCATGGCTATAGTCACCATCTGCAGTGATTTTGGAGCCCCCAAAAATAAAGTCTGACACTGTTTCCACTGTTTCCCCATCTATTTCCCATGAAGTGATGGGACCAGATGCCATGATCTTAGTTTTCTGAATGTTGAGCTTTAAGCCAACTTTTTCACTCTCCTCTTTCACTTTCATCAAGAGGCTTTTTAGTTCCTCTGAGGTTACTAGCCAGTCTAGTAAAAGTTTAATTCCCATATTGTTATGTTTGTAGCTCAGTCATTAAGTTTAATTTCGATACTTCTGTTGTGTTAGTAGTTCCAAAAAATGAGGTATGTCTTGTGCTGAGTCCTTGAGTCTGGAACTCATCTTTCCAAACTAAGAAACTGTGGTGGCTATCCTTCAAAGATAACCCCAATGAACCAGCTTTGCAGTATTCATATCCTGTGTAGCTGCTGCTGTTATTGTTCAGTAGCTAAGTAGTATCCAACTTTTTGCAACCCGATGGACTATAGTCCACCAGGCTCCTCTATCCTTGGGATTTCCCAGGCAAGAATACTGGAGTTGGTTGCCATTTCCTCCTCCAGGGGATCTTCCCAACCCAGGGATCAAAACTGTGTCTCCTGCATTGGCAGGAAGGTTATTTACTTCTGAGACACCAGGGAAGCCCCCGTTATTTAAACCCTGTCTTTCTGTTCTGTTATAGACCAAATAACAATAAAAAAATCTTCTGATGAATCATTGCTCCCATATAGCTTCTCTCTCTTTAAAAAAAAAGAAGACCATATGCAACGTAAGATACAAAAGAATATTTTTTAAACTTTTAGCATCCTATGTAAATCTGTAATGTTTTGAGATACCATTTGCTTTGCCAAGACTTTCAAAGATGTCTATGCCAAATACCACAGAATGTAAAAAGGGGGAAAATCTATACATACGTGAGTAGTTGAGCAACATCATGGTGCTTTCTCTTCAGGAGGACACCTGTCCTCCATTTAGAAAAATTTTCTAAAGTGAGTTTTGCATTGGAAGATATATCTATCTTATCCTTGTCATTCCAGATCTCCATCCCAATTAAGGCCACGTAAGTATTGAGCTTTTTATAAAGCTGTTACAAAAGAAAAAAAAATGGCAAAGCAACTATTCATAATGGTGTTATTATCTTTTAATATTTTCTATGTACTCCAGATTTTCAAATTTATTTGCAACTACACTGTAAAAACCTTATTTCCAAACATACTTGTGTAATGGAAGTTACCATCTCTTTTGGCAGACACTAGCATCCCCGTTTGTAGGCAAGACAGACACTCTTAGTTCAGGTCCATAAACTCCTTTTTTTGGTGACAAAGGGTCTATTGAAACAAAATTTTCCTGCTTGCAACCTCAAGAAATATTATAATATCCTTCTAGTAGTTCATGACTATGACTTCACTATATAAATATATTTCCTCAATTGCAATGTAACTTTCTAAGAGTCATAATTTTTCAGAATTAACAAGCTTGGCTATATTTAAAATGGATAACCAACAAGGATCTACTGTATAGCACAGAGAACTCTGTTCAGTATTGTGTAGCAGCCTGAATGGGAGAGGAGTTTGGAGGAGAATGGATACATATATATGTATGGCTGAGTCCTTTCACTGTCCACTGGAAACTATTACAATATACAAAATAAAAAGTTAAAAAAAATCTTGCTATGGAAAATAAATAAATTTTTTAAAAGAATTAGCAAACTTGACTCAGTGCTGATTTGAACATCAGAAAAGGAAAAGGCTACATGGAAAAGTCCTGCATATAAATGAGTTACAATAAAGTAAGGGACCTCTGTTATCAAACAGATTGAACCAAAGAATCTACAGCACATATAGGATCCTTTAGAAATAACCAGTTAAGCTTATGAGACAATACATTTACTTTACAGACAAAAACTTTTATTGCTACTATAGTTTGTAAAACTGCACAGTGTTGGGCAAAGAGTACAAACTTCCAGTTATAAGATAAGTAAGTTCTGGGGATCTAATATATGATATGGGGATTACAGTTAATGATATTGTATTCTATGCTTCAAAATTGCAAAAAGGGCAGATCTCTAAATGTTTTTATCATAAAAAAGAAAAAAAAAACTGATGGAATCATGTGACATGATGGAGATGTTAGCCAACCTATCAGGTTAGCCAAACTAATCATTTTGCAATATATAAGTATACCAAATCAACATATTGAATGCCTTAAATCTGTCCAATATATGTCAAATGTATCTCAATAAAGCTGGGGAAAACCGCAGTTAAGACTTTCTCTTGGGGAAACTCCCTGCTAAGAAATTTGAGAAGACATTTTTTAAAAAAGAAAACAAGAAAAGTGTTGAGGTATGCAGTTATCATCAAAAGGGAAGTAAAAATCTAACCAGATTAAAATATTGCTTTGATTGTTTTCCAACTTTCTTATTTCTCTCTTCTTTTTTTTCACCCACCTGACAAAACTTCAGCCCTGGTTAAAACAAACTGTCCTTTCTGTTTCTCCTCCATCAAGCTCTGCTTTCAGACAGGCGAAAGCAAATGATGCTGACTGCTTTCACTCAGAAGACATGACTACTAACCTCAAGTGGTCTGAACCACCCTCCAGCAAACCTGCTGTATTTCCAAAATCCATTCACTCTCACAGCCTTCTGCACATGCCTCTCTTTCTTAAACATTCTGGCACTTTCTTTCAAGTCCTGACTTTAAGCAGATTCATTGAAGATGCAACCAGAAGAGAATTTCCACAAGCTCTACCCGTCCACACACACTGGTCTACACCTGTTCAAACAGCCTGTACTTGCCCTTCTTCACTGCATGAATGACAGGTCAGTGACCCAAGGCCAGCTTCCTCACTTATGCACCGGACCTGCCATCTCACCCCGTATCAGAGATTCCTCTAGCAATTTTTCCATCTTCTTTGCACTGTCAGTGTTTAGCCTTCTGCGCAATGATTCTCATCAGAATCAAAAGGATGCCTCATTGTGGCAGGGGAAATGTCTCTTTGTGATTTTTCCTCCTTTGAGTTATGCCCCATTTCTCTGCTCCCATTTATAGCAAAAACTTCCAGAAAAAAAAATCTGTATTTGCTGTTTCTAAGTTCACTTCTCTCATTGTTTCTAGACTCCCTAAAATCATGATTTTTACAGTCTGTTGCTTCATCCAGGAGACCAACAATTTCTCCTTTGTTAAATCCAATGGCCAGTCCCTGGTCCTCAGAAGCATCTCACATCATTGATTATGTCTTTCTTTGATAGATGTTTGTTTCAAGTAGTTTCCACAACCACAACTTTTCCTTTTCTTTCCTGTCTACTCCTTGGTCTCACCTCCACTCTCACCTCCTCCCCTCTTACTCTTCCTCAAAGAAGTATTTCAAGGATATATTTTTGTGTCCTTTTCCTGCTTACCTACACCCATTTCCCTGGTGATTTTACAAATACTTTCTGTAAAGGTCCAGATAGAAAATATTTTAGGCTTTGAGGCCACATGGTCTTGGTTGCAATTACTCACCACCTTTGGTATTATAGCAGGAAAGCAACCATAGACAATGTAAACAAATTGGCATGGCTATGATTGAATAAAACTTTATTTATAAAACTTATAAAGAGGCAACAGGCCACAGTTGGTCCACATGCCACAGTTTGCTGACCCATCTTATGCCACCTATGTGTGCTATACATATAGCTAATTCACACTATTGTAGAAACTAACACAGCATTGTAAAGCAATTAGAATCCAATTTAAAAATAAATAAATAATGACCAAGTTTAAAAAAAGGTATAGATTTATATCTCCACCCAGAACTTGCCCTGAACTCCAATCTTGTGTCTTCAGGATTTCCAACTAGAAGTCTTTGTGCAAAAAGATACCTCAAAGTTGATGTGTCCAAAATGGAAAGCCTAATCTCTTCTCTGAAAGGTTCCCATTGTCCCCCCACCATTGCTTCACATTCTTGAAGTTGCTCAGGTCAAAACCCTTGATGTCACCTGACTTCTCTCTTTTTTTATGCTTCTTATATCCCATCCACCTTCTAAACTCAAGTCACTCTATCCAGAGATCAGACCTTCTCAATAGGTCACCCATCACTGGTTTCTCTCAAGCCACCACCATCTCTTAGCCTGAACAAGGCCAGTTCCCCTACCTGGCCTCGTTTCTGCTCTTGCACTCCTTCAGTTTATCTTCAACAGAACAGCCAAAGTCATCTTTTAAGAACACAGATCTAAACATGTCACATCTCAGTTCAGCCTTTCTAATGTCTTCCTCACTCATTAAGAATAACAAAGTCCTAAATACCATCTGTGATCACTTATCTGTGGAATCTAAAATATAACATAAATGAACTTACTCAGGAAACAGAAACAGACTCTCAGACATAGAGAACCAACTTGTAGTTGCCAATGGGGAGAGGGTGGCATGGGGGAATGGATTAGGAGTTTGAGATTAGCTGACACAAGCTATTATTTATAAGATGGATAAGCAACAAGGTCCTACTGTATAGCACAGGAAACTGTACTCAGTATAAACCGTACATACTTTGAAATGGCTTATCTTGTGATAAACCATAATGAAAAAGAATATAAAAAGAATGTACATAAATGTATAACTGAATCAGTTTGCTGTACAGCAGAAATTAATACAACATTATAAATCAGCTATATTTTAATTAAAAAAAAAACAAAGTCCTTACAAAGGCTCACTAGGGCCTTCAAGTTTTGGCCACCACTACCTTTAGATGTCATCTCCCTCTCTTGGCTCTGGCCTTCCACTTACTCCTCAAGCAAGGCAATCTGGGTTCTGCACTCAGGTCATTTGCTCTTCCTAGGGTTATATCTGTTTCTTTCCTACAAGTCTCTGCTCAAATATTACCCTATTAGAGATGACTTCCCTATTTAACACAGCACCCAAGATATCTCGCCTCAGGGCTTCACTGGTGGTTCTCTGGTAAAGAAACCATCTTCCAATGCAGGGTGATTGGAGTTTGATCCCTGATCAGGGAACTAAGATCCCACATACTGCAGGCAACTAAGCCCTCAAACCATAACCGAAGGGCCCATGCGTTGCAACTAGAGTAGTGTGCATGCCATGACGAAGAACCTGAGTGCTGCAACAAAGAATTAACATAGCCAAAAAAGAAGAAGAAGAAGAAAAAAAAAAACCAATCCACAATGCATACATCTAAATCTTTCTCTTCCTTTCTCTTTTTCTCTCTTTTTAAAAAATGTTTTATTATTCTTTACAGCACATATCATCATCTTACACACTCTTTATTTGACTTGTTTGCCTCTTTGAACAAGAATGCTAACTTCCTGAAGGGAAGAATAATGCCTTGAAGAAAGAGATATTTGTCAGTTTTGTTCATCTTTTTATTTCCGTAATCTAGAAGAATACTTGCCACAAAGTAAGTGCTCAATAAACATGGCCACTTCTTGAGGTCTCCTAAGAGGAGTCAGCATACTCTTTGTGGTGAGAAAATGAGATATGACCTTGGTTACTGGGTCCACCTTCATTTCATTTCTATTGTTACAGTATTTGCAAGACCGCAGGTGACTCAGCCATTTCAACAAAGTAAGCTAACCATATGTTCAACTAACAAGGTTTGAATAGAAGGGATATAAAAATAATTTTAATGGAAATTAGATGATAAAATCATGTTTAAAGAACTGAATCAACAGTTGCACAATGAAAATAGGCTTGGAAATCTAACCAATCTAAGATTAAATCTTCTCTCTATGTTTTCCAACTTTGTGACTTTAGACAAGTTATTTTGTGTCTTAGAAGCTAATTCCTTAGCTATAAATTAGGTTTAATAATACATTAGGGTTGTTCAAGGTTTAAATGAGATAATGTATTGAAAGCTGCTATTGTACCAGAGTTTGGCGTATCTCATTGGTTGGTTAGTTGGTTTTTCCATTTGGTTTTCTATTGGGATTTGTATGTCAGCATTTTCGTACTGGGCTTTAGAAAAACAAAGACCATGAAACAAAACCACCTTCTAAATCTTCATGGACCTGAGAATAATGTGGCAAGTAGGTGAGATACTTCTCTATCATGTAATATTAATATTCAATGAAGTAGCCAAAGTCATGGTCACCTTTCAAGAGACAGTCAGCCATATTCTTAGAAGTATTGGTTTTTCTTCCCTGTATCATGAAGTGACCAATGACACCACCTAACAAATTGTTAAAACTACACTCAATAAAATACGCCATACCATGTTGATGTAATTGACCATCTCAAATACCGTCTTTCTTATTTCCTCTTGATCTTGATTGTGCCTTTTAAACTAAAAAACAGCACAGACAAAATATAGACATTGATAGAAATGAATGTAATTAGAAGATTAAAAATAGCAATTTCACTAATTTTATTTATTATAATTAATGATCAATTATAAAAGTTGACACTTATTAAAAACAAAGCACTTCCTTATTTCTCTAGCTAAATGAAAGCACTTAAGAAGATGATGTTTCATCCTATAAAGTACTAGCTCAGTGTAAAGATCTAAGGAACTATTCCTGAAGTATTTTCAGTTAAATAACATGGCTTCCTAAACTGTGTAGAACTAATGCAAGGAAGAGTCTATTCATTTAAAGAAATATGAGCAATAAATGAATTTAGTATAATAAGAAAAGTCAAAACTTTATATAATAAGTATATATATATGTATATATATATATATATATATATATAAAACATTATATAATAAGAGGTCAAAACTTTCTATAATAAGAGAGGTCAAAAATGAATTAACTTATTCATATTATCATAAGTTTTCCTTTGTGATCACATTTATGGAATTCAGGTTTAGAATAATCAATATATTAAAATGCATTCAAAACTGTAACCAAAGCTCCATGTGTTATGTAACTAAATGAAAAGTTCTTTACAGAGTTTTCTATCAGAGTCCTTGTCTTCTTTTCTTTGTGATGAACATTTTTCCAAGTTAAGAATCTAGCCCTTTATCAGTCACACATGCTACAAATGATTTTTCTCAGTTTGTGGTCCTAATTCTTTTATAGGCTGGTTAGCCAAAGGAATAGTTTTAACTTTCACTTTGGATTCTGGCTTTTAGGTCAGGCATCTGCAAACTAAGAACCTAATCTGGCCCATGACAAAGCTTTATTTCAAATTTAAAAAAAAAAAAACGATTAACAATGAATATTACCAAAAAATGCCTTTTTCAGAAAATTCTATTAGCTTTTTAAAAAATATATCACTCCCTGATAAGCATAAACTTTAATTTACCAATGATTTAACTACTTAACATAAAACAAGTGACTAAAGAATTTAATTAGAAAATAAGTTTGGAGCTCTTGAGACAATAAGAAAGGAGCATTTTAGTGCAAAATGATCAGTTTATGCATATTATGTTAGGCACTCATTCCTTAAAAAGTAAAATATCAGCCTAAATGCATGTCAAATTTCTAAATTTATAAAAAAGAATAGTTCATATTCATTATTTTAAGAACATATCCACTATTTAATATCTTGCATAATAAACTTATGCAGCATAGCATTTTAAAAGACTCATTTATCTGATATAATTACCTCACCATGGTCCAGGACCAAATAATATTCTACATATTTCTTTTTTTCCCAAAACTTCTGGTCTTTGGATGTCTGTAAAAACCATAAAAAGGAAAATTATGAAGGCAATGTCTCTCTCTGCAAGAATCATTCTTAAATATGAAATGTGTAATCTAATAAGAGTTGGTTGGTATCTGGGAAGGAAGGAAGACAATACTACCATTTTGACTCTAACTAACCACCAGAATCATCTTACAGACAAGACTTAGAATGTCAGAGGTAGAAGAGACATTGGTGATATTCTAGTCTGCCCCCTTCGTTTTTACCAGAGTGTAAAGGATTGCATAAATAATTAATCAGTTCAGTTCAGTCACTCAGCCGTGTCCGACTCTGTGACCCCATGGACTGCAGCATGCTAGGCTTCCCTGATCATCACCAGCTCCCAGAGCTTGCTCAGACTCATGTCCATCAAGCCAGTGATGCCATCCAACCATCTCATCCTCTGTCATTCCCTTCTCCTCCTGCCTTAAAACTTTCCCAGCATCAGGGTCTTTGCAAATGAGTCAGTTCTTCCCATCAGGTGGCCAAAGTATTGGAGCTTCAACTACAGCATCAGTCCTTTCAATGAATATTCAGGACTGATTTCCTTGAGGATGGACTGGTTGGATCTCTGCAGTCCAAGGGACTCTCAAGAGTCTTCTCCAACATCACAGTTCAAAAGTATTAATTCTTCGGCACTCAGCTTTCTTTATAGTCCAACTCTCACATCTATACATGACTCTTGGAAAGACCATAGCTTTGACTAGATGGACTTTTGTTGGTAAAGTAATGTCTCTGCTTTTTAATATGCTGTCTAGGTTGGTTATAGCTTTTATTCCAAGGAGCAAAAGTCTTTTAATTTCATGGCTGCAATCACTACCTGCAGTGATTTTAAAGTCTGTCACTGTTTCCAATGTTTCACCATCTATTTGCCATGAAGTGATGGGACCAGATGCCATGATCTTAGTTTTCCGAATGTTGAGTTTTAAGCCAACTTTTTCACTCTCTTCTTTCACTTTCATCAAGAGGCTCTTCTTTGCTTTCTGCCTTACAGGTGATGTCATCTTCATATCCGAGGGTATTGATATTTCTCCCGGCAATCTTGATTCCAGCTTGTGCTTCTTCCAGCCCAGCATTTCCCATGATGTACTCTGCATATAAGTTAAATAAGCAGGGTGACAACATACAGCCTTGACGTACTCCTTTTCCTATTTGGAACCAGTTTGTTGTTCCATGTCCAGTTCTAATTGTTGCTTCCTGAACTGCGTACAGATTTCTTAAGAGGCAGGTCAGGTGGTCTGGTATTCTTATCTGTTTAAGAACTTTCCACAGTTTATTGTGATCCACAAAGTCAAAGGCTTTGGCATAGTCAATAAAGCAGAAGTAGGTGTTTTTCTGGAACTCTCTTGCTTTTTCGATGATCCAGCGGATGTTGGCAATTTGATCTCTGGTTTCTCTGCCTTTTCTAAAACCAGCTTGAACATCTAGAAGTTCATGGTTCACATATTGCTGAAGCCTGGCTTGGAGAATTTTGAGCATTACTTGACTAGCACATGAGATAGGTGTAATTGTAGTATGAGCATTCTTTGGCATTGCCTTTCTTTGGGATTGGAATGAAAACTGACCTTTCCAGTCCTATGGCCACTGCTGAGTTTTCCAAATTTTCTGGCATATTGAGTGTAGCACTTTCACAGCATCATCTTTCAGGATTTGAAATAGCTCAACTGGAATTCCATCATCTCCACTAGCTTTGTTCATAGCGATGCTTCCTAAGGCCCACTTGACTTCCCATTCCAGAATGTTTGGCTCTGGGTTAGTGATCACACTATCGTGATTATCTGAGTCATGAAGATCTTTTTTGTATAGTTCTTCTGTTTTGTTTTGTTGTTTTTTTTTTTTTTGCCATCTCTTCTTAATATCTTCTGCTTCTGTTAGATCCATACCATTTCTGTCCTTTATTGTGCCCATCTTTGCATGAAATGTTCTTGTTCCTCTGCCTTTTCTAAAACCAGGCTTCCCTTTTGGCTTATCTGGTAAAGAATCCACTTGCAATGCAGTAGGGGGTTCATCCCTGGGTTAGGAAGATCCCCCAGAAAAAGGAACGGCTACCCAGTCCAGTATTTTGACCTGGAATATTCCATGGACTCTATAGTCCATGGGGTCACAAAAAGTCAGACACAACTGAGCGATTTTTCACTTATCATTTATATACACACACACAACTAATTAATAGGAATGCTAAAAATAAAACCAAAGTCTTCAGATTTTTTGAACAGTGGAGTTTCTCCACTAGTCCATGAAATAGACATGTTAACTTCAGCATTCTCCTAGGGTCTGGTTTTTTTTTTGTTTGTTTCCTTGTATTCCTATCCTAATAAGTAGCCCCTCCTCTACTAAGGGTTCAAAGCCAAGAGTCACCATAGCACCTAGTCTGTCCTTTGCTTCTCAAACAGAGCTGCATCTCCTTTGCACATTCCAAGCTTCCCTCATTTCAGTTTCTTTCTCTCCACAAAACAAAGCAAAAATCATGTTTCACAGTAGATTTGTTACTGACCCGAGTTCTTGAACTGTGTGTGCGTGTGTGTGTGTGGTATGCAGTATGCAGTATCTTAATTCTCTGACCAGGGGATGAACCCATGTCTTGGGAGCAAGGAGTCTTAACCACTGACCACCAGGGAAATCCTTGAACTCTTTAATCAGTAGTAATTGATAAGAAGCTAGGTGAAAAATTCAGACAAGAGTTAGATGCATGAAGTAGGCAGTAAGTTGTCACAGTCTTGCCTCTTAAGGCCAAAGCTGGAGATATGCATTTGATGGTAATTAGTGCAAAGTTCCTATTTAAATAAGACATAGCACTGGATGAGATTATCCAGGAAGGATATGTAGATAAAGCAAAGAATGTGATGCAGGATTGAGCTACATGCTGCTGCTGCTAAGTCACTTCAGTCGTGTCCGACTCTGCACAACCCCATAGACGGCAGCCCACCAGGCTCCCCCATCCCTGGGATTCTCCAGGCAAGAACACTGGAGTGGGTTGCCAGTTCCTTCTCCAATGCATGAAAGTGAAAAGTGAAAGTGAAGTCACTCAGTCGTGTCCGACTCCTGGCGACCCCATGTACTGCAGCCTACCAGGCTCCTCCATCCATAGGCTTTTCCAGGCAAGAGTACTGGAGTGGGGTGCCATTGCCTTCTCCTGAGCTACATGAGGCCTCAAATATTTAGTGGTCCAGCAGAGGTGGGCTAATAGTAAGAGGACCTGAGGAGGAGTACCAAAATGAAACAGTAAGATGTAATGAGAGTGAGGATATTTGCACATGATTACCAAGGAATTGAGGCAGAAAGACTAGGGACCTGTATCAAGCTTAACCAGGAGATCAACATTCATGGAAGTTTGTGGCTCAGAGTGATTCTTCTGGGCTCTTAGATATCATAGCACTGGTAGAACTTATTGCTCAGTACCCAGTCTCTCAGAAGTGTCCTTTTTGTGACCTCATGGACTGCAGCCCGACAGGCTCTTCTGTCGATGGGGTTTTTCAAGCAAGAATACTGCAGTGGGTTGCCATTTTCTTCTCCAGGGGATCTTCCCAACCCAGGGATCAAACTCGTGTCTTTTGCAATGGCAGGTGGATTCTTTACTGCTGAACCACCTGGTAAGCCTGGTAGAATTTAAATCCACAGAAAATTGAATCCAACAGAGATTCTGTTTTATTCAGACCTCTTCTGTCCAGGTATTATGGATTCTGAGAACATGTATAAGAGATGATTGGATGTGACATGCATCCTGAAGAAAATGAAGGTAAGGATGACAAAGTTTTTGTGTATCTATTTTATAGTTTCCATGCTGGCTTCATGGTGACTCAGAAGGTAAAGAATTACCTTCCAACCCGGGTTCATTCCCTGGGTTGGACTCATCCTCTGGTACTGACTACCCACTCCAGTATTTTCACCTGGAGAATTCCATGGACAGAAGAGCATGGCAGGCAACAGTACATAAGGTCAAATAGAGTTGGACATAACTGAGCGACTAACACTAACACTTCCAACACATACCACATTCATTTTCTTGTGTGACCAGAAGCTGAATTCCAGGTATAACAGAATATTCTAAGTTGCAGATCCCATATTTATTTTGCTCACTGCCATATCCCCAAGAGTTACAGCAGTAGTTTAAGAAAGATTTGTTGAATAAATTCATTCATGGAGACAACAAGGTATTTTATCTCAAAACAATAATAATACTTTATCCCCTTGTTGTATCATGTAGCATTGTGAAAGTTGTCTGCTTCTAGGAGACCAATATTATATCTATGCATCTTTTTAACCCTTGAACACAACATATTGTTAATAATAGTCATTGTTGTTGTGGTTTATTTGCTAAGTCATGTCCAGCTCTTTGCAACCCTATGAACTGTAGCCCACAGACTCTTCTGTCCACGGGATTTCCCAGGAAACAATACTGGAGTGGGTTGCCATTTCCTTCTCCAGGTCCATATGTACTTATTAAATAAATCATCAATGTACAATGAGGTTTTAATGTCTCTGTAACCTACTAGTTTCAACAATGATTGTAAAGTTTCAGTCAATTGGATTTAATAGGACTGGAACCCAGAGCAACCAGGATGAGATATATAAGAACACTGAAAATAAAAAATAAAAGTAGGCATACAGCCAGACTGGTAGATGAGAGTGCCTTCAGATGAATTCCAGGTGCCCATATTGTGTCATTCATCCCACAGGAGCTCTTAGTCTTCTGTTCTTCAGGATCGTGCTTGAAGAGTGCATGTTCTTGTTCATCCTGGTTTGTGAGGCTTAAAGGTTCAATGAAGTACTTTTGATCTCCCTGACTGAAGTAACCCCTGAAAAACAGAAGAGTCTAAGCTTCTTAAAAAATATTCCAGTTTTGAGTGTTAAAGACTTGTAGACTCTAAAAAGTGACTACCACCAAAGGATTCCAAACTCAGGGCAATAGAATATAGTATAACATTACAGCTGAAGACACCCTTAGAATCACCTAAACTTGTTTTCTCTATGAGGAAACCAGACCTGTTGGGGAGAAGTAACTACTGCAGTCAGACTGCTATGCTGGTGCTATAGGGAAATTTTGTGACCCTCAGTCCAGTGGCCTTCCAATTCCCATGCATTGTCTGCTCTAGAGGTACATTGACAATGAAAGAGACTTTGGAGTCTTATAGCAAGGGTTAAAATTCTGGGTCTATGACTTAAAGTCACATAACTTCAGTTTCTCCATCTACAAAATGGCAATAATAATATTTACTGAACAGTATAGTTGCAAAGGCTGAAGGAGATAAGATGCAAAGCACACAATCAATGAATATTATCATTTTCTTCTCACTTCTCTCTGCTGAAATCCTGAGTAGGATTCACTTAACCATTATCTAGGGAGCACCCATTATTCTCTAGACATTGGAGCAAGGGCAAAAGGTAAAAAGGAAAAGTCATGCTGTCTCATTTCATGGAGCTTATATTAAAATGAGGAAGATGGAAGTGAATCAAATGATCACATTGGATCTACAAATACACATAATTATATGATGTATATGTAATATATACAATTACAGCAGATAATTGCTAGGAAGGAAAAGCCCAAGAACATACAGTAGAAGGGAGACTGGACTGAGTGTACATGGAATTAGAAGAGTGGATATAGAGAGATAAGTTAGATGATTTCAATTTTATTTATTTTGTTGATTTGACTGTGCCAGGTCTTAGTTGTGGCATGTGGGATCTAGTTTACTGACCAAGGACCAAACCTGGGTGCCCTGCATTAGGAACAGGGATCTGAGCCACCGGACCACCGGGGAAGTTCCACATAGGTGATTTATTGCAGTGGTCTGCATAAAGGTTCATGGCAGTTTGGACTAGGATGTGGCAGCAGAGAGAGACAATAGTGAATAATCTCAGGGAATATTTAGAACATATAATCAACAGGGTTCATTAAATGAATTGAAAATGTGTATTTGAAAGGCAAGAAGTCATCAAAGAACCTAGGTTTCCGGATTAAGCAAGTGGTTGGTTGACTGTAACATTCACTGAGATGGAAATCACTGGAAAAATACCACATTAGGGAGAAAATCATTTGTTGTATATTAAGATTGAGATTTCCTTGAAATCTCCAGATGTGGAGAGATATAGAGTTATGGAAAAGGAAATGAGAAAATAAAGTCTGGGCATCAGAAGAGATATCTTATTGTAGACAGATACATGGCAAGTCATAAACATCCAGAAGGAAATGGATGTCATAGGAATGAATAGGACACACTAGAAAGAGTTTAGAGTGAAGAGAGAAGGTTTCATTCCCTAAAGGTTCTGACTCTAAAACTAGGACTTGATAACCTATATTTTGAAAACAAGCAGACAAACAAAAACAACGCTGCAAGCAATTTAGGGATGTAATTTATAAACTACTCTCAAGAAAAGCCATGTTTCCTGCAAATTTCAAAAATTTTGAGCCGTTAGAATTCAAACTCAACTATAGTACAATTAATTATATTTGAGATTCTTTAGATTATTCACACATATCATCATCATCATCACAGGAATATACAAACCATCGTGAAGCCTTCCTTACCTTAGACCTCTACATGTGCTGATGCTAGCATCAGAAACTTTTTCATTAACGATGTGTCCTTGATAGTAACAGTTATCCTAGGAAAAAGGGAAAAGGGGGTTGACCAAGGACAAGTGTGAATGTATTTTAGACCAGCAACTAAATTTGAGTTTGAAATCTTGAAATGGGATCAAAAATGTTTTCAAACCATTTTATGCTAAACAGCAATTAGAGCTGTAAAAAAAAAATTTTTAAACCAGCCTTCTGTGGATAAAATTTTCATCATTTAGTTGATGATCCCAAATGCCTAGGGGGCATTAACTATACCTTGTTGTAAATTTTATTGTTGCAGGAGAAGAATGCCAGGGATGAATAGAGTCTGGGAAAAGACCAACTCATAGATGTAAGTTTAAAACCTGAGTCCCTGAAATACCAGACAGTCATTCTTTCCCTGGATAATTGTTCATTAAATTTTCCTAACACCAACAAGCTCTTTCCAATGAATGGATTATTCAGATCATGTTGTTGTTTCTTGATTTATCCAAAGAGTGCCACCAGGCTAACTGGATTAATATTAATATAACAACTCTGTCTCCACTCGAAGCAAAATGCTCGACCTTAATGCTTTTTCACGTGGATGTCCTTCAGTCAAATTCACTTTTCTACTTTGGGACAGGCAGCGTGTTGGCCAACGTAAACCTCTGCATTGCTATGGAAGAGAATTCTTGAAGACCTTTCTCAGAAAAGATGGCAAAGATAAAACACCCCTCTTCTGACAGGATAAAAGGATAAAAGGATAAAAGACAGGATAAAACATCCTGTCTTCTCTGAATAAGAGTCCAAAGTGGAAATTATTTAGGGAATTCGACAATTCTACAATTCTAATATTGAGGATATAGGGTTGAGTTTGAGAGACTACATGACACTGAGAGGCGATTGGCGCTAAGTGAAAACACCAGATGCACATAATTCTGTATATTTCTAATGAAAACAAGAAGCTCCTTCTGCCTACTCTCCTATAAGGAGTGCATGAAAGCCGGAAAGGGTTACCAAGGTGGTCAAGGAATGGGTATGTTCTTGTCAAACTGTAAAAATGTTGGAGGATCTGTTAAGAATTACTACTGCTTCTGTTTTGTAAATTCATTTGAATCATTGTTATTTAGATTTCACAAAGTGCTATCATATGATATGTATCTTTGTCTGCCTTACTTCACTTTGTATGATAATCTCTAGGTCCATCCATATCCTGCATTAACATAATTTCATTCTTTTAATGGTTGAGTAATATTCCATTATATATATGTAACACATCTTATACATACTACTATATATATAATAATAATCAACTATAGCACAGGGAACTCTACTTAATAATCTGTAACCATCTATATTTGAAAAGACTCTGGAAAACAACAGATACATGTATATGTACGACTGAATCACTTCTGTTATACACCTGAAAGTTGCTGTACAACTTTACAATGTTCTAAATCAACTCCACTCCAATAAAAAAAATTAAAAAATAATGAATTATTACAGCTGAAAAAAACAACATTTCTATAACACCATTTCACTTTCACTAATATTGTCTGGCAAAGACACTGCCTCTGGGTATGTGGGTCACACCCCCAATTAACAGTGAACCTAGGATACTCTGTTTTACCATGATCTGTGGGCTCGTGGTGACTGCCTTTCCACTGGAATTATAATATGTTTCTGTGTAGCCTGGAGCAAGGAGATTCCTGGGGGAGAAAAAGAAATGTCATGTTTACTCATGCTAACTGCGAAGTCTAGTGATTCAACAGAGATTTTCCTGGATGTGGTGAGCTTTTCCTCCTAGTCCCCCAAAACGAATCCAACATGGAAGAGGTGCTTAAATTGGAGGGAATGAGAAAGGCAGGGAAATTCCTGAGTAGTGTGCAACAATGTCTGTTTCCTCATCAAACTTTGCATGCTTGTCAGAGGAGCGATTAGAGGAAGAAATAGAACTGAAATGGGCAAGGTTGATAAAAATGACTGAAAAGAGCAAGGCATGCCCCACCCCCAGCTTCAGATGACTGCCTTTTGCACCCAGTCCTTGTCAGTTAGCAGTAACAGTTAACAATTGCAGCAGTGGAAAGTGTATTGAAAATTGACTTGCACTTGGCAGTTAGGGACCTTTCACCATTTTCACTGAGCTTCTTAAAATTCTTTCAATGACTCACCAGCAAATAGGAGTCTGAATATTTTTTTTAAAGAGGCAGGGCAAGGAGAAAAGGGAGTAACTAATATGTATTAGATGCTGTCTCTATCCTGGCCACTGGAATAGATATATTATGTGTAACATTTAATCATTTCAACAGTCGAACAAGATAAATATTATCTTCCTTATATTTCAGATGAGATTAAATAGTGACAAAGAATGTATCCAGGTCTGCTTGAATTCAAAGCCTGTACAATTTCGTTTGCTTCAAACTATTTTCATACTCTAGTCAGTTGTGACTTTTTGTAAAAGGTAATAGTCTATTTGAGGTGGGGAAAGCATCTTGTTTTTCCTATATTGAACAGTTTAGGGATTAAAAAACCTTGAAGGAGTAGAACGAGGGAAAACTACTTTGGAAATAGTATAGACATAGGATGATCAAGATCTGGATGGGAGCTGAGGCAGTGAAGTTTGAAAAGCAATGTTGAATTTAGATGAACTGACTGAAGGAATCAGAGACAATGGAGTGTTTGAGAACATGGAAGGTTGGTGGATGTGGGTAGAAAGCAAATTGGTGTTGCAATTAGGGGACCCCAATTTTGATTTTACCACTGACCTGAATTTTGGCTCTAGAATTTAACACATATATGTCTTTTTTCTAATAAAAATAGTTGCGAAATGTTTTGATAGCTAATCTTTCAGTGTTAAAATAATAAAATGCAATAATGCATGGGAAGATTTAAAACTCTATGCTATTTCATAGAAATTACTAAAATATATGTCTGCTTGCATTGTGTTTTATGACTCCAACTATCAGAACACTAGTCAACTGTGGTTTTACTCAATGTGTCTCTACTACTTCAGTAGGAACAAATATTCAAGGAACCCATTGGGTCAATTGAGAGTAAAAGCTGAATATCCAAGATTTCCAAGAGCCCCTAAGTAGTAACAGACTCAATTAGCACACTTTCGATATGTTAACTGGTTGTTGGTGAGGATAACATTAGAAGTAAAGGCACTTACTTGTTTTTTTTCAAGTAAAGCACTGCGATTTTTCCATTAACCGTCATTTCATACTTCAATTCAGTTTCAAAATTTTCCTGCAAAAATACACAAACATTTATTGGTAATTAAAAACATACATACACATATTCATTTGGCTATGTTCATCACTGGAAACAATGCCTGCTTTCTTTCTCCAGTAATTGCTGTAATCCCAAATGTTTACTTCTGTCATTTTTAACAAATCAAACGACTGCCAACTGAATAGACAAATTATCTGAGATCTTTATGCCAAGCCATCTATCCATCCATCCAGTTGCTCATTCTACAAAGACTGAGTGCCGGTTACATGCCAGACACCGTTTAATTCTGGAAATGGGCTTCTAAGCAGGAAAAAACGGTACCTACTATCAGAAAACTTATAGCCTTGTGAAAAAGACACAATAAAAGTGAGTTGCCTGTGATAAGAGGCATAAATATGGAAGCAGGGTAGGATGTCTGATATCTTAAGGGCAGGAAAGGCTTTCCTGAGGAAATAAGGAAAGCTAAGATATGAATTGAACAGGTGATGCAGCATGGGGAAGTGGTTTGAGAAGAAAAACTAGTACGCACACAGACCCAAAGACCTGCAAGCCTCTCACTAACATCTTTTTTTGATAGTGCTGTGTCTTTGTTGCTGGGCACACTTTCTCTAGTTGTGGTTAGTGGGGGCTACTCTTCATTGCTGTGCACAAGATTCTCATCGGGGTGATTTCTCTTGTTGAGGAGCATGGGCTCTGTGGCACCCAGGCTTCAGTAGTTGCAGCCCAAGGGCTCTGGAGAATGGGATCAGTAGTGGTGGTGCACGTGGCATGTGGAACCATCCCAACCAGGGATAGAACCCCTATCTCCTGCATTGGTAGGCAGATTCTTATTACCGTACCACCAAGGAAGTCCTCACTAATGTGGTCTCTAGGTCTTCTCAAGGCTAAGTGGAGGGCAGAATATGGGGAAAATAACACAAATTTGTACCTGAAGGCAGAAAGAGGTCATTGGGAAGAAAATACAGTCTCAGGTGTTCAGAAAGAGAAGACAATGTCACTTCTAGTACACTGTGTAGAAAAGAACTATTTTAAGTTTAGATTTATATATACAGGAGGAGACAGGTCTCTATCGAAGGATTTAAAGCAGGATTATAAGCCATGGTGGCACATAATATCTACCAATTCTCTGGGAAGTGCCAGGACATTGTTATTATTAAAGAGATCCAATATGGCAGACCAAATGCAATGGAGCACCACTTATGAGCTGAGTGCTGTTTCCACTGCTGTGTTGCATTTAAGGTCAAGCTTTCCTGTCTCCTCCCTGTCCTGAGAAAGGGAATAGGACCTGAGCTCATCGAAGGACAACAGAA
Source organism: Bos taurus (assembly GCF_002263795.3). Taxonomy (NCBI): domain Eukaryota; kingdom Metazoa; phylum Chordata; class Mammalia; order Artiodactyla; family Bovidae; genus Bos; species Bos taurus. The sequence goes on along the minus strand of NC_037335.1, from coordinate 71,510,453 downwards.
AGTTAGAGCCATCTAGACCTCCCTGGTGGTGAAGTGGATAAGAATCCACCTGCCAATGCAGGGGACGCTGGTTCGATCCCTGTTCTGAGAAGATTCCATATGCCGCAGCTGCAACTATGCCTGTGAGTCACAGCTACTGAGCCCATGATGTCACAACTACTGAAGCTCACAAGCCTTATAGCCCATGCTCTACAACAAGAGAAGCTACTGCAATGAGAAGCCTGTGCACTGCAACAAAGACCATGCACAGCCAAAATAATAATAATAAATAAAATAAAAGTTTTTTTACAAAAAGAAAGAGCCATCCATTCAAAATATTGTACAGGGATTTGCCATCTCCAAGGTCAGTTATTTCAGCCCAAATTTCCTTTAAGTGATCAGCTTTTGAAGGCTCATCTGGTGTTAAAAATCCAGGACTATAAATATCCTACACTGTGGGTCTAAATGCGGGGAAGATGTTGTAATTGAGTTCATTTTCATGAATAACAGGAGCTGCAAAAAGCCTGAAGGTTGAAAACAAATGTCATGGGGAATTATTGTCACAACTTTTTGTTCAGGTTTAAGAAAGGCCAGATAGAACGAAAATATCAGGAGAATACTAGATTTGACCTTCCATACAGAAGAGCCTTCCTAATATCTATTTTCTGTCATGAAGGTTTGTGGTGGATAGTGAGCTAAAATATTGGGTTGACCAAAATGTTTGTTTGGGTTTTTCTGATATAAACCCAAAAGAACTTTTTGGCTAACCCAATATTAGTTGGAGGTTATTTCAGAAAAGATAATTGTGGAATGGAAGTTTTAGCTGATATTAGCATAAAGGGTATGGATGAAAGGAAACAGCAAAGAAGAAAACCAGAGACTATGCGAAAGAGGGCTTCCCTGGTGGTTCAGTGGTAAAGAATCACCTGCCAATGCAGAAGACACAGTAGACAAGGGTCAGGAAGATCCCCTAGAGAAGGATATGGCACCCACTCCATTTTCTTGCCTGGAAAATCCCACGGACAGAGGAGCCTGATGGGCTACCAACCACGGGGTCGCAAAAAGTCAGACATGACTGAGTGACTGGGCACTGTAGAGTGAGGACTGGGTAACCTTACAGCTGCACTTCTCAAGTAGAAGTTCATGGTGAAGGACAATGCCTGCTAGTAAGAAGTGAGTCTTATTTCTCATCTATCTAGGCTTTGAATTAGGGGTTGGGAGAGGAAATTGGCACCTTGATTTGGAGAGATTCTACTAGAAAGAAATGACTTGGAGCCCACTGAGTAAGATTAGCTGGGCACAGGGATATATAAATAAAATTTCCCTCTAGGAAACACCATGGGTAAGGACTACTGGGTGGATTGGGAAGGTCATAGTTCTGGATGCTTCTGGGATGGAAGCAGAACCAGATAATGGCAAGCGATCACACCAAGGAAACCGCAGAAGTCCAGGGAGTTTCTTAATTCTAATGGCACAACTGTGATCATAACATAGGGTAATCTAAGCTCTAGAAACCCTGTTGGACCAAGGTAAGGTCTGAAACTGTTTGCACTATAGGGAGGCACTGTGGTGCTGGGCTTCCCCGTGTGGCTCAGTTTGTAAAGAATCCACCTGCAATACGGGAGACCTGAGTTCAATCCCAGTAGGGAAGATCCCCTGCGGGAGGGCATGGCAACCCACTCCAGTACCCTTACCTGAAGAATCCCCATGGACAGAAGAGCTTGGCAGGCTAAAGGCCATGGGGTCACAAAGAGTCAGACACGACTGAGTGACTAAGCACGGCACACATTGTGGTGCCAGATATTCTACTTTGTGTCATAGGCTGACAGCAAGATGGTTTTGGCCTCTAAGGAAGTGTGTGATCTGAAGGCAGAATTCTAGGAAGAATAGTGATCAACTTTAGAATGTAAGTTTCAACATCAGGGACCTTGACTAAGTATTTGCTGAATATGCATCTATGCAGGTATATAGGAAATGTATTCCACTTATACTCATTCATTCATCTATTTGTTTACTTTTTTATTTGCTCACTTATCCCACAAAAGCTTATTCACGCCTCTTTATGCCATGTATGTAACATACAATCAAGAATACAATCATGAATAAAATCTTTCAAATTCTACCTTGGCTATTAGTGCCTCCTCCAGAAAAGTTTTCAAAGGATTACTTCATTCCAGCTCAAATCTTAAGTGACTTGGACAAGTGTGATGAAGTCAGAGAGATGGGGCCATGTTCTTGGCACACCTGACAGGTAATGCTTGTGCCTTACTGCTCTGGTCCAGCAGGGGGCACAGTTGTATAAGTACAAGAGTCCTCTATCTTGCCTTAAGTGAGCTCAGTTGATCTGACTCTTTGCAAAGCCACAGACCGTAGCCCATGAGGCCCCTCTATCTGTGATACTTTCCTGGCAAGAATACTGTAATTGGGTTGCCATCTCCTCCTCCAGGGGATTTTTTTGACACGGGGATTAAGCCCACATCTCCTGTGTCTCCTGCACTGCAGGCAGATTGCCTTGAGAAGTGATCAATTCAGATTGAGATCTATGTAGGTCCCCTAGGTCAGGCATTAGAAATTCTCAATGTTTCAAGTAATTGCTAATTAATTATTTGCACAAGGAAGACCAAAAGTTTCAATACAGAAACACCAAGATCATTTCCAAGAACTTGGTTTCCACCTCAAAATACTCAGTAAGAAAGGTAGCTGGCATTTTTAAGATACTGCCAGAGAGCTTTTGAAGAAAGTAATATTGACACAGAAGCCGATACATATGGGTCCTATATAAATTTAGCAGAAACATTTTGTTGAGAGACTATTATTTTGGGAAAGAGAGTCTTCTCTGACTTTAGTTGTTATACATGTGTTTGTGTCAGAAAGAATAACCTGTGAGGAACTTTGTCCAGTTGGGGAATATGAACTTCCAGTGAGTTTCATCTTACAGAGAGTGAGTGAGTGAGTGAGTGAAGTTGCTCAGTCGTGTCCGACTCTTTGCGACCCCATGGACTGTAGCCTACTAGGCTCCTCTGTCCATGGGATTTTCCAGGCAATAGTACTGGAGTGGATTGCCATTTCCTTCTCCAGGGGATCTTCCCGACCCAGGGATCGAACCTGGCTCTCCCGCATTGTAGACAGACGCTTTACCGTCTGAGCCACCAAGGAAGTCTTCCAGTGAGTTTCATCTTACAGTAGGTAGATGTAAAAGTTATTTCCATCTCATATATTTGTATTTTCCTGGCTCTCAGCAAAAGAATTGCAGGTGTAGGTAATTAGAAAGTTGCTGTGGAGTGAATCATCATGTTTCAGCCTCCGTCTTTTGACTGAGAATGTGTGTTTTGTCAAGTGGTAAGAATTCTACGAACTTTAATAACCACTTCTTTTGAAAAAAGCAGGGTAAATTTTGTGTTTAATTACAGTAATTAATCCTAATTTGCTACACATCTATGCATGCATTCACCCACAATATTTTATTTTTTTACTTCAATTTTAGTGTTCAATTTTAGTTTTGTTTGTATGTGGAGCCTGGCAGGGATCCATGGGGTCGCAAGAGTTGGACACGACTTACTGACTAAACCACCATCACCATATATCTAAAGATGATGATAGATGGAGATAAAAAATACTGTATAAAATTCTTTAAAAGTAACAGAATGAATTATTAATTGCCATAAGTAATTAAAGTTTGCTCTCTATGTGACCTTGGATAGTTTGTTTCAACTGTCAGAATTTTAGCATCAAAATAAAGCTAATAATAGGATGTTGGGTTATCATGAAGATTAATAAAAATAATATTGGTCAAAAACATACACAAATGTGTATATGTCTATCTACAAAAAATGTGTATACTTATATATGAAATATATTTATATGTATATATGAACGTGAAAGTGAAGTCATTCAGTCGTGTCCGACTCTTTGTGACCCCATGGACTGTAGTCTACCAGGTTTCTGCGTCCATGGGATTTTCCAGGCAAGAGAACTGGAGTGGGTTGCCATTTCCTTCTAAAGGGGGTCTTCCTGACCCAGAGATTGAACCTGGGTATCCTGCATTGCAAGTAGATGCTTTACCCTCTGAGCAACCAGGGAAGTATGTATATCCATATCTGACTGTTTGCAACCCCATGGACTAAAGCCCACCAAGCTCTTCTGTCCATGGAATTTGCCAGGCAAAAATACTAGAGTGGGGTGCCATTTCCTCCTCCAGGGATCTTCCCAACCCAGGGCTAGAACCAGAGTCTCCTGCATTGGCAGGTGGATTCTTTACCTCTGAAACACCAGGGAAGCCCATATATGTGTGTGCGCATATATATTAAAAATTCTTTATTAAATAAAAAGTTGTACCTGTTGACCTGGATCCTTGACCTCTCTTTTATGTCGTGGATGAAGTCTTTTGGGATAAACCACTTCATAGTTTTGTACTCCTGGAAGCTCTTTTATAGAATTTACTGAGAAAAAAAAAGAGTTGGAGAAGATTCAGCTAAGTAGAACTAACATAGGCTACTAGGTAATGGCCTTCCTGATGGCATTGCTCATGAATGATGCCACAGGCAGGGGCTTTAACTGAGTTATATGAGAGAGCTTATACAGGTGCCAACCTCAGAAACAACCAACAAAAGCAGAAACCCGCTCTTTCTCTCATATCTTTAACCTATATCTTCAGAAATTTTTTCCACTGAAAGTTTACCAGAGCTTCTCAGCTTGGTGAACATATTTCTTTGGAATGTCCCCACTTCTCTTTGCCTCTAGGATCCCCTAGAGGAATGAAGCCAACAGTACAGACAAAACCAGGACAGGAGAGAATGAATCAAACTAATCCTCCAGAAAGCTAATCAGTGTCAGAATGATCAAATTGAAGCACTCTGAAACTACACAGTGTTATAAAAATTAAATAATGAATGGATGTCACTTCAGATTCAAGTATATTTCTGTTGGGTTTTTCAACAGCAATATTTTTCACTAGGGAAAGAAACTGAATCAGTAGGAAAAGTCTCCAGTACCAGCTCCATAGATTGGGCTCACTTTTGCAGTACAGACAAACCTTCATGTTTTTGCATACAAATACCAAAAAGGCAGAGTAATATATTATTTATATCACGTTCAAAAAAGAGGTTCACAGAATGGGGTGATAGAAGTCAGATGAGTGTCACCTTGGGAGGGAATAAGTGACTGAGGGGGGCTTGAGGCAGGCTTCCAGGACAAGGTCAATCTCCCATCTTGGTTTGGGCAGGGAATATACATGCATGTTCACTTTGGAGAAATTAATGGGGCCTTTAGATTTGTGTAGTTTACTTCATACATGTCATACTTCAGCAAAAAATTTACAGAGACAGCTACACTGAGATGGGCATATCTCGGTGTTTGTCAGCAATTCCAACGTTGGGCAATGTACTCGGTTGCTGAGGCTGTGAAGAAAGGTGTTCTCCAGGCATTGCTGGCAGGGATGCTACATCACGACCTCACGGAGTACAATTTGGTGCTGTTACAGCTTGAGTTGCATCCTCTCAGAATTCATATGTTGAAGCCCTAGTCTCCAGTACTGCAGAACTTACTGTTTCAGAAATAGAACCTTTAAATGGGCAATTAAGCTAACGTGTGGCCATTAGAGTGCATCCAAATCTAACCCGAGTGCTGTCCTTGAAAGAAGAGGAAGTAGGACACACACATGTGGATACACGGAGGAGAGCCCATGAGGACACAGTTGGAAGGCAGCCATCTGGAAGTTAAGGGGAGAGACCTCCAGAGATGCCGAACCTGTAGAAACTGATCCTGGACTTTCAGCCTCCAGACTGTGAGAAAATAAACTTCTATTGTTTAAACCAAAAAAAAAAAAAAGGAAATTGGAGAAGCAGACAATTAGAACACTAGCACTGGTCAGGAAGGAAAATTTTTGAGCCTGCAGTTATGTTGAAAGAGAATTGGAAAGCTTCAATTTTCTATCTGCATCTTGAGATCTCATATCAATGTTGCTTCTAGAAGTTTTCTTTCTTTCTTTTTTTTTTTAGAGAAATTCAGATTTCCCAAAGCTAACACAAAATTTTCTATTTTCTTTTTTATTTGCCCACATGGTTCAGCACAGAATGTAGGTACAGGGAAATCAAGGTATACAACTTGGTTTGAAACTTCTGGCCAACCCAGAAGTTAGGTCCTAACTGTGACTTCGAAGGCTTTAAATGACTAGAGGGTATTCTTAGCTTATTAAAATAGGTAAACCTAGGGCCTTTCCTGGTGATCCAGTGGTTAAGAATCAGCCTGCCAATGCAGGAGACAAGGGAACTAAGACCACACGTGTTGGGAAAAAAACCCAAGGCAGCCAGAAATTTAAAAATTATAATAATAAAAATAAATAAATAAATAAAAATAGGCAAACCTAAATGCTATGATAATACAAATTTATGTGACTGTGGCTGATCTTATAGCAAAGAAAACAGTATTTTTCATTAATCAACTTGCATGAGTGTACACCTATCCCAATGGTGCTCCAGAGAAGAAAAGTGTTTATTTTTTCAAAGTTTCTTCAGAAACTAAAGTAGAAATTTTCCAAAATTGCCTAGTGATGTTGATTTTGTTTTATCATTTTAGGGTGTTTTTCATTCATCTGACCATTCTTAGAGCCATTTGCATTTAACTCTGAAGGATAGGAAAAATGATTAAATTGGCAAAGAGTTCATTGGGTTCAAAATGGAGTGCTTAAGTAATGAAATGGCTTTTCTTTCACCAACTCAAGATTTACCCTTAAAAATATTCCCAAAACACTTAAAGCCATGACATCAACACTTACCTTAACTTTGGATTTAGTTTGGGTTTTTTAATTGTTCAGAAAAAGTGGTCAAATTAAATGATCTCTAAGGACAGTTCAAGCAGTCTGGGCATCTTTTATTTTTATTTAGTTAATTTTGGTAAAGGAAAATAATAGCATTAGTTTTAAAAGTTCATAACTGAAGTTCAAAATCTTAGAGGAATATTAAATCAGTCATTTTCTTTCCATCTAGTGAAAATTGTCATTGTTGCTGTTGTGTGGTCCCTCAGTCGCTAAGTTGTATCCAACTTTTTGTGACCCCATGGACTGCATAACACCAGGCTTCCTTGCTCTTCCTCACCTCCCAGAGCTTGCTCAAGTTCATATCCATTGAGTCAGTGATGCCATCCAACCATCTTGCCCTCTGTTGTCCCCTTCTCCTCCTGCCTTTAATCTTCCCCAGCATCAGGGTCATTTCTAATGAGTTGGCTCTTCACATCAGGTGGCCAAAGTACTGACCACTTCAGCATCAGTCCTTCCAATGAATATTCAGGACTTATTTCTTTAGGATTGATCTCCTTGAAGGTTTGATTTCCTTGCAGTCCAAGGGACTCTCGAGAGTCTTCTCCAACACCACAGTTCAAAAGCATCAATTCTCTGGCACTCATCCTTCTTTATGGTCCAGTTTTCACATCCATACATGACTACTGGAAAAACCATAGCTTTTACTATATGGACCTTTGTCAGCAAAGTAATGTCTCTGCTTTTTAATATGTTTGTTCCTTGGAAGAAAATCTATGACAAATCTAGGCAGCTTATTAAAAATCACAGACATTACTCTATCCAGAAATTAACTGATGGTAGCAACACAATTCGGAGAAGGCAATGGCACCCCACTCCAGTACTCTTGCCTGGAAAATCCCATGGATGGAGGAGCCTGGTGGGCTGCAGTCCATAGGGTCACTAAGAGTCAGACATGACTGAGCGACTTCACTTTCACTTCTCACTTTCCTGCATTGGAGAAGGAAATGGCAACCCACTCCAGTGTTCTTGCCTGGAGAATCCCAGGGACAGCGGAGCCTGGTGGGCTGCCGTCTATGGGGTCACACAGAGTCGGACACGACTGAAGCGACTTAGCAGCAGCAGCAACACAATTCCCTACAGCTTCCCATTACTCTGTGTATAAATACACCAAAGGCACCCATGTGCTGTCTGGTGATTGTGTCCAATCAACACAATTAGTCCCATTAATGTGGAGCTCATGAAGCCATATATTCCACCAATGCTGCAACCAGAGTAACTCTTCTAAAAATGCTGCATGAAAAATGGCTTTCATTCATAATACACATTATTCTGATGGGGAATATTAGTCCAAGCTGCCCTCAGGTCATAAAAAAATAACTATTCAACTAATTCTTTGTATAAAAGCAGAGGGTGATAACACTCACATGCTCCCCACCAGAGGTGGTGAGTGGAAACAGGCAAATCCACCCAGCACAAGTTTTCTCTGATGTCCACATTGATCTCCATGCACCCAGTTCGTAATCCAAATTCTAACATTTCATGAAATCAGAAATCATCAACTGACTCTTTAATGTGAAGTCTAAATGTGTAAATCTGTGGAGAAATGTCTTTCCAACTCTTTGTTTGATGGCCAATGAATAAACTAAACTACCAGAGTTTTTCAAAAGCTTCCAGCAACCTCTTGTATTTTTTTCAGTTTGAAGTGAACAGATTTCTAGTTCTTAATGCTCTTACAACACTGGACATCTCTAAGGAAAACAGATAGAATTTCCCTTAATGGTCCTTCTTTTTCTGAAACCAAGAAGGCCCCTGAAAGAATGAGACTTGAGATATAACTAATTATGCAGCAGGAAAGAAGAGGCAATGGACCCAGATGTTATTTGGCTCATTCGTCCTTAAGTGTGATGGAGATACTGCAGTCTCCTCCCAGCTGAAGAACATCAGGCTAATTACTCTGAAGCCTGTGGAATGATCACATCTAACTACCATCCAGGAATTCCACAAATCTGAGACAAAACACAATATGTTTCCATTAATTCATTTCAACACTTGCTTTTCTCTCTATCACAGAACTCACAAACTAGATTAGTTCTAACTAGCAGAACTGGATCAAAAAAGAAAATTGTTATTTGGGGTTGGGTTAGATCATTATTTACACTGTTTAATAGTTTTAGAAAAGTTAAATCTTTTATTTTTGGACTGTTAAACCCTTTTTATTTGGAAATAAATTCAAATGTATATGAGACTTGCAAGAATAGGAATAGTTCAAACAACATCCTTTGCCCAGATTTACCTGATTCACAGATTCACCCTTTTCAAAACATGCTGATGAGTGAGAAATAAAGTATTCTTGTAAGCCACCAATATTTTGAGGTTGTTCTTACTAAAAATTTTGCATATTCTCAGTCTCTCACATATATACATATGTTATATACATGTGTGTGTATATATACATATACATACAATTTTTTCTAACCATTTGAGGATGAGTAGTTACATTCGGAGAAGGTGATGGCACCCCACTCCAGTACTCTTGCTTGGAAAATCCCATGGATGGAGGAGCCTGGTAGACTGCAGTCTTCGGGTCGCTAAGAGTCAGACACGACTGAGTGACTTCACTTTCACTTTTCACTTTCCTGCATTGGAGAAAGGAAATGGCAACCCACTCCAGTGTTCTTGCCTGGAGAATCCCAGGGATGGGGGAGCCTGGTGGGCTGCCGTCTATGGGGTCGCACAGAGTCGGACACGACTGAAGCGACTTAGCAGCAGCAGCAACAGTTACATTAGATACACCATGATTCTTTATTCCTACAAACTTCAATATTTCCTAAGTATAAGAATATTCTCTTATGCCACCATAGCCAAACAATCAAATTTTTAAAACTTAACACTGACCCAACACTTTATCATCTATATTTCAATTTTGTCAATTGACCCAGCAATATCCTTTTTGGTATTTTATTCATTCCATTGCAGGGTCCAGTCGAGGTTCAGGTATTTTATTTAGTTTTCACATCTCTCTACCTTTTTTAATCTAGAATTTTCCCTCCCTTCCTTCTTCCTTCCTGTTTCTGTCTCTCTTTCACTCCCTCTCTCTGTCTTTACTTGTGTGTGTGCTAAGTCACTTCAGTCATGTCTGACTCTTTTCCACACTATAGACTGTAGCCCGCCAGGCTCCTCTATCCATGGGATTCTCCAGCAAGAATATTGAAATGGACTGCCACAGCCTCCTCCAGGGGATCTTCCCAACCCAGGGATCGAAGCCCTGTCTTGTCTCCTACATTGGCAGGTTGGTTCTTTACCACTGGCACTTCTTTTCTGTCTATAGAAAAGTTAAATCTTGTTTACAAGATTAATAAAACAGACATTAATCTGGAAGTCTACTTTATTTTTTAACATGCATGGGGCATTTTGGAGTTTAGCCCTTTTGTATGTAGTACTGATATTTTCTTTTTTTTTTCAAAGATACTGTTTAAAGAAGTATCTTTCCAAACTAAACACATGATGTTAAGCCCTGAATTAGGGTTTATGCAATGACATTGACTTAAGTTCTGGAATTCTCTGTAGCCCATCAAACTATCTGATGATTTTAAACTTTATGTAATAAAAAATGTACAGACACTAAAGGAAAAAACACATCCTAATTAGGTCTATAATTTTGGTTATTAAGATTAAATTACAGATATTCTTTTCGGTCTTCTAGTTACCTGATGAAAGTGATAAGAAATTGCTAATGTGAAGTAAAATGATTTCAAAAGGTACTGTATTCCCTGGGTTTTCTCCTGAAATAAAGACCTTTCTCCTTGGCCTCAATTCTTCACCCCCAAGCACCTGCCACATTCTTTAAATTTTTTCCCCCTTTCCACAAGGAAATCTCTTAAGTTATTTTTCTTGAGAGATTGTAAAGCTCAATACAAACAGTTGGCCTGATTTTACTTCATTTTTTAAACTTCACATATTTAAGAACTGGGCAAAAGTATGCTGGGAGTGGCTCTTGTTTATTCTCTGGGTGATGAGAAACAAACAAATGAACAAACAAGCAAAAGGAGATGGGAAAATGAAAATTGTTTTACTTCTTACATTTGGCTGGAAAAGAAATTAATATGGGAATGATATCAGGATATTTCAGTGACCATAGAAACACTCTTGAAAATACACATTGGAAGGTAAGAAGAGAGGGAGCTTTCTGTCCCAGATGGAAGATGGGGTCAGGGGAGCTTTCTGTAAGGACTCTCCTCCCCATCCTCACAAAAGCCACTTCAGAACCTTGGTCCCCCACCACCAAGCATTCAGAGATATCATACTTTTAGACACAACTTCTAAAAATATTGTGTCTCTTGGGGCAATTGTTGTGAATGCAAAGATAGGGGAAGAGAATCAGTTGGGATGCCCAGTTTCATCAAAAAGGCTATAATGTGGGTGGCACCGAGTGTCAACTATTCTGTTCATGGATCCAGATTGATCTTTATGCTGTTGGATAAGGCTAGTACACAAACAATTCTTATGTTTCAACCAAGCAAAGGGCCCCAGAGGGTTTTTAGTGATTGTATTTTCAGAAAATGTGGGAAAAGAAGGAGTCTAGTAAGTTTGATTTTTAAAAAATAGGAATTTTAAGTCAATAATTTAAATATCTAGCACAATTTTTAAATTAATTTTTATTGGAGTATAGTTACTTTATAATGTGTTAGCTTCTGCTTCACAGCAAGGTGAATCAGCTATATGTATACATACATGCCTTCTTTTTAAAATTTCTTTCCTTTTTTTTTTTTTTCTTGCCTAGCACTGTTCTATACTGTAGGATATAATGTAAAACCTTTCCAGGTCTAGAAAAGAAATCAGAAACCAGGGTAAAAGGAAAATAATTTTTAGTAACAAGTACTGAGTGGGTGCAAGGGGTAGGAGAGCCTTTCCCTTCCTAACTTCATCCTTCTTGTTGATAAGTTAGTCTCATTTCTAGGTCCCAACAAACATTCTAAAACCCAAGAAAACGTTTTCAGGAAAGGAGTCTCAGGCACTGAAGCTAATGTGCTGACTTCAGTAAGCTCTAGAGCTAGAAATAATCAAAGGAAGTATGTTATCCGATCTAACATACAAGGGCTTCCCAGGTGGCTCTAGTGGTAAATAATCTGCCTGCCAATGCCAGATATGTAAGAGACTTGGGCTCGACCCCTGGGTCGGGAAGACCCCCTGGAAGAGGGCACGACAACTCATTCCAGTTATTTTGCCTGGAGAATCTCATGGACTGAAGCAACTTAACATGCACGCACATATATTTATAAATATATTTATTTGGCTGTGCTAGGTCCTATTTGCAGCACTCAGAATTTGCAGCATCCCCAATTCTTACTTTTAGCATGTGGGATCCAGTTCCCTGACCAGGGTCCCCTGCATTGAGAGTGCAGAGTCTTAGCCACTGCACTGCCAGGGAAGTCCCTATTTTTTAATTCTTAAACTAAAAATTGTTGCTTGCCATCTAGCACGACAAGAATGAAGTCACTAGCCATTGTAGTAACTGATCTTTAATACACAGCCTGAAACAAGAGTTCAGGGCAAAGATGAGAAATGAGACACTTGGCTCTGGGAGAAACTAGCAGAACCGACCTTCAGACAGTTAGATACTTTTAGGGGAAGATATTATAAGCCTAATTTCTTGCATTTTCCCATATCTACAAAGGCACTAAAATCATTGTTGATTGAAAAAAAGGCACAATATGAAATTTGTGAATGAAGCTTTATTTGTGCCTGTTTTTCAATCAACAAATGTTTGATCTAACCAGAAAAATGGAAGTGAATGATCAACTTAAGCTTAATGGCAGCATTGTTTTATTAAGTAATATCACAGTGCTTTATAAATATGAAATGTTTATTTCTAATGCATCATATTTATTTCTAATTCAATGTATTTATTATCACCAATAATGAGAGGACTAAATATAAAAAGGGGTAAGAAGGCAAGAGGAGAAGGGGCGACAGAGAATGAGATGATTGGATGCCATCACTGACTCAATGGACATGAGTTGGAGCAAATGCTGGGAGATGGTGAAGGACAGGAAAGCCTGACCTGCTGCAGTCCATGTGGTCACAAAGAGTCGGGGACATGACTGAGCAACTGAACAACAAATACAAAAATGTGATCGAAATGAAAAGAGTCAAACTGGCCCCAACAATAATAACGGATACTTTCTGAAGCCTCCTGCACTGTAATAACCAGTCAAATCTGTCTCATCTTAACTACTCTAAAAATGACAAGGTTGATTTTGAGGCCTTCCATTCTTTAACTCAAAGATCATATTCATTGGTTAAATGTTGGTGAATGAAATCTCCCCTCTGACTTCCCTATTCTCAGATTAGATGTGTAAATAGTGATCAAAAAGTCCCCTTGCTTCTCCTTTATACTATTTATATCAGTCAGAGCCCCCCAAAACAACAGATTAAGCCTGCCAAACTGGTTAGTAAAGCTGGTGAAAAAAAAACTGTTGGGAGAAGATGAAAAGCAAGCAGGTATTTAACAGAATCTGTAAAGGAGTTAAACGCCTACCTGGACATGGAGCAAGGAGTAAGGTGGCCATCAGAAGAAGCTGTTGCCACATTCTAGGTGCTCCCAGGAGCCTGGTATCCACTCTTCTCACTCAAGCAGACTGCCCTCCTGATCTGCCCCTTCCTCCTTTCAAGTGAGACAGACTGAAACCCCAGGGTTCATTCTTGTCTCTGGTTCAGGAAGTGTTTACTAAAGGTGTTGCACAACCTTGGAGCTGTGGTCCTGTGACAATGGCACAGCAGGCGGAAGTTCTGGCTGCTGCCTGGCTCCAAGGTCCCTTTATCCTATGCTATTGTTTCTCTGTCCTTCCCCATGTTCCCCACTTAAAAGTAGTCCCTGTCCAGTAAAATTCTATATTCCCAGAAGCCACCAGGAGAATGGCTTCAATGTAGCTTGACAAATATGTGTATTTATTATCTGTATAAGAAATATACTTGTATGTACAGTCTGCTGCTGCTGCTGCTAAGTCGCTTCAGTCGTGTGCGATTCTGTGCGACCCCATAGACGGCAGCCCACCAGGCTCCCCCGTTCCTGGGATTCTCCAAGCAAGAACATTGGAGTGGGTTGCCATTTCCTTCTCCAATGCAGGAAAGTGGAAAGTGAAAAATGAAAGTGAAGTCACTCAGTCGTGTCCGACTCTTCACGACCCCATGGACTGCAGCCCACCAGGCTCCTCCGTCCATGGGATTTTCCAGGCAAGAGTGGGAAATGGCCTTCTTCCAGGCAAGAAGGCCATTGCCTTCTCCAATGTACACTCTACTATATATAAAATAGATAACCAGCAAGGACCTACTGTACAGCACAGAGAACTCTCCTCAATATTTTGTAGTAAACTATAAGGGAAAAGAATATGAAAAAGAAGTAGGTCATGATATAGTAGAGTTTCCTTTCCATTTAGGGCACCATGGAACACCTACAGTGTGAATTTATGTAAAATTCTCTTTTCCATTGTCTTTTATCCTTAGCCTCTTCTTCCACAATAGTGATCTCGGGGAACTTAAGCTATCATGAAATAAGAATGTATGACTCTATAAGCTCAAGGCTTTTGAGCTCCCCAAGGGTATTCATATCATCAATAACAACCAGGAAAGAAGGGTTAGGGGAAGCCTTTAAGATTCAAAGAATCTAATTTCCAGAAAAATATTAGGAGTTGTCACAGGTGGTAGTGAGTCCAAGTTGGCATGTCCAGCTCTCACACTGTATAGCTAATTAAACAGCTAATATTTATTACAGCTGCTTACTAAATTCCAGGTCCTTTATGTTTATTATCATATTGATTCTTATAATACTCCTGTTTAATAAATATCTTAGTTCTATTTTGTATAAGAAAAAAAATTGGGTTTAAAAGTTTAAAAATTCAAGAGACTGAGACTTAGTTTTCCTTATATTATAGAATAAAAAGATTAAGTAGCTTGCCCAAAGTCACCTATCTAGTAAGTGGCAGAAGTGGATTTGAACTTGTGTTGTCTGATCACTTACTTACATGCTTTCTGACTTATACGGATTTATACACCCAGTTATATTTATTTATTTATATTTATTTCTGTTGAGAAATAAATATACAATTCCTATTTTTTAAAAATACTGAAGTATTATTACAAAACCCATTTCTGGTCCACTAAAAATATACATCATTTTATGGATTCTGAAACACATGCTTATACCAGTGATTACAATGAGAGAAGACATGTCCAAATGATCATACACATATTGGCTAACAAGCATAAGGGAATTTTCTTTTTTTAACTTACTTACTTGGCTGTGCTGCATCTTAGTTGCAGCACGTGGACACTTCCTCGTGTCATGTGAGATCTTTCAGAGCCCTTGGACTCAGTAGTTACAGTCCCTAGGCTTGGTTGCCCTGTGGCATGTGGGATCCTAGTTCCCCAACCAGTGACTGAACCCATGTCCCCTGCATTGTACGGCGGGTTCTTAACCATCAGGCCACCAGGGAAGCCCCCCATAAGGGAATTTTTGAATTTATTTATTGACTATGTCAGCCATCAGGATTAGGAGTCTCTGTTCTCAACACCTTCAGTGCACGGGTGCTGTGCAAATGAGTCCTCCTGTGGGTCAGAAGATGCTTGCCCTGTGGAATTTCTAGGACAGGTATGTGAGTCTTCTGAATCCTAAGGATAAGCACTGGCAAACATTCTTATTCCACAGTTATAAGTCACCTTTACCTTCAGGGCTTCCCTGGTGGCTCAGACAGTAAAGAATCTGCCTGCAGTGGAGGAGACGTGGGTTCAGTCCCTAGGTCAGGAAGATCCTGTGAAGAAGGGAAAGGCTACACAATCAAGTATTCTTGCCTGGAAAATTCCATGGACAGAGGAGCCGCTAGCGGTCTAGAGTTCATGTGGTCACAAGAGTCAGACATGACTGAGTGACTAAAATTTTTTTCACTTTACCTTATTCACTTTAATCAATTATGAAGAAGCTGTTTTAGTCAGTATCTGCTTTAGCTTTACCTTCTTTCTCAGATGGCTCAGAAGTCTCACTGGTCTATTTTAAAGTCCAGCCTACAGGGATGGATTCAGGAAAGTAACATAATGATGAGAACTCAGGCAGGGAAAAATATGAGAGAAGAACATTTTGGAAGAAGGAAGAGACAATGAAAAAGGATTCAAGCTGAAGCACAGCTGACATAGCCAAGAAAAAAAAGTGAGCTGACGTAGCTGGAGGAACCGAAAGAGAGGAAAAGAGGAAATTGGGTATGTGGGCCTAGGGCCAGATAATGTTGGGCTTTTAAGTACCTTATTTCAAGTGCAACAGGAAGATCTTGGTGGTGCTTGAGCAGAGGGCAATATATGTTACTTTAAGTTTCTAAAAGATTATTCATACAGCAAAGAGGGTAATGGAATCAGAAAGAGATCTGGAAATGGAATAAGAAATAATTAGGAAGTGACTAAGACACGTTAGTCAAAGTTAAATAGCTCAGTCGTGTCCAACTCCTTGCGACCCCATGGACTGTAGCCTACCAGGCTCCTCCATCCATGGGATTTTCCAGGCAAGAATACTGGAATGGGTTGCCATTTCCTTTTCCAGGGGATCTTCCTTACCCAGGGATTGAACCCTGGTCTCCTGCATTGCAGGCAGATGCTTTACTCTCTGAGCCACCAGGGACGCTCAGAGGTAGAATATTCAGTTGTTAATTAGAAAAAATAGATTCAGATTTCAGACTAGAGATCTATTTCAGAAAATAATAGATTACATATATTGAGCTTTCATATGAGAATCAACACTTTTATTTTCACATTGTTCCTATGGACTAGGTAATAGTTTCATTATCATTTTAAAGAATAGTTGTGTGCCCCTCAGGAGCACAGTTCACTGAGAGATGATTGCCAGAAAAAGAAATCCTTTAGGCATGCTGGCTGGGATCAGATTGATAACGAAAAGATCTAGCACCAAGTAGGAAACAATGAGGATCAATGCACCAGGGAGCATCTGTTTTGAGCTCTGGCTTTTCATTGGTGCTTTGGGTGTGTATTTTGGAGCAGAGTATCTGTATCATAGTAGGATATCCTTTCTTCTTATTCTCCACCCTGCTGCACACCTCAAAAAAGAAACTCCTGGAATAGACACAGATAAATGGGTTGGAGAGGTGTTCAAGGTTTAAAACATCTTATCCTTACCTTTTAGGAGTAGATGGACCTAAAACTGGGAGTGGAATGATGGGGAAAATAAAGACCCAATTATGGGTAGGTTACTAAGACTCTTAGATTGTATCTGATTAAATAATCATAATAGTTCTTCTGTGTTCTCTGTATGCTTATGCCATTCAAGGCCTTCAAAATATCTTCAAAAATAATTATTTAGAACCATCAAGATTAGCCCACCAGGCTTCTCCTTCCATGGGATTCTCCAGGCAAGAACACTGGAGTAGATTGCCATGCCCTCCTCCAAGGGATCTCCCCTACCCAAGGATGGAACCCACGTCTTCTGCATCTCCTGCTTTGGCAGGTGGATTCTTTACCACTAGTGCCACCTAGGAAGCCCATCAAGATATGTGAATGAGAAATCACGTCCTGAACTCTGTCCCCTTGGGTAGAGTTGAGGTGGGCGTGTTGTCACTGAAGCTCTAGGAGAACCTTACCATCACAGTTTCATCTCTCTGGGCCATTATAGTTCTGTTCCTATTCACTTGGGGGTGAAAGAGAAATAGTACACATGGAAGACTGTATTCTTCCTCAAAATGACTTCACAAAAATCCCTTCAGTCCAGAATTCTCACTATTCTTTCCGCTTTCCATACTGATTATTTCAAAGAACATCACATCAAAAGAAAAGCAAATGATGTTAGTATTGGAACGGGGATAAAAGGATGATTCAGTCACCACCAACGTGACCTCACTCAAGGGGATGCAAAGTCTTCTTAGTAGGAAGAGAGATGGGAGCAAAAACTTCCTGGGTGATTAGAAAGCACCAGTTGCTTTTTATTAAATGCATCATCTTCACCACAACCTAGAGAAGGAAATGTCATTAAAATATCAAAAACTTGACATTAATCTTTTCTAAGCATGTGTGGCAGATCTTGGGACCACTGGGCATAAGATCTTCAGTGTGTTTTTATTTAATTAAAATATTCTTAAACGTCTACACTCTTACAGTTAGTTGCTTTTGGAACAGACAGAAAAGTACCATTCCTATAACCCGGAGACAGACTATAGGGTATTCAAACACTGAGGCACGTTTGTTTTTCCTGTGCCCAGAAATGAACTACACAGATTTGGCACTGAGTAAATAAATAGCTTCCAGAGATGCTATTAAAGGTATGTTGTAGGGCATAAGGAACTCAGGTTTTAACATGGCTGAATACGTTCCTTTTGTCTGCTCTATAGATATACTGTATGTGTGCTCAGTCACTCAGTCGTGTCCGACTCTTTGTCACCCTTTGGACTGCAGCCTGTCAGGCTCTTCTGTTGAGAGATTTTTCAGGCAAGTATACTGCATACATGTGGAAAATTTATCAGATCACATCTCTAGAAAAAAATAAACAAACATATAAGCTTAGAGGTTAAGACAGATTGGTCATCAAATTCAAGATTTTAAAATATTTTCTGTATTTTAAACAAATAATTTCTTAGAGTGAGAATCACTCTAAGAAAATTGTCTGAAATATAATTCAGATATACATTAAGATGTTAATTGCAGTATCTATAACGGATAAAACTAGAACGAAATATCCAAAAGTAAAAAGATAGGTATGTAGTCAATGACTTACTTAATTAATGAACTATTAAACCACTTAAAACAACATTTAATATTACGGGAAATCTTACCGTTATAATATTGGAATAAAAATGAAGCCATAAATGTATATACAAAATTGTTACAGCTAAATAAAAACTTCAAAAACTTATTTGGAGTTTTAAAAAAAAGAAGAAGCAAAAAATCCCCAAATATTTAGAGAGGCATTTCTGTATGTGCTGGGAAAGTGAGTGTTTTCACTACTTTTCTTTTTTGTATTTTTTAATTATTGCTATTTTTTACTATTATTCTTGTAATTTAAAAATTATGTAAAATAAACACAAAAATCAGATTATTTTCCAAAAACCATAGAAGGATCTTTTCTCCTCTAAACTGAGCTTTCCTTTAGGATACACATTAGTCATCATTGCACTCCCAAAACCCCAACACAGTGTTTGGAAAGTAGTAGCTACTGATACTAATTAGGGATTTGAAGGAGGATCATTCAAAAAACAAGCAGAGCCCCTGAACCACAAGTAAGGAGCAGCTGAGTCTTAGAAGAAAAGAGATGAAAGAGCTGTTAGTCTGTCAAAACTAGAACAAAGGTAAAGCCTTAAAGGTGTCCTATTCTAACTTATCATGTTCCCACTTGTGGTGATGTAGAGTGTGACACAAAGGAAAGAAAGCTATTTGCTTTTAAGCTCTGTAAATACATTTTTATATAAGAAAGCCAAAAGGTTTTGCTGTCTCTTTTCAGGTACTATATTTACAGAAATTTTATTTTCTTGCTTAGGCCTTTACTATTATAATCAGCCAATATCCCTCTAACCTTGAATCAATTCAGTTCAGTTGCTCAGTCGTATCTGACTCTGTGACTCCGTGGACTGCAGCATGCCAGGCCTCCCTGTCCATCACTAACTCCCAGAGTTTACCCAAACTCATGTCCATTGAGTTGGTGATGCCATCCAACCATCTCATCCTCTGTGGTTCCCTTTTTCTCCTGCCTTCAATCTTTCCCAGCATCAGGGTATTTTCAAATAAGCCAGTTCTTCTCATCAGGTGGCAAAGTATTGGAGTTTCAGCTTCAACATCAGTCCTTCCAATAAATATTCAGGAATGATTTCCTTTAGGATGGACTGTTTGAATCTCCTTGCAGTCCAAGGGACTCATAAGAGTCTTCTCCAACACCACAGTTCAAATGCTTCAATTCTTCAGCACTCGGTTTTCTTTATAGTCCAACTCTCACATCCATACATGACCACTGAAAAAACCATAGTTTTGACTAGAGGGACCTTTGTTGGCAAAGTAATGTCTCTGTTTTTTAATATGCTGTCTAGGAAGGTCATAGCTTTTCTTCCAAGGTATGGCTGCAATCACCATCTGCAGCGATTTTGCAGCCCCAAAAAAGAAAGTCTGTCTCTGTTTTCACTGTTTCCCCATCTACTTGCCATCAAGTGATGGGACTGGATGCCATGATCTTAGTTTTCTGAATGTTGAGTTTTAAGCCAATTTTTTCACTCTCCTCTTTCACTTTCATCAAGAGGCTCTGTAGTTCTTCTTCACTTTCTGCCATAAGCGTAGTGTCATCTGCATATCTGAAGTTATTGATATTTCTCCCAGCAATCTTGATTCCAGCTTGTGCTTCTTCCAACCCAGCGTTTCTCATGATGCATTCTGCATATAAGTTAAATAAGTAGGGTGACAATATACAGCCTTGACCTACTCCTTTCCCTGTTTGGAACCATTCTGTTGTTCCATGTCCAGTCACCTTGAATGATTCACTATTATTTAAGACATGGTATGTTTCATTTGTTGTTGTTATTTGGTCGCTAAGTCATGTCTGACTATTTTGGGACTCCATGGACTATCCCATCAGACCCCTCTGTTCATGGGATTTCCCAGACAAGAATACTGGAGTGGTATATAACATGAAATGGCCGTTCCTGACATCATGCAGAATATAAATTAAAAAGCAGTAGCTAATCAGTCAGAGACGGCAATGGCAACCCACTCTGGTGTTCTTGCCTGGAGAATCCCAGGGACGGGGGAGCCTGGTGGGCTGCTGTCTATGGGGTCGCACAGAGTCGGACACAACTGAAGTGACTTAGCAGCAGCAGCAGCTAATTAGTAGAGTTTTATTGAGTCCAATCAAACTTATGCATCATTTGCATAATCTGATGTACTTAACAAGCAGACAGGGTTGTCAAAACACTTTACTAGGCGGAATAAAAATAGACATTGTCCATCTTTATATCTGTGATTCCTCTGCTCTTTCTGTGCTCCATTGCTGACTTACACTCTCCCCTATCTCTCATCTAGCATAAAAATTAAAATTAAGATCCCATATTATGTGTGCTTTGACATCCTGCAAAAAGCAAGAGGGTCTAGATCGATCCAACTACAAATTTCCCTTTCTATTCTAGTTTCATGGGTATGATCTCAGGTGGACTCGGCCTGGAATGGCTTGAAACAGGGCTTGGGTTCCCAGCCAGAGGTTGAGGCTGGGTCATGGCAGTGAAAAGCACCAGATGCTAGCCACTAGACCAGTGGTAAGTGACAAGTGTAATGGCCTCCAGCTTTGTAGAAAAGAATTTCCACAAAGACAGAAAGTAATGAAGCAAGTAAAATATTTATTAAAAGGAAAAAAGAACACTACTGTGGATACGCACACGGGCAGACTCAGAGGGAGCGTCCCTGAGTTGCACCTGCATGGCAGTTTAAATCACTTACATGGGGCATTTCCTCCAGTTTTCCTTTAGCCAATCATTATAATTTGCCTTTTTCACAGTTCATGTTTGGATCCTCCAATGTGTGCGCACACCTCTCTTAGCCAAGATGGATTCTACTGAAGAGGCATCTGGGTAGAGCATCCATTGACATCACTCCCCCTCAGGTCTCCCCCACATGTGTGGTTGGGGAGGTCTCCTGATTTCAGAAACAAGAAATATGTGATATGAGCAGGGCCCAGCCTCCTCCCTTAATTGTCCTGCTATTCTTGTCTTGGAGTTTTCTGTCAATAGAGAATGAATCTCCAATTGCTTTACCCTGGTTGGGGCAGGGGCGGGGGGCGGGGGGCAGCGGTGGGGTGGAGGTACAGATCTGACTCCTCCCTCAAGTAAATTGCAGGATCCCACTTGCCGCAACTGAAAAGCCTGCATGCCACAACTAAGATCCTGCAACTAAGACCTGGTACAGCCAAGTATACAAATAAAAGTATTTTTTTAAAGCACTAATGTTCTTAGTTCACTTTGACTTGGTTAGGTATTGTTCTCATGGCTTGTTCATGGCAGGGTGCCTAGATCTAAAGGATGTAGCAGCTACATACTGCTTCAAACCTATTCTTCTCAATCAAACTGAAGCCCTTGTCTAAAGCCCAGTTGTCCAGCTTAAACTCCCTTTCTCACATGTTATTTAATTTAGAGGTCTCCACTTTTGGTCATCGTCAGTTCAGTTCAGTTCAGTCGCTCAGTCATTTCTGACTCTTTGAGATCCCATGGACTGCAGCACACCAGGCCTTTCTGTCCACCACCAACTCCCAGAGCTTGCTCAAACTCATGTCCATCAAGTTGGTGATGCCACCCAACCATCTCATCCTCTGTCGTCCCCTTCTCCTCCTGCCTTCAATCTTTCCCAGCATCAGGGGCTTTTCCAATGAGCCAGTTCTTCGCATCAGGTGGCCAAAGTATTGGAGCTTCAGCTTCTGCATCAGTCCTTCCAATGAATATTCAGGAATGATTTCCTTTGAAGGAGGAAACAGACAGAGCTGGACTCCGTCTTAGGCCAGGCTGCGAACTTCAGGCTACACACATGGTCATCCTCCCAATGAACTCTGAACTTTGTGCCTGGTGTCTATAGAAATGGCATACCAATGGAAAACCAGACCGCTGGATAAAAGAGCCTCAGGACTTGTACTTGGACTCTCCATTGCCTAAAAGAATATGCTAATATCTCTGTAACAGAACAAAGTCGTAAATTCCATTATGTTTATCGGGATATGACCACAGACCTATTGATAAATATCCACTGTTTATCTAGTCCTGTGACACATGAATCATGGGTTAACTTTGATCGTATCTCTCTTTTACCTTGTCCAGACTAGTTTCAAGGAATTTGGGGAGGTGGGTTTGAGCAAGTACACTTAGGGTATATAAGGTTTTCACAAAAACTGGTCGGGGTCCTTGGCTAAGAGGAGATTCTGCCTTGGGCCCACTGGTGTAATAAACTGCACTCCACTATCTGCATTGTCCTGAGTGAGTTTGTTTCCCGGAACGCATGGCTACAACACCTTTAGGGTGGACTGGTTGGATCTCCATGCAGTCTAAGGGACGCTCAAGACTCTTCTCCAACACTACAGTTCAAAAGCATCAATTCTTGACTGCTCAGCTTTCTTCATGGTCCAACTCTCACCATGAAGTATTCCCTGAGTTCCCTAATCAAACCAGTCCATCCTAAAGGAAATCAATCCTGAATATTCACTGGAAAGACTGACGCTGAAGCTGAAGCTCCAATAACTCGGACACCTGATACAAAGAGCCAGTTCATTGGTAAAGACCCTGATGCTAGTAAAGATTGAGGGCAGGAGGAGAAGGCTTTTTCACAAGCGTGCTGGCCATATGCTGAACATACAGATTGGAATTTGACTCTTTCCTTCCAGAGAATCTAGGGCTTTTAATTTAAATTTTATTTATTTATTTCCTTCCAGAAAACCCAGGGCTTTAATCTCTCTACAGAGATGTATTTGTACATGTCAAGTGGGTGTTGTAGGTTTTTAATTATTTTTTTTTTAAAAACAGAACTAGCTATACACTAATCCTCTAATCCCAGAAAAAATGTGTTCCTGCTAGCCCTCTATTTGCATATCAAAGAAGGTTCTCTAAGGGATCCTTTGCCAGACAAAGAAGATCAACCCAGGATTAGAAATCTTGAACTCCTTGTACAAAGAAGGGATACCCACGTAAGTAATAATGCCGGAAACTGTGACAGGTTAATTAGAATGAACTTTAAAAACCAGAAGTGAAAGCTGATTGCAAGTTTTGAGTAAATGTCTTGTGAATTTGTTCTCAGACTTGTTTACCTTTTAACCTGGTATAAACTAGAACCAAAAAACACCCCTGAGGCTGACGGTATTGACCTTACTTTTGTATAAACTATATGGAAAAACATTGTTCCAGGAGAGTGTGTATGCTCAGTCGCTCAGTCATGTCCGACTCTTGCAATCCCATGAACTATAGCCTGCCAGGCTCCGCTGTCCATGGGATTTTCCAGGCAAGAATACTAGAGTGGGTTGCTATTTCCTTCTCCAGGAGTAACATTCAACAAATTTATTTATAACTGAGTCATTCTGCAAACTCTAGTTCTGTGTCACATGTTTCTGGGTTGATAAGAAGTGCTCTGTAAGCTCAATAGAATAAAAATATATGATTGAATGATCCTTTCTGATTTCTCTCTATACTTGACCAAGCAAAGCTGCTAACCCATGCTTTTATTAATGTGTGATCACTTAGGCACTATGTGTATGAATGAAAATCACCTAATTATTCACAGATTAAATTAATATTGTATTAAATAGATCTGCTTAATAGGTAAAGAATAAAACTATTTCTGAGAGTGGTTTAAGAAAAGATAAATGCAACTGAATGTTAAAGAAATGAGAAAAGAGAGCTTGAAGAAATTAAGATTTAAAATTTAAACTGTCAACTACAAATGACACTTGCCAAGAGCATTTGCCAGGGACTGAACAGCAAAGGCATTTGTCATCTGCCCTTGCAGAGACTGAACGCTGTGCTATTGCAGCTTCAGACCTTCAACATCCCCTGAGTGGAATTCAGGGTCGACAGTGAGGCACTCTGTGCTCTAGGGAAAGTGGTGGAACAGGTCTGTAGATAGTTAGATATTTTCAGAAACCAGTTTTATGATCCCAGACCTTGCATCTCCTCATATCTAGAAAAGCACTAAATCCTTTCATGGTGACATCAGTTCCTCGTGACTAGCAGAAAACCTTTTGTAAAGTAAGTACTTGATTGCATTGAGCTCCCCCTTCACTGAAATCTTATATATTGACCTTCCCCCAGTGTGTTTTTGGAGCAATCTCTGAGCTATCTGAGGTGCTGTCTCCGAGACTGCAGTCCTCACTTTGCCCCATATAAAACTTAACTTGCAACTATCACATTGACCATCTTTTTAGTCAATATAACTTATGAATATATGATGATTAATATCATGTAGCAACCTGACTAAAGCCACAGTACCCTACCCAGATATTTGATCAAATATTATTTGGATGTTTCTATGATGGTTTTTGATGAGACTAACATTTAAATCATCAAACTCTTTTTTAAAACCATTTTGTTAAGGTACTGAAAGGTTGTTGTTGAATCACGCTAATACGCCGGGATTCTTGGCCCCCGGAGGAGAAGAATTCAATCCGGGGCCAGAGATGAGGCTTGATCACTCAGAGCTTTTGTGTAATAAAGTTTTATTAAAGTATAAAGGATATAGAGGAAGCTTCTGACGTAGGCATCAGAAGAGGGCAGAAAGAGTACCCGCTTGCTAGTGTTAGCAATGAAGTTATATACTCTCCAATGAATCCAAAGAATATCTGGAGGTTGTAAAGAACTCATCAGACCTACTCCCATAATTTACATTTTAAGATAACAGAATTAGCCAGAAGGTTTAATCCAAAGACTGTCCTCAGGCAGGATACATTATTGTTATATAATCCTAAGGAATGTGGAGAAAGAAAAAAAGTTTGTCCTTTCTTCCTCCTTGAGAATTCCAGACCCCTCTCTCCTTGAGGACCCCTAGACTCCCTATCAACCTGCCTAGGAACTGACTCTCTCAGTACAATTGACATGTAAAAGGCTGTACAAATTCACTGTATATAAGCTGATGAATCTGGGAGTAGGAGCCATCACCACTATCAAAGCCATAGATATATCTAAGTTCTCCTAAGGTTTCCTCCCACTTCTTTTTAAGTTATTTTTTTACTTTCACTATCAGTATTATTTTGTGTGACAAAACCACTTAACCTAAGACCTACGCTCTTGGTAAATTTTAAGCTTATAATAGAGTATTATTAGCTGTAGGCACTGTTCTGTACTGTAGATTTCCAGAACTTATTTACCTTAAATAACTGAAACTTTGGGGATTCCCAGGTGGCCCAGTGGTAAAGAATCCACCTGCCAACACAGGAGACATGGGTTTATTTAGGAGTTTATTTAGAAGTCATATGTTGCCCCCAACAAAATACATGTATTTTTAATTTCCATATAACAGATGAAGAAAGCCATGAAAAGGAAACACACTTAATGTGCAAAGAGAGCTACCTGTAATGAAAAAACAAACAAAGAAAAAATCATGTAGAAGAATGCCTATGTCAGATGGCCATGTGAGTTTAGGAATCTAATCTTTCTGCTATAGGCACTACACGTCCCCTGGAGATACACAGAACACAGTGAATCCTGCATGCCTTGCAGGACAGTTGCTGCACTGTTGTTGGTCACATTATTCACGATTATTTAAGAGCTATAGGGAGTTAAAGAGGTCTCCTGTTTAGACCAGGAGAGGCAATAAGGCTGAAATGGTATTGCTTCTTGCTCAAATTGGCTTGAATCACAACGTGATGATGTTGAGAATTCATCCACACAGCCATATTTTCAGGGCATGTGCATATTCATAGCAGTCTGAGCCAGAATGGGTTTCACTTGCCACTTCATGCAGACATAGGAAAAAAAAAAAAAAATATATATATATACATATATATGTATACATACACACACACACACACACATATATATATATATACACACACACACTGGCATTAACTTATGTGTTAAGTGTCACTGTGTGGCTGAGAGTTTTCTTTAATTTTTAAATATTTATTTATTTATTTGACTGCATGGGATCTTAGCTTCGGCATGTGGGATCTTTGTTGCAGCACGTGGGGTCTTTCATTGCAGTGCACAGGCTCCTCTCTAGTTGTGGCACTCAGGCTTAGTTACCCCGCAGGATGTGGAATCTTAGTCCCTTGATCAGGGATTGAACTTGTGTCCCTCAATGGAAGGTGGACTCTTACCCACTAGACTACCAGGGAAGTCTCTGGCTAAGGGTTTGAAGAGGGAGAATTATAGATCAATAACTATCTAGCTAGATGATAACTGCTTGCCTGGAAAATCCCATGGGTGGAGGAGCCTGGTAGGCTGCAGTCCATGGGGTCACAAAGAGTCCGACACGACTGAGTGACTTCACTTTCACTTTTCACTTTCATGCATTGGAGAAGGAAATGGCAACCCACTCCAGTGTTCTTGCCTGGAGAATCCTAGGGATGGGGGAGCCTGGTGGGCTGCCATCTATGGGGTCACACAGAGTCAAACATGACTGAAGCGACTTAGCAGCAGCAGCAGCAGATGATAACTAGTTAGCTAGATAACGTGCATATTGTTGTTGTTGTTCAGTTGCTCAGTTGTGTCTGACTCTTTGCAACTCTATGGACAACAGCACATCAGTCTTCCCTGCCTTTCATTACCTTGCAGAGTCTGCTCAAACTCATGTCCACTGAGTCACTAATGTCATCCAAACACCTCATCCTCTGTCGACATTCTCCTTCTGCCCTCAATCTTTCCCAGCATCAGGGTCTTTTCTAATGAGTCGGCTCTTCACATCAGGTGCATATGATAGACAAAAAATAGATAGATAGCTGAATGATAGATAGATATAGAGATAGATAGATACAGAGATAGATATGTAACATACAAGTCACCAACATCATGGTGAGTTGTATATTTTTTTATTCTTAAAACCTCAAAATTTTCCTAAAGAGCACATGATTAATTTAATAAAATAAATTAGAAATCAAAAACCTTTTAATGTTTCAAAACCAGAAAATTTTAGAATCATAAACAGGTCGAGGATGAAGCTATATCTGAGAATGACATAAGGAGAAGATAAATACAACAGAATGTGAAGGAACTGAGAGATAAGTTGAGATATTTCTGTCAGATCTTATGAGGGTTGTGTTCACTTGGGATGATGGCAGAAACCAGGGTTTGAAAGAGGAAAACCTGTGAAACGTGTACTAACTTCTAGATGAAAACGGAGAAGTAGTTTGGAGGCTAAGCAAATACAGAACTTCATAGGAAAAGAGATGTCACACATGTAGAAGAGGAGAGATGCCAAGAGCAGTGAGAAACTTAGGAAAACGAAACACTACTCGCATTCTTAGGAGGTAATTGAATGAAGACTGTCTAATACAAAGGCACAGATATGCATTATCCTTGCTAGAGCTGAATGATATTAAAAGAGACACAGGTTTTGTAAATAATGACACAGTCATTCTGGAAGGCACAATGGAAAGTCTGAAAGAGAAAGCATTGGTATGGTGACAAGGTGGCAAAGGAAGCACAGAGAAATTCTGAGATAAAGCTATAGAAAAAAATTAATCAGAGTAGTTTTCATTTGGAAGATGTCCAAGGATGGCAGGACTTGAAAAACAAAAGTTACAGGTCTATAATTAACAAGGACCTACTGCATAGCACAGGGAACTCTACTCAATATTTTCTAATAACCTATGTGAGAAAAGAATATGAAAAGGAGAGTATATATGTGTATGTATAACTGAATCACTTTGCTGTATACCTGAAAGTAACACAACATTTTAAGTCAACTCAACTCCATTATAAAACAAAAACTAAATTTTTTTAAAAAGGTACAGTTCTAGGAGAAAATACTTGAAAGGATAAAAAGAATGCAGAAAGGGGACATGAGACCTTCATGCACAAACAGTATCTTGAACTATCTTCATAGATCACAGAGATTTATAAAAACAATCTCCAATGTCTCCAGCATAACCGTCTAATGAATCACAGCCAGAGCTGCTCGACCTACCAGAGCTCTTGGGTACAGACCTTGCTGCTAAGTCACTTCAGTTGTGTCCAACTCTGTGCGACCCCATAGATGGCAGCCCACCAGGGTCCCCCGTCTCTGGGATTCTCCAGGCAAGAACACCGGAGTAGGTTGCCATTTCCTTCTCCAATGCATGAGAGTGAAAAGTGAAAGTGAAGTCACTCAGTCATGTCCGACTCTTAGCGACCCCATGGACTGCAGCCTACCAGGCTCCTCCATCCATGGGATTTTCCAGGCAAGAGTACTGGAGTGGGATGCCGTTGCCTTCTCCTTAGCAGACCTTAGCAGGTGCCTTACTATACCTAGGAAAGGTATTTGTCAGGAACAGTGATACCTTGTGAATGGGGTCAGAGGAGTAGGATGAATAGAATGAAATATGACCCACAGAACTCAAGTTGCTGTATGAAGTTTCTACATTGTTATTCCTTGTCCCTAGGAAAGAAACTGGGTGGCAAAGAGTAAGAAAATTTATAGTAGAGAAGCTGATTAGAAGTACTGATGGGCACATGAAACCTGTCTATGCGTGTAAACAAGTCATGGTGAAATCACTTACCTAGATACCTAGAGAAATATACCACCAGTTTATCTGTCAAAACTTTGTAAAGAGGGACTTGCCTGCTGGTCCAGTGGTTGGGAATCCATCTTCCAATTCAGGGGACAGGGATTCAATCCCTGATCAGGGAACTAAGATCCCACATACTACAAAGCAACTAAAACCTCGAGATACAGTTAGAGAAAGCAGCCTGCCGCAAGGAAGATCCAGCATAACCAAAAAAAGCCAAAATAACAAAAACAAAACAAAGCACTTTGTAAAGGGCTCCCAAATAGTCCTATTCATGTTCTTGAGTTTCTTGATTAACATTTCTCTATTTTAGTAAACAAACTTTCATTAAATCGATGACAAGGAGGGGCAAATTTTCACCAGAGTTAAGTCATGAAGCTACAATACTTAAAGGTCTTGTCCAGGCAGAGTAATAGACTGTTAAATGAGATAAACTAGATAGTCCAGAAACAGACAGAAATATATCTATAAAATTTAGTATCAGTTCAGTTCAGTTCAGTCGCTCAGTCGTGTCCAACTCTTTGCAACCCCATGAATCGCAGCACGCCAGGCCTCCCTGTCCATCACCAACTCCCGGAGTTCACTCAGACTCACATCCATCGAGTCAGTGATGCCATCCAGCCATGTCATCCTCTGTCGTCCCCTTCTCCTCCTGCCCCCAATCCCTCCCAGCATCAGAGTCTTTTCCAATGAGTCAACTCCTCTCATGAGGTGGCCAAAGTACTGGAGTTTCAGCTTTAGCATCAGTCCTTGCAAAGAAAACCCAGAACTGATCTCCTTTAGAATGGACTGGTTAGATCCCTTTGCAGTCCAAGGGACTCTCAAGAGTCTTCTCTAACACCACAGTTCAAAAGCAGCAATTCTTCTGCATTAAGCTTTCTTCACAGTCCAACTTTCACATCCATACATGACCACTGGAAAAACCATAGCCTTGACTAGACAGACCTTTGTTGGCAAAGTAATGTCTCTGCTTTTGAATATGCTATCTAGGTTGGTCATAACTTTCCTTCCAAGGAGTAAGCGTCTTTTAATTTCATGGCTGTAATCACCATCTGCAGTGATTTTGGAGCCGAAAAAAATAAAGTCTGACACTGTTGCCACTGTTTCCCCATCTATTTTCCATGAAGTGATGGGACCGGATGCTATGATCTTCGTTTTCTGAATGTTGAGCTTTAAGTCAACTTTTTCACTCTCCACTTTCACTTTCATCAAGAGGCATTTTAGTTCCCCTCACTTTCTGCCGTAAGGATGGTGTCATCTGCATATCTGAGGTTATTGATATTTCTCCCAGCAATCTTGATTCCAGCTTGTGCTTCTTCCAGCCCAGCATTTCTCATGATGTACTAGGCATATAAGTTAAATAAGCAGGATGACAATATACAGCCTTGACGTACTCCTTTTCCTATTTGGAACCAGTCTGTTGTTCCATATAATAAGGTTAAATTTTCATACCAGCTTATGGTCCTCAATAAATGGTAATAATTAGTAGGTTTACTAAATAGTAAGTCTAATTAATTAACTACATAGAAAAAAATCAACTTATAATTCCTGTCTGATATATTAATTCCACATTGCTTAAAAATTAATATATTAAATATAAATAAACACCTCTTATCACCCATCAAATTGGCACAAAATTTTTAAATGATAATGCTTAATATTGTCAAAAATACCACTGCTGAAGGGCAGGGAAATTAGTCCAATATTTTGAATATGTCATATACATTGCTAATCATTTTCATGCATTATATCCCAAAGTATAAAAATTTTTCCTATCCCGAGGGCATGATGATTCTTGGGCTTTAATATATATGGCCAAATAGCCATCCTGAAAGTGTTTCTCCTTATTATCATGTTATGCTGAGTATAGATAAGCAGAAAGTACCAAGAAGCAACAAAGGAAAAATACCTAGTTTTAAAGATTCTAACCTCCCCACAAGACAGACAAGTTCTCACTTCAGGGTATAATCATTTAGGAAATTTTCTACACGTCTGTATGTGTGTTACTTTTTCCAAAATGAGATCATGATATTAAGATTTATAGCTTTTCTTTTCATTTAAAAATTTGCCATGAAAATCTTTTAAATTAATAGGTACAGTTTTGAAGCACTTGCATTGCTGCCCAGCACCCCACTGGATGGATATACAATTTAGCTAATGCACTTTTGTTGGGATTGTTTCCAACATTTCTTTGTCACAGAGTTATAGAAAATACCCATGCAGAAACATGGGAACACTCTCACAGTTTGCAGGTAGACATACAATTTTATTAGAACATCTTCTGGTATTTCAGCCTTTTTTTTTTTTAAATACTGCAAATTGGAAAGCAGGCTTGAATAACTGGGCTGTTTACTGGGAGAGTATATTGTTGTTTAGTCTCTCAGTTTTGTCTTACACTTTTGCAACCCTGTGGTATGTAGCCCATCAGGCTCCTCTCTCCATGGGATTTTCCAGGGAAGAATATTGGAGTGCATTGCCATTTCCTTCTCCAGGGGATTTTCCTGACCCAGGGATTGAATCCATGTCTCCTACACTGCAGGTGGATTCTTTACCACTGAGTCTGCTGCTGCTGCTAAGTCACTTCAGTCGTGTCTGACTCTGTGTGACCCCATAGACGGCAGCCCACCAGGCTCCCCTGTCCCTGAGATTCTCCAGGCAAGAACACTGGAGTGGGTTGCAATTTCCTTCTCCAATGCATGAAAGTGAAAAGTAAAGTGATGTCGCTCAGTCGTGTCCGACTCTTAGCGACCCCATGGACTGCAGCCCACCAGTCTACTCCGTCCATGGGATTTTCCAGGCAAGAGTACTGGAGTGGGGTGCCGTCGCCTTCTCCAACCACTGAGTCACCCATATGTAAATACATAACAGTAAATTAATGATTTATTAATTAGTTCTACTTTTGCCAAAATGGGCAACGCCTTTCACTGGAAACAAAAATAAAGCTGTTGTTGGCAAATCTCTCGCTATTGAGTATAGTGTGCTCACAAAGTCTCTATCAACTAAGAATTAATAGTTATAGTCACTTGAAAATTTGAACAACTAATTGTTAGCACTGAGGCATTTTCCTGGAAGCATGCTTTATTTTATTTACATTTAAAAACATTAAATACACCTTCTAAGAAGATGTGGAGTTTGGAAAATTCTGAAATAAATTGGGACTTCCCTGGTGGCTCAACAGTAAAGTGTGTGCCTACAATGCAGGAGATCCAGGTTTGATCTCTGGGTTGGGAAGATCTTCTGGAGAAGGAAATGGCAACCCACTCCAGTACTGGTAAGCTACAGTCCATGGGGTCACAAAGAGTCAGACATGAAAAATGGGAGCTACCAAAAAAAAACTCACTGAATTTTTGAAAACTTTGGCTTTTCCTTCTTAAGTATAATGCAATTAGTAAGTGAATATGTTTCTCTGTTATATTTATTAATAGAAATGACAACCCATTGATTTTCATATATTTTAACTACTTTCATTCATTCATTCCATAAGTGACTAATCATTACCTTCTTTATGTATTCACATTCCCACTCACTCTCTCTGTCATAGACACATACAGACACACACACAGCAGACACTAAAGAAACTACCTGCAAGAGGCTCACATAAGCTCCTAATGGGAGCATTTCTGAGAGGAAAAAGAAAAAAAGTAGAGCAAAGGAAGAAAGCAATTCATTTACTGCATGATGACATGCTGAGATCATGAGATAGGTCCTAACGTGAATTCGCATATATCACACAGCAGTCCCTTGCCAAAGATCACACAGCATGAGAATTTTGTTCTCCCATGCCCACTGCTCAAGTAGAGAACATTTTTCTTCTCTGAGAATTTATAATCAAGAGCTGGAGACCTGAATATCATAAAATCAATGATTAAATAGCTCACAGCATATGGGAGAAGATGGCAGGGAAGAGGCAGAATTTTCATTGGTTCTGTTTTAGTTATTCTTTCTGTCCAGGCAGAACAACTTCTTGTAAGAATAAGCTAGACTTCCCAGGTGGCTCAGTGTGTAAAGAATCCACCTGCAATGCAAGAGACAAAGGAGATGTGAGTTCGATCCCTGGGTTGGGGAAAAGATCCCCTGGAGGAGGAAATGGCAACCCACTCTAGTATTCTTGACTGCAGAATTCCATGGACAGAGAAGCCTGGAGGGCTACAGTCCATGGGGTCACAAAGAGGCAGACAGGACTGAGGTGACTGAGTATGCATGCATGCAAAGAGAAAGAAACTGGAACACATAAAGGGAACAATTGTAATGATTGTTAATGACTTGGGTGTCAGAGTGAAGACTGAGAGAGAGAAGTCTGGGAGGAAATGAGGAGAAGACATCTAGAATTTGAACTATTGGAAGATGTAAGGGACAGGAAGGCTGGGGATGCTGTTTGAGGCATCCATTCATTATCAGTGAATAGATAATGTGCGTGGTGAGAAGAAGAGGGAGAAGACAGAACCAGTCAAAGGAAAGACTGAGCTGTGGAAATCAACCCTGCTTGCACAACACAGCATTGTTAACCCTAACACAAATGAAACTGAATGCATCAGGAATCTGAGCTACAGAAGATCTTGTTAGGTGGGCCTTCTACCCAAACCTACCTCTACTCAAACATTCCATTTCTAATAAGAAAGCTGGGATCAAGACTTCCCTGGTGGTCCAGTGGCTAAGACTCCATGTTCCAATGCAGAGGACTCGGGTTTGACCTCTGCAGGGAACCATATCCCACAAGCTGCAAATAAAAGACCCTATATGGTGCAACTAAGACCCAGCGAAGTCAAATAAATAAATAAACATTAAAACAACAATAACAAAAGAGGAAGAAAGCTGGGATCAACAAGGCTAAGTTACTTTTTAAAAACAATCCCAGTATCACTTAATACCAAAGTGGGAAATAAAGTTAGTTCTCTCTCTCAGTCAAATGTTTTGGCTGCAAACATTGTCTCCAGTTATATCATTTCTCATGAATTCATTTAGGCAGAAATGGACCAGTGCCAGGGCAAGAAATTTGTCAGCATGAACTGAGAGAAGCTGGCATTCTCCACAGCCTGATAAAAAATAAAGGACTTGATGGCCTTGTGTTTGGAGGTAAGGCTCATTGGGAAAAGAAACACACTAGGCCTTTCAGAATCTTATCTTGCAAAACAGATTTTTTCAAAGCCATTTTTTCTACCATTTCTGGAGGGGAACAGTTTGCACACCAGAGGATGTGTTTTGTACCAGATGACAAAGTGAGTCATAATTACTTTCTCCTCTTTATCATGTCTCATTAATACTTGATCCCAGAGTAAATGGTGTAACACGTAAGTCTTCCCCCAAAGCCCTATGTGCGTATTAATCCTGGTTCTATGCTCTTTACTATTGTGCTAGTTTTTCTCAGCCCGTTGATGTTTACTTCAGGAAAACTTCAGATGGAATTTAAGCAAAATGATCTTCTAGATTAGAATGAGACACTCAGGAGATAAAAGGTAGGTAATTTGAGCTCCTCTTTCATGGATCACAGCATTGCTGTGGTGAAGGGGCTTGAAACAACTCGACATTAAAAAAACTAAAATTGTGGCATCCAGTCCCATCATTTTATGGCAAATAGAAGGAAAAAAAGTGGAAGCAGTGACAGATTTTATCTTCTTGGGCTTCAAAAACTCACCGCTGATGGTGACTGAAGCCATGAAATTAAGAGATGCTTGCTCCTTGGGAGGAAAGATATGACAAACATAGACAGTATATTGAAAAGCAGAGAGACATCACTTTGCCGACAAAGGTCCTTACAGTTAAAGCTATGGTTTTTCCAATAATCATGAATGGATGTGAGAGTCAACCGTAAAGAAGGCTGAGCACCGAAGAACTGATGCTTTCAAATTGTGGTGCTGGAGAAGACTCTTGAGAGTCCCTTGGACTGAAAGGAGATCAAACTAGTCAATCCTATAGGAAATCAACCCTGAATATTCACAGGAAAGAGTGATGCTGAAGGTGCAACATTTTGATGATGGGAAAGGTTGAAGGCAAGAGGAGAAGGCGACGACAGAGGATAGGATGGTTAAATAACATCTCGGACTCAATGGACATGAATTTGAGCAAACTCTCGGAGATAGTGGAGAACAGAGGAGCCTGGCATTCTAGTATCCATGAGATCACAACAAGTCAGACACAACTTAGCAACTAAACAAAAACAAAATTTGAGCTCAGGTTACCAAGGAACCTGAGTTTTATTCCATTCCAGCCTAATAAGCTGCTTTATCATCCCTGGGTTCTGTCTAGCCCATTTGTTTTTATATTGGAGTGTAGTTGATTCGGTCCCATCACTTCATGGGAAATAGATGGGGAAACAGTGGAAACAGTGTCAGACTTTATTTTCTGGGGCTCCAAAATCACTGCAGATGGTGATTACAGCCACGAAATTAAAAGACGCTTACACCTTGGAAGGAAAGTTATGACCAACCTAGATAGCATATTCAAAAGCAGAGACATTACTTTGCCAACAAAGGTCCGTCTAGTCAAGGCTATGGTTTTTCCTGTGGTCATGTATGGATGACCACATGTGAAGAAGGCTGAGCACCAAAGAATTGCTGCTTTTGAACTGTGGTGTTGGAGAAGACTCTTGAGAGTCCCTTGGACTGCAAGGAGATCCAACCAGTCCATTCTGAAGGAGATCAGCCCTGGAATTTCTTTGGAAGCAATGATGCTAAAGCTGAAACTCCAGTACTTTGGCCACCTCATGTGAAGAGTTGACTCATTGGAAAAGACTCTGATGCTGGGAGGGATTGGGGGCAGGAGGAGAAGGGGACGACAGAGGATGAGATGGCTGGATGGCATCACTGACTCGATGGACATGAGTCTGAGTGAACTCCGGGAGTTGGTGATGGACAGGGAGGCCTGGCGTGCTGCGATTCATGGGGTCACAAAGAGTTGGACACAACTGAGCGACTGAACTGAAGTGAACTGAACTGATAGTTGATTCACACTGTTCTGTTAGTTCAGGTGTATAGCAAAGAAGTGTCTATTCTTTTTCAGATTCTTTATCCATTTAGGCTATTACAGAGTATTGAGTAGAGGGCTTTGTGTTACACAGTAGGTCTTTATTAGTTATCTATTTTACATATAGTAATGTGCATATGTTAATCTCAACCTCCTAATTTATCCCTCTCTTCCACCTTTCCCATTTGGTAATCACAAATTTGTTTTCTAAGTCTCTGACTCTGTTTTGGTTTTCTAGACAAGTTCTCAACTATCATTTTCCTTTTTAGATTCCACATATAAGTGATATCATATGATATTTGTCTTTCTCTGTCTGACTTCCTTCACTTAGTATGATAATCTCTAGGCCCTTCCATGTTGCTGCAGATAACATTATTTCATTCTTTTTTATTGTCTAGCCCATTCTTGAAATGATGATCTTTACTGGCCAGGAAGGACACTGGATAGCTTGGAGGAAAAGGTTTTATTCAATTGCACAGAATTTATTTTAGAAAAATTAGAAAGACAGCAATGCTCCTAAAAGAAAAAATTTAGCTCTTAGTGAGACACTTCAGCAACAATTTAAAATATCTAGTAGAAACAGAGAGTTTTCTAGGTGGTTTTCAATACTGTCAATACAGTCTCTGATACATTGTGAATTTAAAAGCTATTTCTATCAGAAAAAGTGGGGATTCTGGGATTCCTGGTGGCTCAGTAGTAAAAAATATGCCTGCCAATGCAAGTGACATGGATTCGATCCATGATCTGGGATGATCCCACAAGCCGTGGAGCAACGAAGCCTGTGAGCCAGAAGTACAGAGCTTGTGCTTTAGAGCCTGGGAACAGTAGCTACTGAGTTCAGGTGCCTCAAGGACCGAAGCCTGATTGCTCTAGAGCCAGTGTTCCACAACAGGAGAGGCCACTTCAGTGAGAAGCGCACATGCTGAAACCAGAGAGTAGCCGCTACTCATCACAACCAGCGCAGCAAAGAAGACCCAGCATAGCCAAAATAAAAATGGATAAATAAATAAAGTTACGCAAAAAAAGAAGTGGGGTGGGGATGTTCGTTGACTTCACGAGTTAGGCAATGACAAGCTATCCTTACTGTAAGACGTATCAGAAACTATACTATCCCTGATGACATGACGAGACACTGTAGAATTGCCAGAAGATATTGGATCACTGAAATATTTTTGGTGGAAGAATGATTACTATCTGTTCTAGTAACTTATTTGTTGTTGTTGTTTCGTTGCTAAGTCATGTCTGACTCTTTTGTGACCCCATGGACTGTAACTCGCCAGGGTCCTCTGTCCACGGGATTTCCCAGGCAAGATTAATGAAGTGGGTTGCTATTTCCCTCCTCCAGCGGATCCTTCCTACCCAGGGATCGAACACATGTCTCCTGCATCTCCTGCATTGGCAGACAGGTTTTTTTAACACTGAGCCACCTGGGGAGCCCAGTTGATGCATACCTTACTACCCCATACATTTTAGTACTTATAAAACATCCATAGATAAATCTTTTCAAACCATAGACAAATATTTCTATTTCTGGAATTTGCTGGGCTAGGTTGTTCTTGAGATATCTGACAGTGGCTGCCTCTTGACACACCTGGAGGTACATTCTTTCATGTGTCTGGAGGTGAGCACTGGCTCTTGCATGGGATCCAAACCAGACAGCAACTGACCAGTCATATGGTCTCTCCACATGGCCAGGCACTCCTCAGAGCAAGTCATCTCAGTTCCAAAACAGAACAAAAACAAGTGTCCCAAGAGAGCCTCAGGAGGTGGGAGTTCAAAACTC
Source organism: Bos taurus (assembly GCF_002263795.3). Lineage (NCBI taxonomy): Eukaryota > Metazoa > Chordata > Mammalia > Artiodactyla > Bovidae > Bos > Bos taurus. Next base: position 71,472,788 of record NC_037335.1, on the reverse strand, counting down.
TAGCCTTAAAAATCATACAGAACCATTTCCACCAACTTCTAATCATTAGAAACAAGTCACCAAAGGGAGGAGAATTAGATTTCTCTTCATGGAAGGAGTGTCAGAGAATCATCAGAGGACAAGTTTTAAAACCATCACATTATTGCAAACAATGTTTCTTAGAATATGGTTTGGAAACTGTCTTTAAGATATTTTCTGAACTAGTTTTAATGCATCCAAAGCCTGGAGCATTACCATACTGAGGACTTCAAATATTAGATATACAAATTGTTAAAACAAAATGAGTCTGAAAAAGGAGAAAATAGCATGTACTTAGAAGATTTTGGGGGCTTCTTTGATGGCTCAGTGGTAAAGAATCTGCCTGTAATGCACAGGACCTGGGTTCAATCGCTGGGTCGGGAAAATCCCCTGGAGAAAAGAACGGCAGCCTCCTCCAGTCTTCTTACCTGGAGAATCCCATGAACAGAGGAATCTGTCAGGCTTCAGTCCATGGGGTCGCAAAGAGTCGGACGTGACTTAGTGATTAAACAACAACAGCAGAAGATTTATTAGACCCTGTAATCTCATATCATACAAAGAGTGAATGAATGCAAAGAGCTACTTCCCTGTAGGCTGTGTGGAAGTTTCCTTTGAGCTGATCAAATCTGAGAATTCACTTGGACTCCTTCTTTTGCCTGAATTCCATACCCAAGGTGACCCTCTATCTCAGCTTGCCTGGGACAACCCTAGTTTACTCCTGTTGTCCCAGCCTAACTATTGCTCTTTCACTCTCAGATACGTCTTGATTTGGAAGATAAATTCCATACTAACTTGCCTATAACCAAGCCCTCAATCTGGTACCTGCTAGACTTTCAATGCACCTGCAGATTTTATATCATGTTTACCATCCCCTTCTCAGTTGCCATTACCACACCTGGACTCCTCTAATATTTGTTGTTGTTGTTCAGTCACTAAGTTGTGTCTGACTCCCTGAGAGTCTGCAAGGTTCTTCTGTCCATGGGATTTCCCAGGCAAGAATACTGGAGTGGGTTGCCATTTCTTCTGTATCCCTTTTGTTAATGCAGAGCTTTGTAATGCCAGAAAAGAGTTCTGGATACAAGTTGTACAGTTGATACAATTCCTTCTCCAGTCTGATCAAAATGTTGGCCTAGCCTATTATTCTGTGTCTTTGATCTAGGGCTGTGCCCATTCAAGTGTGTGAGTATGCAAGTGCGTGTACATGTGTGCACATGTGTGTTTGTAGAGAGAGATCCTGATGTGGCTTATAGTCCCACCTTAAGTTTTGAGCTTTACATTCAACCCAAGTCAGTGTGAAGAACCTCATCATCCATGACGAATTTTCACAAATAGCAAGTACTTCCTGACCTTCTTGCTGAAATCTGAAAACTAACCTCTGCCTAAATTCCCTACTATTTTGTTCTGAATACCTGATTCACTGGTCACCTAAATTATTTTCCAAATCTTATACTGTCTCCTCCACCCATCTGCACCTGTAGGGTCACTCTTGCAGGTAAGTCACTTTCCTGAGCATCTTTTTTTTCTCTTGCCATAAGTCCCCACAAAGAGAACATGTTCCATACCAAATCTGTAAACACTATTCAAATTCATCATAGAATGGAAAACCCTACGTAACTTATCTTCTGGTAGGTGCTCAGGCTTACTTCCTATAATTCCCAAAGCAAATCCTTTCTCTTCAGGCTAGTCCAGCAGTCCTTTCTTCATGTACAAATGGAATCTTTTAAAAAGCAAGTCAAACTCAGAGTAATAGAAAACAGAATGATAGAAACCAGAGAATGGAGGTGAAAGGGAAGAGGGGAGAAATTCATCAAATGGTACTGTCAGTTATAAAATGAATACATTCTGGAGATCTGAGGTAAAACATGGTAGTCAGAGTTAATATTGGTGAATGCATGCCTGTATGCTAAGTTGTTTCAGTCATGTCCAACTCTTTGTGACCCTATGGACTGTAGCCCATCAGGATTCTCTGCCGTGGGATTCTCCAGGCAAGAATACTGGAGTGAGTTGCCACTGCCTCCTCCAAGGGATCTTCCTGACCCAGGGATTGAACCTGCTTCTCTTATGTCTCCTGTATTTGCAGGCTGGTTCTTTATCACTAGCGCCACCTGGGAAGCCTTATGCATTGTATACTTTAAAAAAAAAAATCCTTTTTGAAATATAGTTGCTTTACAATGCTGTGTTAGTTTCTGCTGTACAGCAAAATGACTCAGCTGTACATATACAAATATCCCCTTTTTTTTGGATTTTCTTCCCATTTAGGTCACCACAGAGCATTGAGTAGAGTTCCTTGTGACATACAGAAGGTTTTCATTAGTTGTCTGTTTTATACATAGGAGTGCATATATGTCAATCCCAATCTCCCAATCCATCCCACCCTCCTCTCCCACTCCTCTTTTGGTATGCATATGTTTGTCCTCTGCATCTGTGTCTCTGTTTTGATATTGCAAATCTCCTCAAGAACATGGAGTTTTGTTCTTGAAATGATTAACAATACATCATTATTGTATACTTTAGATTTGCCAAGACAGCAGACCTCACACACAGAGAATAATAACTATGGGAGGTGATTGGATATATTAATGAGTTTTATTTTGGTAATCATTTCACACACACAAAAAAAACTCCATGTCTTTAGAAGATTAAATTGATAAACACAGGAAAAGAATTATATCCCATCTAGAACCATTAAAGTTGGTCTGACAAAGAGGATGGCAAATAGCCAAGGAATGTTGAGGACATCCTCTCATTACCAAAGCAGGAAGTGGTTGGACACCCTTAAACCTCCAGCTTAACTAAATAGAAGAGAGTAGGTGTATGCTAACCTTATGGTTCCAAACATCACAGTGGGGAGTAAAGAGTTTTGAATTTTTTTTCCTTGAAGACAGTCTTTGAAAGGGGAGGGGGAAAAAACCATAAGAACAGAGTACTGAAACAGCAGAGAATGACTGGAACAGAACATTGTTAATGAAGTCAAAATATTACAGAAAAATGAGTCTAGAAATATGAAACATAAAAGCATCAACTTGGCAATTTTAGAGTAAGATTTAGTTTCTTTGACAATCTAGGTCAGTAATTTTTATATCTTCTTTGGTTCACAAAATCCTTAGATGATATGAGGAAATCTCTGGACTTTACCCTTGATTAAGTGCAAAAAAAATGAACAAAATTGGACATAGATTTTCAGGAGAGGTACTGAGCTTGTGAAGCCCATTGATAGATTCATTTTCAAAGTCAGTGTTCTAGAACGTACACCAGTTCCTGATATCAAAGGTAAGCTGTAATAACGTTGGCTAGGAGGTTGTCCCAACTCTGTTATAAATGCCATCATCACCCACTCAAACTCATCAGCCAGGAAAAACTGAGGTTTAGCCTCTAAGAAACCTCTTATATCTATTTCCTTTGTCAGGACAACACCCTCTAGGGATCTGGCCCTGAAACATTTTACCAATTTCCGAGAACACCACGTCCCTAAGCTGTATTTATTGGTCATTTTCAAAGCCTGAGAAATTCACTAAAGATGGTGAGGAAGTGAAGAAAATGAATTTGACTTGGACTTGAAGATTTGCATTCTGGCTTTAGAACAACAGATTGTGTGACTTTAAGCAATTCACTTCACCTCCCCCTACCTCAGTTCTCTAGCCTGTAAAATAATACAGTCAAATAAGATGGTTTTTAATTTTCCTTTCTGCAGAGTGGGTGACTCCAGGAGAAGGTGAGACCTGGGATTGGAGGGTCTGTTAGAATTAATGAATAGACAAAAGTGAAAATGTTAATTTCTCAGTCATGTCTGACTTTTTGTGACCACATGGACACAGGTTCCTCTGCCCCCATCAGGCTTCTCTGTCCATGGGATTTCCCAGGCAAGAATACTAGAAGGGGTTGACATTCCCTTCTCCAGGGGATCGTCCCAACCTAGGTCTCCTGCATTGCAGGCAAATTCTTTACCATCTGAGCCAATTCTATGCTTTAAGTGAATCTTTACTAGGTCTCCAAAGTGTGTAAACAACTGGCTTTATAATTTTCTCTAAAGAAATGGACATATGAAGTTGACTTTATTGAATGACTCTGGGTGTGTTATTTTGGAGTGGGAATGCCTTTCATTCACAATACTACATAGGAACATCTATTGAAAAGAGATGAGTCAACAAACTGTTTTCTTCGTCCTATTATCTTTGTAGGGCCATATTCTCAGATAAGGCTATCAACTCATAGATATTTCTGTTTTGTAGGAATATTTCTAGTGTGTCACATTGGAGAATTCTGGGCTCCTGCTTTCTCTTTCCTGAATTTAACTTTTTATGTTTCCATAAATCAATAGAAACATATACTTGTGACTCTGCATATATAGATCATATGTGCATATTATATTTTGCAATATTAATTAAATATTTTATAACATCAAAATATTGATATATTTTATATACACATATAAAATCCTATATTAATACACTCACATGTATATCTTCATTTAAAATATACCACTTTTCTGAATAGATACAAAAATGAAGCAGAATTTCTTTCCTAGCATTAAGGACTTTACAATCTTTCATAAATTCAAATCTTTCCTAAACTGCTCCATATTGTCTAATATTACTTTAAATGATCTGCAATATAATAATACCTTTCATTTATTTAGTTAATTATCATTTTACAAAGTGCTGTTTTTAACTTATCTTCATTTAATTTGTCTTAAACTCATGGGACAAGTGCTTGGCAGTAAATTCTGAACTTTCGTCTGTATAGGCTAAAAGAAAAAAATAAAAGTCAAAGAAAAGGTTTTTGTGTGCCTTTTTTTCTTTCTGTTCCTTATTTCTTCGCTGGTAAATACTCCATACATCATGGGTTAGTCTAAGAACTCAAATACCAATCCAAAAACTTTCCAAGATTTAAATCATGTCTTCATATTCAGGTTTCTTTGAAAATATGTTTCTAATTTTACATACTGCTGGTATAAGCAGTAGCCCACATCAGCACATTCATTTACAGCAAATGACTCTTTCAAAAATAATTCCTATTGCCACAGATAATGGAGACTATTCCATTTACCCAGTAAATATTCAGTGAGGACACAAGTAACACATTGGCAACAAAAACAAAAAACTGAATTTTGTTGATGAGCCCACACTTTTAGGAATAATGCTAGAGCCAGTGCCAGACACATTAATGAAAATGCAGGATGAAACCAACCAAAACTCAGAGAACAGCAGTGGCTCGATTCTGAGACAATTTAGTTCCAAAATAAAATGGAAAGTTCTGGTATTTTATAATTTTTTTAAAAAAGCAACTTTGAAACTTAAAGAGGAAATTTATCAAGTTGGAAGTTAGTTTCCCTAAGGTTTATGTTTCTGTAATTCTTGGCTCACACTCATTGACTCATTAAGTACCACCTCCAGTTGGATTTCAAACACTGAATGGTTTTGAGAGCTCTGTTGGTCTTGAATCAATGTTTTCTTTATTAACTAATTATTATTATTACTAGTAATAATAATATACAAAAATTTCTTAAGTTTCATACATGAACTAATCCTATAATATTTCTGGATGTATATCCAGAATGAACATTAATCTAAATATGTAGGGCTCCCCAATCACAAAGAAAACGAAGGGATTTAAAAAGCACAAAGTGTTTATATGGGTAGAAATGTATCCATTTTTTGTATTAATGTCCTTTGTTTCTTACTGAACAGGTCACAGTAATGTCTGGGCCTAGGGAAAAATAAACAAATATGCAAAGGTTGCTTTTCGTAACCTTTCTACTCTATTGTCTGCAATTGCTCCACCAACCATCCCATATTTGAAACAGCTTTTTGCATTATATACCTCAAGAACTTCATGAATATCTTTGTAAATTTAGTAAATGTTTATCGATTGCCTACTATATGTGGGCAAATTCTAGGGACCACAGATAAAACAGAGATGATGGGATATACTCTCTGCTGTCACTTAACATTCCAAATGAGGATATAAAATGAGACAAATTTTAAAATACACCAAAGGCAGTGTGCATTTGTTATCGTAAAAGAGATTCATGTATTTGATTTGGTTTTATTATTATTGTTGGGCTTCCCTGGTGGCTCAGATGGTAAACAATCTGCCTGACCTGCCTCTTGAGAAATATGTATGCAGGTCAACAAGCAACAGTTAGAACCAGACACGGAACAATAGACTGGTTCAAAATTGGGAGAGGAGTACATGAAGGTTGTATATTGTCACCTTGCTTATTTAACTTCTGTGCAGAGTACATCATGCAAAATACTGGGCTGGATGAAGCACAAGCTGGAATCAAGATTGCTGGGAGAAATATCAATAACCTCAGATATGCAGATGACACCACCCTTATGGCAGAAAGCGAAGAAGAACTAAAGAGCCTCTTGATGAAAGTGAAAGAGGAGAGTGAAAAAGCTGCCTTACAAGTCAACATTCAGAAAACGAAGATCATGGCATCCAGTCCCATCACTTCATGGTGAACACATAGGGAAACAATGGAAACAGCAAGAGACTTTCTTTTCTTGAGCTTCAAAATCACTGCAGATGGTGACTGCAGCCATGACACTAAAAGATGCTTTCTCCTTGGAAGAAAAGTTGTGACAAAGCTAGACAGCCTATTAAAAAGCAGAAACATTACTTTACCAACAAAAGTCCATCTAGTCAAAGCTATGGTTTTCCAGTAGTCAAGTATGGATGTGAGAGCTGGACCATAAGGAAAGATGAGCACCAAAGAATTGATGCTTTTGAACTGTGGTGTTGGAAAAGACTCTTGAGAGTCCCTTGGGCTGCAAGGAGATCCAACCAGTTCATCCTAAAGGAAATCAGTCCTGAATATTCATTGGAATGACTGATGTTGAAACTGAAACTCCAATACTTTGGCCATATGATATGAAGAATTGACTCATTGGTGAAAACCCTGATGCTAGGAAAGATAGAAGGCAGGAGGAGAAGGGACAACAGAGGATGAGATGGTGAGAAGGGAACGTCAGAGGGTGAGATGGTTGGATTGTATCACCCACTCGATGAATATGAGTTTGAGCAAGCTCTGGGAGTTAGTGATGGACAGGGAAGCCTGGTGTGCTGCCGTCCATGGGGTCGCAAAAGTCGGACACGACTGAGCATACTGAACTGAACTGAGGAAAGATTGCGCATTTAGGAGATTTGTTGTCTAGGAAAGAGGAAGATATCTTGGTAATATAAGTAGATCTAGGATGAAGGAGAATTTATACTGAGGTGGTAAGACCTCAACGTGCCTGAAGGCAATAAGTCAATGACTAGGGAGTGAGGGAAGAGGCTGGGCAGAGAGATGACTTAATACCTAATAGGAGCAGGAGAAGATGGGCTTCAGTTAACCTGATCTTTAGAAGGAATTTTGGGCAGGATCAAAGAGGGACAGAAAATATGATAATTCAAGGAAATATCCAGATAAAATGCAAAAATGTTCAAGGGACTTCTGATTGGATGGACCCAACATGGCATCACAGACTCAATGGACATGAGTTTGAGCAAACTCCAGGAGATAGTGAAGGACAGGAAAGCCTGGTATATTACAGTCCATGGGATCTCAAAGAGTTGGACCTGACTTAGCGACTGAACAACTAATTATTTTTCATAATAGAGTCAAGAGCAGCAAGGAGGTACAGACTTTATCATGGGCTTTATCAGCTACTCACAGGAGCTGAAATGAGACAGAAGAAGAGATTTGAAGGAAATGAAAAAAGTTTGAAACAGCCATTTTAGATAATGCAACAGAGACAACACAATAATTAAATAAAAGAATTATTGGATAATAATTCTTGGTGTCTCCCTGGTGTCTAGTGGTTAAGTTTTCACTTTCCAATGCAGGGGTTGTGGATTATGCCTCCCAGCCAAAAAAAAACAAAAAACAAAATATAAAACAGAAAGAGTATTGTAACAACAGTAAAGACTGAAAACGGTCCACACACTGAGTGTATTCCAAAGGTGACTCAGTTACTTTAACAATAAATCTCAGGTAATCATAAAAGACCTGGGTAAAGCTATTTCAGATTTATTTAGTGGCTTAAAAAGAGAATGGGAGGGAGGTTCAAAAGGGAGGGGATATATGTATACCTATGGCTTATTTATGTTCAGGTTTTACATAAAACAACAAAATTCTGTAAAGCAATTGTCCTTCAATTAAAAAATAAATTTAAAAAATAAAAAAAAGAGAATGAAGAGAAACAAAACAACTGAGTCTTATAAACCATTTTCTAGTGTTCAAACCTAATCTATTTCACCTTGATTTCTGCTCTACATTTTTTTAAAATCACCCAACCACAAAACAGAATATTGCCTCTGAAAAAAGCAGAATAAATAAGGAATACAGGAAGTGACCAAATGCTGTTGATGCCCACCTCTGCCCTCATTTTTGAACTCACACTGCAAACATGTGGTTAGGTAAAAACCATGGAGCTTGACCTTGTCTTAACTATGCTCCAGTAAGCTCAGATTATACTTAAAAGACGCTTTTATCTTTTATGATCCTGTACCTTCCAAGACACATTCCCTGACCATACAGAACCCACGCTGATTTCTTGCTCCACTGAACACCTATTGTACTTACTGCCTCTAACACTCATGTGGCATTTAGTGCAATTTCTTTTTTTTAATATCAATAATTTTTCCATTGTGTGTCTTATTTCAGCTCCACCACATACAAGTTATGCTTATGGCACTGCTCTTTGCCTGTCTTAGATGTAATAATGTTACCTGTCTTACTAGGTTATTGTGAAAATTAAATGACTTAATATATGTCAAGCTCTCAAAATAGTGTCTGGCACATGGAGCTTGGCACAAGCTATCATAGCAGTGATAGTAGTCTCAGTATTTCAGACTGAATGCTCTTAAAGAGATTACATCAAGTCATAGAGATTATTACAGTGTGGATGTATGCATATGTGCTCAGTCACCAACTTGTGTCTGACTCCTCTTGACCCGCCAGGCTTCTCTGGCCAGGGAATTTTTCAGGCAATACTACTGGAGTTGGTTGCCATTTCCTTCTCCAGGGGATCCTCCTGACCCAGGGATCGAACCCATGTCTCCTGTGTCTCCTGCATTGTGGGCAGATTCTTTACCATTGAGCCACCTGGGAACCCACATTGTGGATAACTAATGCATATATACCGATTTATACAGAAAAATAATCTTTCTTCATCACACAATACTTCTAACACCACACATGGTTGTTTTTTTCCCTCTGACACTGACCAATTATCTGACACCAGCTGGGTGTCCTACAACTCAATCCTGACACTATCTACCTGGAGTTAGCTTCAAATCCCACAGATTAAGGGCTCAGTCTCACAAAACTACTCTAATTTCAGATCTCATCCACAGGTTCAGGCTTCCCATACTTTAGACCAATCAGCTATAAATAGAAACTGGTTCAACCACTCCTCAAGTTCAAAGAAATTCTTGGAATGGTTCACAGAATGAAGTTTACTTATTATTACCTGTTTATTATAAATGATGAAACTCAGAATTTGTACTTTATTTTTTCCTTTTTTTCACCATGCTGCACAGGGAAGTTCCCTGGCCAGGGATTGAAACTGTGCCCTCTGCAGTGAAAGCATGGAATCTTAACTGGGGGACCACCAGGGAAGTTCCCAAAAGATATAACTCAGAACAGCCAAAAGGAAGAGATGACTAGGGCAAGGTGTGGGGAAGGACCCCAGAGCTCCCATATCCTCTCTGAATGTGTCACCCCACCCTCCATGACACTGATGTGTTGATCAACCCAGAAACTTTCTGAATTCCTTTAGTTAGAGTTTTTATAAAGAGCTTCATTACATGGGCATGAATGATTACATCATTGGTCATTAAGGGTTTTTCACCCAGCTTTATTGAGGTGTAATTGACAAAATTATAAGATATTTAAGGTATACAGCTTGATGAGTTGATACATGTATGTATACATTGTAAAAGGGTTGCCTTCATTGAGCTGATTAACCTGCCCATCATCCCACATATTTACCTCATTATTATTATAATTATTATCTTTGGTAAGAACATTTAAATTCTACTCTCTTAGCAAATAAAATAGAACTACATAATACAGTTATAAATTATAGTCATCAGGTTATACATTAGACCCTCAGACATTATTCATCTTATAACTTTGTACCCTTCTACTAATCTCTCCCTATTTCCCCCACCCTGGCAACTATTTTTCTATTCTCTATTGCACTGAGTTTGACTTTTGGGGGGTTTAGATTTCATATGTAAGTAACACAATGTAGTATTCATCTTTCTCAGTCTGGCTTATTTCACTAAGCTTAACGTCCTCCAACCTGTTAGATGTTGTCACAAATGACAGGATTTTTTCCCTTTTTAGAGGCTGAATAATATTTCACTGGGTATATATACATATGTATGTATATATTATAATAATATGTATGATTTTGCTTTTCCATTTCATTGATGATCACTTAGATTATATCCATAACTTGGTTATTATGGATAATTGAGCAATGAGCAGGGAAATACAGATATCTCTTCAAGATAATTATTTCATTTACTGTGGATATATTCCCAGAGTGGAGTTGCTGGATAATATGGTAGTTTGTTTTTAATTTTTTGAGGAACTTACTTCCATGCTGTCTTCCATAGAGGCCACACTAATTTATATTCCTGTGAACAGTGTACAAGATTTCCATTTTTTTCCATACCCTTGCTAATACTTGTTATTTCTTCTCTTTTCAACAATAATCATCTTAACAGGTGTGAGGTGATATCTCACAGTGGTTTTGATTTCCATTTCCTTGATGAACACTTTCATGCACTTACATATCTTCTCTTGAAAAAGGTCTATTCAGGTCATCTGCCTATTTTTTGATCTAGTGATTAAATCAACTTCAAGCCCTTCTCTCCTCCCCAGGTGTCAGGGAGTGGGACCAAAAGCTCCAATCCTCTAATCATGTGGTTGATTCTCCTGGCAACCAGCTCTGTATCCTGAGAGGCTTTATAAAATTTACCTTATTAACATAATAAAGGTTGAAATGGGCCTATTATGAATTAAATAGCTGAAATTTCCCATTTATAGCTCCAAAGCTATTTCAAGAACTAGGGACAAAAAGGAAATGTAACTAAAGATGCTTCTTTTGCTCTTATTATTTAAGAAATTACAAGGGTTTGGGAAGGTCTGGCCAGGGGCCAAGGATACAGATCAAGATATATATGTCTTACTATTGTAATAGGGAAGAACAAATCTGATTCCATATTGGTTTTGTTTCTTTTACTTTAACTTTGTATTCCATACCTTTTGCTGTAAGTTATCACTAAAGGAATTGCCAACATCTGTTGGATCATCAAAAAAACAAGAGAGTTCCAGAAAAACATCTACTTCTGCTTTATTGACTATTCCAAAGCCTTTGACTGTGTGGAACACAACAAACTGTGGAAAATTATTAAAGAGATGGAATACCAGACCACCTTACCTGCCTCCTGAGAAATCTGTATGCACGTCAAGAAGCAACAATTAGAACTGGACATGGAACAACAGACTGCTTCCAAGTAGGGAAAGGACAATATACATCAAGGCTGTATGTTGTCACCCTGCTTATTTAACTTATATGCAGAGCACATCATGAGAAATGCTGGACTGGATGAAGCACAAGCTGGAATCAAGATTTCTGGGAGAAATATCAATCACATCAGATATGCAGATGTACCACCCTTATGGCAGAAAGTGAAGATGAACTAAAGCGCCTCTTGATGAAAGTGAAAGAGGAGAGTGAAAAACTTGGCTTAAAACTCAGCATTCACCAAACTAAGATCATGGCATCTGGTCCCATCACTTCATAGCAAATAGATGGGGAAACAATGGAAACAGTGAAAGACTTTTTTTTGGGGGGCTCCAAAATCACTGAAGATGGTGACTGTGGCCATGAAATTAAAAGATGCTTGCTTCTTGGAAGAAAAGCTATGGCCAACCTAGACAGCATATTAAAAAGCAGAGACATTACTTTGCCAACAAAAGTCCGTCTAGTCAAAGCTATGTTTTTTTCCAGTAGTAATGTTTGGATGTGAGAGTTGGACTACAAAGAAAGCTGAGTATCAAAGAATAGATGCTTTTGAACTGTGATTTTGGAGAAGACACTTGAGAGTCCCTTGGGCTGCAAGGAGATCAAATCCATCAGTCCTAGAAGAAATCATTCCTGAATATTCATTGGAAGAACTGATGTTGAAGCTGAAGCTCCAGTACTTTCGCCACCTGGTGCCAAGAACTGACTCACTGGAAAAGACCCTGCTACTGGGAAAGATTGAAGGTGGAAGAAGGGAACAACAAAGGATGAGAAGGTTGGATGGCATCACTGACTCGATGGACATGAGTTTGAGTAACCTCTGGGAGTTGGTGATGGACAGGGAAGCCTGGTGTGCTGTAGTTCATGGGGTCACAAAGAGTCAGACACAACTGAATGACTGAACTTAACTGAAAGGAATGTCGCCCTTAGCTTAAAGTAAACATAATGGTCCATCTATGGGAATTCTACTTTCCAGGCCTGAGCCTTAAGCTAAAATACCTGTCTTTAATGCCACAGAAAGAATCCTGACCAGGCCAAACGGTGGATGGCTTCAAGAAAGAAATTAACACATTCCCACCAAAGTCTGTCTGGAACAGTTGTAAGAAGGGAGACCCCTTCCAGAGTCCAGGTGTGGGCTCTTGTCTGACACTCACATATGAATGGTCTGAGGAGATACATGTACTGATAAAGTAAGGGACTTTATTGGGAAGGGGCACCCAGGTGGAGAGCAGGAGGTAAGGGAATCCAGGAGGACTACTCTGCCTCATGGGTCACAGTCTTGGGTTTTATGGTGATAGGGTTAGTTTCTGGATGTCTTTGGCCAATCATTCTGACTCAAGGTCCTTCCTGGTGACACACACATTGCTCAGCCAAGATGGATGTCAGGGAGAAGGATTCTGGGAAGTGGTAGGATATGTGGCATCTCCTTTTGACTTTTCCTGAACTCTTCCCAATGGTTGTGGCTTGTTAGTTCTGTGTTCCTTACCAGGACCTCCTATCATAGAACAGCTCATGCAAATTGTTTCTATGGTGCCTGGCACGGGGGGGTGGGGGAGGGTAGGGTGTTGTTTCAATCAGTGTGTTTCCCCTAACAGAACCAGGAAATATTTGCAACACCTTATCGCCTGTTTTATTTTTTTTTATTTTAACTTTACCTCCTTATCTCCCCCTCTTTGTTCTGTAAGAGAAACTATTTATAATAGCATCCAAACCCAGGCAAGATGGTTTTCTGGGATCCTAGTCCACTAAAAACTTCTTGGTCTCCAAATAAAGCAATTATTGCTTGCCCCAACAACTTGTAATATGATAACACAATACCATGGTAACATAGAGAGATAATGTTTGTTTTTCTCAAATCAGTTTGAATAGAATTTGAAAAGAATTTTCAAATTTCAATTTTCATTGTTAAGCCATAAACTGTCACCAGCCATCTAGTGCCTCAGCATAACATGCCTCTCCAATTGTCTGCATCAAATCTACCCTCCCTCAAAGGTTATAATTTTATTAGAGTTCATTCTCTTACAAATTCTAGCCAAGTCATTTCTTATTCTCTTTATTCACTTGTTTTAGATGGTACCATTCCTGGTGATTTCAATGGAAAGTGTCTCTTATTGATCCTTTCTATTAGAGCATCTCTTAACAATCCCCCCATCTCTCTTTCTCTTTTCTACTGCCTCCTAAGGTTGTGCAAGCATACACACCCACACACACAAAAACACATACACTCAGACCCCATTCCTCCAAAACATTAAAAACAAAACAAAACAAAAATTTGTAGCCAGTGAGAAACAGCCATTAATAGAGATTTTTTGCCCTACACTTAAAATTAGAATTGGGCTTCCCAGGTGGCACTACTGGTAAAGACCTGGTTGTCAATGTAGGAGACATAAGGGACTCAGGTTTAATGTGTAGGTTGAGGAGATCCTCTGGAGGAACTTCCCTCCAGGGGGAGGAAGGGAAGATCCCTGTGCTATACAGCACAGGGAGCTCAGCTTGATGCTCTGTGGTGATCTAGAGGAATGGGATGGAGGGAAGAAAGAGGCTCAAGAGGGAGGGGATTTATGTATACATATACAGTCAACAAAAACAAGACCAGGTGCTGACTGTGGCTCAGACCATGAACTCCTTATTGCCAAATTCAGACTTAAATTGAAGAAAGTAGGGAAAACCACTAGACCATTCAGGTATGACCTAAATCAAATCCCTTATGATTATACAGTGGAAGTGAGAAATAGATTTAAGGGCCTAGATCTGATAGATAGAGTGCCTGAAGAGCTATGGAATGAGGTTCGTGACATTGTACAGGAGACAGGGATCAAGACCATTCCCATGGAAAAGAAATGCAAAAAAGCAAAATGGCTGTCTGGGGAGGCCTTACAAAGAGCTGTGAAAAGAAGAGAAGCGAAAAGCAAAGCAAAAAAGCAAAGATATAAACATCTGAATGCAGAGTTCCAAAGAATAGCAAGAAGAGATAAGAAAGCCTTCTTCAGTGATCAATGCAAAGAAAGAGAGGAAAACAACAGAATGGGAAAAACTAGAGATCTCTTCAAGAAAATCAGAGATACCAAAGGAACATTTCATGCAAAGATGGGCTCGATAAAGGACAGAAATGGTATGGACCTAACAGAAGCAGAAGATATTTAGAAGAGGTGGCAAGAATACACAGAAGAGCTGTACAAAAAAGATCTTCATGACCCAGATAATCACGATGGTGTGATCACTCACCTAAAGCCAGACATCCTGGAATGTGAAGTCAAGTGGGCCGTAGAAAGCATCACTACGAACAAAGCTAGTGCAGGTGATGGAATTCCAGTTGAGCTATTCCATATCCTGAAAGATGATGCTGTGAAAGTGCTGCACTCAATATGCCAGCACATTTGGAAAACTCAGCAGTGGCCACAGGACTGGAAAAGGTCAGTTTTCATTCCAATCCCAAAGAAAGGCAATGCCAAAGAATGCTCAAACTACCGCACAGTTGCACTCATCTCACATGCTAGTAAGGTAATGCTTAAAATTCTCCAAGCCAGGCTTCAGCAATATGTGAACCGTGAACTTCCTGATGTTCAAGCTAGTTTTAGAAAAGGCAGAGGGACCAGAGATCAAATTGCCAACATCTTCTGGGTCATGGAAAAAGAAAGAGAGTTCCAGAAAAACATCTATTTCTGCTTTATTGACTATGCCAAAACCTTTGACTGTGTGGATCACAACAAACTGTGGAAATTTCTTCAAGAGATGGGAATACCAGACCACCTGATCTGCCTCTTGAGAAATTTGTATGCAGGTCAGGAAGCAACAGTTAGAACTGGACATGGAACAACAGACTGGTTCCAAATAGGAAAGGGACTACCTCAAGGCTGTATAGTGTCGCCCTGTTTATTTAACTTCTATGCAGAGTACATCATGAGAAAAGCTGGGCTGGAAGAAGCACAAGCTGGAATCAAGATTTCTGGGAGAAATATCAATAACCTCAGATATGCAGATGACACCACCCTTATGGCAGAAAGTGAAGAGGAACTAAAAAGCCTCCTGATGAAAGTAAAAGAGGAGAGTGAAAAAGTTGGCTTAAAGCTCAACATTCAGAAAATGAAGATCATGGCATCCGGTCCCATCACTTCATGGGAAATAGATGGGGAAACAATGGAAACAGTGTCAGACTTTATTTTTCTGGGCTCCAAAATCACTGCAGGTGGTGATTGCAGCCATGAAATTAAAAGATGCTTACTCCTTGGAAGGAAAGTTATGACCAACCTAGATAGCATATTCAAAAGCAGAGACATTACTTTGCCAACAAAGGTCCGTCTAGTCAAGGCTATGGTTTTTCCTGTGGTCATGTATGGATGTGAGAGTTGGACTGTGAAGAAGGCTGAGTGCCGAAGAATTGATGCTTTTGAACTGTGGTGTTGGAGAAGACTCTTGAGAGTCCCTTGGACTGCAAGGAGATCTAACCAGTCCATTCTGAAGGAGATCAGCCCTGGGATTTCTTTGGAAGGAATGATGCTAAAGCTGAAACTTTGGCCACCTAATGCGAAGAGTTGACTCAGTGGGAAGGACTCTGATACTGGGAGGGATTAGGGGCAAGAGAAGAAGGGGACGACACAGGATGAGATGGCTGGATGGCATCACTGACTCGATGGACATGAGTCTCAGTGAACTCCAGGAGTTGGTGATGGACAAGGAGGCCTGGCGTGCTGCGATTCATGGGGTCTCAAAGAGTTGGACATGACTGAGTGACTGATCTGATCTGATCTGATCTGATAGCTGATTCATGTTGTTGTACACCAGAAACTAACACAACTTTGTAAAGCAATTATCTTCCAGTTAAAAAATAAAAAAGCACTGTCTGGAGATTAAAACAAGACAGAACTGAAACCAGAAAAAAAATCTCCTAACATGATAAAACATGGATTTCTACCTTGCTTCTCTAAGAAGCTCTTCCTTTTGGAAATATCCCTAATGTTGTATTTACCAGCCATGTTAATAAAAAACTTCACAAGAATTTGCTGACATAATTAGCACATGCATTAACAATTATGTTTCCTTTTATTGATTTTGTTGCCAGGGAATTTGAGATTCTTTCTTCATTGGGAAAGAATTCGGAGACAAAGCAGAGAGGTTAAGAAAGTAAAGTGAGAGTTTATTCAAGCAAAGATAAGGAAGAGGAAGAGCTGGCAGGCAGGTTAGGAGCTGTATTCTGAGTTTCTTTGTCAAGGCTGTTATGAGGGATGTACAAATGAAGGGGAGGAATACTCACTGGGGAAGGAGGAGGCTGGGGGTCAACTTCCCTGATTTTTCCTCCCAGCTCCAACAAGAAGGGGGGGTTTCTGTCCCTATTTAGCTTGGATCAGAAATGCCATGACATCATTGATAAGTACTTCTTATCTCTAAGGAATTTCATAGCAGTGAGAACATCATGAGCAAGACACTACATTTGAATGCAGAAGATTCTCGCCTTTTCCCACTTTTCCTTGTCTTCTACTCAGACCTTTATCTCCCAATTTCTTGTCAGTCTGAAGGTTTCCATTTCTGTTTCCCTTGTCTGCCTGTGTTGTTGTTGTTATTGTTGCTGTTTAATCTCAAAGTTGTATCCAACTCTTTGTGTACTCCATGAACTGTAGCCCACCAGGCTACTCTGCCCATGAGATTTCCCAGGCAAGAATACTGGAGTCGGTTGCTGTTTCCTTCTCCAGGGCATCTTCCCAACCCAGGAATCAAATCCGGGTTTCCTGCACTGGCTGGCAGATTCTGAACCACTGAGCCACCATGGGAAGCCCAGTGGAATCCTGTTGTTTACAAGATGCTTGTTTTCCTGCCACCTGGCCCCTGCCCCCCGTTCTCTGCTCATACTCACCTACCTTCCTGCTGTAACAATTTCAGTGATCTCCTCTATAAACTTTAACCCTGTCCATTTTTTAGGAAAAACATTATTATCAGAATACTATTCAATAGTCTCTATAGTAGAGACCAGACATTGCAGATATTCTAACATTTAAGGGTATACCTCTTAACATGTTTTTTGTTACCAGCAGTTGCATCAAACTATTTTTTTCAGATCATGTGTCATTTTATGGCTTAGTACATAGGATCATCATGTGGGAAAGGATTAGCTACATATGAAAAGACAGCTATTCAAAGAAAGGAGTTGATTAAGACGTTAACAAATAGCCTTAAAGGAAACAGATATATTGTGAAATATCAGCAATGTTAGTAAATATTTGATTTTTGCTCATCAAGTTATCTGAGAAAATATTACATCTTGAAATTAGGCCAGACCTTTATGGCAGGAGAAAAGCTCAAATAAGGAAAATTCTAGGGATGGAAAATATAATATTTACTAATGTGTAGAAGAAGCAGAATACATTAGGTTGGATACTAGAGGGAATTAGAAAGCGAGCTTGAGAAATTGTTCTGTATTTAGAAGAAAAGCGCTTGCACTTACAAAAATATTAAAGTGACACGTTAAATGACATTGTAGAGGACAAATAATGCATGTCATGATAATAACGTGCATGGTGTATAACATGCACATCACATTGTGAAATTTAAAAAAATTATAAAATAGGGCAGTGTGATTCAAATTTTATTTTAAAATATGATGTATATTCCAAGAACAAACAGAAAATGCAACAAAATGCTCTTAGCGGATCATGATGGATGAAAATACAAGAACGTTTTCTTTTCTTTGCTCTCTAGTCTTTTGTTTCCAAATTATCTATTATGAGTCTGTATTCGATTTTAAAATAAATCTATTGGGTTTTTCTTTTTTTTTTTTTTTCTGAGAGTGAAACAAATAAATGCCAAGTTAATCTCTGAAGACTTGAACAAGAAAGTCAAGTCCTCTTATTTCTGTTTGGTTCTCTCAGGATATTTAGGTGAGGTATGAATAGCTGGAAAAACAGCTCAGTCACTTTCAGGGTGTTGAATTGGTGATGTATACAATGGTCTCATGATGGTAATTATCTCTGAAGACAGAATGAGCTAGGGTGGTTGGCACTGATATAGCGCGTTACTGAACAAACCTGGAAATATGGAGCTTTCTACTTTCCAATTGAGTAATGGAATATTACAGAGCAGACATCTATTTGCTGTGGGAGAGACGCACATAATCATGGTAAGTGTAATAAAATATAAAATAAATGACCACAATTACAGGCTCTGCTCATTCCCGCCGTTCCCCAGTCCCAGTGACATTCATCTAAAATGTCCAAATCCTGAAAAGCTTAGCCACAGAATTATCCTATGATTACTTAAACCCATCTTCTGACAGCCTACTAACTTGCCAAACATATGTTCTTTTGAATTTTTGGCTTCCAGGCAAATAAACTGAACTGTGCTATAGCTTCTCCACAATTCTGGGAATGTGTATTGCCCTTTTAAAAAGAAGCTTTTAGAAAAAAACATTGATTTTTCTTCCTTTCAAACTTTGGTCCAAAAACAGACCCATTCGATGAGAATTATTTTTAGCCAGAATTACCATTTAACATCTTTAAAAACTGTGCTTAAACATTTAAAATTAGGAGTTGTTGAAAACAAATGAAAAAGAAACTCACATGTTATCCAAA